>NC_140584.1:958948550-960148550 GCF_964204655.1 Triturus cristatus | reverse complement strand
ATCTTTCCAAGGTACTGGAGAAACTTGTCAATAAACAGCTAACTAATTACCTAGAATCAAATGAGTTGTTTGACCCCACACAAACAGGTTTCAGGGCCACCAACAGTACGGAGGCAACTCTCCTGGCTGTCCTAGACAATATAAGATCATTGCTGGACCAGGGAAAGGCCGTAGCCCTGATCCTGTTAGACCTGTCGCCGGCTTTCGACTCGGTCTCCCACCAACTTTTATTGGAAAATCTGCATGAAAAAGGGATACATGCTAAGGCCCTTCAATGGTTGAGCTCATTCTTATGTAATAGAACTCAAACTGTACAGCTAGGTACTTTTTCTTCCACTCTAAAAAACCTCAACTGTGGATTTCCGCAGGGATCATCCCTGAGCCCCACATTATTCAACGCCTATGTTTCATCTTTGGCAAAGATTGGCATGAAATGGGGCTTCGGAATCTGCTCCTATGCGGACGACACCCAACTGACAATAGCCATCGGAAACAAGCATGATGACACCAGAGCCAAACTCAACAACTGCCTTACTGAGATGGCAAACTGGATGTCAGTGCACTGTCTAAAGCTCAATGCAGAGAAATCTGAAATCCTGCTTCTCGGCGGAGCCAATCACATTTGGAACACATCCTGGTGGCCCCCCTATTTGGGCGTGGTGCCAGCTCCAAAGCAGTGCATCAAAAACTTGGGCATCATCATTGATAACACCATTTCAATGAAAGACCATGTGCGGTTCCTGTGTGGTAGAAGCTTCGCTACCCTGAAGCTCCTAAAAAGGCTATTCTCTTGGATCCCACTGGAAAGCAGGAGGACCTTTACACAGGCACTGCTTGTCAGCTGGCTGGATTACGGAAATGCACTTTTTGTTGGCATGCCAGTTTACCTTTTTAAACATCTGCAGGTCATACAGAATGCAGCGGCTAGACTAGTGTGCAATGAGGGCAGATACAGTTCTGCGACAAAATGCTTGAAGCAACTTCACTGCCTGCCCATGCGCCAAAGAGCGTGTTTTAAACTTCTAGGACATGCCCATAGGGCACTTTATTACACAGGCCCCAAGATTCTCCAAAACAGAATCAAATTTGATGTCCCACCCAGATGCCAAGGTCATGCTCCTTAGCATTAGCTGAGACCAAAAGAATCAGTAAGAGTAGGACAGGTGGACGCACTTTTTCGCACCTTGCAGCACTTTATTGGAACGAGCTTCCACTGGAGTTACGACTAACTGAAGAACACATGGCATTAAGGAAGAAACTTAAAAAATATCTATTTCCCTAGCACTTGCGGTTTTTGGTCCTCATACTAAAATAACCTGACTCATCACTCTCCAGCTACAGCCAGCGCCGTGATATCCCAGTGGGATGAATGTTGCGCTTTCTAAATAAATAAATAAAGTTCATTTTGATTTCTTGGTGCTTAAAAAAGGCCTCATTTCATCTGTCTAAAACGAGTAACACTTTTCTGTTTGTTGCACTGTTACAGAAAACATGGTATTTTTTTTTTTTTAAGGGCACTATCAGACAGATGCTGACAGACAACCACACACACTACATGCACAAGCAAATACACTAACACAAGTTATTTTATGTAATTTAATTCTTGAATAGTGCATGGCTCATCTCCGAAGAGACATCTCAGTGCTGCAATGGTGGGTGTGGTAGAGGCAGCATTTAGAACAACCAGATTTTCAGGTGATTTTTTAAATTCAGCTAGACTTGGGCATATGCGAATTAATAGAGGAAGTTTATTCCAGTGGAGCGGAGCAAGATAGGAAAAGGCTCGGCCTCTGTATTTGGCGGTACAAATCCGTCGGGGGCATAAAAGAGATTGGTGCTTGATCAGAGATTTCTGCTTGGAGCGCAAGGGGTGAGCTCACTGTAAAGGTATTTTGGGCGTCACAGAAATTTGTATGACAGGCAGAGCAATTTAAATAGCACTCTCTTATGAATGGGGAGCTAGTGTAGATCTCTAAGTATGGGCGCTGAGGAGGTTCTTGGTGGCAGCTTGTTAACCATACGTCCAGTGGTGTTTTGGACGACTTGTAGTTTAGAAAGAAGGGATTCATTGGAGGCAAGAAACAAAGCATTGCCATAGTCCAGGCAGTTGATGAATAGTACCTGGATGAGTGTTTTTCATGAGTTCAATGGTAGCCATCTAATGATTTTTTGAGCAGATGCATGGTGCCAAAACAGGTTCCACATATGGATGCAATCTGGTCTCTCATTGATAGCTGATCGTCTAAAATAATGCCTTGGTTTTTTGCGGTTCTAGTGAGCAGTGGAGCAGGGCCAGTTCTGTCGGCCTCCAACCCTCTGTCCAGAGATTCTGGGCTTTGCCAAACAATGTAATTTCTATCTCGCACCCTTTAAGTTGAAGGCAGTTAAGGCCTATTCAGATAGCAACCTCCTTCATGCAGGTGAGGACACTCTCAATATCCTGCCCAAATGAAATGATCAATTGAGTGTCGTCTGCATATGAAAATGTCTCAAACCCAAAAGATTTAATTAGTAACTGAGGGGGTTACGTAGATATTGAAAAGTATAGGGCTTAGGGAAGAGCCCTGAGGGATTCTTTTGTTCAGGGGGATGGTTCTGGATTGGAATGTTCCCATGGAAATTGTTTGAGCCCTGTCACTGAGGAAATCTACCAGTCCTAGGCTGGTCCCTGGATGCCTATCTGCTGGAGACGCTGCACCAGGATTGAATGCGAGATGGTATTGAATGCAGCTGATAGATCCAGCAGAATCAGCATGACTGGTTGTCGGACATCCAGAGATAGACTGATCGTATCTACTACTGCAAGTAGAGTAGTCTCAGTGCACATACGCCCTGGTATGCACACTCACACAAGCAATGTATGCCTTTGCATGTGTGTGTGTGTTTGTGTGTGTGTACGTGCTTGTGTATGCGCAGGCAATAATGAGCACACAAACATACATTCCTTCATATTCACATTTCTCTTTTCTTTCAAAAAGACAGGTAAGGGATCATAGGTGACATCACTTTCTGGTCACACTGGCTGAAAGTGATGGCAATACTGGGGAGGGTGGGAACGGGGCAGGGTGCAACGTAATTTCCTGCTCAGTGGCCATCATTACTTCATTTCCAGAGGAGGGAGTTCTGGGATAGGGGTAACAGGTGACATCACTACCTGGTCACATGAGCCAAAAGTGACATCTCAATGACTTCATATCCGTAGGAGGGACTTCTGGGTTAGGGGTCACAGGTAACATCACTACCTGGTCACATGAGCCAGAAGCGATGTTCCATGACTTTATTTCTGGAGGATGAACTTCCGGGTTAGAGGTCACCGGTGACATAACTAGCAGGTCGCATGTGCTGGAAGTGACATCACTTCTGGAGGAGGGACGTCCGGGATGTAACCAGCTGTCACATTATGCAAACCACACCCATTTTATAAGTTGATGAAAAATATCCCCCTATACTACTAAAGTGCATGTTTAAATCTGCATATCACACATAATGTTTTACTAACATGAATGAGAAATACATTTAAGAACTCATAGAAAATGTGTCTTCATTTTAGCCTTCCAGAAAACTACCCCTATTTTCTATGATAAAATTAACCCCCTCATGTTATTCATTTCTAAAGGAAATGCTTTAAGTTTTACAGTTTTGAATCCAAAAAGATGGCATCGGGTGTGCCACAGTTCTATCAGAAATACAGAATGTTAGCGCTCTATTCGTTCATTAGAAAACTGTGGGTGGGCACACTGGAACACTGGGAAACAATTTCAATTCTGTTAAGGATAAGGAGGTGAAGATTCTGTTTTTCTCTATTTACCTTTTCTCACACCAGCCACAACAAATAAAACTACAACCCCCATGAACACTATCTAAAGCCAAAAACATGTGACCAATCCAACCAAAAATATTGTCCATCAGAGTACATTACACAGCATCATCCTCCTTTAGTCCTCTTTCTTCGTGCAAATAATAGCATCAGAATCTCTTCTTCAGGGTCTTTTTGAACCTCATTTTTTCTCCTTGGTAATTGAAAAAAAACAGAAGATCAGTTAACCTTCCATCCATGCGTGGCAGCATCTTGTCTACAAAACTCATCGTTTTAATCATAACTGTTGGAACCAAATTATTATACTATTTTATAAGACTAATAAGCAAGAAAGAATACCTTTTTTTTAAAACACACTTTTATTAAGGTGAAGGTGAAGGTGAATCACAGTAAAATGCGAACCTTCAACACAGAGTTCAACAATGAGCCAGTATAAAGGATATTCAAAAATAAGATTCACAGTATATAGGATTCCTAAGCTCAGATGACCATATCCACAGTCCCAACACCAAGTTTGCTCCTATGTGCTTGATGTATCATGCTATATACTTTTATCAACATGTACATATATATGGAACCAGTGTAGAGTGTGAAGTATACATGCAAAACAAGGGGGAGATACCCTTCAATATTGACTGAGGGATAGGGTTAGTTAGTCCAAAAAAATCAAAGCATCCCAAGAATACAATGACAAAGAAAGAACGTATATGTAGTGCCAAGGTTGAGAGGTAAGGGACCTAACTGAAAACTACAACAATTATTTATATAATGCTAAAAAGCCATACACAATCACTAAGTCAGTATCACATCAAAAACTCAAAAAACAAAAGTTTTTGTTAAAAAAGTATATATAGACAAATTTATTCAATATTTTTACATGTAATACAGTTAAAAACAGTTAAAAACAATACAATTTTAGCAGAGAAAAAATTGTATTGTTTTTAACTGTTTTTAACTGTATTACATGTAAAAATATTGAATAAATGTGTCTATATAAACTTTTGTGTTGTGTATTTTTGGGATGCTTTGATTTTTTGGGGTGTGAAGTATGCGCCATGAAGAGGAAGAGAAAGAACAACAAAGAAGAACACTGTAACTCTGGGGTCGTGTTATCATTGGCAGTTAGGTATGGCCCACCCGTTGTGGGGGGTTCGTTTTCTCCAGAGAACTTATCTTCAGATAGCGGAAGCAGTCGGCCAGTGTCATCTATGTGGGGGCAGTCAAGTATTAAATCCCACGGCTGTCGGTGATCCGATACTGTGCAGCGCCAGCTCTCAGAATCACTCCCTCGCATGTAGCTCATGCTCCACCCTTGGAGTGTGGTGATTTCCAATAGAGGGTGATCAGACGCCACACCAGGATCAGGGCTAGGTCCACAGATCTTGAAGAGATCATATTGATTCTGGATTTGGGGAAGAGTCTCAGCAGGCAGACCATGGTAGAGAGAACTATACTACGCCCTGTAGTGATATGAATGTATTGTATCACCCTTGCGGTTGTGGGAGAGCACCTTAGATTCTCTTTTACAATCCTCAGCCGAAAGTTCGTACAATGTGTCATGGGACAACCTGTCTTGAGGTCAGGTAATGTGTTTTGTGTGTGCATCAGCAATGCATTGTAGAGGAGGTTGATTGCATGTGTTTGCTCAGTGATGGTGCAAATGAGTTTGAGGCCTCTGTGCACCGAGGGATCCTGCCCATCCTCGCCTCACAGCCCTCACACACATGCCCCTAATGCCCCATAAAACAGGAAGCGCTGAGGGGTAGGATGTATGTGATAAAAAGGTCAGCAAAGTCCCAAAGTTTCTTGTCTGCATTTCAGTCCCCCACTGTTTTCATACCCTTTCTCTCACACGCCTGGGATCCCAGACAAACTACCCTCATAGGAGATCTGTAATAATGTTGATAAAGGAATGTCTTTTGCATTGAGGATCCGCGTTAGTGTCCGCTGCAGCACCCTGCGCCAGACGTATTGTATCGTGTCAGTAATCCAGTGCCGACGCTAATACCGCAGTCATAAGGTGAATCCTAACAGTCAGTAATGCAGTGCGATTACGGAGAAAGCCTGCCACCGGCGCCACGCCGGCCCATCTGCGGCTGCCCTGGTGCCGCAGGGTGCCCTAGAAGGGCAGGCCTCTAGTGCCAGCAAGGCACCAGCCCACCCCCCTTCTGCTAAGTATGGGGACCCCTCGGGGAGGAGTCCCCCTACTCGGGCCGCCAGGGGCTGCGGTGCGCAGGGCGCGTCACTTCCGGGGCGCGAGGAACAGGGGGGTATATAGGCCTTCCCCACCCTCTGTCCTTCCTCTTTTGCGCCCTGGACACGCCGTCGTGTGGGTCGTTTTACGAACACGCCATCCAGGGGGATTCGCGTCGGGAACAGCGCAGGAGCACATGTGTGTGGGTAAGTCGCCTAGTCATCCCCCATCATATTGGATCCCTGGGCAGGGCAGTAGAGTGTCACCTGCCCCACAGCTATGCAGCTGTTGCCTGCGCTGCATACAGGCGGTGCCGGAGCCCAGGCGGGGGGATGCCGGCGTGGCACACACCGCCTGGACACAACTGCGGGTCGGTCCCTTGGCCGGGTCCGGGAGCTCTTCGCGCGGCGAGTCCTTAGCAAGCCCCCACCCCCTCCTTTTGAACTTTAGTGCGACCACCAGGCCATCGCCTGGGTTGGGGGCCTGCAGGTATGGGGCAACGCTGCCGTTATGGATTAGGGGCGTAAAAGGCAATCTTGGCTTAGAGGCTGGCCCACCGCCCAAATTGGACAGCACGGGGTGCAGGCGGGCTCGGCAATGTTAGTCGGCGCATTCGTTCTGGCTAGTGGAGGCGCAGGTGAACGCGGGCACATAATTAGGACTGCAGGCCTGAGCTGGCTGTTCGATCCCTGGGGGAAACGCTTTGCTTCACTGTGCTGGCTACTTTATGTGCAAGCGGGAGCCGCATGGCTGGCAGGGGCCTCGGTCCCCTCTTTAGTCTACTATGGTGATATCCATCTGATACGAAGTGGGGGCGCGTCGCGTGTGTACATGCACCGCAAGGGGGCATTGCCGGTGCCTGTCCGGGGTTTTATGTTCAAGCCACGGTGGGGCTGGGGAACAGCGCTGCGTGCGACACCCTTTGTTCCCCCAGACAGTAGGCGCTTCTCCAGACATGCCAACCCTCCCCTCAGCGGAGGTTCCGGAGGCCGCGGGGGCTGTGTTTTTGCTTGTGGGTCGGGTGTAACATCTTGTCTGCCCGGGGGCCTTGCGGTGCACGCTATTGCTTGCGGTGCCGCACCCGTCACCCCCCTTCCCGGCAGCCCGGGGACGGCGAGTGCCCGGGAGGCCCAATGGGTGCTTGGGCCGAGTTATGAAGGTTGGGCAACGGTTGTTGTGTCCCACTTACAATACTTGGTTGTTTGCCCGCTCTGCTGAGGTGGAGGAGAGAGGCAGTGATGCTTGGGCCCCCGCTCGAGTGGGGGCCCGGGGGAGTGTTGTTCCACTGCCTCCACAGGGGAGGACGTGTGGGGCTGGTTTTGCACCTTTGTTGCCACTGTCAAGGGATGGCTCATCGCCGTGTCGGCCGCGTCTGCAGGGGTCAATTTGTGGTGTCCACCGCCTCACCATGGGGGGGCGCGTGTGGCCGGTTTCGGCTCTGGGTGGCGGCGGTTGCGGCCGACCCTGGGAGTGGTGCAGTGCCGTCGGGCAGTCCATGGGCGCCCCCGAGTCCACCGGATGGCGCTGCGGGTGCCACGGTGGGCCATTGCGGGGGGGTCTCGCTGGTGGTTTGGTGCCACCAATTGCGCCGCCATGTGGGTTGGTGGTGCAGGCTGGCACGGATTGCTAGGGTTCCAGGTGCGGGTTGCTGGATCTCTCCGGGTCGACATTTGGCGCAGCTGCTGCTCATGTGTAGCGCTCCAGTGGTCTGCTTGGACGAGGGCGGGGGTGCGGCACCCAGGCCCCGAAGCAGTGGCCTGAGGGAGGGAGAGCTCAAATACCCTCTCCAGGGAGGACGGGGTGGCGGATGATTGGCGCATAGGTCGTCGCGGGTTGTGGGTCTCCAGTAAATGTATGTGTTGCGCAATCACGAATATCAAGAAACCATAATTGGGTCATATTAAAAGGGAAAAACCTTATAACGTTTTAAACATAACCCTGTTAACATTGTGACTAATATCCAAGATGAGCCTGTTCACCAGCACTCCCTGCTTTTGCGCATAAGAAAGCTGATATCCTCACCGGTTAACTTTTCCTGCCCAAGATCACGATATGGGGAGTCGGAATTAGAACCAATGCCTTCTAGTGAGGATGATGGGAACTGGCCACCTCCCTGCTGTCTGGGAATCTTTTCAGCGCTCACATGCTTAATTATGATGTCGTATTTAGTCATTGTAAGGCCAGACTGTGGATTTCCCTTCTCTGTTTGAAACTCAGGAGCAGCAGCATTGTCATGGTGTCAGCGGCTTTAAGTGAAAGCATTTCAATATTATATACAAAACATGGTGCCGCCTAGTTACCTTAGGCTCTAACAACCTGTACTAAGCCAAGAACCCTGACATGTTGTTTGTATGATGTTCTTGCTGTATCGTATACCTGGAAGGCAGGTGCAGAAACAGCAACATACCAGTTGGGCGACACACCATGCTATGCAAAGAACTTTGCTGGCACGGGTCAGCCACCCCCTTATCTCTCATACGGAGGAGAGAAGGCTTTGCGGTTACTGCCACCGAGGGGCTTTTGACATTTAGTTATCGTATCCCAGCACTGTGCAAGGGTGTTTTTATACACACTTTTTTCTGCTCACAGTGTATTTCAGGTAGTAGGGCATTGGGATCCTGTAGTGCGCACGCTCCTTCCCCCTTAATGCTAACTTTTGAAAGTGGAAGTGTCAGGTTGGCTTAAATATGTAAGTTTCTCTTGGTTCGAATGTGTTTCTGCCGGCAATGCTGAGGCAAGGGCAAAGATGGCTCGGTCACTGGACACTAGGAGAGATACGTCGGTAGAGAAAATTCAGGAAACAGTAGTTTCCCTTGATGAACACCGTATCGTCTACTCATATCAGGGCCTTGGGGTGCTGTAGGTTACCCATATAGGTTCAGTTCCACAGCCATATGGATGAAAGTATATGGGTAGGTTGGGAAGGGGTGGTTTTTCCTCGAGGTAACACAGGTTGGGTACGTGATTGAAGCTAGGATGCTTCACTTGTAATGCACAGGTGCCCCGTAAAGGAGCAATTTACAGCCGGTTTGTCCTTTTGTTTGCATGTGTTGGCTCATGGGTGGGGTCCACGAGCCGGGGGTGTGGCAAGTGGCGCCATCTGTGGGGTTACTATTAGCCATGTTTATGTAATTGCTGATATCAATATGTCTCCCTCATCTTCACTGTCTGATTTTGCTCGCAAAAAAAAAAGTCATAGGCCTTCAAATGTCACTCATAGTTGCACTGATATGACAATCCACAGTGCTGCTTATTTACCTTGGGCAACCTACAACCTATGACAAAGCCAAGACCACTGACATGTTGCAGGTATGATGTTCTTGCTTTATCATACCCTCGAATGCAAGGGCAGAAACAGCAACATACTAGTCGGGCGACACAACTGCTATGCAAAGAATTTTGCTTGCACAGGTTAGCCATACCCTTTACCCTCGTTACGGAGGAGAGAAAGTTTTGCGGTTACTGTCTCCGAGGGACTTTTGATGTTTAGTTATCGTATCACAGCAAATGTTGATTTTCGGCGGGGGAACCACAGACGTGCCTGATGGTGCCGGGGGGCACTTTGATTGATCAACACCTTCTGTCTGTTGGCAATGCACAGCCCTCTTCAGGATGCGTGGGGGGCTCTGGCGCGTTTAAAACGGCATGTTGAAGGTTTGAGGTCAGGAGTGCCTACTCGTGCACAACAGCACTTGCGGTAGTATTAGCAGCTGCCCTTGGTAGAAACTTATTTGGGGGCCCCCTTTTGGAACAGCGTTTAATCTGATACAGTCCAGCTCTTTTATGCCCAATTTGGGAAAGTTACTGACAGTGCACGGACACACTCTTCCAATTTCTAAATGAGTTTGCATAAAATATTCAGGGATGGTGACGTGTTTTCAACACGGTCACAGCAGCAGCTCACTATTATTACTGGAAATAATAGGTGAATCTACCACTTAGCATATAGGAGGTTCTGTTTTGATCAAAAAGAAACCTTTTAGTGATGTTGTAAGTGTTGAACACATTGCCCAAGCAGCGCATGGTAAAGCTTTGCAGGTAGGCATACCGGGGTCGGTAATCGGAGCGCTGTGGGTCGGTAGTGCGACCATTGATGTTAGTTTGGCTCTCACAGGGAGAAGAATGTAAAGACACTATTTCTTGGTTGGTGCCAATTTGATGAGGGACTGTGTTCTTTGGAAGCACATGGAATTGGCTAACCGGTGGGGGGCTAACAGATAATCAAGCGACCATTCATAAATGTGGGCATTTCCAAAGGTGGTCTAAGCATCCTTATGCATCAGAGGTTTAAAGCATTCAAGAAGGCTCATAAGGGATCATTTTCAACATGCTGTGGTACCCCTAAAGGTGTCGATTGTCTCACGACTTCAGCTTTGCGAGTATAAACTCCTGAGGAGTTGCCTCGGTTCACTGGTCTTCATTTAAGTAGCTTTCATGGCTGCAGTTCCAGAGTTTTCATTTTCCTTAGGTTCAGGTATAGCACGCCACCAGCCAAGGTCACATGACTGCAGATTATGCGAAGGCAGGTAAAGAAAGCACATTATTTGAGGTTGCCCTTATAGCAAGAGCCTTTGCACCGTGGGGAGCTGTTACAGTTGATATGCCTCCTTTTAAGTCACTTGGCATTCTGTTAATGATTATCGAGTTTCAGATAGAAGGGGCAGGTTGTCTAGTATCGGTTACGTCTCTACAATGCCCCGGATAACTGCTTCTATGGTTTCGTCTAGCTATGGCTGGGTTTCACACACACGTTACCTGTTTTACAGGGGGGTATGGTGGATTTGCGTTGATTGGTGGTGTTGCTTACTGTATTGGTCCCATTTGCGGTGGAGCTTGCTATTCATTGAAGGCGTTGTTCAGGGGTGGACCCTTCAGCGGTGTCTTGGTGAGTGACTTGCGCAGGGGGTTGGGTTTGTGGTGCCTTTCCTTTTGATTTGGGATTTTCGGTGTAAACCTTGGTGTTCTGTTCGGCGCCTGGGTGGCGTACGCCGTGAGAAGTCTGTTTCGTATTATTGCATTGAGCGAAGATTTCGCTGCTTGGCCAACAAGGTCCTTTGGCCACCAGGAGTTATGCATGTGGCCCGTATCAATGTCTTATTGATGGATGTGCTACTGATGACAATGGAAAATGGTTGTCGGTTTTGGCCGGGGCTCGGCAAGTTTGGCTTAATCTTTCTCACCTAACACTTGTGCATTATAGGCCTAGAAGCCAAGTATACTTCACAGGGCTCTGCTCACACCAAAGTGGCCAAGATCACACAAAGCCCAGGATGAGTTGCGGTGTCAGTCATATATGGCAAATTATGAGAAATATGCCAGTGGCAGCGTATATGACATCACAGACTTGATCAGTGATATGATCATGGTTCATCCTTTGTCCCAATATAGACAAAAGTTACGGTCAGGCCCTGTTGTGCAAAGAATAGTTATTTGGTCTCCGCATGTGCCACTTTCGCAGTACAACGAGGTCTATTTTGTCTCCAACGCAGGGATTGTGCACTACTATTCCATTTCTAAAGGGCTCCCGCTTTCCGCTTTCCGCTCTCGGCACCTGGATTACGTGCAGGTGACCTGTCTGGCTGTTGCGGAAGTTGATTAGTGTAATGGTCCCATTTGCGGTTGAGCTTGCTATTCATCGAAGGGAGACATTTAATGAATGTTCAACACATTAGGGTGACAGTCCCACCAGTTCAGAATGGAAGCATTTTCAATATGCTACGCAGGGAAGCCAGAATCGTGGCTTCAGTTATCGTATACAACTAACAAGCATTGTTAAAGCCAAGGGTACTTGCGTGTAGTAGGTACTGTGGTTTTGTAGTATATATCCGAAGGCAATGTCAGAAGCTGCAAAATAACAGTCTGCCTTTGGCACCGGTTAACAGCCCAATGGTGGGAAAGTATAATTTTACACTTACTCAGGAAATTTCAATGCAAATAGAGGCACTGCGAAACACTGAGACTGCATTGTGCAATTGGCTACGAGGGCCCTCATGGGGAACACCTCTGGGCACCATATAGAATCAGGTATCGTGTACACTGGGTGGGCATTCCCCTGCAGCCAAGGGCCGGTATCAGGTAGCTTCAGTTAAGACATATTCACCCGCGCTTTAACCAGGGCAGCAGGCGGGTGGTGGTAGTTGTCAGCCAACAAGTGTGCTGGGGCGCGGTTAAGTTTGGTAAACACGGCGTTAGTGCCAAATGGCGACAAGGTATTTTCGACCTTTTGGCGTCCCTAAATTCAGGAAAGGGCAGGTATTTGCACATAAACTTCCCCTCTGGTTCAACAGACTTGTCTGCCCCCCTGGGTTATCCTTCTGCGGGCTAGAACCAGACAATAGAAGGGGCATCTTTTGGGACTGGGATCCCTAACACATTGATAGTCAAGTGCTGGGGTAGATGTACCATGAAAGGCATGGTCACTACTGGGGTTGCCCCCAAGTCCTGAGGTCAAACTGTGTTGGAGCAGTAAGTCTTCAGTCCTTGGGTAGCATCCAGCAACCCTCCAATACAAGTAAGGGCAGTTAGCGATAGATAAGTATCAGCGAGTGGGTAACGTACACTGGCTAGTCAGCGACATCGTGCCCCGGGGGCATGCACGCTGTACAATTACACTAAGCTGCAACCAGCAGGGTGCCAAGTGGCATAAACCAGTAAAGAGGTTTAATATGTGTGTCTCTGGCGTTATAGCTGGGGGGAGCCAGTCCCATTTGGAGGTATGGCCGGGGGAAAATGGTGTGCTCCCTTAGGTCCCCATGACCTAGGCAGTGTGTGGCATCTCCCACATCAAATGTTAGGCACTAGATTTAGACAGTGCGCCCTGTATCGAACCAGACAGATTCTCTAAGCGGGTAGGCCTAGGGGGCTTCCCCAGAGGGAGCTGAGCGGTCCAAATTCCCATAAAGAATATGGGATGTAGGGCAAGTGCTGGGGTGCAGCCGTGCTCAGTGTTCATATGCCCGTTATGGACATCCCTGTGCGCATTGATTTAGCAAGTAAAGGGACGGTGCCAGGGTTAAGCATAATCCCCCTCGCCCTAATAGCCTAAGTTGGCGAGCGGGGGTAGGAACGGTCTCCTAACAAGCGAGCTGCTGTCCCGGACATGGGAGCCACATGTGTCCAGACACACACAGTGCTAGAAGGGCGGCAGCCAGTGTGATCAGCAAATAGGTGGGGCATCGTGAGCCAGGGTGTCTGAAACTGTCCCGCCCTGAGTGGGACGGGGCTGAGTCATGCGACGCAGTGGAACCTTGCGGCGTGAGGTGAATAGTGCTTGGCACAACTTCACAGGCATAGGGCGTTTTGTTTCATCAGACACCAGCTATCCAAGCTAACGTCTAGGGCTATTGGAATATAGATGGGGCTTCGATAAACAGTAGGGATGTTCCCTTTCATCTAGATATGCAGGAGGCTCTAGACTGGAGAGTTAGCGGGCAAGACTATAGCTATTTTGGTGGGGGGCTCTGGTGGCGATGGTGGCCGCCTCCAGAGCTGTGGCGGAGTTATAGGGCGATCTGGAAGCAAATGGGTACCGAAAGGTACCTCTGCGCGGCACCATAGGGGGCCAGAGTCCAGGAGCCTCATGGGAGGTTCCTGGAAAACCGTGTCGGCGCCCCGTTAGTCCTTCGGGCGGTTGTGGGCCTGAACAACCGTGGGCTTGCCTTGCTACGCTCCGCCCTGAAAGGGGCGTGAGTAATAAGGGACCGTGATCCGGGAAGAGGATCACCGAAGGGGCAGCACAGATGGGGTTCGCCCCGGTGCTGCTTGGCTCATCAGGCGGGCAGGCGGCCCAGATGGTTGCCTGCCCTTGGATCGCCCATAAGATAACCCACCAGATTACATAATGGTGTATGTAATAAACCTGCAGCAGCTTTTTACCCAAACAAAATTTGTGTGGTGTGTTTTATTTATGCGTGAACATGCATGCTATTGTGGGGGGGGGGGTGGGGAGTGTTGCCTCCTGCTGGTGCTATGCAGTGTCACCAATATGCTGCCCATTGCAATTGGGCCGCCAGGTAGTACAGTTCCAAATCAGAGACAGCTTAGCCTCTACCATCTGTGGGAAGACGCAATTTTCCCAATGCTAGCCTGCGTCAACCCGTGCCCCATATATGGTATGTCACTAACCCATCAATTTCGCAAACGATGGATTCCAGTAATCGGAACAGGAGCACAGTGAAGAAATATAATAGTGTGGGTAAAAAAACATTTCTGACAGCGCGATGCTGGCGCAACTAATTAAGGAATTGTCAACCACAAATGAAGAAATGTATGGATGCCCGTAAAGAGGATAACGCCAGTCAGAAATTCCCCTCACTGTGTGATATATTTTAGCATCGCAAGATAGCAATATGTGGCTGGTTTTCACCATATTAAGTTGTGGATTAGGGTGTGGGGCTTGGGCAGGGGGGTCTATGGGGGCGGGGCTACAGGAAGTGCTAAGGGACCCAGCCAGGGGCACACATTTAATTTGATTGAGATTTAATTGGTGTGCAAAACTAGTAACCCACATGCCTATGTACATGAAATACAAATCTGCGATCAGCATGTTGTGTTTTGCAGCAAGCACATGAACCCTCTATGCTAACTTATGATGAGTCAAAACTGTTATCAGATAAAGCACAGATCTTTTCGGCAAGAACTTTTGTTGGCATTTGAAAAACAGAATATGTGCAGGTAACCTAATTATTGAAATTGGGGTCAAGCTTAAAATGTCCCAGTGGCGCCAACACCACACCTGGCCTCCCAGCGAGGCCTCTGACCCTTTGCACACTCTAAGACCCACCATGGCCTGAATGCGATGGCCTGGCAGAGAGGTCAGCTGAAACAAATTGCTTGTGCACTGGGCTAGCCCTTAGGGCTGACGTGGGAATGGCCCCAAAGGTAGAGCCACACCTGGCCTCTCCGAAGGCCTCTGGAATTGTACCTGCACTCCCCCGCCTACCACAGGATGAATGTGAAGCTCCTGCCTGGGAGGGCGCATGGAAAAACACAACATTAGGCTGCTGAGCTGCCCTAGGGCCACAACATCCGGCCTGACCTCCCTGTTTGGCTTCTCAGCCTGCTCACACTCTCTCCTCTCCCGCCTGCCATGGCCTCAGTGCGAGGAGTGCTTGGCAGAGGAGAACTGCAAAGACACTGCTTTTGTGTTTAGCTGTACCACCTATGAGCCTCGTGTCCCGCAGGGGCCGAGTTCTGAATGGCCCAATGACCAGAGGAACACCTGCCCCACCCGACCATATCTATTAAGGCTCAGTGTGACGGAATGGCAGAGAGGAATGTGGAATAGCATTGCTTGTGAACTCTGGCTAAGGTGAAGACGGCCCAAAACTACAGCCACAAAACTGGCCTCTCACTCGCCTCGGCTCCACACCTCTAAGCACAGCGTTTTGTGCTGCGGCCCGCCTACACATTCCATAGTGGCCTAGTCAGGTGGCCATAGTGGGGGCTGGATGGCCAGTACGATATTGTGGGTGGTTGTCCTCCATTAACCAGCCCACAGGTGGCACTCAGTCGGTGCCCATGCGCTTTGCCAATCCATCCGTGGCTGCTGCCCACTTTAGTAACCATGATTCCCATTGGATGTGCTACAGTTTCACTATCATTACCTTCCTCCTCCTCCTCAATCTGACTTCAAACAAGTGCAGCCGTACTCTGCTATACCAGCAGGAATCCGTTATTAGATTTCCCACAGTGACAATATGCCTATTAGCAGGCCCTGCTCGCACACTTACAGTTCTATTGACTCCACAGAGCCTGAGTGTCAAATATCATTGTGTGACTTGGGCCCCTCTCAAACTTCCTGCCAGCTCTGAATAAATGCATACGGGCCACCCGCAGTTAGCCCACTGAGGCCATATTAGCACTCTATTATTAGAGTACTTCACGAAAACGGACTGGCTCATCAGGTCTGTCGCGCTTCTTTTTGTACATGCCAAATTTCACTGAGCTTGACATGCTACCCCATGAGTACCGGTACTCTCTTTGGACACGGAGAAGTTCCGGTACTCTGGGGCAGAAAATGTAGAAGGGCCGGTACTTAGTACCGGTGAGTACCGGCCCATTTAAAGCACTGCTTACGGAGTAAACAACCTACCTGTTAGATCCAAAATACAGACGTCGAATCCCCTTTTGCATTATATAAGGCACAGCAGCATAGTCAGTTTGGCAAAGAACTAGTTCCTGGAAAGGCAAGCATTGTCTGGCCAGCTCATAAAATAAGCAGAACACTTTGTTCACATACCATGCCTGGGTGTATTTAGGTTTTGGGAGATTAGATAGCTTCATACTTTTCATCAGTATACATATTAAAGAATGTGGATCAACGTCCCCTGTTGAGACCTCACCACATCTGGCACTCCAGCCCCAGTGGCTGACATACGGTTAGTCTGGCCGTCCCACGCTTCCATGTTGTTCAGACAACACGTCATCTCTGTTTGGGCCTCCTCCGTTGAAGTTATCTCCTTTTAGGAAGATACTCCCCTTTGAAGATGATTACGCTACAATTGGTGCAGTGCCCCTAATGCAAATGTCCAGGGAAGATGGTTTATATCATTGACGATGATAGTCCTAATATCCTCGCCAGTTAGATTTGATTGGGCAATATCAATGTCATCAGCTCCTTCTTGAGCCCCCGAATCTTGACCAGGAGTAACTCCAAGTTTGATGCTTGTACATCAGTGGTGAAGCTGAGTAAACCCTCCCTGTGCTTGATACCAGATCCGATTTCAAGGTGTTAATAATGAAGTCCAAGTCTTAAAAAAGTTCCAGACTGCAATCTGGTCTTGAAAAAGGAGAGTATTCTTGACTTGAGCCATATCATATTGTCTAGGTAAATTAGTGCCCTACAACCCCATGACCGCTTCCAAGCTACAGATGGCTTGAGGAGCATTGAGAAGCATCAAGGGGCAGATGACTGGTCAAAGGGAAAGACCCTGAAATCCCAGATTTGGGATCTCTGGTGGGAAGGAAGACATCAGTATTGCCAGATATGCATCTCAGAAGATGGAAGTCCTCCATCTTGAAGTGACAGTATAACAGCCAAATGTTGAATTTCCGCAGATTGATCACTGGACATACCATACCCGCTTGTCCACCTTGTTTACAACAAATATACTACTCAGAAACCACGTTGACTGACGGAAGCATCTCTCTATGGCCCCATTGTTGTATAGACATAGAATCTCCAGGTCTATTATGGCAGAAACCCTCTCTGAAAAGGGGAAATGGTCTGCTTTGCTGTCTCCGGGTACCCAAAAACTTAATGTGGAACCCTTGCACTGTCTGAAGGAGGTATGGTCTGAGGAGATCTCCTCTCATTTGAGTAGATGCTCCACAGTTATGCCCCCAGTCTTACAAGGGAAGAAGACCTGGTCCTCATATGTGCAGTTGCTGGTTCCTCTGCCACCGCCTATTGAGGCATATTCTCTCTTAAACTTGTTCTTGGAGGGGAAGAAGGGATTGTACCCTCTCTGGTCATTCTAATTGGAACATTTGAGACCTTGGTTCCTGTGGGAACCCTCATGTAAGAAGCGAATGGCTCTGTCCACATCCGGCCTATCCAAAACCCTAAGTTTGAACACATTTTAAAATGAGGCTTGTGCCTTATCAAGGGCCCTGAAAATCTGGATGGATTTAGTAAAATCTTTGATGAAGGCATCACCAATTAATTGACCTTTTGCCTCTGGACCTGCCAACGTTTAGGCCAGCTCCCCAAGTTTTGGGTCCAAGTATAGTAGGAGAGAGCATCTACACTCAGTGGACAGTGCACAATTGGTGTTTACTAAAAGGCAAATATCCTATTGAGCCCAACATGAGAGGATTGCAGGGTCAATCGGTTTTCCTGTACATTTGATGTCCTCTGCCATTTCCATGATTTTGTAGGATAGGTCCTGCAATATCAAGAAGTTTGTCGTGATACAATCACCAGGACCTATCTAAACCCCTTTTGTGATCTTTTATGAACCTTCCCATGAAAGTGACCATGGTGGCATCTAGTTAAGGAGTGGCAGCGACCTCCTCCAAAATGGAGAGTCTCCGGCATTCCGTCCTTAATTTATTACAACTTCCTTTTCCAGGGGATGCCTGAGATGTTGTTTCAGGTAATATGCCATATGCCACCTTGGAGGGTGGCTCCCACTCCGAAGAGCAAGGGTGTTAGATATCCTCTGGATCAAAAATTTCCTTACCTTGGTCCCGGTCATCAGGGTTCATGACCCAATCCGTCTTCAACTTCCTTTTAGAACCCCCCCAGAGACGCCAGTCCCTCGAATGTTTGGATGCCTTGTCCGATTCTAAGAAGGTGTGGCAGAATCTTCATGATCTTGGTCTTGATCATGGTCTTACCATGAGCCCCCAAAGGGGTGTCCTCTGATGTAAAGAGGCTACTGGGGCCCACTCCACTTGGGAAGTGTCTACATGGGTAGTTTGCAATAAGAAATGTAACTTACGAAATAATTCCACAAGAGCCTTAGAGGATTTGTACCCGGGAGCGGATGGGGATCTCACTTACACCTGAATGTTGTGCCTGTAGCAGAGTCTCCATAGTACCCTTAGGGTTCTTGGTGGGGGCACTCTATATGCCATTGCATTTTCAACTGACTTGGAGACCGACAGTCAATCATCTCCATCAGCTCAGGGTCAATGGCACCTTGCTGCCCCACCTCATCTTTCCACCCATACACATGGTTCTCTGCCATTCTGACGATATGGGTAACCTAAGTAAACTACACCCCAAAAGAGATTCAAGGGGAGAAAACACGAACACTTGGACCACAATGGAGCAGTGTGCTGATAATGTCGGGCGATCTGTTTAAAAAGGGCGCACCAGCCAGAATCTAAAATGGCCGATGCAACTCTCCCTAGACAGAAGCAATCAATTCCGAGAGGAGATGCAAAACTGCTCCCCTAAACTTCCTCACATGATGTCGTGCAGTGGTAAACAGATTGCCGTCTCCCTCCTTACCTCTGACTACGGTCGTTTAAGGTAAGCAACACCGCAGCGGGGTGGGAGAGATTAGATGCTGCTGCACCATCACACTCCTGACGGGAGGCACGTATTCCTCAAATCTTCCCCAAGTGCAGACTGGGAGAGTTCTGTGACTGAAGTGCATGACATGGAGGAAACAAGGAACAAATAACCATCAAAGACACAATTTGTTGAAATAAATACAAATTCACCCTAAACCACTAAGGTGAAGAAAGTTACTTATCTGAAACTGCTGTGAGCAGCAAAGAAAGAGGCCTAATGGAGGATGATGCAGTGTTATATACTGTTATAGATAATGTTATTGGTTAGATTGGTATTGTGTTTGTGGCTTTCCATTGTGCTCATGGGAGTAATTTTTTGTTGTTGTAGCTGCTGCTGTGAGAAAAAGGGAGAAATGCATAACTGAGTCTCCGGGTCTGATACAGAATGTAAGACTTTCTTCTAATGTGGCTGAGTAAACACTTTCTGTTACCCCTATTAGAAAATCATGAGAGAAAACAGTTTTCTTTCAAACATGGTCCAGCAAACCCCAGCAGAGGATCAGTATTTTTCAGTGGGTAAAATCACCACAGAATACACCACAATTCCTAAAATTAGTATGGTGCCACTAACAAATGATTTATATTGTGATAAATATTTATTATCACCCTTTTAGTTGCCCTCAGAAACCGCCATCTGCTGAAATGCATTTCAATGGGGGCCATGACTCCCAAGTCCTGGAATGCCTGCCACAACATGCTATCGATGTTGTGACCAACCAGTCAACACTTGCCACTGCGGGTCAGGGTGTGCCTGAGTACTACAATGACTGCTAAAATTTGGCCAGCCAATCAGGATTGATTCGTTTGAAAGTGGCCAAACAAAGCATATCAGGACACCAACAGTCCAGATATGCCGATTTTTTCACCCCTTCATGACTGCCCAAGTGCCTTTTTAAATGCTATTTTCTTAAAAAGGGATGAACAGATTTACATTGAATAACAAAATCCACACTTTCTGAGTAAACTTCCAACTTTTCGTTCAGCCGTTTTCTCGCTCCTCTAAATTTCCTGCAGGAAGAAAGATGGGAAATCAGCATTTTGGGACCCCCTCTCCATTTCACCACAATATTTTCTGAGTAAGAGCTAAAGAGGATGATTGTGTTTTTTTGGGAAAGTTTTGTGAAGATTCGTCATATGGCACCAAAGTTATAAGCAAAACAAAAAGTTTCTTCCTATGGAAGCTGGTACTTGTGCTTAAAACAAGGCTTGAGACGCCGCACTGAAAAGAGGGGAAAGGGCAGTCTCAGAATTGATGTCAAGAAAATCCCTTCCATAGGATATAGTGCACTTGTAATACGCGTATGGTATCTGCCCTATTTGTGGCAGAGGAACTGTCCGCTGTACTCTAAATCAGGCCCATACTGTGCACGTCGTGGGAGGGATTTTCCTGACACCAATTCTGAGACTGCCCTTTTCTGTTTCAAGTCTTGTTTCAGGCACAAGTACATGCTTCCAACTCCATTGACAAATGTAGATCCTTCCATTCCACTGATATGCGAGGAATGCAAGCTCCATCTTAGAGGGGCATGATGCATTATTGGAAACCGGTGCTATTCCTTCTGCTATGTGCACGCATTAAAGGGGGAATATATTTTGCATACCATTGGTGATCACATATTATTTACAACAGAAGAGCACAATTTTATTCATTCAGCGATAAGCATGGGTTACAAGTATACTTCTTATGCTTCCTCCATACAATAATTTCTCCGAAGTACATGCATTAAAGGTGCATACATTTTGCAATCCGGATGATTAATTGATGATGTCACAATCCTGATTGCTATGTGTGGCTCTCATAAAGGACGTCTATTGGTTATTTCAGTTTCTAAAAAGGATAACTCACTGCTATGATGTAACAACAGTTGATAACAAAACGTGTTACCCTCTGTTGCTACCTCATAAGGGCCTTCCAGGCCAGGCAGACGGGGCTCTGTCCTAGAGCCTGTCAGTGCAGCTCTGCTTGACTGCTTTAAATTAAAGTAGAAAGCACAGCTGCAGGAGGAGGAAGGAAGGCAGGGAAGGTGCTACGGGCTGGTCAATGATGGCAGGTAAGGTATTTTTGTTTTCCTTTGGGATAGTGATAAATAACAGAGGCCTTGTTATGGATGGCTCCTCCATTAATCCTCTGGCACTGTATAGCAGTTGAAAGCAGATGATTTTGGGGCCATCATACCAAAGAATTATTAAAATTGCTAAAAAGTGAGTTATGGATATGTTTTTCACCTCAGGGTTCTGAGTGACTTCATAGGCAATTCGAGCTTCGCTCTCCTTGTCTGTTTCATGTCACTCACGGCCTCTTTTGTGACTGTGGGGAGTGTCTGAAAAGTTTCAGCGCTCCATCCATCATCTGCTTTTGTTCTCTGCTCATTAGAATGAACATGAAATTGATCATCTAGTTAGCAGAGTCCTCTGGGGAGGATTCAATTTGTGGTGGCTGCGTGTGAAGGTGCCCAGAGGCTCCTTTATCTTGGGGTTGCTCTGTCTAGATTGACAATTCCTCCTTTGGGTGAGTGTAGAGTTAGTAGAGAAACAGTTTCAAGTTTCTGAGCTCCTAGGAAAAGGTTGTGGCCCAGCGACTAGAGCTATTGATTGGTTAGGTTCAAGTCCCGGTCTTGGCTCAACATCTGGTGATTCTGGACAAATCACTTAACTTCCCCGGTGTGTAACGTCTGGTTCTCAAATAAAGTACTCTAATGCTCTTGGGATAAGTTTGTGCTATATAAAACTGCAAAAATACATATATTTTACAGAGTGGCGGTAGCAACTATTTAGTTATTATTAGGATTCCCAGGTATAGGAATTTGCCCCTGTGTGACAAATCTCAACTAGGCCAGGGCAAAAATTTCGTTCCGTTCGCGGAAATTGCGATAATTTGACATTTTTGCATTCCGCGGAGAGCGCGAAAATGTCAAAAATTCCGGTTTCCGCAGCTTGGCGATAATTTGTTTCTTGCTCGCGCTGTAAAATAATACATTCTCGCGCGCGCGCGATCGCCTTACCTGAATCCCTGCGTTCGCCGACAAGTTTTCTTGATCCGGTCGCGTTCTCCATGAGATGTTGTATTGTTTTTAGCCATTTGCGCTGTCTCGCGACAGTTCGCGCCCGCAGTGACGCCATGCGTCGCGCGATCACGTCTTTCTTCTCGCGATCATGCACCGCGAGAACAACTCAAAACAAGATGGCCGCGCCCGCAAGCAACCACATGGGTAAGTTGGCGACCCGCAACCATGCAGAAAATCTCGCGAACATGCCGGAAAAAAACTTCCGCATCTTCGCGATATTTCTGCTTGTTTGCGATAATTTTAAACATTCTCGCGATAATTTGCGAAGGTTAATTCCGCAAATTCCGCCCACCCCTAATCTCAACCAAACCTTCCAAGCCTATTTCTTTTTCTACATTGGCAGAGTATGAAAAGTTTCTTTGTGATTGTTCAAAGGGGAGCAAAGGTGAAAGGGAGGTCCCAAAACACATGCTGGCACTAATGCATTTTTCTATAGGTTTTCTACTCACTTGTAGCGGGAAAATACAAGTCGGATTTCGATGAAATTTGGCAAGATTACACATTATAGTGTGCAGATTATCCTTTTGGGCACTACAGGTAACTAGGGCATGTATTTTTTAAGTTATAGGGCATTTTAAAGTAGTGATATCTGTTGTCTTCTGAATTTTGCGGTATCTAACTAAGGTACCGTGGTATATAGCGATGACAAGTCATTATGTGATTGCCTAATGACTTCCTTTACAAAGGTGAAAGGCAGCCGTGTTGTTTTTAAGTACACTTTGGCTGTGTTCTGTGTTTTGCCCTTAGATATAGATAAGTTTTAGGACTGATAATTTCCCCCTACCTATTGCCACTTTATTAGAGTGGTAATAGGTAGGTAAAATATTTATAGGCTTCTATACATTTAAAAAAAAAAATGGTATGGACTACTACAATACTGCCTCTGGAGTACCACGGTACATTAAAAAAAAGATCAAAATACACTTTACTGCACTATATATTACAAATAAAGTGTACCATAGTGTATTTAAAGTTTTTTAACATATTTAAATCTTCACAAAAAGTCTATGGTGTACTGCAGTAATGCCTACAAATTACAGCACTAATACACAAATGTTTGCGAAAAAGCGCAGTTCTCTTGAAACTGCTGGAAAAATATATAGAAAATCATTAAATGCATTTGTCTAACTATTCTCACTTTTATAAATTGGTAATAGGTAGGAAACAAATATAAAGCCTAATACTTACCTATCTATAAGGCTCTAACCCAGACCGCAGCGAAAGTATGCTGAAAACTGCATTGCAGCATTTCAGGTCTTGTAAAGACAGCCATTAGCCAATCAGATACTGCCTTCTTATCAGCATGTGCCGCGGTATACCGCGAAGTTACCGCATTATACAGCAGCACAATATATTTCTAAGTATTTTAACACTTAGAATGTTAACACTACTTACACTATTAACACATATTAGCAAACATTCGCATTTACACCTCATCACACTGTACACCCTTCCACTATCTGCTACTCCACTCTACGCTAGTCCACTTAACGCAACTCCATTCTATGCCACTCCACCCTACACCACTACAGTGTACCCTACTGCGCTGTATGCTTGTCCACTGTAAGCCACTCCACTCTAAGCCAACCACTGCACGCCACTTCAGTATTCGCAACTCCACTCTATGACACTCCACTGTACGAAATTACAGTCGACACCACTCCACTCTATGCCACTTCACTCTACGTCACTCAAATGGATGCCATTCCACTGTACGCTACTCCAGTCTACGTTATTCCACTGCACAACACTTCATTCTAGCCAGTCCACTCAATGTTATTACCCTGTATGGCACTCAACTCTACGTTACTCCACTGTACGCCACTACACTGAAAAATTATTCTACATCTACACCACTCCACTGAATGCCACTTCACTCTAATACACTTCACTCAACGCTACTGCAGTCTATGCTATTCCGCTCTACAGCTCTTCACTGTATGCCACTACATTCTATGACACTCCAATGAGCGCCCCTGCAGTGTACCACCCTGCATTGTGCGCTACTCCACTCTATGCTATTCCACTCTATGCACCTGCACTCTACGACACTGCACTCTATTCTATTCCACTCTATAACACTCCATTCTATGACAGTCCACTCTATGGCACTCCAGTGCATGCAATTTTACCGTACACCATTACACTGTACCTCAATCCACTCTACACCACTCCCCTGCACGCCATTTTATTATACACAACTGTACTGTATGCTATTCCACACTATGCAACTCCACTCTACACCACTCCCCTATACGCTTTTCCACTGTTTGCCACTCCACTCTACCACACTCCACTCTGCAACTCCAATCTACACCACTCCACTGTACGCTATTCCGCTCTACTCCACTCTATTGTACCCCACTCCAGTCTATGCCACTCCACTCCACTCCACAACACTCTACTATGCGCTATTCCACTGTATCTGATTACACTGTACAGCACTCCACTCTACGCCACTCCACTCTATTCCATTCCAGTCTATGCCACGCCAGTTTATGCCACTCCACTGTACCACGCTCTACTCTATGCCAGTACACTATAAGCTCTTCCACTGTATGCAACTACACTATTCCACTATGCGCCGCTCCACTGTACCGAAGTCCACTCTAAACCACTCCACTATATGGTATTCCATTTTATGCTACTCCACTGTATGCTGCTAAAACTCTACGCTACTCCCCTTTACGCTATTCCACTATACTAAACTCCACTCTACAACACTGCTCTATTCCACTCTATGCCACTCCACCCTGCATCACTACACTGTACACCACTCCAGTGTACACTACTCCAATGTATGTGATGTATGCCATTCTACTCTATGTCACTCCACTCTAAGCTATTTCAATGTATGGCACTCCACTAAACCCTACAACACTCTACACCTCTCCAGTTTACACCACTCCGCTCCATTCTATTCCACTGTATTCCACTTCACTCTACGCCACTCCACTCTACACTATTCCACTGTTTGCCACTCCAGTCTACGTCACTACACTACATTCACTCCACTCTACACCATTCCACTGTACGCTGTTTCAAAGTATGACACGTCACTGTATGGTACTACACTATATGCCACTCCAGTTTACAACACCCCACCCCACTCTACACTATTGTATCATATGCCACTCCATCCACTGTGTCCCACTAGACTCTGCGGCAGTGGTCTTCAAACTTGTTAATGCCGCGCCTCCCCAGGGGAATAAAAACCATTGGGGCCCCCTCCCAAAAATGTTCACATATTTAATTAAACTGCGAATGTTTAAATATGTCTAGACTTATTTAAACATTGCAGTTAAGTTCTGTACTGTTTTAAAAATGCAATCAAATACATGATTGACAAACATACTATTCTTGTCAGGCAGGGGTTACAAACATGTAAAAGTATTCACAGTGTGATTATTAGAAATGGGGGTGGGGGTTTTGAAGAATATTTGGAGTCCCTTCCCTTTTGACACCTTCTCCCAGCCAGGATATGCAGAGCATCTTACTGCTGCTTACTTTTCCCCCTGCTTAAAACAAAGCACTGTTATCAGCATAGTGCTCTTTTGGCCACAAAGGGCCTCCCTTGGGATCAATTGAGGCCTCCTTAGTTTGAAGACCCCTGCTTTACGCTATTCCGCTGTATGCCCCTCCACTTCACACCACTCCAGTGTATGCCATTCCACTATATGCCTTTCTAGTGTACACCACTACACTGTCAGGCACTCCACTCTACGCCACTCCACTATTCACTATTCCACTGTATGCCACTCCTGTCTGCGCCACTCCTCTCTACCCTATTCCACCTTATGCCATTTCTCTCTACACCACTCCACTGTATGCAACTACAGTCAACGCTATTCTACTTACACCACTCCACTCTATCCTACTCCACTGTATGCCGCTAAAGTCTATGCTATTCCACTATACACTACTCCACTGTAGCCAATCCACTCTACACTGTGACACTGTGCGCTACTACACTCTGCCCCACAGCAGTGTACCCCACTGCAATCTATGCTATTGCACTTTACGCTACTGCACTGTATGCCACTCCACTGTTCAACACTGCAGTCTTCACCACTCCTCTGTTCGGCATTTCACTCTACGCCACTCCACTTTTTACCACTCCACTCTACACTATTCCATTATATGTCACTCCACTTTACGCCACCACACTGAACGTTATTACAAAGGGCGGTGGAGCTGGCGTAGTGCACCTGCGCTGAGCTCCATGGAGTTTGAAAAAATCTCCATGGAACGCCGCTCCTTCCCCCCTCCAAAATTATTTAAAAATGTAAAAAGAAGGCACTTACCTGCGTGGCTGCCTCCACATCTGCCTGGCCACTCTCCTTCCTGCTCCTCATCGTCCTTCTTCTATAAAAAAAACTCCTACGTTGTACGTCTTGCACCTTCTTTTTTAAATTTTAAATAATTTGGGAGGGTGGAGGGGCTGGCTAACTCCGCTCCGCCACAGAGTCTGAGTTTTGCCTAGCTCCGCTTTCGCAATGGAGCGTGGAGTAGGCAAATCTCCGCAAACTACGCTGGGGGAGCGAAGTTACCTGCCCGTGGTTCGATATTACACTCTACACCACTGCACACTACCCTACTCTACAATGTGCCACTACACTCTATGGTACTCCACCACACACCACTAAATTCTATGCTGTTCAACTCTATGCCACTACACTCTATACTATGAGGCTATACTCAATTACACTCTACCCCACTCCTCCATAACCCTCTCGACTCTACAACAAACCACTCTGTGCTATTCCACTCTAAGCCAAAGTAGTCTACCCCACTCCAAAGAACGCTATTTCACTGTACCCAATTCTACTTTATGCCACTCCAGTCTATGCCACTCTATTCTACTGTACCCTATTCCACTGTACGCTTCTCCACCATATGCCACTCCACTGTACGCCACTCCACTATACATCACTTTACTCCATTAGACCCTACGCTATTCCACTCGTTGCCACGCTTTTATATGCCACTCCAGTCTATGCCAATCCACTGTGCGCCACTACAATCTACGCTATCCCAAAGCACGCTATTCCACTGTATGGAACTTCACTGTACGTCACATCACTCTATGCCACTCCACTGTATGTCACTCAAGTGTATACTATTCCACTGTATGCCACTATACTCTATCTCACCCCACTCTATGCCACTACACTCTATGCTGTTCCACTCTACACCAATCCACTGTACTCCACCCACTGTACGCCACTCCATTCCACGGTATTTCACTTTATGCCACTGCACTATACCATAATGCATTCCATTCCACGCCACTCCACTCTACTCAACTGCATTCCATTCCACTGTACAACACTAGACTTTACCACACTGCCCTCTAATACAGTGTCCTCCACTATACTCTCCTACACTCCACTTCACAACACTCAACTGAATGACACTCAACGCTATGATTTGAAACACATTTGTATTAATTAAATAAAAACCATTTATATTTAATAAAAAAAACAACGGTTGAAGCTAAGTTATAGTTAGGAAAACTTTATTTATTCTTTCTATACAAACCCAGCTAAACCTGTACGAACTTTAGAAATTCTAATGCTGTATTTATAACTTACATTTCTAATTTGCTCATCACCAGTTATAATTTACATTTATAATTTATGCAACACCTTCAATTTACTATACATTATGCACCTCTGTACAAAATCTTGTTGCATTACTTGCCACACTACATTAATTACAACTCGCCCTTTCGCCATGCACTGGTTATACCCTTACATATTATATAACTTATACCATGTGAAATCATAGCAGTCATATATTTATTACATCTCAAATGACATTATGTCTGAGAACACAGTACATGGTAGAGTGGTGAGTTATAGTTCATGTAGTGTGGCCAGTGATGTGACAAGACTGTGTACGGAGGTGCCCAACGTATAGTAAATTGAAGGTGGGGCATAAATTATAAATGTAATAACTTAATGACTCTAATAAAGTGGTAAAAGGCAGGCTAAATATATCGCCCCTAATACTTACCTATATCTGAGGGTGACACGCAGAACACAGACAAAGTGTACCTACAAACAACATGGCTGCCTTTAATTTTTGATAAGACTGTCATTAGCCATTAACATAAGGACTTGTCATCACTATATACTAAGGTACCTCCGTGAAATACCGCAAAATTCTGCAAAAGTACAGCAACAACAGATATCATTAAGTTAAAATGCCTTCTAACTTAATAAAATACTTATCCTACTTACCTGTAGTACCCAAAGGGAGCATCTGCACACCATAATGTGTAATCCTGCCAATTTACCTGCTACATGTGAGTACAAAGTCTATGGAAAGTGCATAAGTGCACAAACGTGTTTTGAGACCCCCGTTTTATCAATGCTCCCCCTTGACCAATCACCATACAACTTTCTATAAGTCACCAATATAGAACAAGCATTGGCATAGTCAATAGGTCTTGCCTTTGGGAGCTTATAAGTGTAAAGCCATGCAGCACATTATCAGCCAGTGTCAGCGCAGAGTGAGCTATGGTGCACTACCACATGTCATTACTAAAGGTCCCTAGAGAGCCTGACTTCAGCTCTCAGGCTGCACTACTTCAGACTGAAGGAGAAAATGGAGCCCAGAGTGCTTGCTGCAAGATTGACAGAACCCAGTGTGTTCCAAGGCTCTTCCCACGATTGTCTTACACCTCCGTACACCCCCCAGCCATGTAAGTTGTATGAAGCAACTCCTTTAGAATGGCGCTCACCGCAGACCAGTGTGAGATAGAAGCTAAATGTAAATTAAAAGGCAAAAAAAAAACCAAGGGATGACTTTGAAAGAAAGAAGGAGTATGCAGGAGAAAACAATGGCAAATTGATAATTTGTGTATGGTGTGATTTATTATGTTCCTTTCTCTGAAAGATTCTCAATAAAAAATCTTAAACAGGAGGAGATACAAAGAGACAGGTTAAACAGGAGGGGGACAATGAAATAATATATAGTGATGAGAAAAGAAAGCGTAACAATTAAAGAACAGAGGTGATTTATTGCATAAACTCAGGATCCCAAGAAAAGTACAAAGAATATGCAACAAGGCGATGTGAGACAAACCAGACAGGGGCCGTTTGTAGGAATCACATAGCGCCAAAACGCAAGAGATTCCAAGCACTATGGGTTAACAATGAAGGGTGGTTGGTGTGAAACAAACAGGAAAACACATACTGCATGCTTCCCATGCACGTGTTTGGTATTAGAATGCACCAGAGAGAATTGATGCATTTGTACAGAGCGCCTTGGGAATCAACTGGCTCGTGAGTGCTAGAGGGATTGGTCTCGTTCATTGCTAGTAAGGCATTGTGTCCAGCTCCCAGTCAGGAAGATGCAAGCTCAATATTGACGGGTCCTGATGGCACCGGGGCGGTGCCTGCCTCATGCAAGGCTCGCTGGGAGTGAGCAGTAGATAGCCTGGAGTCAGGGAGCAGGTAGTCACAGAGCTCTGGGATATTGAAGGAGCATCTGGAATGCTCTCTGTATACATGAGGCGCACTGCCTGTTCATCAGAGGCCAGCCAGCAGCTCTGCAGTGCCCCCTTCTTCCTGTGTCGTTAGTGATCAGTGTGTCAGTGGGAGTGGAAAGACTGGAGAATAGAAGCAGGATCATAACTAACTGTGTTTCCACATTACACTCCATGCTGTCACCAAATAAACTGATAACTCACGCTCAGCACCATCCTATACAGGGCACTCTCCGCTAAACGCACTTGCTTCTCTCCATCCCCCAAAATAAAAAAAACTAATTGTAAGGCTTCCATAAGACACCTAGACTACGTTACTGTTAGTGGTGGCTCGACAACTTAGTTAATCTACCAGTGCATCAGAACGTCTTGTGACTGCGAAGGCAAATCTTTCCCAAAAAACATTCTTGCCACAGTACACTCTAAATATGTATATATATATATATATATATATATATATATATATATATATATATATATATATATATATATATATATATATATATATACACGCAGATTGTAAAAACACCTATTTACTATTATATTCATGCACACTTTCAACTACAACTCATTCGAATGCCTAACCGCCAACATTAACACCAGCAACAATAAACCGCTACACTGTCATCTCCTATACCATCCTCCAGGCAACACCTTCATGTTCATGGAACACCTCTCAGACCTGGTTGCCCACTGCTCTCTCCGAGATAGCAACAACCTAATTCTGGGCGACCTCAACCTCCACTGGAATGAGAAAAACACCGCACCAATCCAAAACTTGAACGAGCTATTACATAGCAATGATCTTACCCAGCACTGCTCAGAAGAAACCCACAACAAAGGAGCAATCCTGGATGCCATCATTGCCCAACACGACGCAGTCACAATAGACCACATCCTACCGGTCGACTGGTCACACCACCACTTAATCCTATTCCGCATCTCGCAACCGATCATGTCCCAAACTCCCATCCAAGACCCCCCCACATGGACAAGAAACCTAACACAGATAAACATGTCCGAATTAGAAGAAAAAATAACCACCCTCCTCCCCATCTCCCAGGACGGTCTCTCAACAACTGAACTCACATCCCACTACAACACAACTATGTCCTCCATCCTAGACCAACTAGCCCCCCTGAAACTAAAAAAATTCAGTAACATACCCTCCAGATCCTGGTTCAACAAGGACATTAACAACAAAAGGAGGCAGCTTAGAGCCACAGAACGTCTATGGAGAAAGAATCCCTCTTCTAGCCTCTGCGAGAAACTCAAAACAGCAAGAAGAAAGTACAAAAATCATATAAATACTGAATAAACCAACTTCTTCTGCTCCGCTCTTGACAGTGTGAAAAACAGACCAAAAGAATTCTTTAACATCATCAAGCAACAAACTTCCAAATCCTCTACAACCCCAGCCCAGGCCTCCATAGACCTATGGGACAACTTCGCAAACTTCTTCAACGAAAAAATCAACAAGATCGAGCTATCACTCGACATCATCCTCTATCCCGCTTCCAAAAACTCAGCCCCAGCAATCGAAACCACCCCTAGCTCGCGCCCCACAAAAGCCTGGAGATCCTTCGACCCCGTTCCTGAAACTGAGATTCTCAAATTAATCTCCTCCTCCAAGCCCTCATCACACATCCTCGACCCTGTACCCTCCAAAATGACCAAAAGCTGAAACTCTCCCTCGCACCACTATGGTGTGAAATCATAAACAGCTCCTTAAAATCCGGCATCATACCAGACTGTCTCAAAGTCGGCCAAGTCACACCACTACTTAAAAAGCCAGGCCTAGACACCAACGACCTGAACAACTTCAGACCGGTTTCCAATCTCCCCTTCCTAGCCAAAATCCTCGAAAAATGCGTTCTCCGTCAACTGAATCAGCACATCGACAATATCAACCTGCTAGACGACCACCAATCAGGCTTCAGAAAAGGCTGTAGCACTGAAACCGCGATCCTTAACATCGTCAATGACATCCTCAAGTCCCTTGACACTGACCAATGCTGCCTACTCATCCTCCTAGACCTTTTGGCAGCCTTTGACACGGTAGATCACAATCTTCTCATCAAGGCTCTCAAAGATCAAGTGGGTGCAGACGAGGTGGTCCTTCAATGGTTCTCCTCCTTCTTTCACAGTCGCTCCCAATGGATAAAAATCAAATCCTTTACTTTCGACCTACTCCCCTTCAACCGAGGTGTCCCCCAAGGTTCAGTACTCTCCCCTCAACTGTTCAACATATACATGGAACCCCTCACAACCATTCTGAAAAAAGCCAACATCCCCTTCCACCTATATGCAGATGATACCCAGATCTACTTGGAAACCTCCTCCATCAACGACATTCTAAGACTCAACAACACTCTTAAAGAAATTTAACAATGGCTATCAACAAACCACCTCAAACTCAATCAAGAAAAAACCGAAATCCTCCTCATCTCTAATAAAGATGAATACCCGCAAATCGTAGAGTGGCTGAAAGCAATCGATGCTTTCAACGGTAACCTCACCCTGGCTAACTCGGTAAAATCACTAGGAATCACCCTCGACCAGAAACTAACCATGACCAAACACATCAAGACCTCCGCGAAGAGTGCCTTCCTCAATCTGAAGCTTCTCAACAAAATTAAACCCTTCATCCCGCCCATGGACCTCAAACAAGCCACCCAATCACTGGTGTTATCGAGACTGGACTATGGGAACGCAGTTCTCTCCGGTACAGCTCTCTCCCACCTAGCGCCACACAAAACAACTCTGAATGCTGCTGCCAGAATGGTCACCTTAGTAAAAAAATATGACCACATATCTCCCACACTCAGAGAACTAAAATGGCTCCCAGTGGAAATGCGTGCCAGCTTTAGAACTGCCTGCCTTACACACAAAGCCCTGCACACAGGGAAACCGGAATACCTGGCCTCCAAGCTCAAGAAAGCCGGCCAGTCAAGAAACCTCAGGAGCTCCAACACCCTCTTACTTATCGCTTTAAAAACACACAAGCAAAAAACTGTGGCACGTTCCTTCGCAGGAAACGCACCCAAAATCTGGAACTCCATCCCGGTTGATATAAGGACTGTTCCCTCCTTCATAAAATTCAAAAGACTCCTAAAAGATCTATATCTAAACCGTGCCTTCCCGAACTGAAATCCAAAACACAAAAGTCTGCACTCTGCAGCCACCAGGCAAATGCTCCATCACTCCCTACCTCATCCCCGTCCCCTAACACCCTCCTCGTCCTACAACTCTCGGAGGAAGACCTAGCCCAAGACTTTGTCCACGCATCGAGACTACCTCGGAACCTCTCTACCTCAATGCGCCCCTCAGACGCTCAGCGCACTGGAACTTTTGAATACTTTTGTTTACTTTTGTCTCTTTTGTGTGATTTTTTCTCCTATGTGCTGTGAAGCGCTCCGATACCTTCGGGTCTGGCTAGCGCTATATAAAACCTCTTAAATAAAAAATAAATAAAAAATGCACACTTAGCACTGATCACTACTGTTTATGTTTTTACTGGAATTCGACTGTAATTATGACATGCCTTTAAGTACCGTAAGCCTACCAGATTTGGGGTTAAGAAACCTTTATTTGACTTCAAGGAGTTACAGACATGGGCCTACAACCCCTTGGGCCGGCCGCTAATTAGCATGAGACGTATCATTTCACCGTTATACAGATTGGTCAATCCGAGGATCCCGTCAGTCCATCAGCACTCCCAGTGAAGGCAGAAGCAGTAGTTGAGTGACAATATTAAATACGGTTTCAGTTTTCAATTTAAAACTAATAAACATTACACACAAACAAGGCAATAGACATTGTGAATATCAGGACGCGCTCCCCGGGGTAGGAAATCAATGACCTGCGGCAGAGAAGGGAGGGGGGCCCGGGAACAGAGGAAAAATCAAACTGTAACTTACTCATAACCTAACAGACGAGGAATGTTCAGCTAGGGGGACAAAGGGACATCCAATACAATAGCTAGAGGAGGGGCACAGATGTCTCCGCGATAAGAGTTCCACGGACCCCACACCCCAGTCCATTTCCTCGGCTTGCCTCTCACTACATACACCGTCTTTTCTCTAAACATGCACCAATCCATATTCTCTTTCCACACCGAGACCGTGGGCAGCCTCTGGGAAACCCATAACTGTGCGATGTTGCGTTTAGCCACCATATTTCCCAAAGTCGCCCACTGCGTTTGTGCCACATTATAATCGTTTGGCTCCCACACGTTCAGTAGACATCTCCTAGCTTCTGGAAGCAGAGCAACATGAGTGACCTCTTCCATTACAGCAGGCACCCGACGCCAAAAGCGAGCCACCTCAGGGCATTCCCATATAACGTGAAGGAAAGTACCCAGCGAACCACATCCACGCTTACACATCCCATCCACGGAGAAACCCATGCGCATCAGGCGGGGACCAGTGACATACACTCTATGGAGTATCTTTAGTTGCACGAACCGAAGGCGGGCCGGAATTGCCACCTCCCTCGGGGAGGCTATTGAAGAGACCCAGTCCTCATCATCTAATTCCAAACCGTCAGCCACCCAGATCTCCCTCAAGGGGGACAACAGGTCTGCCCGGTCGTTGATAAGCTTTTTATAGATCAAGGAGATTGTGCTGTCAGGCACGTAGCCATCGAGCACCCTGTCCTCCAGTGGGGAATTTTCCGGGATAGCAGTAGCATCAGGGAAAACCGAGCACAACGCATGACGGACCTGAGCATATCGGAAGTACTCCCTATCGTTCAGCTTATATTCCGCTTTCAGCATTTCAAACGTTTTAAACTCCCCTTTCACCCAGAGGTCACTCACCTTACATATGCCAATCATATCCCATTTCTCAAATCCTTTAGTTTTCCACAAACAGCCCAGCCTTTCTGAAGCATACAGTGGAGTCGCTCGAGTCAGGCGGTCCTTCCAACCCATCGCAGCATTAGCAGCATGCCACACAAGTACCGCTATCTTTGTTGGGCCTGTCAACTGCACACCAGGAGACTTCGAATAGAGTGCTCTATTATAATCCCCCCCAGGCAATAGCATTTTATCCATCTTGAACGCCGGGTTCAGGGCCGGTCCGTATATCCCGTGGTTCACCGCCGCCAATTGGGACGCCCAATAGTATCGCTTGATATCGGGGAGTGCAATACCCCCATCATACCAAGGGAGTGTCAATTTTGTGAGAGCGATTCGCGATCGCCCGTCCCAAAACAACCGCCTTTGCAAGCTCTCCACCTCACGGAAATAGCGGGCCGGTATGACGTATTTTGCAGTGCATACAGGAATCGTGGTAGCGACATCATTTTAAACAACGCCGCGCGTCCGAGCGGCGAAAGCGGGAGCCGTCGCCACCCCGAGACGTCGGCCCTCAGTCGTTGGAGTGGGGGGAGTAAGTTCCGCTCATAACGGGCCACAGGGTCTAAGATTATGAATACTCCCAGGTATTTAAACCCTGACTGCGAAATCTGGATAGGGCAGCCACGCGGAAGGAGAGGAGCATCCCCAGAGAGAACATAGACGCATGACTTGGCCCAGTTAATAACCAAGCCGGAGTTGCGACCAAATGAGTTCAGAACATCGACTAGTACAATCAAAGACTGCCGGGGAGATGTGAGGTACAGGAGAATGTCGTCCGCATAAAGAGAGATGCGGTCCTCAAATTCAGGCGTCCACCTAATGCCGCTCAATGAGGGCTCCCATCGTAACCAGGCAGCCAGAGATTCCAAGGCAAGTGCGAAGAGGAGGGGCGACAACGGACAACCCTGCCGCGTGCCTCTTCCCAACCCGAAGGGTGCCGACACTCTGCCATTCACCACTACCTGAGCCAACGGTTCCTCATACAGCAACTTCACCCAACCGATAAACCCGGGGCCAAAACCAAATTTCGTGAGCGCCGCCCAAAGATACGGCCATTCTAGGGAATCAAACGCCATTGTGGCATCCAAGGACGCCAAAACGGCCGGTTCACGTATGTACGCCGCTCTGGCGAGCACTCCATGAAGACGCCTCAGGTTCAGAGCCGTATTACGGTGAGGTATGAAACCGGACTGGTCCGGTTGGATCAAGTCGCCAACGACCCTAACCAGACGATTAGCTAAAACCTTAGCCAGAATTTTAGGCTCAGCATTTAACAATGAGATGGGCCTGTAAGAAATACACCGATCCCGCGGCTTCCCCTCCTTGTGAATCACGACTATTGTAGCGAGACGCTGATCATAGGGGAGGGAGCCCAAGTCACGTGCCTCAAGAAACATGTCGCAGAGATGAGGCGCCATCTTGTCCGGGCGCAGTTTATACAGTTCGATGGGAAGGCCATTGGGACCCATGGCCTTGCCAGAAGCGACCGAGCGAATAGCCAAAGCAATCTCATCAGGCGACAACGTCGCATCCATCAGTACCCTATCCGCTTCTGACAAAGACGGCAACGCTATATCTCTCAGCAACAGATGAGAGTCATCCTCAAGGCCATCCGAGACTGGAGAATATACTTCGCGGAAATAAGTCGCGAAACATTCAACAATTTCCACAGGGTCAGTCACACGCACGCCATCCGCTCTCTCAATAACCGGCACCACTCGACTCGCTCTCTCCTTCTTGTCCAACCATGCAATCAATTTTCCAGCCGTATCCCCCACATCGTATAAGCGCCCTTGTTGCTCTCTACTCATCACTTTGGCAGCATCAGTAACCAACGCTCTATAGTCAAGCTGCTTGAGACTGAGAACATGCAACTTATCATTCGTAACACCCAGCTCCAGGTCCCCCTCCAACTTGGCTATTTTGTTTTCAAGGCGGACCACCTCTTCAGTCTTGCTTTTCTTGGAGTGGGAAATTAGAGAAAGAGCTTGCCCACGGATCACTGTTTTGAAGGCTTCCCATAACGAGACAGCAGTTGACACTGACCCCTAATTTTCAGTGAAATAGCGCTCAAGGGACTTGACCAGGTCCGCCCGGATTTTAGGATTACGCAGGTACCAGGGGTTAATCGGTGCTACCCACCCCTCAGCCCCGGGGGTGACCTCAATGTGCAACAGTAGTGGGGAGTGATCGGAAATACCCCGGGCCAGATGTCTTACTTCCCTAATCATCACAGCTTGGGCCGCCGGCATAAGGACATAATCAAGTCTCGATAAGCTTCCATGAGCCCCTGAGTGGAAAGTGCATTGCGCCTGCCCCGGGTGCATTAGTCTCCAGCAGTCTATCAGTCCGAGGGTATCTATAAACCCACTCAGCCAGGCCTGTGCCCCCGGGAGATCCCTGGGAGGGTGACGATCCGCCCTACCGGATACGACAGAATTAAAATCGCCCCCCACCATCAGAACCCCCCCCCGGGAGTCCCAAGACCATTCGCCCCAAATCAGCGAAAGTTACGGCCTGCAATCCTGGTGGGACATAAACAGAAACGAGCGAGACGGTTCTGCCCTCCCATCGGCCTACAAGTGCAGCATACCGCCCTCTATCATCATGAATCATATCGTCTACCTCCAACGGGAGAGAGGCTCTAATCAAGATGCCCACCCCCGCAAGCCAGAGGTGAAACCAGAATGAACAACAAGACGATATCCCCGCCTATTCATAGCATGGCAAGAATTCCCAATTAGATGTGTTTCCTGCAGAAAGACAATATCTGGTGACAGCCGTTTCAAAAACTGCAGCACTACTCCACGTTTAATCCTATCCCCCAAGCCATTCACATTCCACGAGAGTACTCTCAATCCCCTACCCCCCATCCCAACCCCGCGCACAACTCCCCCCCAGAGAACACGAACCCGACCACCAGTAGCATAGTGTTACGTTGCCTTGTAGAACATTCAAACCGTCCCCAACTCCCCCCCTCCCCACCAACATTTCCGTTACAACTCCCCCCTCCCTGCACCCCTGCGTGAGCCCATGTAGCCCCCCCAACTTGCAGTGTGCCTGTCGCCCTAGCATTAACTAATCTACAAAAAGGAAACCCCAGAGGAGGAAAGAGCCTCACTGAGCACCCCACAACCCCCGGGCATTTAAGGATAAGGCACTGAATAGAAACATCGAACCAAAATATGGAAGTGTCATCGCTATGTTCAGTCACCGGGAACCAAAAGTCTATTCCTGTCCAGCCAGGCCCACTCCGTTCTCCTCGGTCTGTCCCTCTCGACTTCGTCGCTGGGGCAGGGTATCAAGCCAATCTCCAACCTCCCCCGGCCGATCGAAAAAATGTGTCCGATCCTCAAACTCAACTCGCAACCTGGCCGGAAAGAGCATCGCATATTTCAGGTCCATGTCTCTCAGTCGCCGTTTAACACCCATGAACCCCTGTCGCTGCTTTTGGACCGATTGTGTAAAGTCCGGGTAGAAACTTATATTAGTGTTCTCAAACTTCGTCGGCCCACTCACCCTCGAGGCCTGCAGGATAGCGTCTCTGTCCCTGAAATGAAAAATTCTGGCAATGAGGGGCCGTGGGAGAGCGCCCGGTTTCGGCTTACCACCCGGAACTCTATGGGCCCGCTCGACCGCAAAGAATTTACTCAATCCCTTGGGTGCGAGATGGTTGATCAGGAGGTCTTCCACGAAGAGGTCAGCCGCAGGGACCTCCGATTTCTCCGGTACCCCTATTATGCGCACATTATTCCGCCGAGCCCTACTTTCAAAATCCTCCAGCCGACGGACAGACAAATCATTGGACGTCCGCAGATTACGGACCTCGGTTTGCAGGTCAGACACATCCGTTGCCAGACTCGACGTTGTCAGACCCAAGGATTTGACCTTTTCATTCGTTTGTGAAAGGTCCGCTCTGACTAGTTTAACGTCGATCAAAACCGTGTCCAATTTATGGGCCAGGGTGTCGAATTGCTGGCCGACTGCTGCTTTCATCTCATCGATGGCGCCCATGACGTCCTGCAATGTTAACTCCGTAGACGATCCCGGGCCATCCTTGGATCTCTCCGGTGACTTATGCAGGGCACTAGGGGATCCTTTTGGCTGAGTATAGCGGTCCATGTTATTAGCTTGGGTATGAGCTCCCCGCCTAGTCGTCTTGGATTTTTGTTTGTCTCCGTCCAATCTAGCCGCCATTGTCTGATGGTCGCACAAAGTTGTCGTCCACCAACACGAGTAGCAATCCTCGGAGAGCCGATCTAGGGAGCCTCGGCGATCATGAAAGGTAGTCCAGACTAGTGTCCAAGACCTAGGCAGGATACCCGATCTTCCCACTATCAGTGTATGCTGATAATACAGGGCCCCTCCGTCAGTTTCAGCGAGAAGACCTGAAACCGAAAGTGAAAGTAGGGAGTGCGCACCGGCTCGGGTCCTGCAGGCCGTTGTTGTTCACTTTCTGCCCGGGCACCATGCCAACTCGAATTCGGGGCAAGGTCAGGAGTAGGCCGCCAACTGGAAATCGATGCTATCCCGGTTCCTGAAGTCCGATTTGAATTTGGACAACTGGTATCACCTCCGCATAAGGTCGCCTGTAGAAGCCCGTCGATAGAATCAGGATATATTCAGGATAGACGTGGGAAGTTGTGGAGGCCCTCGGGAGCCCTGTGCCTACGCGGCCATCTTGGTTGTGCGCTAGGCTCCTCCTCCAGATATTAAGATTTTAATTAATTGAAAGTAAATCTGAAATACCTTTCATGAAACGAAGTTTGACAGCGTTCACAAGAAATATTAGAATGCTTTATAGTTAATTTGTAATGCTGAAGGGTACCTGGGCCACCGAAGAAAGCATTGCTCTCCTTAAGAAAACCTTCAAAAGAGACCTGCCCTGCCCTCTGAGCCAATCAGCATCGCTCTCACAACAGGGAACAGTATTTTTTGTAAACAGTGGAATCATTCCATGAACATAGTCCTATCATTGCACGTTTGCCACCCTGCTTATCACTCAGGTGGGAATATTGAAGGCAAATTTCATCACCAGGTGCAGTTTGTAATTTGTCATCGGTCCCTTTTTGTTACAAGTCGATTCATTTTTACGGATTCCTTGGCTTTGAATGCTTGGCGTAGCTTGGAATATATTGCTAATTACTCGAACGAGCACAGTTCCGAATGCGGGATTCCTGCAACGATGGCTGATGTAGAGTAATGGTCAGTTATTTGTCTTTCCTGAGTGACACATTTGGCAAGGTGTTGGGCTGCTGTCTTGTGCGCTAATTTCTGACTGCTCAGGGGTTGATGTGCAGTGACTGTGGGATGGCCGACGGTTGCGTGTTACTTGAGGGCAAGGGGATATGTTGTGTTAGGGGTCAGGATGTAGCGTGGGGGCCAGTGCTGTTTAGTCTCGGTGTCGGGTGAAAGAATCCTAAATGTTGCATATTCCTATGAGTGTCAGTCAAGTAATTCCTGTATCGGCTGAAGACACACAAACTTAAGGCCATCATGTAAACAAGACGCACGGCCGCCATGATGTAATGTAAGAAAAAACAGGCGAAAGCACGTGTGGAAATAGTAACCTGACCCATGAAGAATGCAGCTGCCACCCTGAGCACCAAAATGCTGTGGGAGTGAACCTTTGGAGAAGAGGTGGGACATGCACCCGCCTTTGGCCATTTGCATGCTTTCATTATTGAAAGACACACGCAAAGGCCAATCCAATGTGTGGGATGAGTCAGACCCACACGGAGAAGTTTAGAGTGCTCACAAGAAGCCTCTGATAGAGCTGCGCTAGGCTCGACCTAAAAAGGAATAGGTCCGGAACATTGTGTGGAGATTCATCAAATGGTGGAAAAGTTATAAGAAACAAACTTTCCGAGGAATTCCTATACTTGGGAATCCTAACTATAACTACAAAGTGGCTACTGCCACACTGTAATATATTCACTTAAAAAACAATGGTTAGAGTGATGTTATAGTTACATGAAGATGTCAGTTACAACATGCTGTTTTAAAAGTACAGTACCCCTGAAATTCATCAGCTACAGTAGTTATCTTAAGTAACCATAACTCATGCCCTAGGTAGCTATAACTTGACCACGCACAGAAAGCTCAGGCAGCCACGTACTTTGGCCGTGCCCACTGGGAGGGCTGGCTGCAGCCAAGCCTTGCTGTCAACCCCTGACAAATATGGTGTAAATCCATTCAGCAGTTTGGGCCATAGCTTTGTCTAAAGTTTCTAAGGAAAAATAAATGGCAAAAACGTGTTTGGGTTCTCCCCTTTTTCTTAGACCCTGCTTGGCACATCACCCCAAACCTTTCTTGCACAAACTAAACACAATGTTGCACTTTTTGGGAAAGTTTTCTGGAGATTCATCAAACGGCGCCAAAATTATGAACAACACAATAAAGGTATTTCCTATGTAAACATGGTCCTAACTTTAACTAAGCAAACACAAAGAGATGATGACCGGAGCGCTGAAACTTTTCAGACACTTACCCCCAGTCACAGATCTGGGTTGAATCCATCATCGTTCTTTAGCTCACTTCGCCACCCCACTATAACTAACCAGTGGCGACCACCACAGGGTAATATATATATGTATATATGTCTGCCTGATTTCTACCAATAGACTCTGCATGGTGAACTCCTTTACTCTTGAATATAATCACTATTACTTTCTCTTGTGAGTTTATATAATCAACAAATCAAAATAAGAGTTTCACCCAATGTTTCCCTTTTTGCCTTGTGCTTCCACTGGCAATTTCACAATTTTTTAGGTTTAAGCCTAACAGACTGCGCATCCTTCTGGTTGTACATGAGTTTTTGGACACATGCTGAAAGACAACCTAGGAATGCACTCTGCCCACTCTGAACTCACAGTTCCTTTCTTTTCATTGGCTGGTTGGCTGGCTCTATTTGTTTTAGTCGGTCCAGCATGTCTTTGTCCAACCAATGGAGCACAATTCTTTACCACCTCTCTGATATGCTACTTCATTCCTTCGTGCTTGCTTTTCAGGAACTCTTTCATTTCTTTGTCTTGATGAACTCCACGAGATTGCATGCTTTATTCAGCTCCCCCCCACCCCCCTTGTCAGCTTCTCCCAGTTCTGCTTTGTTTTCTTTCTCTATAAAATACCTGGGATAAATGCGCTGATATGCTGCAGACCATTTATGTCACGCTGCTAGTTCCAGATTGCTTTCCGCGCTGTATGTGATATTAGGTCATGTTCTAGGTAGTGGTATGTTCTGCTATGAGTGTAGCCAGGGTGAAGGTGCCGCCCGCCCTAGAAGGCTCCACTTAATGCCCAGAAGCAGAGTGTAGAATGATTAAAGGAGCTCGGGAGCACTTCCCTAAACCCCCTGTGCTACGGCTCTGTAAGCTGAAGGTGACCCTGGAAATTAATACGGAGTGAACCATTCTGAACCACCCTGTGTGAAGCTTTGGATCTGTCTAGAACCACAACACTTTAACGCTTAATATATCAGTTGCCAATCCCATTCACGTGCCCTGGCACTGTGAATGGTGCCATCTAGAACCTCTTCATGGTAACTGAGCAGTTGAGGGTTCTAGACTCCACATGTGCTCGGGCAGTAAGTTGATTGTTCTAGAACCTTGCACGGTGGCATAACCTGTTCGAGCTCTCCAGTCCCCTGATGTGTCTTGGCGCAGTCTGGCACTCTTCCAGAACCGTGTAGTGTAAGGCGGAGTATTCGCACTCTGGAACCCAGCGCTGTACTTTGGACTTCAACTCTTGAACCCAATGCTGTGTATTGATTGGCCTAGTAAGTCAACCCCTTCAGATCCATGTAGTATAATACAAAATATTTGAGGTCTAGAACCCAATGCAGTGTTTTGGCCTAAGAAGTCAACCCTTCCAGAACCGTGCAGTGTGAGGCAGTAATTCCAGTGGTCCAGAAGAGTACAGAGGGGTCCAGGATGTTCCAGTTCTAGCAGAGGGTCGGTTCTACCTTTCAGCCCTGGAGTGAACTGTAAGTGAATCCATCTATGGATGCCCATGCCACTGCAGCGCGTTGACAAACAGGACAAGTCATTCTGTTCATTAAAGTGATAACTCACACTGAGAGGACTCATCCCCTTGTACCTCAAAATTGGTGTGGTACTGCTTGACATTGCTCATTTTATCATCCTAGAAAGGGTGAATATCTGTAAAAGCAGAGCAACAGTGATAGTTCTGCTGAGGTATGGCTGAAAAGCAAACATGAAGGTTTGTTTTTGTATTAGCTCCTTCATTCCATGTATTGAGTGAAATGCCAAGCTTTGATACACAAAGGATTTTATGACCTTGGGGCAAGGGCCATCTGCTTCACTTACTCAGCTGGATCCTGGTGGCCAGTAAATCTGCAGGACTATTGCAGAGGATCAAATGGCTGAATTCTGTGTAAAGTATATTATACCTTTTCCCTTTACATTCTGACACTTCCTTATTCTGTTTTTGAGTAAACACTTAAGATATGTGTTGGCTTTCCTCCAGTATTTAGCTTTTTTATTTTGTATTTTTTTTAAACAATGCCTGGCAGAAAAACATTGGTAAAGCCAACACCACAGCACTCGCATTATTAAGGTGAGAGACATCGTTTTTTAGGTCTCAGCTAGTGAAGGCTGCGCTTGCGCAGTCTCACTCGCGAGATTTAACGTTTTTCAGAAGTGGGGCTTGAACCCGCCCCTCTTCTCCCCTCTTCTCCATTGGCTGGCCTCTTAAATGCTGGTCAGCCATTGGAGAAGAGCTTTGTCTCTCCAAACAAGCCCCGTCTTTTTCGGATTCGGGGGCGTGTTTTTTCGCTTCTTTCTTTTTTTGAAGGCCGTCCCTTTTACACTGGTGGGCGTGTTTGTATTTATTTATTTTTTTCATGGATGTTCGCGTGTTTATTCGTGTCTGTTGCTGGGATGTACAGAGCGCTTTCCAAAGCTCTAAGGTAAGCGATCTTTGTTTATGTGCATTTGTTGTTTGCTTTTTTTTCTAATTTTACCATCTTGTTTCTGTTTTTTTACAGGTCTTCCCCGGCTTGTTTTCTGTTTTTCTTACAGGGCTTCCCCGGCTTGTTTTCAGTTTTTTTACAGGGCTTCCCCGGCCCTTGCCGTCCCCGTGCAGCGTCGTGCATGGAGTGCTTTGCCCAGTATGTATGATGCTGTTTGCGGGTCTTAAGTAAGCCATCTTGTCTATGTTTCTCATCTAACGCTTTTTTTCTGATTTTTTACAGGGCTTCCCCGGACCGTGCCGTCCCCGTGCAGCGTCGTGCATGGAGTGCTTTGCCCGGTATGTATGATGCTGTTTGCGGGTCTTAGGTAAGCCATCTTGTCTATGTTTCTCATCTAACGCTTTTTTTCTGTTTTTTTACAGGGCTTCCCCGGCCCGTGCCATCCCCGTGCAGCGTCGTGCATGGAGTGCTTTGCCCGGTATGTATGATGCTGTTTGTGGGTCTTAGGTTAGCCATCTTGCCTATGTTTCTCATCTAACGCTTTTTTCCTGTTTTTTTACAGGGCTTCCCCGGCCTGTGCCATCCCCGTGCAGCGTCGTGCATGGAGTGCTTTGCCCGGTATGTATGATGCTTGTTGCGGTTCTCAGGTAAGCCATCTTGTCTATGTTTCTCATCTAACGCTTTTTTTCTGTTTTTTACAGGGCTTTCCGGCCCGTGCCGTCCCCGTGCAGCGTCGTGCATGGAGTGCTTTGCCCGGTATGTATGATGCTGTTTGAGGGTCTTAGGTAAGCCATCTTGTCTATGTTTCTCATCTAACGCTTTTTTTCTGGTTTTTTACAGGGCTTCCCCGGCCCGTGCCATCCCCGTGCAGCGTCGTGCATGGAGTGCTTTGCCCGGTATGTATGATGCTGTTTGTGGGTCTTAGGTTAGCCATCTTGCCTATGTTTCTCATCTAACGCTTTTTTCCCTGTTTTTTTACAGGGCTTCCCCGGCCTGTGCCGTCCCCGTGCAGCGTCGTGCATGGAGTGCTTTGCCCGGTATGTATGATGCTTGTTGCGGTTCTCAGGTAAGCCATCTTGTCTATGTTTCTCATCTAACGCTTTTTTTCTGTTTTTTACAGGGCTTTCCCGGCCCGTGCCGTCCCCGTGCATGGAGTGCTTTGCCCGGTATGTATGATGCTGTTTGCGGGTCTTAGGTAAGCCATCTTGTCAATGTTTCTCATCTAACGCTTTTTTTCTGTTTATTTACAGGGCTTCCCTGGCCCGTGCCGTCCCCGTGCAGCGCCGTGCATGGAGTGCTTTGCCCGGTATGTATGATGCTGTTTGTGGGTCTTAGGTAAGTTATCTTGTCTATGTTTCTCATCTAACGCTTTTTTTCTGTTTTTTTACAGGGCGTCCCCGGCCTGTGCCGTCCCCGTGCAACGTCGTGCATGGAGTGCTTTGCCCGGTATGCATGATGCTTGTTGCGGTTCTCAGGTAAGTCATCTTGTCTATGTTTCTCATCTAACGCTTTTTTTCAGTTTTTTTACAGGGCTTCCCCGGCCCGTGCCGTCCCTGTGCAGCGCCGTGCATGGAGTGCTTTGCCCGGTATGTATGATGCTGTTTGCGGTTCTCAGGTAAGCCATCTTGTCTATGTTTCTCATCTAACGCTTTTTTCTGTTTTTTTACAGGGCTTTCCCGGGCCGTGCCGTCCCCGTGCAGCGTCGTGCATGGAGTGCTTTGCCCGGTATGTATGATGCTGTTTGCTGCGGGTCTTAGGTAAGCCATCTTGTCTATGTTTCTCATCTAACGCTTTTTAGGTCTCGGCTAGCGAAGGCTGTGCTTGCGCAGTCTCGCTCGCGAGATTTAATGTTTTTTAGTACGGGGCTTGAACCCGCCCCTCTTCTCCATTGGCTGGCTTCCTAAACGGAGGCCAGCCATTGGAGGAGAGGGGCATCTGTCCGTTTAAGCCCCATCTTTTTCTGGGGCGTGTTTTTTACTTTCTTTCTCTCCTCTGGAATGTAAACATTCCAGCCAGTGGGAGGAGGAGAGAAAGAAAAACACGCCCCCCCATCCGAAAATGCCACTGTGTTTCTCCGAGGCATTTCTGCTTGACCTCAGAGAAAGGCGGTGGTGTTCATGGCGTCATCCCCGTCCACCACTCCCCCTGCTCTCGGCTCCCTCGGTGCTCCTTGGTATGTAGTTTGATGGTAGTCAGCCGTTCTGACCTAATATGTAACGGCTGACATGTTCTCTGGCAAACAAGCATTATTTAATACCCGTTACTTCTATGTGTTTTACAAGCCCGTTGGCCGTGCTCAGTACGTTGGTGTGGTGTGAAGGTATCTGTTCAATGCGTTTTCAATAATTGTGAATCTCGCTCCTGAAGTGGAATGAAAATGTCCTTTGTGTTCCATTAGCGAGGCCCTAAGACGTAATGAGGGTTTAGATTTGGCACCGAACGTTTTGTAATCGTCTATTCATTCCTTTCCCTTGATCTGCTATTTAACCTTTGGACTATAGATACGTCTCCATTTTACCAGTAATATCCTAAACATTTGGTATAATAATACGTGACTTGGTAGTCCATCTTTTCATGTCTCTAAATTTCCACATTACTTTTTTGTTTTCCCCTTAGTAATTACACTTTGTATTGCGTTTATGGTAAATTGGACCGGAGTGCTCTGGGCTATGCACGATTAAATAAAGTTGGAGCTGTTAGTCCAATCCTGAAAAATGCAGACATTTCAGCTTTTGATATCTTTTTATACGACTGACTGTACTCGGTTATCTTTGCAGATGGTATTCAAAAACGACTTTTAAAGGATTAGCAGATTTGGAAATTAATTTTATCATGCAAAGAACGATAGGAGGGTGACATGAGTTCTCAGGTGTTTGTAAACCTCTGTTGGACGTAAATAGGGATCCAGACCTAGCATGTGGTAGCTAAGCCTAATGTCTGCACATCTACCCCTAGTATACGGCAGTACAAGAGGAAACACAGTAAAAAGTCGTATTGCGCTCGTTGGTGTTTTTGTGGTGCTAGCACCGAGCCACCTTTGGTGTTAATCAACCGTACTCTAAACAAGTGCAGAATAGTTACAAAATACAGATATGGCACCTAAGCGCACACAGTCAAATTTGCATTTGTTAGTTATTTTCCTTGTTAAGTTTCACATTTCTAACTAGTCAAATATAGTCCAAACACAAACAGTACATGTTTCTTGTTTAATTAAGGGAACACATCCAAGTACATCATGATTCATAAGCACCGCAGCTGACACATGTTGCGTCCTCCTGGGCTTTTCAAGGCTCCAAGATCTTGTTAAATAACTATTGGTACATATTTTGTCTGGTGATGGAAAAAGGCCTAGTTGAGTGAGAGATGTCCAGCCGGGCCAATCTTGCTCGGAGTCACCATGAAAGGTTCGTTTAGCAGCCTGTGTGTGGGTGCAAATGCAATATGTCTCGCATTTGAGACTGATTAAGCTATTGACATTGTAAATAACAATGCAGTTTCTTTAAATGTTTTAAAAACAAAAACAAAAATAATGTCATGAGCAATGCCAATAGCTCTAACTTTAACAATGCCGAGACCATTGCATTGTAAATGCTTGTTTCCCCAATGCTTGTTCTTTCAGCATGTGCTGTTCACAGAAGAGAATTTGTGAAATGGCCACTAGAGGGCATTGATTATCCACTATGTGTTATATCATAAGGCTAGGCCATAGGTACTGGCAAACATTTTCCAGGGGGCCAAAAAGTTTGCCTGTCGTGGGGGTGTAAGGTGGGCATGGGGGCAGCAAAGCATGTATATATAAAGGCTGAATTGCACATTATGGAGCAAGAAAACCTGGGAACAATGCCGGATTCTCCACTTGATCAAATTGTGTGATACAAGACAATTGTTTTATTTCACTTTCACTTTGCCTTCTTTTTCTTTATTATCACTCATAAGTGGACCGGGAAATACACGACTTCAGGATGAGCACCGTACGAAACCTTCTCTTGCATTTTATTTGCTGAACTATAATGTTATCCATGTACAATAGGAATCCTGGCCACTCAGATAGTAAACATAACAACTGACTTGCCTCTTAGTTCACTATTTGCGGTGTTGCCAGGGTGGAGGGGAAGCATGAATGTTTCTAAATTCATCTTTGCAAACTATCACTTCTCAACATAATCTAATGTACTAAGACGAAACGCTTCTTCATGTTAATGAAATACACTTTTTGAATTTTGAAGAGACTATCAGATTTTTACATTTGCAACATGTCTTTAAAAATGAAGGTGTTCCTAAATGTAAGTGTTCACAACACCTTAATTACTTCCTTTAACTTCAGTTAAGCTGTCAATAAATGTGTGTCCCTTTATTTAACATATTTCTCAATGTTAGTGCTGAGTTGAGAAACAGCAGCCCAATGCTGCTGTTGACCAGGGGGCACTTGTAAAGGCCCCCGAGCCGTAATTTGAATATCACTGGGGTAGGCCATCTTTTATAGTTAGCACCTTTTCTTTCCCATTATGTGCAGGATTCAGGTTTAATTTTCTTGGAGTCTCCCATTCTTTAAATCTCACTTTCATTTAACCCCGACACCCTCCACCAGAGTTACAGATTTAAGAGTTCCAAGATTAGTGAAAGCAAAAGTAAAGGAGGAGTCATTTGGGGTGTGTGTGTAAATGCTTGATTTTTCCACATGTGCTTGTGAAAATTATTGTTATTGCACAAGCTAAATCTGGGTGGTTGTTTGCATGAAACATACGTTAGGTTGAGGGGTGGGCGGAATTTGCGTAGTCGCACTACGCAAAGTTCCGCGAAATGGTAAAAATCTCCGCGAGCTACGTAGAATTCCGCGAGCATGCAGAATTGCTTGTTCCGCCTGTTCGAGGAGTGTTTTTCCAGTTCGGGCATGCTGTTTGCGTGCTCGGGGGCAAATACCTCACGAACTTGCCCATGCGGTCGCCAATTGGCGTGGCCATCTTGTTTCACTTGTCCCGCCCGCTCGCGATGCGTGTTTCCTGTTAGTGAATGCAGATGTACGATGGTGCGTCCGAATGACGTGTCCGTGATCACACACACTCTCGAGATCGTGCGGCCGGCTACCAAAATCTCATGGCGCACACAAACGGATAGGAAAACTCATGGGCGAACGCAGGGATCCCGGTAAGTCGCTCCTGCGCGCGCGAACATGCATTTTGAAAGCACGAACAAGGAAAAAATTCCACTATGCCGCAGATCGTGGAATTTTCGGCAATTCCACGTTCTCCACGGAACGTGGAATTGCTAAAATTCCACAAATTGCGCATGCGGAGCGGAATTTACTGCCGAGGCCTAGTTAGGTACACCCAATGTATTTATGATTGTTTAATTTATTGTCAGTTATCTGAATGAAAATTGTACTTAAGGTATGCCTTACGGTACACAAACCACAGATGATACCTGCGCATTTTATTGGGCGGTCATCTGTGTGACATTTAAAATGTTTTACTTGTCTTGGGTGCAGAATTATGCAAAAAGCATAGGAGTAGAAAAATCTCAAAATACTGGGAATATGTGAAAGTATATTATTGGGATTTACACAACATTATGTTTTATCGTAAAACTATACCTCGATCTAATTAGCATGAGGCTCTAAATGTAGCAAATGTTCCCAAAGGGGCGTCTACTTTAGTAAATTGCCCTTAATGAGAAGATTTAGTGCTGGTGCCGCCCTATAGTGTGCCTATACCAGTAGGAGAGAGATTGCAGCAGGAGAGTCCAGATCTTTTTTGAATTTTGTATCAACTTATGTTTTATTTTTAGAGTGTCACTGACGTCACAGGAGGCTACTGATACTATAAAACGCAAACCACCTAATTTACAAATGACAGACAGGGTCCAGCAAGGTACCAAACTGGGGTAAAACATGCACGCTAAGTTTGAATTTTCAGTTTCCAATAACCCTCCTTCACAACTAATGGTACTTAAGGATATGTCATATTTCTGTGGCTCAGCTCATAAACAGATTTGAGGCTGTTGTTCCCTCTACTGAGCCAAGTAAATTACCTTGCTCCCCAGCAGAGGGATCAAAAGCCTTCCCACACAATAGGCCAATTAACAGTGACTGGCTCAGTTCCTGGGAAATTAGGGGGTGTGGGGGAAATCTGCATCTGATAATTAGCTTGTCACACTGAACAGGGCTGGAGAAGCTCAGGCTTACTAGGCATAATAGGATTGGCCAAGGTAGGGGTGTCTGGTCCTTTAAACTTTCCATCTCAACTTAAAAACCCATGCACAAGGGGAAAGAGGGCTGAGAAGACTTGGGAGGCAACCACCCTAGAAGAATGACTAGCTAAAAGGAGAAGGCAGCTGATGACCTGTAAGGATAGGCTAAGGACCTTGTCTCCAGTTAACCCTCCAGAAGTAGGGTGAGTCTTACCAAAGTCAGTGGTTCTGGTCCCTTTTAGCTCCCTGAGGACCAGTTAGGAGAAAGGGCCTCAATTCCACTGCCGACCCTGGGTATCCTTCAAGATGCCAGGAGGCTTTTGGGCCTGGGGAGTGCTGCAAGGAGGGTATTTTGCTAGCTGGTGGCAAAGGGGCAGCACAGGATGCCCCCCACCTGCAAGAGAGGAGCACCAGGAGCTAGAAGAGGAGAAGGCTGGTGCAGGGAGCCAATAAATGCACCTAAACACAAAATGTGCCTCTTGAAATTAAAATGCTCCTGGTGGCTAGGCCTGACTACCAGGAGCAAAAGGAACCCATAATGAAAACAACTGACACAGGGAGACACAAAATTTGCCTTTGCCTTGCAAAACAAACAAAAACAAGTAACCAAGCACATGGTGATCTGCCCGATCTCCTTTCAAACCCGGAGCAATATTATTTGATTAAATCATGTTTAGAGGGGTGTGCACTTGGCCCCCTTCTCTGAGCCAAGTTCTAGCTCCAGGGTTCCCATCTCCTGGGGCCCACCCAGAGGAAAACTGCCCAAGAGACGCCATCTTCTCGGGCAACTGTGCCATAAGGCTGGCATGTTGCCTACCCGTGCCTGTGTCTTAGAGACGGATTGCGTCGGCCTTCTGCCTCCATGCTCTCCAGCAAGGAAAGGAAAGGGAAGGAAAGTAAAGGAAAAACTGTATAGTCCCCACCACGGGAGAGAACAAAGAGGTAAGACTGCTCTCAGCTGGCGGTAACATAGAAGAGTGTTCCAGCACCCTAACTGCCACCCGAGGAGGTGCTACATGCGTTGAGCCAGCAAATCTGCTGAGGCCTCAGAGTTTCCCCTGCAGGCCCACAATGGCCCTCCAGGTTATGGTTGTCACGGTTGGGACTGGGACACCATTAAAAAAAAGATACAAATGGAAAAACAACTTGCAGTGCAGGGCCACAGTTTAAAACACAGCACGTGAACCTGCTCATTACTAAATTAATGGCCGGACTCACATGTTGTTTTAAATTGCAATACTTTATTGATAACACGGATATTGAGCAGTGGACCTTTACCTCTATCTTGAATGCAATTGAATATGGTTATGAGTGCTTACTGATTTTAATAGTGTTATAAGAATCAAACATGACATGTGGTTATTGTTATTAGTGTGGCGACTCCCTGAAAAAGGCAGTACGCCTGCCTTATTTAAAATGACACTCCCTTATATTGAGTTGTTGCATCTGTTATAGGTGTGAGGTATTGTGATGATGGGGTTTAGGACCCACTCGGGGTGTATTGTGATATGAGACTGTCACCAAAGGTATTTTCATCTACCTTATGTATATATTTGTACATCAATGTGTACTATTTAGTAGCGTATGGCTAATAAAAATACATTTTGTTTTTTTAAAAGCACTGAGTGGGCTCTCATTTATTGAATGTTGTTGTTGTGTGTCAGCAAATTGGAATTGCTAGCCCACACCACCTCCACTGATTTAGGGCTTGGGCTGCTCTGCTTCAGTAGCCTGAGATAGTCAAGGGCTACAATGGGATACTTGGTTCCCCGTAAAGAGACAATTGTGGATTTATCACTTGAGAGGAGCTCACACCCATCACACCTAATCACCCAATTTCTTAAAGGTTCCTTCAAGATGGGTAGGGTGTAATGGTTTTGCTTCAGGCCCTTGATGAGACATGCTGTGGCATGTAGGATGCCTGTCAAGAGGGTTCATTGTGGAGTCTTTGGGACCATGGAACAGGGTGTTACCCCCACCTACCTGCAGGAGTAGGAGGGCTCACACAGCAGCTTTGAAGTTTCTTTCTTGGAGGAACGCTTTCCCTTTCTTTAGTAGAAAATGCTGGCACCAGTCCTTTTTTTCAAAACATTTTTCTGCAAATAGACTATGCAGTTTTTTAAAACCTCAAACAGCCCCATAATTTGACCTAAATGTGAATTATTTTGGGACACACCATTTTGCAAAACCGATAGTGTTCATATCAACATTTAAAAAAATTATGTTTCGTTGATTGTGAAATGGACTTAAGTACCCTAAGAAAACGTAGCTTGTTCCCATTTTACAGGACGTGTTCTATGTAAGGCTACATGCCAGTTCTACACATAATTCACGAGGCAAGCTGCCTGCGTTCTGGTTTAAAGGCGCAGATCATAGAGCTTCTGGTAGAGGGGGCCCTGATCATAGCAGCTGCCGGCAAATATTGATGACAGGTTGTGGCGGAAGTGCATTAAACATTCAGGCCACCCCGGGACAATGTGTGATTGCCTTGGCTGCGGATGCGGTGTCAGCATCCTTAGCGCTGGCGATTGCTTCGTTCCACAACCCTTGCTCTTTTCCCAGCACAGCAATGTCAGGCAGAATGCACTGCCAAGCAGGGCCTGCGAAGGCTCTTTCCAGCTGACATCTTTAGCACAAAGGCACCGTCGATTCGGATGGAAAGGAAAAATATAAATAGTATTACGTAAGATAATTTGATTCTATTTTTTATTTTTTAAAATGTTTGAGTATTTTCTTTATTACATGTCTCACGGAGCAAGACTCTTCAAACCCATTCAATAAAATAAATGCTTGCTAAGCATTCTCACCTTTTTTACTGTATATTATCACGTTACATCTGAAAGGAAAAGCAAAACCATCACAATCACCTAACAATCCTAGCCCCTCCATGCCACAGGCACCCGCAACGGGCTCCCAATTCCAAAATACATACTGATCAATTTCAGAAACTAACAGTAAGAGCTGCAGACCAGCTCAGCAGCATCCCCAGTCGCATGGATGCAACAGGCTGTGAATAAGGTTTCAGCAGTTTTTACATAAAAGAAAACAAAGTTCTAAGCAACACAAAGTGGGGTCAAGGCAGCCGCATAATTTACTTCAATACCCAAAATGTTCCAGTCAACAGTATTATCCAGGCGTACCATAGTGCAGACTGACGCAATATCTACCTTAAGTGAATCCTTTTTCCCTCCCAGAATGCCTTCATCTCGGTGCATACCCATACCACATGGAGCGAGTTAGCCCCACAAAGTACATATGTGGGTGCACTACATGTCACCTTCATCAATGGAATCAAAACACTTCTAGTTATCTGCGTCCAACATAGCACATTTACGCGAATTGGGTCTGATATCATGCAATACAAAAACCATTCTGCTTAAATTGTATGTCTGTCACAAGCAATATGCTTTTTCACTTTTAGCCAGTTGGCTCGCTGTAAACAGATCAGTAATTTGATTGCATTTGGATCAGTTAACTGTTTGTATGTAAAAAGAGCAATAAGGAACCATTGTTTATGCTACTTTTATAGTTTCCACCTTGAATACAGGGTAACCCAATTTCGTATATATCAATAATATATACTTTTTTAACTATCCTGTTGCCCCATGAGTAAGATGTACAGATCTCACAAACTGTTACACAAGTTTCATGTCGAATCCACCAACCTGTATTTTAAAAACCATCTTGTACACCTTACCCAACAGTAGCTGTAAATGTTATATCCATCAGTTCCTGCCCAGACATCTGCCATGTTGATGTTGCTCTCACCAGAAACATTAAACACCATGTCAGTGGTATGGTACCAAATGACGAAGTTTTATATTTCATGCTACAAAAAAGTCAGAGAAAATATTGACAACCAACATATCAACAAGGTAATTACATAAATGCAAGGTTTACTATACCCAAATTCTGTTGTAAATATTCTGATATACAGCCCTTCCAACAGACAGAAAGGCATTCAGATATTCCCAGATGAGATTTTTGTGTTTAGACGTGTTCGGACAATCATTTACGCATATGACTAAGGTCCTACTGAGTCCTTATGTCTTCACTTGAGGGCTTGTCTTTGGTTTTGGCCAATAAGATGCAGGATCCCCAATGTATATGGGCTGTCCCTGGAGCTCGGGTCCTTATATGGACCAGAGGAATTATGTAAATTGGAGAGCAGCTCCTTGTTTCTGGAGTTAAGTAATCTGGGGCAGTATCATGATGCCGTTTTCTGCACCGCACTAGCGCCAATGCTTAATTTGAGCCAGTGATTTCCGGTGCTCAGCACCAGCACCTAATTGCCAGCACCAGGGCTTATGAAAGTCTGCCACATGGTGGCGCTGTCTGTCTTATCTAGGTATGACCACAATAATAGCCGTTTATTAGTTCAATTTACATTTACAATGACTAATACCTGCCTCTCAAGCCTTTTTTTTTATAGCTTTAGGGGCCTAGAATAGTATGAACTATTACACTTGTAAGACTGTAATGGTTAGTAGCTATGTTTGTACTGTCATTGGCAGCTGGCAGGGCCTATGTGTGGTGCAAGCTGCAGTGGCCTCCCGACGAGAGCCCCGGCACTTATTCTTTTACAAATGAAGCACTGACTAGCACAGAAGGGATCTGTGCACTTCTTTATAGCGTCTTAAATGCATACATTAATTCAAAATATCTCCAAGTTAATGCATGTTTTTCTGCCAGCAAAGCTCAGATACACACAGAAGCAGTTACAGTTCTGTTTCTCTGATAGTGTCTGTTCTCTTTCTATCCTTAGTACTTGTGGCAGTCAGAAGTGAGAGAGTCAGTGTGGAGTGTGGGGAGTGTAGTGCTAGAGGCACTCCTATGTACTGAAACCGCGTGATGACCTTTGACTACCTTTTTTTAATTGACTTTTGGTGTTTTATTTTACCCTAGCATGAATGTAAAACATAATTTTTCCCTGTCTGTGCACGTTTCCTTAAAGATGTCTTTCGTGTAATCTTGTAGTTTTAAAGTCGGAGAGCTTTCACAGAGTAGAACAGCCTTGCCAGGAACAGAACGTGAGGGATGTGCATTTGAGAGCATGAGAGAGAGAGAGATGTGGAATGTACTTCTTGGTCTTGAAGTGCAGTGTTATAAGCAGTGGTGCTCAAATGTGCATTATTTTGTACATTGATAGATGAAATGTGTGGTGCTATAGGCAGTGTTGCACAAATGTGCATTGTGTTGTAGATTGGGAAGAATTATGAAGGTCTTACTATTGGCTTTGACAGGCACTCATACAATTTTGAATTCTGACTCTGTTAGCTAGCTTGAGCTTTTGGGCGCACAGGCAGGCCCCAGATTACTAAAGTTGTTTAGGTTATTCACGTTCAAGGTTGTTTTGTTTTCTGTGCTTTCGGAGATTGTTGACTGTACTGCCGGAGACTTTCGCAGGCTTCATTAAGATAAAGGTTGGAACACATGAGAATGCAGAAGGAATGTGAGAACTCTTTAGCCTTTGGAAAACTTGCATGAAAAGTGGCCAATTCCAGTAACTTTCCTTGGCGGAGACGAAGGCCTCTCAGAACCTTCTAGCGTGTTTTGAGATTATAAAGCTGGGGTTTATTGACTTGGAAACTGGGATATATTTGGCCTGAATGACGGGCGCGTCTACAGTGCAGTGACTCCCGGTTTTGCTGGATCTCTTGACCCTGGCTGTGAATCCCCCAGTCTGGAGTGGGCCAAGATGAAGTTTGCCATCCGGTGATGTATCTTGTTTTTGATTATTGCCATTGTGATGTGTGAGTATCTGTGTGCAAATTCAAGTCTCTCGTGGCTATAATCATCTGAGGTGTTTTCATTGTGATGTGTGAGTGTCTGTATGCACATCCAAGTCTTCAGTGGTTGTAATCTTCTGATGTATTTAATAAACTGTTTTAATTGATAACAAAAAGCATCAGTACCAGGCATTTTACAGTCATCTTTGGCAAGGCAAAACAAGATCTAGACAGTGTTTCACAACGTATTCGGGATCGTAAATACATTACTTCGCTAGCTCCAGAGGTTGTACCTTCCTCCATCATTACCACAGAGTCGCGGGGTCAAAGGCATGAGAAAACAAGCAACTGGTCCATTTGTCATAGCATCTCATTATTGACTGCCCGATGTAAGGGTTACCATACTCTCACTGAAGCTGTCTGAAAGTGTTCGCCTCTCCCTTCTCAATTCCACCGTAGGAGACACGCAAATGTCACCCCTGTATTTGTTCCACTTTCCCCATTTACGGTCCCATTTTCTGGGGCATCCCCTCCCCTTAAACACCGTTTTTTTGGCAATCATGGCGTAGTTGATGTCATTCGCCCAGTCCCTTAATCGCGGTGTCGTGTCAGCCCCCCACTTTTGGGCAATGTTGCATTTGGCGATAGTCCAACCCATCGTGGCCCACGACTGCTCCGCCTTTGAGAGGTCAGTAGCCTCCCAGATATTGAGGAGGCAAAGTTTGGGGGGACATCTGATGTATTTAGTGTATATGTATCTTTCTGATTTCTGGCAGGACGTCCAGTGTTATCTGCTTGTACTTAATTTCATGTGTTATTGGTGGCATTTCTGTGTGGAAGTGGAATGTTGGTTTACAGGATGTAGGGTGGGCTGGCCGATTCGTTGTGTGAAAGTGGCATATATGGAGAAATGGCTGGTGACTGGATAGATGCATGATATGAAATGGATAAATGGATGGATTGTGAATGTGGAAAAACGGATAGGTGGATGGACGCTTGTATATTGTGGGAAAGTAGGCAGGATGGGTCCAGTCTAGTGACTAGTGGGGACAGTCTAGAGCGATGTGTTATAGTAGAATAGATGTTTGCCTGGATAAATGACTGAAGTGTTCCATAAAACTGTAATGAGTCACTGTCTGAATGGATGGCATAAGCATTTTTTCAAAGTGGTATGCTGGATGAATTGATGGATGGAGGACTGGGTGGATGGATCAAGTGTTGTCAAAAAGTGGATTGTCTAGATAGTTCAAGTGATGTTTTAAAGTTGGATGGATAAATGATTGGTAGATGGAGAGACTGATCAATGGATAGCTGGTCGATTGTGTGTTCTGTAAGAGCGCGATGAACATTTGGATGGATGGCTGAGGTGTTGTGTGAAATTTGGGTTGATTATTTTCTGCAGGACTGACTTGATGGATGGATAGATAGCTGATTTATTGTTTTCAAGTTGGATGGAGAGATGGGTTGATGGATTGATGAAGTGTGTGGAGGTAAGAATGAAATTGGTGGTCAGATAAAAGGTTATGTGGAAGTGGGAAGGCTAGCTTGCTCTCTGAGGTCATCTGAAAGGGGAAGATGGCTGGTGTAGCATTGTGTGAAAGTGAAATGGATGTACGGCTGGATGGCTCCTAAATGAAATGTTGTATGAAGCTGAATGGGTGGCTGGCAGAATGGCTAGCTGGTCTGTTGTATGAAATGGATGGATTTGTGTGTGAATGAAGTGTGTGAAAGCAGGACAGAAAGCTAACTGGCTGAAATGTTGCTTGAAAGTAAAATGGATTACTGCATGAATAAATGGATGTGTACAATTGGGCTCAACTAACTGAAGAGTTCCATAAACGTTTAATATCTGGCTGGCTGGAAGAATGGCTGACTAGAGTTAAAGTTGGATAAATGGATATAAGCCTGGATGATTAGTTTAAGTTTTGCTGTTAAAGTGGAACAGATTTATGTGTGGATATTAGATATATTGTTGCATTTGTGAAGGGTTGTGTAAACATATGATCAGTAGCTGGATATTGTCTGAAGTGTTGTATAAAAGATGAAGGGAGTTCTGTGTAAACTCAGGACAGGTGGCTGAATAGATAGAGTTGTGTGAAAGGGTAATGGGTGGTGGATTACTGACACAATATCAATGACAAAAATATTGTGTCAAAAATATTGTTTACCACGATATCATGCTCCTATACATATAATGGTAAGTACAAAAATATTGGTGAAAAAAATATCGTTGGCACTAATACCCAAAAATTGACAAAAATATAGATTTTTTAATATAAATAGTGAGTAAAGTCAAATCATTTTAATATATAATTTTAATATAATGTCAATTGAATATATTCCACTAATATTTATTACTATATAAATATATACTTATATGAACACACAAACACATATATAAATGTGTTTGTATTTATATGAGTATGTGATGTCATTTGAGATGTCATCAGTGATGTCATTAGTGATGTCACTGACCATGTCATGAGTGATGTAATATGTAAGGTCATAAGCAGTGCATTGTGGGGTGGTAACTTATATAGTTGGCTCAGATAACTATAACTGCTCAAATTCTCTGGTTTTGTATGAGTATAATCTGAGCCTAACTATAACGTCCCTGTAACCTTTAATTTGTTTAGGTGAATTTCTGAGGTTTTTAAAATTCTATTTCCTAACTATGACGTCTCTGTAATTTTTAGTTTTTTCAGTGCATTTCAACGTTATTTAAAGTTTATTTCTGAACTGTAACATATAACCTAGGATAGAGGGTGTGTGAGTCTTTGAGTGGGTGAGTGAGTGGGTGCATGAATGTCTGAATGGGTCTGTGAGTGGTTGTGTGAGCTTTACAGTGGGTCAGTGAGTGGGTCCGTCAGTGTCTGAGTGGGTCTGGGAGTGGGTGCGTGAGTCTCTGAGTGGGTCTATGAATTGTACCTAAGCCAGGGTGTAAAATTCCACTCCGGTCGCAGAGTATGAGAAATTTGTCAACTCCGCGTGCTGTGAAGAACACAGAGGTACTGTTAAACTCTGCACTCCGCAATGTGTCAACATTTTTGTTGTGCCATAGGTGAGCGTAATCGAGCATGAGCTACCAGGACTGCAACCTATAGTGCACCAGGAGGCCCAGACCCTTTGCAGAGTGGTTGAGAAAGGGTGTGGGGCCTCCGACAATGTTTCAGCAATCTGGCTGTGGGGGACTTACTTGTGGTAACAATAGGGGTTATTGCTCCCAACAACCCTCATTAGCCAAGTGGACTTTATCCCCCAACCAGCAGTACACCAGGAGGCTCCTAGGCAGAGAAAAGGGACAGGAACTCATCAATTTTCAACAAGCTCATTTCTTTCCTTTATTTTGCCTCTTTCTGACGTTTATTCTGCCTCTTTCTGGTCATTTCTGACCTTTATTTTGCCTTTTTCTGATCTTTATTTTGCCTATTTGTGCTCTTTTCTCATCATTATCATGCATTTCTGCTTGTTTCTCATGAACACGATGGCCCCCCTTCATTATTTTCTTTGAGCCCTGAGAAGTTGGCAGTCCCCAGGGCTATGGGTGGGGGGGGGGTTGCATAGGCCCCCGCATTTATTTTACATTGTTTGTCCTGGAGAGGCGGCAGTCTCCATGGCACAGACGGGGCTCACTGGCCCGCCCACATACATGTTCTACAATGCCCCGGTGGTGCGGGGTGGTCGTGCGGGACCTCCCATTTATTTTACATTGCTTGCCCCAGGGAGGTGGCGGTCCCCAGGGCAAGAGTGGGCTAAGCGGGCACACCTGTATACATATTATACACACTCCTACGGAGGTGGCGGTCTCGCGGGGCTGTGAGATTACGATTAAGAGGGGAATAGCCATGTTTTCAGGAGTTTCTAAAAGCAGAAAGAGAGCTTGCGCTGGCAATGGAAGGGGGAGTGTAGGAAGCTGGTTCTGTATATACTATACCAAAGTGAGGTATAAGTGTGCACAGAGTCCAGTGGAACCCCAAAAGTAGGCAGAGGTAAAATTAGATTGAACCTTACCCTTTTTGTGGTTGTGTGGTCGAGCAGTAAGGTATTATCAGAGGACAATGTTAAGCATTTGTTGTACACACTCAGTAAGCAAATGAATTCACACACTCAAAGACTGAACTTCAGACATTTCCCCAGGGGAAACAACATAAAATAAATGTGGGGGCCCACAAGAGCCCCTGCATTCCCGAGAACTGCCACCTCCCTGGGGCACGTTTAAATATGTAGGCGGGTGGCCCCCTGCCCACATCCCAGAGACCAACATCTCCCTAGAGAAAACAACATAAATAAATGCGGAGGCCCACACTGCCCCCGCATCTCCAGGGACTTCAGACCAATTGTTTTTGTATAAAAATATTCTTTTAGTTATTTTATTTTCTAGAACCAAGCAAGCATGGCACAGGTAAGTTGATAAATACTTTGCAGTAAATATAGAGTTTGAAATAAAATTGTAAATGTACTTTAAAATGGTTACAGTTTGAATTACTGATAATGCAATACTCTGAAATGCTGTACATATACTTCGTATATCGACTTTGCAATGAAAATGACAGGTAAGTTACTTTTATGTTACTTTTGAGATTACTTTTTCTACTCAGTGTGATATGCCTAGATATCACACAGGGCCATTTCCTAGAGAAAAGGTAAGTAAAATCAGTTTGGCACAATTGTTAGTTTTCTGGTTTCCATACAAATCAACTCCACACACACAACATTTTTCTGAGAAAAAAAACAGCCAATGGATTCCTATGGAGAGAAATGAAGTAATCGGTGTTTGGAGTTAAGCTTCTGGGGTTAGAACATGGGTTCCGACACAAGCCGAGGCATACAGGGAGCCAAACGATTAGCCAACACTTTGGCAAAGATTTTAGCGTCTGAATTAATGACATGGGTTCACCCAGGGTCAAGAATGCACTTTTGTTACACCCTCAGCGGTACTAGGGCGGCACTAGGGCGGCCGGGTGCATAGTGCTGAGGCCCCATGTTATCCACTGGGGGGTAGGGAGACTCTGGTTGGTGGCTGCTGGCAAGCAGGCCAGTGGGTTGTGGGAGCAAAGATCCTGGACTTAAGGTCAGGGCAAATGGGGAAACAAAGTAGCACCAAATGTGCACCCTCAGCGGCACTAGGGCGGCCGGGTGCAGGGTGCTGTTTCAACGTGGGGCGGCCTGTTGGTTTCAATGGAGAACCTCCAGTTTGGAAAGACACTGCAGGATGTGTAGGGTCCGTAAATCAATTTACAAATTGATGCGGCTCCATGGGCTATTAGATTTATGGCAGACAGTATACCCTGCTCTGCCAGGATTTACGTATTACTCTAGGCCACAGCAACACTATTCAAGAATTGACTTAGTGTTTGTGAGTGATAACATTTTACCAAACGCACAACTAGAGGTCTGCCCGTGGATAACATCTGATGACAATACGTTATTGACCTGTATTCAGCTTTCAGCTGAGGTTAAGAACAGCAGACTATTTTCATCCCCAAGGTATTTGTTAATTGACCCTCAATTTATTACTCATACTCAAAGAGCTCTTACTGAATTTCTGCAAATTAATACTGAAATTGCCTCTGTTTTTTGCGTTTGGAATGTTATGAAAGCTTTTATACGGGGGACCACTCAGCAATATGTTCATCAATCAAATAAAGTCCAACAAAAAAAACTGGATGAAGTTTGTGATACACTTAAAAAGTAAAAATTAGCCCATGCAGCAGAACTCATGTCAAATGGACCGAATAGCAAATCTATATATTCTTCTCTAATAAATACACGGTTATTATTGACATGGCAGATCAAGGAGAAGAGCGCAGCTGCTTACAATAAATTTTGCTCTAACCAATATGAATATGGAGATCAGGTGGGGAGGATTTTAGCTTATCAAATTGCGGAAAAAAAAGCTCAAACACGCATCGACTCAATTAGGGGTGGAGACGGCTTGATATATAAGACTACGGAATCAATTTTGAAACAGTTTGCTCAATTTTATGCGAAGCTCTACACTAAGACCAATGATGTGTATGAAGCTCTAGTTGAGAAATATTCCCAATTAGAAGACTGTCAAATCCTTAATTTAGAGGCAGCAGATTATCTTCAACAAGATATCACCGCAAAAGAAATCTTAACGGCCATAGCAGCGTTGCCTTCAAGCAAGGCTGCAGGCGATGACGCCATATCAATGGAATTTTAAAAATTCTATTCTTCCACTGTTGTGTGCAGTTATACATCAGATTGGGGAATATATGGAAGCCCCTAAATCTTGGGATATGACTAATATCGTTTTCTTTCTTAAAAAAGGGAAGGCTACGGATGATTGCGGGTCTTATCGCCCAATATCTCTTATTAATTTAGACGCTAAAATCTTTGCCAAAGTGTTGGCTAATCGTTTGGCTCCCTATATGCCTCGGCTCGTGTCAGAACACCAACACGGCTTCATATCCGGTAGGGATACCACTGCTCATGTCAACGCAGCTATTACAGCTTTCAATATTGCTAACAAGACATCTCTTAATTTAGGGATGATCTTGTTAGATGCTGAAAAAGCATTTGACCGGGAGGCATGGGATGCGTTATGGAAGATATTGGGTAACAATGGTTTACCTGCTCGGTTTTTAAAGTGGATTTGTGCTTTTTGTACTAACCCGCTAGCTAAACTTATATATAGCAATCTGTATTCAGCACCATTTAAGATACAAGAAGGCACCAGGCATGGATGTCCGCTCTCCCTGCTGTTATTTACTTTATATATAGAGCCGTTTATCAAAGCATTAAATCAGAATACTCATATCATCCCATTTAGTGACGGGAATTGTCAACTTATAGCAATAGGGTATGCAGACGATATTGCTGTTTTTACTTCTGATCCAGCAACAGCATTGAGTGTTCATCCATGAGGAAGCAAAAAAACAAAAAAAGTTTTTGGTCGGATCACTGGGTATAAATTAAATCCGCATAAAACACAAGTTCTTCATAATTTGAATTCAACAACATCCATAATCGGTGGTTGCACAGTGGCAACGTACTTGGGGGTTAGGATCTCTATCAGTGTTGAGCAAATATGGAGACTCAACTATGAAACATTACTTCAGTCAACTTTAAAAAAACTTAAGAAATGGAAAAATCTTCCTATAACTATTATTGGTAGATCTAACATAATTAAAATGACAATTTTGCCTAACCTTTTGTATTTCTTTCGGGCTATCCCTATTCGGGTCCCTAATTACTATTTTCCAAAACTCGATGGAGTAATTAGTGGTTTTATCTGGGGTTATAAGCAAGCATGTCATGCTATACGCTACCTCAAATTCCCTTATAAGTTAGGCGGTTTGCAACTTCCTGATTTTAAACTTTATTATTGGGCATCATTTACCAGTCGATTATAGAGTTTACTAACTGACAAATCGCCATACTATGGTCTTGAAGTAGCACTTGCTACAGATTCCCAAATGTTCCTTTATAAGATTAATGATCCTAATTATTACAAGAGAGTCCGTTTTAAGACTATCAGAGATATGGTGCGCATATGGCACGAAATACTGGATTACTTCTTCACTTACTTTCAAAGATCTTACACAGCATGAACATTTTAAACTATGGAACAATCCTTCTCTCCCGAGCATATTCCACAATCAAACTGCTAATAGATGGGCAAAGTCTATAATTGAAAGACTGGGTCAGTTGTATGATCATAATGGCTTTTCCACGTTCTCAGCATTGCAGTCTTCCTACGGTCTCCCACATCAGTTATTCCATAAATATTTACAAATTAGAGACTACTTTTTGAAACTACAGCTATTGCAACTTCCACACTCACATGAATTATTGAAGTACTTACTGAATCTCTCGTTTAAAATTAGAATAAGCACAATATACATACAGCTTTGTAATTCAAGAAGCACTGATACTAGTCATCTTGCTAACAAATGGAGTCAAACACTTGGTACAACTATAGATGTATCTGAGATAGTTATGGCTCTGCATACGTTAAATAAATCCACTCACTCTATCAATCTAAAACTGCAACAATTTTGCACAATCTGCCTGTTATATTATACTCCTGAGAGAATCAGTAAATGGCAACAACAACCACAGGGATCTGTTAGGGTTGGGGCAGATAGAACATGCTGTTCTAAGTGCAGTCAACGGGCTGCAGATATTCTGCATATGTTTTATACTTGTCCAGTGTTGGCTGACTACTGGGGGAAAGTTATCAGATATACAGGACAATGCTTAGGATTTAATTTAGTCTTTACTATTAAAGAGATAATGCTGGGATTAAAGCATGTGATAATGTTGGTATTAGGAGCTTTATATTTAATGTTTTAGTTTCTGCTCGCTTATGTATAGCGAGAGAATGGATTCCGCCTAAATCTCCTACCTTTTTCGAATGGATGGCTCTCATGAAAGATATCTACGAAAGATAACGAGCATTAGCCAAGACTAGAACTATAAGGTCAATGCAAAACTTTTCTTTTATCAGGAAATATTTTGAGTGAATTAGGGGGGCCCTTGTAGATAGATATGTGTATACAAGTAATTGTCTATTTACTTATGGAATATGCTTGTCTGTTAATAATGTCAGTGTCTATTACTAACTTTATTTTTATTGATTATTATTCTCTCCTTTTTTTTGTGTACCCTCTGTCGAAAAATAAAAATTTACACAAAAAAAAAGGAATGACACTGCAGGCTCGGAGACAAAAGTCTTCTGGGTGTGACCACCACTTTGAGAGGTAAGTTGGGAAGTTAGGGATGGTTAGGCACCGTCGGTTTGGGCACACAAGGCCGTGGGGCGTCGGGTGTAGGGCTGCCTTTTGGGGTCGGATCTCCTTACCAGCTCCTGGTCGCGGTGGAGGAGCCTTCTGGATTTAGGCTGCAGGCGTCGGCTGGAGGCTTGAAGCAGGTCTGAGGTCGCCGGATCTCGGGTCAGGATCGCCAGGGTGACCACGTTTGGTGTTTGCCCACCCGAGCTCGGCCCGTGGACGGCGGGTGCAGAGTGGGGCGGATTTGCGGTGTCCGGCCGGAGCCAGAGGTTGCAGATGAACAAATTCGGTGTTCACGGGAGACAAAATCTTTGTGCATGAAGGCAGGCATGTCCTCCGGGGTTTTCGAGGTTGCTGGCTGCAGGACATACCAGGATTACGCAGGAGCAGTTTCGAAGTGGAGACAGGCCTGTAGGGCTGGGGCCAAGTCAGTGGGAGTCTTCCTCCGCTTCGGCAAGGCTGTTCGGTCCTTCTTCTTCTTTTCTTGTTGCAGGTTCTTGTCTGAGGAAGCAAGGTTCAGGGGTGCCTTTAAATACTAGATTTAGGGGCTGTACAGGTAGGTAAAAGGTAGGGACCAATGGGTCCCTTCCCATGGGTGGGTACACCCCCTATTATGCCACCCTCCGGTGGGAGGGGGACATGTGCCTGTCCCTGGTTGGCTGAGTCCCCCCATCTTCAAGATGTCGTGGACTGAGAGTTGTGCTTCACCTCACCTCCCCCACCTGAGGGGTGGAATTGGCAGAGGTGAGCACACCTCTCTTCCTCACTTGTTTTTTCTGCTGGTTCTCCCTCCCAAAGTGGGGTCAGAGCCAGTGGTGACCAGTTGCTGAAAGCAGCAAGTGGCCTGGGGAAGCTCACAAAGGCGGCAAGCCTTTGAAGCTTCCCCTTTGCGAACCCTGTCCATCCTGGGGGAGGAGGCTTGGCACCTCGTCCCAGGATGTGCATTGTTTCAGGCCCCAGAGAGCAGCAGGCTCTCGACCAAGGGGTCCAGAAACATGTCTGGTGGTGGCAGCTGAAAGCAGCCACTCAGCCTGGACACTAGTGGTAGGTTAGTTTTTAGGGGGCATCTCCAAGATGCCCTCTGTGTGCATTTTTCATTAAATCCCACGCTGGCATCACTGTGGGTTTAATGTGCTGAGAAGTTTGATGCCAAACTTCTCAGTTTTCAGTGTAGCCCTTATGGTGCTGTGGAATTCATCATGACAAACTCCCAGCACCATATACTCTTAATGGCAGCACTGCACGTACAATGCATAAGAATGGACTTAAACACTCTAAGGGTACAGGGCTCATGCACCTATATCCTCACCACTGGTATAGTGCACCCAGCGACAGGGGTGACTGACCTATGCCAGGGCAGTGGGTTGTAGGCACGGCACATAGAGATGTGTGCCATGACGACTCTTCACTTTGTTTCTGCACCAAAACATGCCGCCTGCAAAGACAGTGTGTGAGTGTAGTGGTACAGGACCTCTAAGGGTGACACAATAAGTGCTGCAGCTATTAGAGGCCTTCTCTGGTCACAGTGCCCTGGGTACCTGTGGTATCATTTACCAGGGACTGACCTGTGGCCAGAGATGCCAATTGGGTTTAGGCTTCAATGCAGTTTTAGGGAAAGAACATAGGTCCTGGTAACCTGATTAGCAGTAGCCCAGGGCACACTCATTCAAAGTACATCCGCAATTCAGCAAAAAGTGGAGGCAGCCATGCAGAAAGAGTGCACTTTCTCACAGGGAGTGAGTTCCAGAGTTTGACAGCGGCAACCGAAAAGGAGCGGCCGCCCCATCTGGATCTGCGAAAATTTGGGCGAGACCAATTTGGTCTGTGTGGATGATCTCAGAGTCCTCCCGGGAGTATACCATTGAAACAAGGATTTGAGACCTTGAATGAAATACGCTCCCTGATACGGAGCCAGTGTAAGGTACGGATCCCCTCTCTGGCAGACTGATGCTTGGGAATATTTGAAATAAAACTTGCTGCTTCTGTACCAGCTGGAGCTTATTCAATGATGTTGCAGTGATATTGAGGTACAGGGCGTTGCAGTAATCAAGACGAGAGGTAATCAGTGCAATGATAGTGGGCCGATGTAGTTCTGAGGGAATGAGTGGAAGCACCTTTCTGAGGGTTCTTAAAATATTAAAACATGTACCAACTGTACGATTGACTTAGGCATCAAAGGTCAGGCCCTCATCAAAAATTACCCCCAGATTTTTAGCTGTTTTTACTGGGGCTGGAAGAGGCCCGCATTTTGCAGGCCCCCAGGCATTAGACCAGATGGAGTTCTGTGGTCCAAAAACTAGTACCTCGGTCTTGTCTTTATTGATCTTTAGAGAATTGCACTTCATCTAGCGAATAATGTTTGACATACATAGATTAAACTTCTCTGTGATTAAATGCAGGTCGCTGATGATGGAAACAATAATTTGGGTGTCGTCTGCGTAGGAGAGCACCTGGAATCCATAGGATCTCACCAGTACGGCCAGAGGGGTCACGTAAAGATTAAAAAGAGTAGGGCTAAGAAAAGAGCCCTGATGGACCCCGCATGGGAGGGCAAAAGCTTTTGTTCTGAAGCCTCCGCAACTGACTGTGGTGCATTCTAACTGTCACTGACTCCCACGGAAGCCAGGTATGCACAGATCGAACGGGAAGCCCTAGCGATTAAATGGGCCTGTAACCATTTTCACCTATACCTCAAGGGACAGCCGTTCACGATGGTCACCGACCACCAGCCACTTGTGCCCCTCTTCAAGGGAACAGTGCCTCACCCCCCGCCATGGATAGAAAGATGGGCTGTACAGCTACAACCCTATGAAATGGAAGTAGTGTACCGGCCCGGCGCCAAGAACCCGGCCGATTTCCTGTCCAGGCACCCGGCCCCGGCGGCTGCCCACGAAGACACCAAGGAGGTTGAACAATACAGCCACCTAGTATCCACTGCGGCCTGCCCGGTAAACATGACCTTAGATGACATCAAAGAAGCAGCTGCCACAGACGAGGTGTACCAAAGAACTCTAGCCGCCGTCCAGGCAGGGCTGTGGACTAACTATCTGCGGCCAGTCAACTCCTGGAGCCAGGCCGAGATAGAATATGCAGGGAAGATGTGGCACGTACGGCATGAACTCAGCGCCACCGACGATGGAATCCTGCTTCGAGGGGCACGGCTAGTGATCCCTCAAGCGCTGAGACACAAAGCAATCCGACTGGCCCACGGGGGACACCAAGGCATCACGAAAATGAAGGCCAGGATGCGGGAGAAGGTCTGGTTCCCCGAGCTGGGGATGATGGTAGAAGAATTCGTCCGGCGATGCCCGCTGTGCCAGCTGACCGGAAGGGCAGAAAGACCGGCTCCAGTGATCACCGAAAATGCCAGCACGGTCCCGTGGTCAAGAGTGAGCATGGACTTCGGGATTTTCCCCGGGGGTAAACACACCCTAGTACTCATGGATGAGTTCTCAAAGTACCCAGTGGTGGAACTGGTGGCCTCGACAGCATTCGCCCAAGTAGAACCCATCCTAGAGAAAGTGTTTGCGATGTTCGGTTTTCCCCAGGAAATCCGCAGCGACAATGGACCCCCATTCCAAGGGGCAGAGTTTGCCACGTTCCTCAGCCAGAGAGGAGTGCGCCACCGACGAGTAACCCCCCAATGGCCGCAAGCTAACGGCAATGTGGAGCGCTTCATGCGCACCCTAAACAAGGTGTTCCGTATCGCAGGTGTGGAACAAACGGACCCCGAGAGACGGCTTCATGAATTCTTACGGGAGTACCGAAGCACACCCCACTGCACCACTCAAAGAAGCCCGTGGGCCCTGATGTTCCAAGGTCCATGGAGAGACCTCTCCCCCACGTGCCCAGGGTGGGCCTTGCCACCTGTAGCTGCTGAGGAAGTGCAAGCCTGAAGAACTCGCCGAAACCAACGAGCGAGCATCCACCGCCGGGCCACATCCAGAACCATTCAGACCGTCGCCCGGGGAGGAAGTTCAAAACAAACTATGAACCGGGCCCATGGACAGTAACCGCAAGCCGAGGGACCATGGTAACTGCCAGGAAAGGAGTTGATGAACTATCCAGGAATATCTCCTGGTTCAAAGAAGTACCCTCAGAACACCCCGAGGGGCCCACGGGAGAATCCACGGAGGGTACCTCCACCGATGCCCCTGGAAGTCCTGAGAATGCGAGGGGATCATCAGATAACCTACCGGCTGAAGACAGGCAAGACCCCAGTCCTCGGATGCGGTGATCTCCGCAAAGGTACTGCCTAAGGCCAAATCCGCGCCCCAGCCAGCGTCTTAAAGACTTTGCCTGTTGAAGACCGCCAGACGCTGACGCCGGAAGGCACGCAAGTATCACCACTCCGGTGGTTTGAACCCTGTGAACTGTTGTGAAGTTTGTTTGGTTGTTTTGAACCAAGTTGGATAGGGATGTAGTATTTCACAGTCTAGTGTTTGTAGGTGATGTCACACCACATCCGCGGGCCAGGCGAGGCCCGCGGGGACCTAATAAAAGGGTCCGCCCGCTCGGGGGCGTGGTCTCCAACCGCAGTCTGTAGGCGTGGGTGTGCTGTGTCATGCTGGCTCTACGCGCGCTGCGCTGCCACGAGGTCACCCCCGCGGCCCTGACGAGCCGATAGCACAATCACCATATCTACAGAGATATGGCTCTCCCCTCCCCTTTCCCTAATGCCTGTGCTGAATTCGGCTGCTGTGCGCCAGGAACACACTTTAGCACCATAGCACTAAGGTGCGTGCCTGAGTCTAGCATACGTTTTGTACAGGAAGAGACCCTTCCTTTACAAAATATTATGCTAGACAAGTTCAAACACTTTTCCCACTTTGTATGTGTACATGCACGGTAGGAAAAGAAAGGAGAAATAAAATCAATTTTACTCTTAGCGCCTTCTTTCAGATGGCGTTAACTTTTGGCATTAAACCCTGTTTGTAGATAGAGTTTGGAGTCCAAAGGCATGGGTGGGTGCATGGAAACGCCCATGTACCACCCTTGGCGTTAAGTAAAGCAAAAAAAAAAAGCTTTTTCTTTTTCTTACAGAGTTATATATAGAGCAAACTTGACCCGAACCGGGTATCAGAGCGCTTTACATAGCACCAGTTGCATTACATGAGGACACATTCATTTTTGTTAGGCACGGGGAGATTAAGTGATTTGCCCAGAATCACAGAATATTCAGCGTCATTGCCAAGACTCAAACCCAGTTCCCCAGATTCGAGGTCAACCACCCTAGCCGTTAGACCAACTCCTCTCCCCTTCACGCTGCTTTGCATTACTTGTAGGGTACTTTCCAACGCAAAACAAGTTTTAGTAAAAAAAAAGAATTTGCTCGTTAGCGTCACTTTTGTGACACTAACCCAGCGTCAAATGTTAAAAAATGTGCCTCGTAGAGTTAGCGTCAACTGAATACTGAAATTAAGGGGAAAGCTGGGTCAGTGCTGCCTCTGTGAGTTTCAGATACCTGTCCATAACTTCTAATCTCGTTGGCAGCGTGTTCCAAAGCCTTCGTGACAGAGTAAAAAGGCGCTCACTCCCCACTAAGGATGCGATTTTCTATTTTTATCAAAAAATATAATTATATTATATATATAATATAAATATATATATATATATTCACTTAAAAAACCATAGGTTTCACACCCGTTATAGTTAGGGATTAGCATTTAAAAAACCTTGCAAATTCACTTAAAAAACTATAGGTTTCACACATGTTATAGTTAGCTGGACATTTCACTCGTAAAAAACCATTGAAATTCCCCCGTTATAGTTAGTTCAGATAACTATAACTCGCGTGACCGCAATCCACTGCTGATAACTTCACATATTACATCACTCATGACATGGTCAGTGGCATCACTCATGACATCACTGATGACATCATCCTTGTGATAGAGTGGCAGTCGCGTGAGTTATAGTTATCTGAACTAACTATAACGGGGGAATTTCAATGGTTTTTTACGAGTGAAATGTCCAGCTAACTATAACATGTGTGAAACCTATGGTTTTTTAAGTGAATTTGCAAGGTTTTTTAAATGCTAATTCCTAACTATAACGTGTGTGAAACCTATGGTTTTTTAAGTGAATTTGTAAGGTTTTTTAAATGTATATTTTATTATATTTTTTATATATTTATTTTACAATAGGCTACCTATGTATATAGTTATAGATCGACTGTATCCTGTAATATGGAATGGCTCGTTTAAAATGTATTTTTTTTTAAGGTTTTTCAGCGTGCGCGCACCCCGCGATTTTTTCAAAGAATAATAAAATGTTTTTTTCACCCTTCGGGGTCCTTTAGGGACCCCCTGACAAAGGCTAGGGTGTCAGGAACTCTCTACCCTGCCCTCTTTTCACGTTCTCCACCTTTCTTTTTCACTGTCAGACACAAAACACACAAAATGGCGGCCGACACTTCCTGATTTCGACCGATTCGAAGGTTGACTGACATGTAACCACCAATCAGAATTACGCTCGCGCACGTTATGGTGCGCGAAGCGTGCGCGCACGGTGCGCGCTTATAGATATTTATGTGCTTTTAAATGCAATTTTCTCAGAACCTACTGAACAGATTGACACCATATATGCAAAAGGCACATGCCTGACCTGAGGACTACCTCTTTGCCAAATTTCAAGTAATTCTGTTCAGCCGTTCGGGCTGTACCTTCGACTAAAGGTCCTATGGGAAAATGCATGGGAAAAACGTGTTTTGGGACCCCCCTTTTTTCTCAGCCCCCGCTTGACGAATCACCCCGAGACTTTCAGGGTAGGAGCTGAGCGGAGCGCCCTATTAGTTTTGAGAATTTCGCGAGGATTCGTCAACCGGCGCCAAAGTTATTCAAAATAGAATTTTCAGATTTCCTATGGAAACACGGTCCTAACTATACCTATCTACTGGCGACTGCCAGTAAATAATATATATATATATTATTAAACAAATGCCCAAGCATACCCAGATGCACTCGTATGCTGTTGGTATCTTTTATTAACCTTGCGACCAGCTACTTCACACCAGACACGATTTTACAGCCCAACGCGTTTCAAAGTCCATTTGACTTCTTCCTCAGGGGCAGCTGCATTGAAAACAACAGGAGACCCAGCATGCATTTAAATATTGTCCCGCCCTTAGTGGGTGTGGCTTAGCGCCCAGGTGCACGCTGGATAATGTAGTTACCCTCAGTGGGTTCCATTAGTTTCATGGCAGCAGTAAAGTTTTGCCTTTGTAAGGCTCTGGGTTGATTGCTGTTCCTTTTTGTGCCCCAACAGCAGCGCTGTAGCGAACAGGAATCGTTTCCCTCGCAGCCTCTCTTCTTTTGCTGAGATGGTGCAAACTGGCGCGGCAGGGCTGCCGCGTAGTATTTTATTAAACAAATGCCCAAGCATACCCAGATGCACTCGTCTGCTGTTGGTATCTTTTATTAACCTTGCAGCCAGCTACTTCACACCAGACACGATTTTACAGCCCAACACGTTTCAAAGTCCATTTGACTTCGTCCTCAGGGGAAGCTGCATTGAAAACAACAGGAGACCCAGCATGCATTTAAATGTTGTCCCGCCCTTAGTGGGTGTGGCTTAGTGCCCAGGTGCACGCTGGATAATGTAGTTACCCTCAGTGGGTTCCATTAGTTTCATGGCAGCAGTAAAGTTTTGCCTTTGTAAGGCTCTGGGTTGATTGCTGGTCCTTTTTGTGCCCCAACAGCAGCGCCGTAGCGAACAGGAATCGTTTCCCTCGCAGCCTCTCTTCTTTTGATGAGATGGTGCAAACTGGCGCGGCAGGGCTGCCGCGTAGTAGATTATTAAACAAATGCCCAAGGATACCCAGATGCACTCGTCTGCTGTTGGTATCTTTTATTAACCTTGCGGCCAGCTACTTTGCACCAGACACAATTTTATAGCCCAACGCGTTTCAAAGTCCATTTGACTTCTTCCTCAGGGGCAGCTGCATTGAAAACAACAGGAGACCCAGCATGCATTTAAATATTGTCCCGCCCTTAGTGGGTGTGGCTTAGTGCCCAGGTGCATGCTGGATAATGTAGTTACCCTCAGTGGGTTCCATTAGTTTCATGGCAGCAGTAAAGTTTTGCCTTTGTAAGGCTCTGGGTTGATTGCTGGTCCTTTTTGTGCCCCAACAGCAGCGCCGTAGCGAACAGGAATCGTTTCCCTTGCAGCCTCTCTTCTTTTGCTGAGATGGTGCAAACTGGCGCGGCAGGGCTGCCGCGTAGTAGATTATTAAACAAATGCCCAAGCATACCCAGATGCACTCGTCTGCTGTTGGTATCTTTTATTAACCTTGCGGCCAGCTACTTCACACCAGACACGATTTTACAGCCCAACGCGTTTCAAAGTCCATTTGACTTCTTCCTCAGGGGCAGCTGCATTGAAAACAACAGGAGACCCAGCATGCATTTAAATAGTGTCCCGCCCTTAGTGGGTGTGGCTTAGTGCCCAGGTGCACGCTGGATAATGTAGTTACCCTCAGTGGGTTCCATTAGTTTCATGGCAGCAGTAAAGTTTTGCCTTTGTAAGGCTCTGGGTTGATTGCTGGTCCTTTTTGTGCCCCAACAGCAGCGCCGTAGCGAACAGGAATCGTTTCCCTCGCAGCCTCTCTACTTTTGCTGAGATGGTGCAAACTGGCGCGGCAGGGCTGCCGCGTAGTAGATTATTAAACAAATGCCCAAGCATACCCAGATGCACTCGTCTGCTGTTGGTATCTTTTATTAACCTTGCGGCCAGCTACTTCGCACCAGACACGATTTTACAGCCCAACGCGTTTCAAAGTCCATTTGACTTCTTCCTCAGGGGCAGCTGCATTGAAAACAACAGGAGACCCAGCATGCATTTAAATATTGTCCCGCCCTTAGTGGGTGTGGCTTAGTGCCCAGGTGCACGCTGGATAATGTAGTTACCCTCAGTGGGTTCCATTAGTTTCATGGCAGCAGTAAAGTTTTGCCTTTGTAAGGCTCTGGGTTGATTGCTGGTCCTTTTTGTGCCCCAACAGCAGCGCCGTAGCGAACAGGAATCGTTTCCCTCGCAGCCTCTCTTCTTTTGCTGAGATGGTGCAAACTGGCGCGGCAGGGCTGCCACGTAGTAGATTATTATTATTTTTTTTTTTTGAAACCTTTATTACAGAAGTCAAAAGAGTTACAAAGATGGGCCTACAACCTTCGGGCCGGCCGCTAGCAAACGATAAGAGCATAGAACACAAATGAGAAACACACGCTGCAGCGAGAGGGAGATCACAGGAGTTAGAAAGGAAAAAACATTGGCGGCCACACCGTCCGGACCCCCCAGATGGCGGTTTCATTTTTATGTAAAAAGATAACAAACAAATCCACAAGGCAGCAAAAATCGAAGCAACAATATGCGCTCCCCCGGGGAGGACCCTACCGATACACAAGAAAAGCGGGGGGGGGACAGGCCAGAGCGGAGACAAAGCGGACTCCGTACCCAGAACCAAAGAGACAAGGAGACTAGGGAGACGGGGCCAGTGCCAGTTCAGGCGTCAGCGGCGGGGTACAAATTCCGCCACGGTAGGAGTTCCAGGGGCCCCACACCTTCACCCATTTCCCAGGCTTACCTCTCGTGACATACACCACTTTTTCCCGAAACATACACCAATCCATGTTGTCCTTCCATGCCGAGATCGTAGGCGCCCTCTGGGAACCCCACAGTTGCGCTATGTCACGCTTTGCCACCATATAGCCCAGAGTCACCCACCACGTCTGCGGCACTGAGTAGTCAGTCGGCTCCCACACATTTAACAGACACCTCCTCGCCTCAGGCAGGAGCGGCACATGTGTGACCGCCCGCAACACCGCATGCACACCACGCCAGAATCGCGCCACCTCCGGACATTCCCACAAAATATGGACGAAGGTCCCCAATGAACCACACCCACGCTTACACAACCCATCCACGGAATATCCCATACGCAGCAAACCCGGCCCCGTAACATAAACCCTATGGAGTATTTTGAGCTGGACGAAGCGAAGGCGGGCCGGTATGGCCACCTCTTTCGGGGAGGCCACCGCAGACACCCAGTCCTCGTCGTCCAGCTCCAATCCATCGGCGACCCACGCCTCACGAAGGCTAGTCAACAGTCCCGAGCGATCATTGATGAGCTTTTTATAAATCAAGGAAATCGTGCCATCCGGCACATGCCCATCTAGCACTCTATCTTCCAGAGGGGAGTACTCCAGGATGGAGGCAACATCCGGGAATACGGAGACCAGCGCGTGACGGACCTGTAGATATCGAAAGTACTCCCTGTCATGCAACTGGAATTCCGTCTGCAGCACATCGAATGTCTTGAATCCCCCCCTCGTCCAGAGATCGCCCACCCTGCTGATGCCTATCATGTCCCACTTCTCAAAACCCTTCGAGGTCCACATGGAGCCCAGCCGCTCAGAGGCATACAGTGGCGTCGCCCGGGTCAAGCGATCCTTCCACCCCATCGCCAAGTTTGCCGCTTGCCACACCCGTACCATGACCCGCGTAGGGCCCGTCAGACGCGCGTTGAGCGATCGAGAATAAAGCGCCCGATGGTAGTCACCACCCGGCTGTAATAATTTATCCATCTCAAAGGCCGGGTTTAAAGCAGGCCCGTAAAGGCCGTGGTTTATCGCGGCCAGCTGGGAGGCCCAGTAGTACCGTTTGATGTCTGGGAGGGCGACCCCCCCGTCATACCACGGGAGTGTCAGCTTCGCAAGGGCGATACGCGGTCTCCCATCCCAGAACAGCTGGCGCTGCAAACTCTCTACCTCGCGAAAGTAGCGCGCCGGGACAACATCCATCGTGTTCTGTAAAGCATATAGGAAACGTGGCAGCGACATCATCTTAAACAATGCCGCACGGCCAAGCGACGAGAGCGGCAGGCGACTCCAACGCGCCACGTCCTCCTTCAGGCGCTGAAGGGGGGGGAGCAAATTTTGCTTATATCGGGCCTCAGCATCCAGGGTAATGTAAATACCCAGGTATTTAAATCCCTGCGAGGCGACCTGGATAGGGCAGCCCCACGGCAGGATAGGAGTCTCCCCGGAGAGGACATACACACAGGATTTAGCCCAGTTGATGACTAGGCCAGAATTACGGCCAAAGGAATGCAAAACATCCACTAATACAATCAGCGATTTACGCGGGGAAGCAAGGTATAAAAGGATATCATCCGCGTAAAGAGATACGCGATCCTCATACTCAGGGGTCCAATGGAGACCACGAATGGAAGGCTCCCACCGCAGCCACTCCGCCAGGGGCTCCAAGGCAAGCGCGAAGAGGAGCGGCGACAGCGGGCAGCCCTGCCGCGTACCCCTGCCCAGCTCAAACGGAGCCGACACTCTGCCGTTCCCCACCACCTGTGCCAGAGGTCCGGAGTATAACAGTTTCACCCAACCAATGAATCCCGGGCCAAAACCAAACTTCGCCAGCATCGCCCAAATATATGGCCATTCAAGCGTGTCGAACGCCATAGTGGCGTCCAAGGACGCCAAAATGGCCGGCTCTCGCATGAACGGGACCCGCGCGAGCACCCCATGCAGACGCCGCAGATTAAGCGCGGTGTTGCGATGAGGGATAAAGCCGGACTGGTCCTGGTGAATCAGATCGCACACCACGCTAACCAGCCGATTAGCCAGCACCTTGGCAAGAATTTTGGGCTCCGCATTCAACAGAGAAATGGGCCTGTAGGACGTGACCCGATCCCGCGGCCTCCCCTCCTTATGAATAACCACGATAGTGGCCAGACGCTGGTCCAGTGGGAGGGAGCCCGCCGATCGGGCCGCGAGGAACATAGCGCGAAGATGTGGCGCCAGCGTATCCGGTCGCAGCTTGTACAATTCGATGGGAAGGCCATTAGGACCCAGGGCCTTGCCGGAAGCGACCGACCGTATGGCGAGGGCAATCTCCTCAGATGTAGGGGTGGCATCCAACAACACTTTATCCTCTTCCGAAAGGGAAGGCAGCGCAATGTCTTTAAGCAGATCATGGGAATCTTCCTCCGAACAGGAAGATACCGGGGAATACACCCCACGGAAATACTCAGCGAAACATTCAACAATTTCCTCCGGCTCAGTGACACACACACCATCCAGTCTCTCAATCGACGGGACAACTCGACTCGCTCTCTCCTTTTTATCCAGCCACGCAATCAATTTACCAGCCTTATCACCCACATCATACAATCGCCCTTGTTGCTCTCAACTCAGGCCCCTGGCTGCCTCCGTGACTAGGGCCTTGTAGTCCACCTGCTTGAGTCGGAGAGCATGCAGTTTATCATCCGTTACCCCACCCTCCAGATCACCCTCCAATTCAGTTATCTCGGTTTTAATACGGGTCACCTCCTCCCGCCCGCGCCTCCGAGAATGGGAAATGAGGGACAGGGCCTCCCCCCGGATCACCGTCTTAAACGCCTCCCACAGAGAGACCGCAGACAATACAGACCCCACATTATCTTCAAAATACCGCTCCAGAGATTTAACCAAGTCTGCGCGAATTGTGGGGTCACGCAGATACCAGGGATTGACCGGGACCACCCTCCCCTCACCCCTCGGGACAATGTCGAAATGCAGCAGGAGCGGGGAGTGGTCCGAAATACCCCACGCCAAATGTCGTACCTCCCCAACCCTTCCCGCCTGTGCCGCTGGCATCAGAACATAATCAAGCCTAGAAAGACTGCCATGAGCCCCGGAATGAAAGGTGTACTGTATCTGCGTAGGGTGTTTCAGCCGCCAACAATCCACCAGCCCCAATGTATCCAAGAGGCCAGAAAGCCACGCTTGGGCACGGGGGAGATCTCTAGGGGGGTGACGGTCCTCAGTACCGGAAACTACAGTGTTAAAATCTCCCCCAACCACTAGAATCCCCTCCGGAAGGCCAAGGAGGAGGCGTCCCAGATCAGCGAAAGTAGTTGTTTGCAACCCTGGCGGTACGTAAACAGAAACTAAAACAATCACTCTACCCTCCAATCTACCCACCAGAGCCGTGTATCGTCCCCTATCATCGTGGAACACCTCATCCATCTCAAACGGGAGCGAAGTTTTAACCATAATTCCCACGCCCCTCGAACCAGAGGTGAAACCCGAGTGGGCTATAAGGCGATAGCCCCGTCTATTCATAGCACGAAAGGAGTTTCCAATGAGGTGCGTTTCCTGCAAAAATATTATATCGGGAGAAATACGTTTGAAAAACTGCAGGACCACACCCCGTTTTATCCTGTCCCCCAGCCCATTGACATTCCAGGACAAAAGACTCAGTCCCCTACCCCCCATCATAGCCGAAATCGAGCCATCTCCCCCCAGGGAGCACTGTAGAAATAACACAACAATACATCTGCCTTGTGGTACAAATAAACAATACCCAACCCCAACCCAACAGCCCCAACAAAACTCCCCCCTCCCTGCACCCCTGCATGAGCCCAAACAGCCCCCCCAACTTGCAGTGTGCCTGTCGCCCCTATATAGATGGAACTACTAAGACCCCCTAGAGGAGGAGGGAGAACCCCCTCGAGACCCAGCACAACCTCCCATGGAGGGGAAACAAGGCACAATAGGCAAAAGACCCCAAGCATGGCCACAAGTGGCATCACCCGGGTTGAGCCACGGTGTCAGTACCTCAGACCCGGTCCGGTGAGCGCTCACCTCCCGTCGCCCCCCCCCCCCCTCCCGACCATGTCCCCCAGTCAAAGTGTCCAGCCAGTCCCCGGCCATGTCAGGACGATCAAAGAAGTGAGTGCGACCATCCGCCTCCACCCGCAGCCTGGCCGGGAAGAGCATGGCATATTTTAGGTTCATGTCCCGAAGCCGCCGCTTGACACCCAGGAAACTCAATCTCTGCTTCTGGACTGCCTGTGTGAAGTCAGGATAAAAGTTCACCTCCATGTTTTCCAGCTTAATCGGCCCTTGCAGTCTGGAAGCTTGCAGAATCGCATCCCTGTCCCGAAAGTTAAAAATACGGGCAATAAGAGGCCGCGGAGGGGCTCCGACCTTCGGCCTGCCTCCGGGAACTCTATGGGCCCTCTCCACCGCAAAGAATTTACTCAGCCCCCCAGGCTGGAGATGGGTAGAGATCAGGTCCTCCACAAAGAGATCCGCCGCCGACTCCTCCCGTCCCTCGGGCACTCCAATAATGCGGATATTGTTCCTCTGGGCCCTGCTCTCGGAGTCCTCCAGGCGCCGATCCAGGAGCGCACTTGCCTGACGGAGTCGATGCACCTCCGTCTGAAGGGCCGCTACCTCAGTCGTGAGGCCCGACGCGGTGTGGGCCAATGAGTCGACCCGGTCATTCGTCTTAGAGAGATCGGCTCTAACAAGGTTGACATCGATGAGGACCGCGTCGAGTTTATGTGCCAAGGTGTCAAATTGCTGGCCCACTGAGGTCTTCATCCCAGCAATGGCGCCCATAACATCCTGCAAAGTCAGATCCGCAGGCAAATCCGGGGCATCCGAGGGGCACTCGGAGGACTTGTGCGATCCGCCGGGAGACCCCTTCGGGAGGGTGTAGCGGTCCATAATGTTGGCCTGATGCGCGATGCCACGCCGGGTAGACTTGGCCTTCAGCCGATCCCCTTCCTGCTTCGTGGCCATCGTCGTGTGGCTCGCGATCTCACCAGGTACGCAGTGGAGAGCAAGCAATCAATCGAGGCCGAGAGCCCCGGGGGTCACCCCAGGACGGCAGAGCGGGCCACCGCAGGCAGGCAGGCAGGGTTTCCCAGCGAGGCCACCCCAACACAAAGAAACGCCGTACTCCCACCTGCGATGACGGCAAGGGGAGTCAAAAGCGAAAGTGAAAGTGCGGGGTGCGCGACTCGCCAGGCCCAGCCCGCCGTTGTTGTTCACTTCGCCACTGGGTTACCCCCAAACTCGAATCCGGGGTCAGGAGGGACGTAGGCCGCAAACTTCAGTCGGTGCTCACCCCGGCACCCGGGGTCCGATTCAAAAACGGAAAACGGGTACCACCTCGGCTCAGGCTCCCCGACACAGTCCCCTCAACCAATGCAGGATGAAGACAGGATAAACGTGGGAGGTTGCGGAGGTCCTCGGGAGCCTCGCACCTACGCGGCCATCTTGGTTGTGCGCTAGGCTCCTCCTCACGTAGTAGATTATTAAACAAATGCCCAAGCATACCCAGATGCACTCGTCTGCTGTTGGTATCTTTTATTAACCTTGCGGCCAGCTACTTCGCACCAGACACGATTTTACAGCCTAACGCGTTTCAAAGTCCATTTGACTTCTTCCTCAGGGGCAGCTGCATTGAAAACAACAGGAGACCCAGCATGCATTTAAATATTGTCCCGCCCTTAGTGGGTGTGGCTTAGTGCCCAGGTGCACGCTGGATAATGTAGTTACCCTCAGTGGGTTCCATTAGTTTCATGGCAGCAGTAAAGTTTTGCCTTTGTAAGGCTCTGGGTTGATTGCTGGTCCTTTTTGTGCCCCAACAGCAGCGCCGTAGCGAACAGGAATCGTTTCCCTCGCAGCCTCTCTTCTTTTGCTGAGATGGTGCAAACTGGCGCGGCAGGGCTGCCGCGTAGTAGATTATTAAACAAATGCCCAAGCATACCCAGATGCACTCGTCTGCTGTTGGTATCTTTTATTAACCTTGCGGCCAGCTACTTCGCACCAGACACGATTTTACAGCCCAACGTGTTTCAAAGTTCATTTGACTTCTTCCTCAGGGGCAGCTGCATTGAAAACAACAGGAGACCCAGCATGCATTTAAATATTGTCCTGCCCTTAGTGGGTGTGGCTTAGTGCCCAGGTGCACGCTGGATAATGTAGTTACCCTCAGTGGGTTCCATTAGTTTCATGGGAGCAGTAAAGTTTTGCCTTTGTAAGGCTCTGGGTTTATTGCTGGTCCTTTTTGTGCCCCAACAGCAGCGCCGTAGCGAACAGGAATCGTTTCCCTCGCAGCCTCTCTTCTTTTGCTGAGATGGTGCAAACTGGCTCGGCAGGGCTGCCGCTTAGTAGATTATTAAACAAATGCCCAAGCATACCCAGATGCACTCGTCTGCTGTTGGTATCTTTTATTAACCTTGCGGCCAGCTACTTCGCACCAGACACGATTTTACAGTATGCTTGGGCATTTGTTTAATAATCTACTACGCGGCAGCCCTGCTGCGCCAGTTTGCACCATCTCAGCAAAAGACGAGAGGCTGCGAGGGAAACGATTCGTGTTCGCTACGGCGCTGCTGTTGGGGCACAAAAAGGACCAGCAGTCAACCCAGAACCTTACAAAGGCAAAACTTTACTGCTGCCATGAAACTAATGGAACCCACTGAGGGTAACTACATTATCCAGCGTGCACCCGGGCACTAAGCCACACCCACTAAGGGCGGGACAATATTTAAATGCATGCTGGGTCTCCTGTTGTTTTCAATGCAGCTGCCCCTGAGGAAGAAGTCAAATGGACTTTGAAACGCGTTGGGCTGTAAAATCGTGTCTGGTGCGAAGTAGCTGGCTGCAAGGTTAATAAAAGATACCAACAGCAGACGAGTGCATCTGGGTATGCTTGGACATTTGTTTTATAATTTACTACGCAGCAGCCCTGCCGCGCCAGTTTGCACCATCTCAGCAAAAGAAGAGAGGCTGCGAGGGAAACGATTCCTGTTCGCTACGGCGCTGCTGTTGGGGCACAAAAAGGACCAGCAATCAACCCAGAGCCTTACAAAGGCAAAACTTTACTGCTGCCATGAAACTAATGGAACCCACTGAGGGTAACTACATTATCCAGCGTGCACCCGGGCACTAAGCCACACCCACTAAGGGCGGGACAATATTTAAATGCATGCTGGGTCTCCTGTTGTTTTCAATGCAGCTGCCCCTGAGGAAGAAGTCAAATGGACTTTGAAACGCGTTGGGCTGTAAAATCGTGTCTGGTGCGAAGTAGCTGGCCGCAAGGTTAATAAAAGATACCAACAGCAGACGAGTGCATCTGGGTATGCTTGGGCATTTGTTTTATAATCTACTACGCGGCAGCCCTGCCGCGCTAGTTTGCACCATCTCAGCAAAAGAAGAGAGGCTGCGAGGGAAACGATTCCTGTTCGCTACGGCGCTGCTGTTGGGGCACAAAAAGGACCAGCAGTCAACCCAGAGCCTTACAAAGGCAAAACTTTACTGCTGCCATGAAACTAATGGAACCCACTGAGGGTAACTACATTATCCAGCGTGCACCCGGGCACTAAGCCACACCCACTAAGGGCGGGACAATATTTAAATGCATGCTGGGTCTCCTGTTGTTTTCAATGCAGCTGCCCCTGAGGAAGAAGTCAAATGGACTTTGAAACGCGTTGGGCTGTAAAATCGTGTCTGGTGCGAAGTAGCTGGCTGCAAGGTTAATAAAAGATACCAACAGCAGACGAGTGCATCTGGGTATGCTCGGACATTTGTTTTATAATTTACTACGCGGCAGCCCTGCCGCGCCAGTTTGCACCATCTCAGCAAAAGAAGAGAGGCTGCGAGGGAAACGATTCCTGTTCGCTACGGCGCTGCTGTTGGGGCACAAAAAGGACCAGCAATCAACCCAGAGCCTTACAAAGGCAAAACTTTACTGCTGCCATGAAACTAATGGAACCCACTGAGGGTAACTACATTATCCAGCGTGCACCTGGGCACTAAGCCACACCCACTAAGGGCGGGACAATATTTAAATGCATGCTGGGTCTCCTGTTGTTTTCAATGCAGCTGCCCCTGAGGAAGAAGTCAAATGGACTTTGAAACGCGTTGGACTGTAAAATCGTGTCTGGTGCGAAGTAGCTGGCCGCAAGGTTAATAAAAGATACCAACAGCAGGCGAGTGCATCTGGGTATGCTTGGGCATTTGTTTAATAATATATATATACATATATATATATATTATCTACTGGCGGTCGCCAGTAGATAGTTATAGTTAGGACCCTCTTACCATAGGAAATCCGCAACATTCTATTTTGAATAACTTTGGTGCCGGTCGACGAATCCTCGCAAAATTTTCAACATAGGTGGGGCGTTGAGCTCCGCTCCTACCCTGAAAGTCTCGGGGGGATTCGTCAAGCGGGGGCTGAGATAAAAGGGGGGTCCCAAAACGCGTTTTTCCCATGCATTTTTCCATAGGACCTTTAGACAGAGCTACAGCCCGAACGGCTGAACAGAATTTAAGGAAATTTGGCAGAGAGGTAGTCCTCAGGTCAAGGAAGTGCCTTTTGTAGGTTTGGTGTAAATCTGTTCAGTAGATTCTGAGAAAATAGCCTTTAAATCAATATATATATCTGAGCCAGCTTACGGTGCGCTTACTGTGCGCTTACCGTACGCATACGGTGACGTGCGCGAGCGCGATTCTGATTGGCCGTTAGATCTTAGTAAACATTCAAATCGGTCGAAACCAGGAAGCGGCGGCCGCCATTTTCTCTCTCGCACTCTGACAGGGGGTTGAAAAACAAAGTGCAAAAACATGTAAAGGGGCTGTTTAGACAGCTCCCAAGCACCTAGCCATGTCGAGGGAGTCCCCAACGATCCCCCAAGTGAAAAAAGGCAATTTTAATTTTTTCGAAAATTTCGCCGATTACGCTTACCGTACGCGTACGGTAATAAATAATAAAAAAAAAAAATATATCCACATTCTCCCCACCCCGTGTGCAAATGGTGCCCGAAGGGCACAATTTGTGCATGTCTTATTACAGCAAAACAAAACATATATTTTACCTGTCACAACGATGCTCATCATATGTCCTCCATGTGCGCACGGTGCGCAAAGCACATCGTGCGTTCATGGCCCATCTAGCGTAACGTGGGCACGCGGTGCGCGAAGCGCACCGCGCACCGTGCGCGCACGGAACGAACTGCGTTAAGTGGGCGCGCACGCCACAAATGGCGTAAAGTAACTTAGCATTTAAAAAAACGTACAAATTCACTGAAAAAACCATAGGTTTCACACACGTTATAGTTAGGAATTAGCATTTAAAAAACCTTGCAAATTCACTGAAAAAACCATAGGTTTCACACATGTTATAGTTAGCTGGACATTTTACTGATAAAAAACCAATGAAATTCCCCCGTTATAGTTACTGTAGGCAACTATAACTCACGCGACCGTAATCCTCTGCTGATGACATATGTGTCTTTATGAAAAAAAAATATTTGTAATATATGTATAGCTAAAATTTAATGGAAGAAGACATGGGCAAATAAGTGTCTACATACAGTATTAGCATCAGCAGAGGATTACGGTCACGTGAGTTATAGTTGCCTACAGTAACTATAACGGGGGAATTTCATTGGTTTTTTATCAGTAAAATGTCCAGCTAACTATAACATGTGTGAAACCTATGGTTTTTTCAGTGAATATATATATATGTATATATATATATATATATATATATATATATATATATATATTCACTGAAAAAACCATAGGTTTCACACATGTTATAGTTAGCGGAAATTTTACTGATAAAAAAACAATGAAATTCCCCCGTTATAGTTAGTGCAGGCAACTATAACTCACGCGACCGCAATCCTCTGCTGATGCTAATACTGTATTTAGACACTTACTTGCCCATGTCTTCTTCCATACATTTTTAGCTATACATATATTACAAATATTTTTTTTTCATAAAGACACATATGTCATCAGCAGAAGATTGCGGTCGCGTGAGTTATAGTTGCCTGCACTAACTATAACGGGGGAATTTCATTGGTTTTTTATCAGTAAAATTTCCGCTAACTATAACATGTGTGAAACCTATGGTTTTTTCAGTGAATTTGCAAGGTTTTTTAAATGCTAATTCCTAACTATAACGTGTGTGAAACCTATGGTTTTTTCAGTGAATTTGTACGGTTTTTTAAATGCTAAGTTACTTTACGCCATTCGTGGCGTGCGCGCCCACTTAACGCAGTTCGTTCTGTGCGCGCACGGTGCGCTTCGCGCACCGCGCGCCCACTTTACGCAGTTAGTGCCGTGCACGCACGGTGGGCACGCGGTGCGCTACGCGCACCGCGTGCCCACGTTACGCTAGATGGGCCATGTACGCACGATGCGCTTCGCGCACCGTGCGCACATGGAGGACATATGATGCACTTGGTTTTGAAAGGTAATATTTTAATTTTTAGTATATGTTATAAGCCATGCACAAATGGTGCCCTTCGGGCACCATTTGCACACGGGGTGGAGAGAGTGTGGATAATTTTTTTTTAAATTATTTTTTTTTTTTAAATTTTAGTTTATCTCATCTCTAATAAGCCCTGCACAATTGGTGCCCTTCGGTCACCAATTGCACACGGGGTGGGGAGAGTGTGGATAATTTTTTTTTTTTAATAATTTTTTACCGTACACGTACGGTAAGCGTAATAGGCGAAATTACCGAAAAAATAAAAATTCCGTTTTTGACCTTGGGGGATCTTTGGGGACTCCCTCAACATGGCTATGTGTGTGGGAGCTGTCTAAACAGCCCCTTTACATGTTTTTGTGCTTTATATTTTAAACATCACTCTCAGTGCGAGAGAGAAAATGGCGGCCGCCGCTTCCTGGTTTCGGCCGATTCGAATGTTTACTAAGATCTAAGAGCCAATCAGAATCACGCTCACACACGCCACCGTACGCGTACGGTAAGCGTACCGTAAGCGCACCGTAAGCTGGCTCAGATATATATATTGATTTAAAAGCTATTTTCTCAGAATCTACTGAACAGATTTACACCAAACCTACAAAAGGCACTTCCTTGACCTGAGGACTACCTCTCTGCCAAATTTCTAGTAATTCTGTTCAGCCGTTCGGGCTGTAGCCCTGTCTAAAGGTCCTATGGAAAAATGCATGGGAAAAACGCGTTTTGGGACCCCCCTTTTATCTCAGCCCCCGCTTGACGAATCCCCCCGAGACTTTCAGGGTAGGAGCGGAGCGTAGCGCCCCACCTATTTTGAAAAATTCGCGAGGATTCGTCGACCGGCGCCAAAGTTATTCAAAATAGAATGTTGCAGATTTCCTATGGAAACGTGGTCCTAACTATAACTACCTACTGGCGACCGCCAGTAGGTAATATATATATATATATATATTCCTGGGACCTACAGAGCAGCCACTATTCATTATGGCAGAGCTGGACTGTGAGCAAAAGGCATGCCAGCCAGGCTTTAGTGCAGTGGTGCACGGCTAGAATGTGTTCAAGAGGATTCTGCATGACATGTTGTGTAAAATGGCACTGACCCAAAGGAATGTCCTTTGGGAGGAGGGTACACTCAGCTATCCATCCTGAACAGATAAGTGAGCTCAAAGCCCAGGCTGGCGACCATTTCACAGCCTTACCCACATTGAATGAATGAATGAATGAATTTTACAGTTATAAAGCGCACTGCAACTCCCAGGGGCCATCCTGGTGCTGCAAATTTAAAACCAAAAAAACCCAGATAAGAGGGAACAGAAAAGAGAAGAAAAGAGGCTAACTAGATAAGGGAGTGACAGTCCATCAAGAGCCAAGAAGAGCCAGGATTTTAACTGCTTTTTGAAGAGGGCTTAAAGTCTGATTGAGGTAGGCTTAAGCAGGTTCATGTGCAAGGATCTTAAGGTTCTTTTGGTTGTATGGTGCGTGACTCTGGCTGTCAAAAATTTGGACCCGTGGCTTTGAAAGCTCTAAAGACCAGTAACAGGATTTTGAAGAGTATCCTTTTTATGTCTCGCCTAGCGTTGCAGCGCGAATGCGCTGCCATCGCTTTGCGAGGCATGCAGTATATACTGTAGTGTGGAAGCTTTGTGGAAGCTCCGGCCACTCTCTGCCCATTGGCTTTTGTCTTAAATGCTGCCTTCCGATTGGTTTGAGGCTTGTTAGTCCCTCCTCATTCATCATTTGTATCCTTCCATGGTTATTGGCCCCTTTACTCCTGACACTATTTTCTGTAAGGTCTCGCCTAGCTTTAGAGCGCGAATGAGCTGCCATCACTTTGCGAGACATGCAGTATATACTGTTGTGTGGAAGCTTCGTGGAAGCTCCGCCCCCTCTCTGCCCATTGGCTTTTGTCTTGAATGCTGCCTTCCAATTGGTTTGAGGCTTGTTAGTCCCTCCTCATTCATCATTTGTATCCTTCCACAGCTATTGGCACCTTTACTCCTAACACTATTTTCTTCCCTGTCTCCCCATCCCACCGCCCCCTCCCTCAGTCTGTGACGGTGCAGGAGATCAGTAGTAATTGACAATCACCTTGAATTTGTGTAAACACTAAAAACCTGGCTCCTCCCTTCCACATAAGCAAATGATGCATATAACCAACTACATCATTTTGAATGGAGGAATGTGCAAATGTATCCATTGTCATACTCTCTGCTACACCTGATACTTATGTGAAGTAATACATAGCCGTGTGTGAAGCAATTATTTTTATATAACTCACATAGCATCTTCTATATTGGACCTACTACATCACCATGCTCCCAACCAAAAACTCAAAAAAGGCACCCAGGAACCTGTTGCAAACCAAAATGCTTTGTGCCCTTGTCGGAGGTATGAAGCACTATACATATTCCGCAATCAGATACAAATCATGCCACCCATCCTACAATTGTAGAACACTCCTGCCAGCCATCATCCCACTTTTTCACAAAACGTCCTCCAGCAGCCAAGCTGCCCCAAAACCACCTAAATATTCCACAACAGTATATCAGCCAACCTCAGATACTCAGACCTCTTTTCTACAACATTTCAGGTAGCAATCCATCCCGCTTTCATTCACCACTTCAGCCTACCAGCAATCCCATTTTCTTACAATATTTCAGCTATCCATCAACCCATTTGTCCATCACACTCTCACATACTCTCCCAAATCAGTCACCCTACCCACTGTCATAAAACACCTCAGATGACATCAAAACGCACACCACATAGAAGATAGATGAATTAAGAACAGAGCATCTGCACCAACATGTGATGATGTGTGTGCAAGCCTTGCCTTTGCCCATGTTGTGGACTTATCAGCCATACCAATAGCAGGGACCATCTTTGCTGTGACAGAGTTGTCATTAAACTCAACATCAAAAATGCCTACCGATATATAGCATGGACTGGCTGTATAAGGTGCATCTGCAGGAGGGCAGAGTCACCCCATCCAACTCCCCTGTTCTTCAGACCTCGGTGTATGGTGATCTGATGAAAATGTGATAAGATTAAGTTACATCAAGGCATTCATGTACAGTGGCTAGAAGTACACTCAAGCATAAGAACATAAGAACAAGTGCTGAAGGACAAACGCATAGTGTGCACCGAAACCTTACAGGACCTTTACAGGACAAAAACTTAGTGCTTATCAAAGACAAATGCAGAGAATACAAACAAGGGATGGTGCCAGGTGTGAGCATTTAATAGGGTGCTAGGAATCAGGGAACCACCAATGAAGGGAACGCTGTTCTGGAAACTTCGATAGAGAAGGATAAACAAAATAGAAAGAATTAGAAGGGAGACAGGAAAGCCCTGGAGAGGAGTGCAGAATAGATCAGAGCTACGAAAGACAAAAGTCCATAATGCATTAAAGGGTCAGTATAACCGTAGGATCCAGGAACCAAGATACAGAACAAAGCTCCACCACCACTACGTGATCTTCTTCACACTTTCACTCATCAGTCACAATTCCATTCAGTTTTTAATCAATAACACGTTTAAAGAACTCTTCAGCCAATCACAAAGACAGCCATTAACCCCTTTTTCTCAGAGTATTTCAGAAAGTCAGACATCCCCTCCACTATCACACAATACAACAAAGGCATGCCTGTCACCAACAGAACGAGTAATGTCTCCAGGTTTTCTCGTGAGTCTGATTCCGACAGTATCCGCATTCTGTGCATTATATGATTGTTTGCTCTCAAGAGTTGTGTTATAAATTGGGTTACAGATATTATGATGTGTAAGAGACCGTTTTAGACTCTTGTAATAATAATAACATTTTGTGGATGTGCTCCTAACTTTGTTTTGTTATATGTATAGACTTGTTTTTTTTTCGGTTGACCCAAAAGAGTGAGCATATCTAATAACACTAGGGACAAACGGTGTGCAGACGAAAATATAACATAAGCGTCTTTCTACTGTGACACTATCACACAATACTCCGTCCCAACATCCATTCATCCACTCATCCATTCTACTTGAACACAACAGTCTAACCAGTCATCCAGCCATCTATCCATCTCACCTTTAGATAACACTTCAGCCAAAAGAACTCCAGTCAAACATCCATCTCACTTTCACACAAAATATACCAGCCAGCCACAGGCAATTCCTGCCCCTGTCATAGAAAACTTAAATCAGGCATTTATACATCAATCCATTCCACTTTCGCGCAACACTTCAGACATTCAGCCATCCATGGTGTTTGGACAAAATATTGATTTAAAAATATCGGAAATTAAATGTCATGAGACACAAATATTGTTATGCACGAATATTTATGACAAGATTATTGTTTTTTGAGGTAAGTAATATTATTATAAATGGAGTGGAGTATGGAGGGTAAATAGTAAATTTCACCCCTCCGAAGTCCAGTGCTTTCCCTACTGTTGCACTGACTGGAGAAGAAATAGTAAATCTAACTCCTCCAAAGCCAAACACTTTCCTTATTATGGCATTGACTGGATTAGGATTAGTAAATTTAAACTTTCCAACATTCAACACTTCTCCTACTGCATAAACTAGAGTGGGAATAGTATATTTAATATTCTTAGACTCCAATAGTTTTCATAATATTGGATAAATAGATGTTATACCATTAATTGTTTTACCTTTTTAGTTGTATATTTGTTTTAATTTTAAAATGTATATTAATGTTTATAGTATTTTTGTAAACATGTTTTTGGATTTTTCAATTTTTATATCTTCATGATTTTCTTGTGAATGTATGATATATGTATATATTCACTAAAAAAACCATAGGTTTCAGGGGCTTTATAGTTAGCTGGACTTTTCACTCGTACAAAACCATTGAAATTCCCCCGTTATAGTTAGTTCAGCGAACTATAACTCGCACGCCCGCAATGCACTGCTGATGACGTCACATATTACATCACTCGTGACATGGTCAGTGACATCACTCATGACATCACTCATGACATCTCAAATGACATCACTGATTACATCATCCAGTGAATGTGTGTTTTTCTAAAAATTAAATATGTTTTATATATGTATATCTCAAGGTCGATGGAAGAATAAATGGGTATTTTGAAAAATTGATTGTATAACTGACTGATTAAGTGTATCTTAGTGAATACATGGCTTAGTGAGTAATGTTTAAATATGTAAATATTTTTATCAGTCTCTAACTTTGTGTATAAGTAGCTGCATGGGTTGGTGAGTAGCTACATGAGTGTCTATATAGGTTATTCGTTGGATTTTTGAGTATCAGTATGAGTGTCTGAGTGTCTGTATGGTTCGGTGGGGGGTATTCCGTAGTGAATAGATGCATGAATGAGTGACTCACTGTTTGTATGTGTTGAAGGCAGCATGTGTGCAGGACTGTATGGATGGATGAGTGTGTGTATGGGTGTGTTAGTGAGTGAATGACTGTCTCAATAGTGTCTTTATGAGTAACTACACTTGTTTTAACCCCTTCCCCGCAGATGACGGAGCCGCTCCGTCATGAGCCACGGTTGCCGTGTGCTCATGACGGAACGGTTCCGTCATGACACGCCCGTTGGCGGCCGCTCCGCCTACGCGGCGCTGTTTCCCCGCCTGTGCGGGGGGACAACGCAACTGGGCGGAGTCATGACGGAACCGTTCCGTCATGAGCACAGCCCAACCGTGGCTCATGACGGAGCGGCTCTGTCATGAGCACAGCGCCACCGCGCTGCCCCCCCGCACCCCCCAGCACTGCGGCGGAATGTCCGCCGCAGCGAAGGGGTTAAACTAATATATGTGACTATTGGTGTATATAAGTGAGTATATGTGAGAGTGAGAGATTGGAAGTGTTCCTGTATGAATAAATATGTGTTTCTATAAGTGATTGTTTAAAAGACTAATTATGTGTAAGTTTCTGTAGAAGTGTGGTGGTGTGTGTATAACTGTATATGCAAGTAAATAGATGTTTGATTCTTTATTAGCATAAGTGACTATGTGTGTGAGTAACTCTATGGATGAGTGGCGTTGTGTACAGGATTTATAGGTGTATGAGTACATATGATGAGTGAGTACATGTATGAGTGACTGTATAGGACTGTTGGTGAATGAGTGGATGTGTATGTGGATCTTAGAATTACTGAATAGGTTGTTTTAACTGGTATTGGTATGTCCATTGTTTTGAAATTTTTAGTTTCTATTTTTGAATGTGTGTAACAAAAGATATATTAGGGTGAGAGGAGGTCTGCCACTCTATCACAAGGATGATATCATCAGTGATGTCATGAGTGATGTCATTTGAGATGTCATCAGTGATGTCATGAGTGATGCCACTGACCATGTCATGAGTGATGTAATATGTGACGTCATCAGCAGTGCATTGCGGGTGCGAGTTATAGTTAGCTGAACTAACTATAACGGGGGAATTTCAATGGTTTTGTACGAGTGAAAAGTCCAGCTAACTATAACGCCCCTGAAACCTATGTTTTTTTCAGTGAATTTCTAAGGTTTTTTAAATTCTAATTCCTACCTATGGTTTTTTCAGTGAATTTCAAAGGTTTTTTAAATGCTAATTTCTAACTATGCCTACAGAAATAGGACATGTGAAGAAAGAAGAAAAAACGCACAGAAAGAAAAAAAGTAATGCAGAAAGAAGCAACAGAAGTCCTCAGAGACGAAGAAAAGTGCAGGAAGAAGGATAACGTGCAGAAAGAACAAACGGAAGAGCAGAAAGAAGCCTTGTTGCAAAATCATGCTGTACCCTCAACTTTTTCAGATGGGTACTGGTGGTAACTGAGTCTGACTAACCAGTCCTAGAGCCAGTGCTATGTTAAAAGACACTTAGAATACAGTGAAAACACCTACATACACTAGGGAACACTATGCGTTGGGGTCCCCCTGTGAGTACCATGACCTCATCTGTAAGCCCCTAGTATATAATAGGGCAGGGGGATTAAAACTACCTCTTAAAACGCGCCCCAGGGCGTGTTTGCACACGTCACCTCAGGCCCCGTCCCCTCCCTTCCCCACTGTGTAAACACGCCCTGTGGCCATTTTAAGTTGGGAGATTAAGTCCCCTTGAATCCTGAGAGTACCTAGGGTCCAACTAGCCCACTAGGTACCTCCAGTAAGCGCCACAGAGCTGCGTTGCAGAGAGATGTAAAAAGGGGCACGGCCTATACCACCTCTGACTATGCCAATGGCTCCCCTCTTTGAGCGACTCTTTTAATACTTTAGAAAAAAACACAATTCATAATGCAGCTACCAGCCATCTTCTCAACCTACCAACCACAGCAGGCATTGCATCCTTACACTGACCACCTGTGGCTAGGTTTATTATCTTTAAAACAAAGTTAATCGGTCTTCGAGCAACACAAGAGATTGAACCAGACTTCATTCAACAAAAGCTCTGCACCTATCTCCGGATAAAACCACAACATTCCTGTTTTACCCCTCTTTTGACCATCCCACCCTTCACAAAGTTTTGTTTTAGCAGGAGAGCACTCTCTGTCAAGGGGAGCACATTTCTGGAACTCTATCCCTGTACACACTATAGTAATTGACAATCACCTTGAATTCGTGTAAACACTAAAAACCTGGCTCCTCCCTTCCACATAAGCAAATGATGCATATAACCAATTACATAATTTTGAATGGAGGAATGTGCGAATGCATCCATTGTCATACTCTCTGCTACACCTGATACTTATGTGAAGTAATACATAGCCGTGTGTGAAGCAATTATTTTTTATATAACTCACACAGCATCTTCTATATTGGACCTACTACATCACCATGCTCCCAACCAAAAACTCAAAAAAGGCACCCAGGAACCTGTTGCAAACCAAAATGCTTTGTGCCCTTGTCAGAGGTATGAAGCACTATACATATTCCGCAATAAAATACAAATCATGCCACCCATCCTACAATTGTAGAACACTCCTGCCAGCCATCATCCCACCTTTTCACAAAACGTCCTCCAGCAGCCAAGCTGACCCAAAACCACCTAAATATCCCACAACAGTATATCAGCCAACCTCAGATACTCAGACCTCTTTCCTACAACATTTCAGGTAGCAATCCATCCCGCTTTCATTCACCACTTCAGCCTACCAGCAATCCTATTTTCTTACAATATTTCAGCTATCCATCAACCCATTTGTCCATCATACTCTCACATACTCTCCCAAATCAGTCACCCTACCCACTGTCACACAACACCTCAGCTGACATCAAAACGCACACCACATAGAAGAAAGATGAATTAAGAACAGAGCATCTGCACCAACATGTGATGATGTGTGTGCAAGCCTTGCCTTTGCCCATGTTGTAGACTTATCAGGCATACCAATAGCAGGGACTAGCTCTACTGTGACAGAGTTGTCATTAAACTCAACATCAAAAACGCCTACCGATCTATAGCATGGCCTGGCTGTATACAGTGCATTTGCAGGAGGGCAGAGTCACCCCATCCAACTCCCCTGTTCTTCAGACCTAGGTGTATGGTGATCTGATGAAAATGTAATAAGATTAAGTTACATCAAGGCATTCATGTACAGTGGCTAGAGTGCACTCAAGCATAAGAACATAAGAACAAGTGCTGAAGGACAAACGCATAGTGTGCTCTGAAACCTTACAGGCCCTTTACAGGACAAAAACTTAGTGCTTATCAAAGACAAATGCAGAGAATACAAACAAGGGATGGTGCCAGGTGTGAGCATTTAATAGGGTGCTAGGAATCAGGGAACCACCAATGAAGGGAACGCTGTTCTGGAAACTTGGGTAGAGAAGGATAAAAAAAAAGAAAGAATTAGAAGGGAGACAGGAAAGCCCCGGAGAGGAGTGCAGATCAGAGCTGCGAAAGACAAAAGTCCATAATGCATGAATGAAACGGTGAGTATAACCGTAGGGTCCAGGAACAAAGATACAGAACAAAGCTCCACCACCACTATGTGATCTTCTTCACACTTTCACTCATCAGTCACAATTCCAGCCAGTTTTTAATCAATAACACATTTAAAGACCTCTTCAGCCAACCACAAAGACAGCCATTAACCCCTTTTTCTCAGAGTATTTCAGAAAGTCAGACATCCCCTCCACTATCACACAATACAACAAAGTCATGCCTGTCACCAACAGAATGAGTAATGACTCCTGGTTTTCTTGTGAGTCCGATTCCAGCAGTATCCGCATTCTGTGCATTATATGATTGTTTGCTCTCAAGAGTTGTGTTATAAATTGGGTTACAGATATTATGATGTGTAAGAGACCGTTTTAGACTCTTGTAATAATAATAACTTTTTGTGGTTGTGCTCCTAACTTTGTTTTGTTATATGTATAGACTTGTTTTTTTTTCGGTTGACCCAAAAAAGTGAGCATATCTAATAACACCAGGGACAAACGGTGTGCAGACGAAAATATACCATAAGCGTCTTGCTACTGTGACACTATCACACACTACCCCGTCCCAACATCCATTCACCCACTCATCCAATCTACTTAAACACAACAGTCATCCAGCCATCTATCCATCTCACCTTTAGATAACACTTCAGCCAAAAGAACGCCAGTCATACATCCCTCTCATTTTCGAACAAAATATACCAGCCAGCCACAAGCAATTCCTGCCCCTGTCATAGAAAACTTAAATCAGGCATTTATACATCAATCCATTCCACTTTCGCGCAACACTTCAGACATTCAGCCATCCATGGTGTTTGGACAAAATATTGATTTAAAAATATCGGAAATTAAATGTCATGAGACACAAATATTGTTATGCACGAATATTTATGACAAGATTATTGTTTTTTGAGGTAAGTAATATTATTGTAAATGGAGTGGAGTATGGAGGGGAAATAGTAAATTTCACCCCTCCGAAGTCCAGTGCTTTCCCTACTGTTGCACTGACTGGAGAAGAAATAGTAAATCTAACTCCTCCGAAGCCAAACACTTTCCTTATTATTGCATTGACTGGATTAGGATTAGTAAATTTAAACTTTCCAACATTCAACACTTCTCCTAATGCATAAACTAGAGTGGGAATAGTATATTTAATATTCTTAGACTCCAATAGTTTTCATAATATTGGATAAATAGATTTTATAGCATTCATTGTTTTACCTTTTTAGTTGTATATTTGTTTTAATTCTAAAATGTATATTAATATTTATAGTATTTTTGTAAACATGTTTTTTGGATTTATCAATTTTTATATCTTCATGATTTTCTTGTGAATGTATGATATATATATATATTCAGTGAAAAAACCATAGGTTCCAGGGGCGTTATAGTTAGCTGGACTTTTCACTCGTACAAAACCATTGAAATTCCACGTTATAGTTAGTTCAGCTAACTATAACTCGCGCGCCCGCAATGCACTGCTGATGACGTCACATATTACATCACTCATGACATGGTCAGTGACATCACTCATGACATCACTGATGACATCTCAAATGACATCACTGATGACATCATCCAGTGAATATGTGTTTTTTATGAAAATTAAATGTGCTTTATATATGTATATCTCAAGGCCGATGGAAGAATAAATGGGTATTTTGAAAAATTGATTGTATAACTGACCTGACCGATTAAGTGTATCTTAGTGAATACATGGCTTAGTGAGTAATGTTTAAATGTGTAAATATCTGTATCAGTCTCTAACTTTGTGTATAAGTAGCTGCATGGGTTGGTGAGTAGCTACATGAGTGTCTATATAGGTTATCAGTTGGTTTTTTGAGTTTCAGTAGGAGTGTCGGAGTGTCTGTATGGTTCGGTGGGGGGTATTATGTAGTGCATAGATGCATGAATGAGTGACTTACTGTTTGTATGTGTTGAAGACAGCATGTGTGCAGGACTGTTTGGGTGGATGAGTGTGTATATGGGTGTGTTAGTGAGTGAATGACTGTCTCAATAGTATCTTTATGAGTAACTACACATGTTTTAAACTAGTATATGTGACTATTGGTGTATATAAGTGAGTATATGTGAGAGTGAGAGATTGGAAGAGTTACTGTGTGAATAAGTATGTGTTTCTATAAGTGATTGTTTAAAAGACTAAGTATGTGTAACTTTCTGTAGAAGTAAGTGTGGTGGTGTGTGTATAACTGTATATGCAAGTAAATAGATGTTTGATTGTTTATTAGCATGAGTGACTATGTGTGTGAGTACTATGGATGAGTGGCGTTGTGTACAGGATGTATAGGTGTATGAGTACATATGATGAGTGAGTACATGTATGAGTGACTGTATAGGACTGTTGGTGAATGAGTGGATGTGTATGTGGATCTTAGAATTACCGAATAGGTTGTTGTAACTGGTATTGGTATGTCCATTGTTTTGAAAGTTTTAGTTTCTATTTTTGAATGTGTGTATCAAAGGTTATATTAGGGTGAGAGGAGGTCTGCCACTCTATCACAAGGATGATATCATCAGTCATGAGTGTCATGATGTCATGAGTGATGCCACTGACCATGTCATGAGTGATGTAATATGTGACGTCATCAGCAGTGCATTGCGGACGCGAGTTATAGTTAGCTGAACTAACTATAACGGGAGAAGAGTCCAGCTAACTATAACGCCCCTGAAACCTATGTTTTTTTCAGTGAATTTCTAAGGTTTTTTAAATGCTAATTTCTAACTATGCCTACAGAGATAGGACATGTGAAGAAAGAAGAAAAAACGCACAGAAAGAAAAAAAGTAATGCAGAAAGAAGCAACAGAAGTCCTCAAAGACGAAGAAAAGTGCAGGAAGAAGGATAACGTGCAGAAAGAACAAACAGAAGAGCAGAAAGAAGCCTTGTTGCAAAATCATCCTGTACCCTCAACTTTTTCAGATGGATACTGGTGGTAACTGAGTCTGCCTAACCAGTCCTAGAGCCAGTGCTATGTTAAAAGACACTTAGAATACTGTGAAAACACATACATACACAAGGGAACACTATGCGTTGGGGTTCCCCTGTGATTACCATGACCTCCTCTGCAAGCCCCTAGTATATAATAGGGCAAGGGGGATTAAAACTACCTTTTAAAATGCGCCACAGGGCGTGTTTGCACATGTCACCTCAGACCCCGTCCCCTCCCTTCCCCACTGTGTAAACACGCCCTGTGTTTAAGTTGGGATATTAGGTCCCCTTGAATCCTGAGGGTCCCTAGGGGCCAACAAGCCCACTAGGTACCTCCAGTAAGCGCCACAGAGCTGCGTTGCAGAGAGGTGTAAAAAGTAGCACGGCCTGGACCACCTCTCTGCAACGCAGCGCAGTGGCGCTTACTGGAAGCACCTGGTGGGCTAGTTAGCCCCCAGGGGCCCTCAGGATTGAAGGGGAATTATTTCCCCAACTTAAAACGCGCCATAGGGCGTGTTTGCACACGTCACCTCAGGCCCCGTCCCCTTCCTTCCCCACTGTGTAAACACGCCCTGTGGCTGTTTTAAGTTGGGAGATTAAGTCCCCTTGAATCCTGAGGATCCCCAGGGGCAAAATAGCCCACTAGGTATGTCCAGTAAGCGCCATTGCAGAGAAGTGTAAAAAGGGGCACGGCCTGCACCACCTCTCTGCAACGCAGTGCAGTGGTGCTTACTGGAAGCACCTGGTGGGCTAGTTGGCCCCAGGGTCCCTCAGGATTGAAAGGGAATTTTTTTCCCCAACTTAAAACGCGCCACAGGGCGTGTTTGCACACGTCACCTCAGGCCCCGTCCCCTCCCTTCACCACTGTGTAAAAACGCCCTGTGGCCGTTCTAAGTTGAGAGATTAAGTCCCCTTGAATCCTAAGGGTCCCTAGGGTCAAACTAGCCCACTAGGTACCTCCAGTAAGCGCCACAGAGCTGCGTTGCAGAGAGGTGTAAAAAGGGGCATGGCCTCAGAACACCTTTCTGCAACGCAGCTCCCTGGCGCATACTGGAGATACCTGTTGGGCTAGTTGGCCCTCAGGGACCCTCAGTATTGAAGGGGAATTAATTCCCCAACTTACAACTCGCCAGGGGGTGCGTTTGCAGAGTGCTGCAAGGAGGGGCGTGGCCTCTGGTGCAATGCCGGTCTTTTATTTATTTATTTTTTTAAAGAAGGGGGGGATGTGTGGCCTCCCTTCTTTTTCTAATTTAGTGGCCCTGAGGACCCCATCCCCCAGGGCCTGACCCCTAGTTATTTTTTTAGCAAAAGAAATTGGAAGGGGGCCGCGTGGCCCAACTCCTGAGGCCTTAATCGGCCCCGGGGACCCCAACCCCCGGGGCATGGCCTTTTTAAAAAAAATATATATTTAGGAGGGGGGCTGCATTGCCCCCCTCCTCAGGCCACTTATGGCCCCAGGGACCTCATCCCCCAGGGCCGGCTTTTGTGTTTTATTAGTATTTTTTTATATATTTATAGAAACACCTAGGACATGCTGGACAAACCGTACGTACCTATCACCATGACGATTTGCGTGATATTCATTAAAAGGCGACTATGCATACAATGAATCCACGTGGAATGGATTTACACCGCTAGTGAAGCTCTGACGTGTCTGACGCCCTACCGTGCCTAATCCAGGCGCCCTCGCCGGTGGGTACTCTCCAAATAGACACCCTTGTCGTTTATTTATACCAACATGGGTAGCCATTGACGAGAACATTTAATACACACGCACACCAAGCCATTCAAAGGGGATTCGACAACAATTCGACCAAAACTATGCAAGAAACCCCCCTCACGGTTAATAAAACACACATCCACCACCGGATGTGTAATACTTTTTATTTTACTCTCTGGAAAGGAGACGAACCTCACATGAGAGTCACAGCGCGCTCCTGGCTGAGCCCAATGGTGTGTTACACCCACCAGTGCCCGCCGAGTGCCACACACCTCTGTGTTGTATTCCACCAGCTAGTGCGTATGCTAAGACACTATCTAGCCCATGTGCACTGTAACACCACCCCATGAATATGTCATGCCACACTTGCCTTCGCACAGGTTATATTGCCCCATCTAATGTGCCTTCCTCGATGCCTATGTTTTAACGCACAGCGCTATGCCATACATATTACAATCTGGGATCCATATCTTTGTCACAGTGCATATGTAACGTTACACTCCCCAGCGCATATTTTATATTACAACTTTAGAGACTAGTTAGGTTACACAACACTGCCCTGTGCATATTACACTCTAAGGTGCATATCGCATAGCAAGCGCTATGCCTGTGCTATCTCGCGCTCTCCAATGAATCTGTCATTGCGCACAATGTATTGCATATTATATTTCACGCCCCGGTTCATCTTATATCACACTTTTTGGTGCATAGTTTATACCATACACTATATCTAGTTTTCATTTTCAATCGTGCTCTCAGGACTATATTCTATATAACACTGATTTCACCTACCATTTTTACGGGCATTACATTTTGCGATGGGGGGTGGAGGGTCAGGGGGTGTTTCTGCCAAGTGAGCCTGGAGTCACAGTCAAAAACGTCCTCTTCTTCCTGAGTAAAAGAGAGATTATGCTGCATACTTGTTCATATTTTAAGTAGTTCGGACAGACACACATTTTAAAAACAATACATTTCCTAATACCCGCCATCTCTGAACAGTTAGCTTGCTGCCCCATCCACCTCCTCCCTGTCCTCTGTTGTCTGAATCCATGGACTAGCCCCCTCCCTCCTGCCATGCATGGTCTGATGTGCTGCCACTGCCCTCCATTAAGCATGATGCACCAGTCCACTCCTCCTGCCCTCCATTGCCCAATGCTATGCCCCATCATTGACCTCCTGCTTAGCCTCTGTGCTTAGCTTGCTGTACCTATTCTCCTTCCCCCTGCCCTCCGATGTCTTTGTGCATGTCCCTGCTCCATCCTTTTTGCCCACTATGTTCCATTGACCTGCCACTCCTATCTACTCTGAGTGTTCTGTTGAGCTGCCACTCCCCTCCCACCTGCCTGGCATTGTCAGATGACTGTAACCTCTCCATGCCACCTTCACCCTGCCTGTCCACATTCCATGCCCCTATCCCCTTCCTCCTATCCTCCATGGTCCATTTTACTGCCAAACCCTTCTGCCCTCCCTGGTCTGTTGTGCTGCAACTGCTCCTCCTGCCTGCCCCGCTTAGTCTGTTGTGAGGCCCCTTCCCCTGAACTCTCTTGTCTGTGCCCAGGTCCTGACCCTCCCTTCTATCCTCCATGGTCCTTTGTGCATGCCCCTGCACTCTCCTTCTTGCCCATCATAGCCATTGTGCTGCCACTAACCCTCCCGCTTGCCATGCATGGTCTTCTGTGCTGCCACGGCCCCTCCCACCTTCCCTGTGTGCTCAGCTAGCTGCCCCTGACCCCCTCCCAACTTCCCTCCATGGTCTGTGAATGCCATCATAGTCTCACTGTTGCTCTCCATGGTTTGTCTTGCTTCTAGTGCCCATCCTGCCTGACCTCCATGGTCATCTCACTGCTCCTGCCCTGCCCCCTTGCCCCCAGCCCTCTGTATCCATGTGCAGACCCCTATTCCCTCCCTCCTGGCTTGTCGGTTCCATTGTAATGCCCCTGATCCGTCCATCCTGCCCTTTATGGTCTGTTATGCTGCAGCTTTCTCTCCTGTCTGACCATTATGGTCAGCTAGCTACCATTGCCTCTTTCCCCTCTGTTCTCTGTTGTCCATGTGCATGGTCCTGTCCCTTCCCTATTTCTTTCTATGGATTGTTGTGCTGCACTCCCGTCCCGCATGCCCTGTGTGCTGTATTGTGCTGCTGCAAACCCTGATGCCTGCCCTGTAGGGTCAGCTTGGTACACCTCTCCATGTCCCTCCTGTCCTCTGTTATCCGAGTCCATGTCCCTACCCCAATTCCTCCTGCCTTCCATGATCCAATGTACCATACTTGTGAACATTTTGAACTTGCCAAGAGGGAGATTTTGAAAAAAAACTGGGGTATTGATTTTCCCCTTTGAGTTACATTGAAAAAGAGGAGATTGTAGACAGGAGAAAGATCAAATAAAGCCCATTTGAGCTTAAAAATATTGGACGTTTCCTGGCTGAATCGGGTCTGTTGGCATGTATGGTTGTACTACCACTGCCTCTTCCTTCTGCCCACAATGGTCTATTATATTGCCGCAGCCTCTCTTGCCAGTCCTGTATTGTTGGTTTGTTGCACCTGCCCCCCTTTCCACTGCCCTCCATTGTCTGTTGTGCTGCCACTACCCTTCCTGCCTGCCCAGTGTGATCAAATTGTTGCCTCTGCATCCTCCTACCTGCCTTCAATTTTCAGAGTCCGTGCCCCTGGCCTCTGCCTCTCAACAGTATCCTAATGAACAACTAGATTGCTAACATTCTATATTTATTACAAAAGTGTGGAACGCCTGACGTCATCTTGATGTAATCAAAACTGTAATACCTAGAGCATTTCCTTTAGAAATTACATATATGAGAGGGTCTTATTTGCATCAAAATTATGGTTAGTGCTCTAAAAAACTAAAATGAGGACATATTTTCTGAGTTTTCAAATAGCGACAAAGCACTTTTAAATTATTTGTTATCTTTATTTTTTTTACACAGTTGACCACTTGATTAAATGTTGCACATAGGGGAGAGGATGCGGTGTTACTTCCAGAGCTGCAGACTTTGCAACTGGGGAACCAGGTTGGATTTTCTGCTTCAGCTCGACATTCTGTGATTCTGGTCAAATCACTTAATCTCCACATGTCTACAACCAAAATGAATTTGTTCTTCAGTGATGTAACCAATGCTCATGTAAAGCACTCCAATGCCTGACAAGTCTGCACTATATAAAACTGCAAAACACAAGAAATAAAAAGTGTTTTGCACACTTCTGTCATTGGGCTACATGTGGGCTACATCTGGGTGATATTTGTGCTGCATTTGGGCTCTTTTGTCTCTGTTGGCCATCTTGGGGGATTTATTTGTTATGAAGTTTCCTAATTTCCTCATTTACTGCAGTCTCCTCAGTAGGAAATGCTTTCAGTTTTTTTACTTTGATTCCATCAAGAAGTTATTCAGATATGTCACACATTCGCCATAAATTCTGAATGTTAGCACTCTAGTTACTCATTAGATCACTGTAGTAAAGCTATTGCTCACCACGGAAGGCTGCTGCTGGTATTAAAAGTGCATGTTTCAGTCTGCATGTCAGAATTTTTTAATGAAATAGAAGAGGATTTGAGAAGTCACTCAAAATGTGCCCTAATTTTTCTTTCTTCAGCACTAATCATAATTTCTATGGCAAAATGAACCCCCTCATTGTGTTCCTTTTTAAATTAAATGTTTTAAGTGTTTCCAGTTTATTCCACTCAAGATGGCTTCAGGTGTGCCATACTTTTGTCATAAGTAAGACAGTAAGCGCTCTAGTTGTTCTTTAGAACACTCTGGAAAGCTGCAGTAGAACACAAAGGAATCAACTGACAGTCTCTGCCCTTGTTGGATGTACATGTTTTACTGAGAATGTCAGACTTCATTCTCACATGACTGAGAACGATAATGTGAATTTAAAGAAAATATGCTCTCAGTTTAGCTTATAGATCACCTTCCAAACCTCTGTGGGAAAAGCATGAGAAAATAGTTTTCTCTCAAACATGATTCATGATATCCCAGCAGAAGGCTTTTTCACATGGTAAAATCACCTTATAACACACCACAATTCCTAAAATGAGTATGGTACCATCAACAAATGATTTATTATGTAACTAAAGTCTTAAAACCTTCTATTAACTGCAATGCTTTTTAATGAGGTGCTATAATGTATATTGGTCCCAAGATGGCTGCCAACACTTCTTGGATGAAGTGCTGACAGCCAATCAGATCTCACGATGAGATGTGTGGTTAGGCTCCGCCCAGATATATATGTGATTTTACTTTTGATTTTCTCAGGAACTACTGAACAGATTTACACCATTTAACCAAAAGGCACGACTCTGAACCAAGGGCTACCTTTTTGCCAAATTTGGTGTGATTCCGTTCAGCAGTTCTGGCTGTAGCTGCAATTAAAGGTTCCTATGGAAAATTGCATGGGGAAAGCACGTTTTGGGACCCCCCTTTTTTCTCGGCTCCCGCTTGACGAATCACCCCAACACTTTCAAGATAGGAGCGGACCAGAGCACCCCACCAGTTTTGAAAAGTTCGCGAAGATTCGTCAACCGGCGCCAAAGTTATTCCAAATAGAATGTTGCGGTTTTCCTATGGATAATAGGTCCTAACTATAACTACCTACTGGCGACCGCCAGTAGGTAATATATATATATATATATATATATATATATATATATATATTTGAAAGGAAACTCGGCAGCGTCCTCCACCAGAGCATCCACGGCACCAATGATGTATATATATATATATATATATATATATATATATATATATATATATATATATATATATATATATATATATATTATCTACTGGCGGTCGCCAGTAGATAGTTATAGTTAGGACCGTGTTTCCATAGGAAATCCGCAACATTCTATTTGGAATAACTTTGGCGCCGGTTGACGAATCCTTGCGAAATTTTCAAAATAGGTGGGGCGCTCCGCTCCGCTCCGCTCCGCTCCTACCCTGAAAGTCTCGGGGGCATTCGTCAAGCGGGGGCCGAGAAAAAAGGGGGGTCCCAAAACGCGTTTTCCCCATGCAATTTTCCATAGAGACCTTTAGTCCAAGGTACAGCCCGAACGGCTAAACAGAATTACTTGAAATTTGGCAGAAAGGTAGTCCTCAGGTCAGGGAAGTGCCTTTTGCAGGTCTGGTTTCAATCTGTTCAGTAGTTCCTGAGAAAATCAAAAGTAAAATCATATATATATGTGGGCGGAGCCTAACCACACATCTCATCCTGAGATCTGATTGGCTGTCAGCACTTCATCCAAGAAGTGTTGGCAGCCATCTTGGAACCAATATACATGATAGCACCTCATTAAAAAGCATTGCAGTTAATAGAAGGTTTTAAGACTTTAGTTACATTATAAATCATTTGTTGATGGTACCATACTCATTTTAGGAATTGTGGTATGTTCTAAGGTGATTTCACCATGTGAAAAAGCCTTCTGCTGGGATATCATGATTGAGAGAAAAATATTTTCTCATGCTTTTCCAACATAGGTTTGGAAGGTGATCTATAAGCTAAACTGAGAGCTTATTTTCTGTAAATTCACATTATCTTTCTCAGTCATGTGAGAATGAAGTCTGACATTCTCAGTAAAACATGTACATCCAACAAGGGCAGAGACTGTCAGTTGATTCCTTTGTGTTCTACTGCAGCTTCCCAGAGTGTTCCAAAGAACAACTAGAGCGCTAACAGTCCTACTTATGATAAACGTATGGCACACCTGAAGCCATCTTGCTTGGATTAAAGTGGTAACTCTTAAAACATTTAATTTAAAAAGGAACAAAATGAGGGGGTTCATTTTTCCATAAACAGTATGATTAGTGCTGCAGAAAGAAAAATTAGGGCACATTTTGAGTGACTTCTCTAATCCTCTTCTATTTCATTAAAAAATTCTGACATGCAGACTGAAACATGCACTTTCAATACCAGCAGCAGTTTTCCCTGGTGAGCAGTAGCTTTACTAAAGTGATCTAATGAGCAAAAAGAGTGCTAACATTCTGAATTTATGGCAAATGTATGACACATCTGAATGCCTTCTTGATGGAATCAAAGTAAAAAACTGAAAGTATTTCCTACTGAGGAGACTGCAGTAAATGAGGAAATTAGGAAACTTCATAACAAATAAGTCTCCCAAGATGGCCACCAGAGACAAAAGAGCTCAAATGTAGCCCAAATATAACCCAGATGTAGCCCAAGTATAGCCCAATGACAGAATGTCCCAGAGTGTTCTTAAAAACAACTAGAGCGCTTACTGTCTTCATTATGACAAAAGTATGGCACACCTGAAGCCATCTTGATTGGAATAAACTGGTAACACTTAAAACATTTAATTTAAAAAGGAACACAATGAGGGGGTTCATTTTGCCATAGAAATTATGATTAATGCGGAAGAAAGAAAATGAGGGCACATTTTGAGTGACTTCTCAAATCCTCTTCTATTTCATTAAAAAATTCTGACATGCAGACTGAAACATGCACTTTTAATACCAGGAGCAGACTTCCATGGTGAACAGTAGTTTTACTACAGTGATCTAATGAGCAACTAGAGTGCTAACATTCAGAATTTATGGCAAATGTGTGACATATCTGAATACCTTCATGATGGAATCAAAGTAAAAAACTGAAAGCATTTCCTACTGAGGAGACTGCAGTACATGAGGAAATTAGGAAACTTCATAACAAATAAATCTCCCAAGATGGCCACCGGAGACAAAAGAGCCCAAATGTAGCCCAAAATCACCCAGATGTAGCCCAAATATAGCCCAATGACAGAAATGTGCAAAACACTTATTATTTTGTGTTTTTGCAGTGTTATATAGTGCAGACTTGTCAGGTATTGGAGTGCTTTACATGAGCATTGGTTACATCACACAAGAACAAATTCATTTTGGTTGTAGACATGGGGAGACTAAGTGATTTGACCAGAATCACAGAATGTCAAGCTGAAGCAGAAACTCCAACCTGGTTCCCCAGTTGCAAAGTCTGCAGTTCTGGAAGTAACACCACATCCTCTCCCCTAAGTGCAACATTTAATCAAGTGGTCAACTGGATAAAAAAACATAAAGATAACAAATAATTTAAAAGTGCTTTGTTGCTATTTTAAAACTCAGAAAATATGTCCTTATTTTAGTCTTTTAGAGCACTAACCATAATTTTGATGCCAATAAGACCCTCTCATATATGTAATTTCTAAAGGAAATGCTCTAGGTATTACAGTTTTGATTACATCAAGATGACGTCAGGCGTTCCACACTTTTGTAATAAATATAGAATGTTAGCAATCTAGTTGTTCATTAGGATACTGTTGAGAGGCAGAGGCCAGGGGCACGGACTCTGAAAATTGAAGGCAAGTAGGAGGGTGCAAAGGCAACAATTTAACCACACTGAGCAGGCAGGAAGGGCTGTAGCAGCACAACAGACTATGGAGGGCAGTGGAAAGGGGGGCAGGGGCAACAATCCAACAATACAGGACTTGCAAGAGAGGCTGTGGCAATGTAATAGACCATTGTGGGCAGAAGGAAGAGGCAATGGTAGTACAACCATACATGCCAACAGACCCGATTCAGCCAGGAAACGTCCAATGTTTTTAAGCTCAAATGGGCTTTATTTGATCTGTCTCCTGTCTACAATCTCCTCTTTTTCAATGTAACCAAAGGAGAAAATCAATACCCCAGTTTTTTTTCAAAATCTCCCTCTTACCAAGTTCAAAATGATCGCAAGTATGGTACATTGGATCATGGAAGGAAATGGGGTAGGGACATGGACTTGGATAACTGAGGACAGGAGGGACATGGAGAGGTGCACCAAACTGACCCTGCAGGGCAGGCATCAGGGTTTGCAGCAGCACAATACACCACACAGGGCATGCGGGACGGGAGTGCAGCACAACAATCCATAGAAAGCATGAGGGAGGGGACAGGACCATGCACATGGACAACAGAGAACAGAGGGGCAAGAGGCAATGGTAGCTAGCTGACCATAATGGACAGCCAGGAGAGAAAGCTGCAGCATAACAGACCATAAAGGGCAGGAGGGACGGATCAGGGGCATTACAATGGAACAGACAAGCCAGGAGGGAGGGAGTAGGGGTCTGCACATGTAAACAGAGGGCTGGGGGCAAGGGGGCAGGGCAGGAGCAGCAAGATAGCCATGGAGGTCAGGCAGGATGGGCACTAGAAGCAAGACACACCATGAAGAGCAACAGTGAGACTGTGATGGCATACAGACAGACCATGGACGGAAGGTGGGAGGGGGTCAGGGGCAGCTAATTGACCACACAGGGAAGGTGGGAGGGGCCATGGCAGCACAGAAGACCATGCATGGCAAGTGGGAGGGTTAGTGGCAGCACAATGGCTATGATGTGCAAGAAGGAGGGTGCAGGGGCATGCACAAAGGACCATGGAGGATAGAAGGGAGGGTCAGGACCTGTGCACAGACAAGAACGTTCAGGGGAAGGGGCCTCACAACAGACCGCACGGGGCAGGCAGGAGGAGCAGTTGCAGCACAACAGACCAGGGAGGGCAGAAGGGTGTGGCAGTACAATGGACCATGTAGGACAGGAGGAAGAGGATAGGGGCATGGCATGTGGACAGGCAGGGTGGAGGTGGCAGGGGCAGGTTACAGTCATCTGACAATGCTAGGCAGGTGGGAGGGGAGTGGCAGCTCAACAGAACACTCAGAGTAGATAGGAGTGGCAGGTCCATGGAACATGGTGGGCAAAAAGGATGGAGCAGGGGCATGCACAAAGACATCGGAGGGCAGGGGGAAGGAGAATAGGGGCAGCAAGCTAAGCACAGAGTTTAAGCAGGAGGTCAATGATGGGGCATAGAATTGGGCAATGGAGGGCAGGAGGAGTGGACTGGTACAGCACATCAGACCATGCATGGCAGGAGGGAGGAGGCTAGTCCATGGATTCACACAACAGAGGATAGGGAGGAGGGGGATGGGGCAGCAAGCTAACTGTTCAGAGAAGGCGGATATTAGGAACTTTATTGTTTTTAAAACGTGTGTCTGTGCGAACTACTTAAAATATGGACAAGTATGCAGCATAATCTCCCTTTTATTCAGGAAGAAGAGGACATTTGTGACTGTGACTCCGGGCTCACTTGGCAGAAACACCCCCTGACCCTCCACCCCCTATCGCAAAATGTAATGCCTGTGAAAAGGGTAGGTGAACACAGTGTTATATAGAACATAGTCCTGAGAGCACGATTGAAAATGAAACCTAGATATAGTGTATGGTATAAACTATGCACCAAAAAGTGTGATATAAGATGAACCGGGCGTGAAATATAATATGCAATACATTGTGCGCAATGACAGATTCATTGGAGAGCGCGAGATAGCACAGGCACTAGCGCGTGCTATGCGATATGCGCCTAGGAGTGTAATATGCACAGGGCAGTGTTGTGTAACCTAACTAGTCTCTAAAGTTGTAATATAAAATATGTGCTGGGGAGTGTAACGTTGCATATGCACTGTGACAAAGATATGGATCCCTGATTGTAATATGTATGGCATAGCACTGTGCGTTATAACATAGGCATCGAGGAAGGCACGTTAGATGGGGCAATATAACCCGTGCGAAGACAAGTGTGGCATGACATATTCACGGGGTGGTGTTACAGTGCACATGGGCTAGAGAGTGTCATAGCATATGCACTAGCTAGTGGAATACAACACAGAGGTGTGTGGCACTCAGCAGACAATGGTGGGTGTAACATAGCATTGGGCTCTGCCAGGAGCGCGCTGTGACTCTCAAGTGATGTTCGTCCCCTTTCCAGAGAGTAAAATAAAAAGTATTACACTTCCGGCAGTGGATGTGTGTTTTATTAACCGTGAGGGGGGTTTCTTGCATAGTTTTGGTCGAATTTTGTCGAATCCCCTTTGAATGGCTTGGTGTGCATGTGTATTAAATGTGCCCGTCAATAGCTACCCATGTTTGTATAAATAAACAACAAGGGTGTCTACCGGGATTAGGCACGGTAGGGCATCAGACATGTCAGAGCTTCACTAGTGGTGTAAATACATTCCACGTGGATTCATTGTATGCATAGTCGCCTTTTAATGAATATCACGCAAATCGTCATGGTGATAGGTACGTACGGTTTATCCAGCATGTCCTAGGTGTGTCTTTAAATATATATTTTTTTAAAAATAATAAAAAACAGTGGCCGGCCCTGGGGATTGGGGTCAAAAAAATATAATTAGGAGACAGGCCCTGGGGGATGGGGTCATCAGGGCCAATAAATTAGAATAAGAAGGGGAACCACTCAGCCCCCCTTCTTAAAAAACTTAAAATAAATAAAAGACTGGCATCGTGCCGGAGGCCATGCCCCCTCCTTGCAGCACTCTGCAAACGCGCCCTCTGGCGAGTTGTAAGTTGGGGAATTAATTCCTCTTCAATACTGAGGGTCCCTGAGGGCCAACTAGCCCAACAGGCATCTCCAGTATGCACCAGGGAGCTGCGCTGCAGACAGGTGTTCTGAGGCCAAGCCCCTTTTTACACCTCTCTGCAACGCAGCTCTGTGGCGCTTACTGGAGGTACCTAGTGGTCTAGTTTGACCCTATGGACCCTTAGGATTCAAGGGGACTTAATCTCTCAACTTAGAACAGCTACAGGGTGCATTTACACAGTGGTGAAGGGAGGGGACGGGGCCTGAGGTGACGTGTGCAAACACGCACTATGGCACGTTTTAAATTGGGGATATAATTTCCCTTCAATACTGAGGGCCCCTGGGGGCTAACTAGCCCACCAAGTGCTTCCAGTATCCGTCTGAAAAAGTTGAGGGTACAGGATGATTTTGCAACAAGGCTTCTTTCTGCTCTTCTTTTTGTTCTTTCTGCACGTTATCCTTCTTCCTGCACTTTTTTTTGTCTTTGAGGACTGCTGTTGCTTCTTTCTGCACTTCTTTTTTTCTTTCTGTGCATTTTTTCTTCTTTCTTCACATGTCCTATCTCTGTAGGCATAGTTAGAAATTAGCATTTAAAAAACCTTTGAAATTCACAGAAAAAACCATAGGTTTCAGGCACGTTATAGTTAGGAATTAGCATTTAAAAAACCTCAGAAATTCACTGAAAAAACCATAGTTTTCAGGGGTGTTATAGTTAGCTGGACTATTCACTTGTACAAAACCATTGAAAATTCCCCCGTTATAGTTAGTTCAGCTAACTATAACTCGCGTGCCCGCAATGCACTGCTGATGACGTCACATATTACATCACTCATGACATGGTCAGTGACATCACTGATGACATCACTGATGACATCTCAAATGACATCACTGATGACATCACTGATGACATCATCCTTGTGATAGAGTGGCAGACCTCCTCTCACCCTAATATAACCTTTGATACACACATTCAAAAATAGAGACTAACATTTTCAAAACAATGAACATACCAATACCAGTTACAACAACCTCTTCAGTAATTCTAAGATCCACATACACATCCACTCATTCACCAACAGTCCTATACAGTCACTCATACATGTACTCACTCATCATATGTACTCATACACCTATACATCCTGTTACACAATGCCACTCATCCATAGAGTTACTCACACACATAGTCACTCATGCTAATAAAGAATGAAACATACATTTACTTGCATATACAGTTATACACACACCACCACACTTACTTCTACGGAAACTTACACATACTTAGTCTTTTAAACAATCACTTATAGAAACACATACTTATTCATACAGGAACTCTTTCAATCTCTCACTCTCACATATACTCACTTATATACACCAATAGTCACATATACTAGTTTAAAACATATGTAGTTACTCATAAAGACACTATTGAGACAGTCATTCACTCACTAACACACCCATACACACACTCATACACCCATACAGTCCTGCACACATGCTGTCTTCAACACATACAAACAGTGAGTCACTCATTCATGCACCTATGCACTACGTAATACCCCCCACCGACCCATGCAGACACTCAGACTGATACTCAAAAAACCAACTAATAACCTATATAAACACCCATGTAGCTACTCACCAAGCCATGCAGCCACTTATACACAAAGTGAGAGACTGATACAGATATTTACATATTTAAACATTACTCACTAAGCCATGCATTCACTATGATACACTTAATCAGTCAGTTACACAATCAATTTTTCAAAAACAAATCATTCATTTAGACACTTATATACCCATTTATTCTTCCATCGACCTTGAGATATACATATATAAAACATATTTAATTTTCAGAAAAACACACATTCACTGGATGATGTCATCAGTGATGTCATTTGAGATGTCATCAGTGATGTCATGAGTGATGTCACTGACCATGTCATGAGTGATGTAATATGTGACGTCATCAGCAGTGCATTGCGGGCGCGCGAGTTATAGTTAGCTGAACTAACTATAACGGGGGAATTTTAATGGTTTTGTACAAGTGAAAAGTCCAGCTAACTATAACACCCCTGAAATTTTTCAGTGAATTTCTGAGGTTTTTTAAATGCTAATTCCTAACTATAACGTGCCTGAAACCTATGGTTTTTTCTGTGAATATATATATATATATATATATATATATATATATATATATAAATATATTCACTAAAAAAAACATAGGTTTCACACACGTTATAGTTAGGAATTAGCATTTAAAAAATCTTGCAAATTCACTGAAAAAACCAAAGGTTTCACACATGTTATAGTTAGCTGGACATTTCACTCGTAAAAAACCATTGAAATTCCCCCGTTATAGTTAGTTGAGCTAACTATAACTCGCGCGACCACAATCCACTGCTGATGATGTCGCATATTACATCACTGTATTCACTAAGATACTGTTAATAAGTCAGTTATACAATTAATTTTACAAAAAAAACATCAATTTAGACACTTAATTACCCATTTATTCTTCCATTAACCTTTAGATATACATATATAAAAAATATTTGTTTTTCAGAAAGACACATATTCACTGGATGATGTCATCAGTGATGTCATCAGTGATGTCATTTGAAATGTCATCAGTGATGTCATGAGTGATGTCACTGACCATGTCATGAGTGATGTAATATGCGACGTCATCAGCAGTGGATTGCGGTCGCGCAAGTTATAGTTAGCTGAACTAACTATAACGGGGGAATTTCCATGGTTTTTTACGAGTGAAATGTCCAGCTAACTATAACATGTGTTAAACCTATGGTTTTTTCAGTGAATTTGCAAGGTTTTTTAAATGCTAATTCCTAACTATAACGTGTGTGAAACCTATGGTTTTTTTAGTGAATTTGTAAGGTTTTTTAAATGCTAATTTATGTATGTATTATTCTATTTTTTATTTATTTAGTTTACAATAAACTACCTATGTATATAGTTATGGATTGACTGTATCCTTTAATATGGAATGGCTCAGCTCTTTTATTTTGAATTTGGATAAAGTTGAACAGCATAGTTAATATCTTCTATAAACTTCTAAACAGTTTAAAACATTTTTTTTTTTAAGGGTTTTTCACCGTGCTCGCACCCCGCGATTTAAAAAAAAAAAAAATGTTTTCACTCTTCGGGGTCCTTCAGGGACCCCCTGACAAAGGCTAGGGGGTCAGGTACTCTCTACCCTGCCCCCTTTTCACGTTATCCACCTTTTTTTTCACTGTCACACACAAAATGGCGTCCGACACTTCCTGATTTCGACCGATTCGAATGTTGACTGACATCTAACCACCAATCAGAATTACGCTCGAGCACCGTGCGCGCATATTGATATTTATGTACTTTTAACTGCAATTTTCTCAGGAACTACTGAACAGATTGACACCATATATGCAAAAGGCACATGCTTGACCTGGGGACTACCTCTTTGCCAAATTTCAAGTAATTCTGTTCAGCCGTTCGGGCTGTACCTTCGACTAAAGGTCCTATGGGAAAATGCATGGGGAAAACGCGTTTTGGGACTTCCCTTTTTTCTTAGCCCCCGCTTGATGAATCACCCCGAGTCTTTCAGGGTGGGAACTGAGCGGAGCGCCCCATTAGTTTTGAAAATTTCGCGAGGATTCGTCAACCGACGCCAAAGTTATTCAAAATAGAATTTTCAGATTTCCCATGGGAACTCGGTCCTAACTATAACTATCTACTTACGACCGCCAGTAAATAATATATATATATATATATATATATATATATATATATATATATATATATATATATATATATATATATATATATATATATATATATATATATATATATGTATTTCCTACATCTCAGGGCAATCTCCAATGACGATACAAATTATCCTGTGGCTAGACACATCAATCAGTGCCATGGAGGCAATGCAAAAGACCTCTCCTACTTTGTAATTGACACCATCCCAAAGAACCAAACGTTATTGGTAAAAATAGATTCCATATACAAGGACCTTGAGAAATTTGAAAATCAAGATGAAGTGGACAAATTGCAAGCAGAAATGGTGAAGAGACTACAAAAACACAAACAATGAATGGCAAAATATATACTTTTTCAAAGAAATTTGAAAATATAAGGAGACAACAGCGTTCCACAGTTGCTGGAACCCCAATGACAACAATGGAGCCTAGTAGCTCGGAACGCAGCTCAGAAATTGACACAGACTTGTAGGAAAATGCATCCAACACAGGGAACCAGAAAGCGCCTTCAGTAATACAGGAGTTGCGTTTTTTACAGTTGGAGCGCACAATGCACCTTCGACCCCGGCCCCTGCGCCAGGAGCAAAAAGGCAGAGGTCGAGCAACAGGAGAAGAAAAGACAGACGATGGGGCAGACAAAACAAACACAGGGGCAAAACAAACAGCCAGAAGAACACGAAGGAAGTAATAGCGCATAAAGACAATGACAACACAGTTATTAACCTCACAAATATGGCTTTATACAATGAGGAACAGCAGATTTTATCCCTTTGACTTACATTCTGCACAGAAACAAACTTTGATTATGTACAGACCCTTGTAGATATTTTTCAATTAGTTTGGAAACTGAAATTACAAAATATTTTCTATTATACTACGAAGAACCCCAAAGAGAACGAGGAAATGTGTCAAACTAACACAAACCTAACAGTAAAAGACATGAGTCTACTACAGGACATGAATGAGCTGCAATCAGGGGAATTAACAATCGGGACTTCACCCAACGATTTGGCATCTGCAATAGGCATGGACATCTATGGCAGCATATGTACCCACTACAAGCCCAAATCAGTGTTCCTACCCAATATGCCCAGGGATGGGTTGGATATCTTTGCGGAACACATGATTAAAGACCTGAAGCAACTGGCAATCCATTCAAGCAAAGATTTCTTAACAGCTAGTCACAACCGCAGGGCACAGTATATCAATTAATTAAGAAAATTAAAGAACGACAAGACATAGTAGTGCGCTGGTCTGACAAAGGTGGCAACGTTGTGCTTTGGCCTTTGGAACTGTACAACAAGGAGGCACAAAGGCAACTCCAAGACAGAGAATGTTATTGTTGTGTTAGCCCCACCAGCATCCAAGGAGTCAAGGAGCGGTTCCATGCAGCACTATATGGATGGAGAGGCACAGGATTAAGTTCCAAGTCAGAATTTGAATTCCTGAAAACAGACTATCCTGTTACACCACAACTGTATCTCATCCCAAAGATACACAAGCATGCAAGCAATGCCCTCGGAAGACCCATCATATCTGCTATGGGGGATTATTCGAGAACACGTCAAGATATATTGACTCCTTTCTGTAGCCATTTGTATGTGAACTCCCCTCATACATCAGGGATACAGGGGACTTTTTAACAAAGATCTATAATGTGGCATGCAATAACCAATATGTACTTATGACTCTTGATGTCAATGCACTCTACACAAGTATTAGGCACAGAGTTGGCCTTAGAGCCTTGGCATATTACCTTGGCAAGAGACCCATGCAGCTTTATCAGAATACACAAATGCTTTTACAAATGACTGAATGGTGCCTTGATAACAATATCTTCATCTTTGATCTACTTACCTTTGAACAACTACAGGGCACAGCCATGGGTACCTGCTTCGCCCCAGCTATGCAAATCTGCATATGGGCTGGTGGGAGGAGCAGGTACTCATGGACATTTTCAAAAGAGAAATGTCTGACAATATCGTTATGTATGTCCGGTATATTGATGACTTGTTTTTCCTTTGTCAGGGGTCAGAAGAGTCAGCATGTAAATTTGCATCAGATCTCAATGCTAATAACTTGAATTTGTCATTTACCTGCAATATAAGTAAAGAATCCATACACGTTCTTTATCTAGATGTTTTTGTAGAAAATGAAGAAATACACTCTAGAACATACAAGAAGCCAACCTCAGGTAATTCCATCTTGACTGCGAGCAGCTTCCATCCCACCAAACTCAAGGAAAGTATTCCGTATGCTGAGTGTCTTTGGATGAAGCGTAACTGCAGCACTGTAGAGAGTCTAAAAGTAGCTACCAACGATCTATTCTCGCGGCTTGAGTCTCAAGGGTACAGCTCTGAAACACTAAGAACAGCTCAGGACAAAGTTTCACGTATCAAGAGAAGAGACTTACTATTTAGTCAATCCAATAGTAAGAGGAGGAAAACTACCATATCAGAAGGTACCCCTAGACTTATTACTGGCTACAATGCATACCACACTAATCACCGTAAGATCCTCTATAAGAATTTGCATTTTGGGGCTTGGCTAGGAGCGTTAAGATGGCGGTCGCACTCTAAGTGTGCTCCGGACCACTCTATCATCCGCTCCAAGATCCGCCACCATCCGCTCACATCCCGCCACCCTTACCTGTCGACAGTGCTCCTGCTCATACTGGTGCTGCCGGACGGCCGGTGAAAGTACAGATTGCTGACGGCGAAACTTAAATCCCAGCGGCAGCCTTCACCCGGGTCCGGGCCCAAAATGGCGCCTTCTTCGTCCCGGCCCACCAGATCCGCCCTGTCTCTGGAGCAGTGACCCTCGGCCCATGATGGCCAGTCACCACGGCGAGCCCACCAGCTGCGGCGGGGTGTTGTCGCATCCCCGCTTCCTAGTGATCCGGGACGCGGCTTCGCATTGTGCCGCCCAGGTGTAGACCCCGCCCGCTGTTCACTGCTGCGGGCCGCGGCGGGGGTCTGTGGTGCAGGGATCGCGGAGGTGGGGCACGGAGACCGGCTGCCGAATCGGGCAGCGGGGTGCCTCAGGAGCAGGCACTCCCCCCCTGTTATCACTGCCCCGGAGACGGGCGTCGGAGCCTCCTGTGTCTCCGGCTACGACGGCTCACTGTTTGAGGCCCTGAGGTGAGCCGGGGCAGTGTTGTGGTGTTGGCGGCGGCGGGGCGGGGATACTCTGCTGTCATCTCGGGCAGCGGCGGGCGGGTGCTGCTTGCTCCTCCTACTGCCAGCGCAGGCCCCCAGGCCCATGTGTGGTGACTGGACCTCCGCCCGGCGGCACCCCGGTGGGGCCTTTGGGGCAATTGCGGACTGAGAGCTGCGCCTAAGACACCGGCATACCTGCGTGCCAGCCGAGGGTGGTTCTACTGCGGGTTTGTGTAGCGGAGACGCCGGGTGGGGGGCCCTGCATTCCCTCTGCGTGCCTCACTGCTGGGCCGAACTGGGCAGTGCCTGCAACACCGGTGCCATCTCCTAGCCCTCACACTCCGCTGCGGTGGTCAGATCTTCATTCTGGACCCCGGGCCGTGCTGCTGCTGTTCCCTGCATACCCTTGGGGCTGAGGTGCTACCGCCACAAATCCACAGGCCACCCCTCCATTTTCCAGAAATCCCACGGCGCGGCATCAACTGGCCTGGGGTCCCCCCTCAGGGTTTGGTGCAGCACCCACGACGCTTACGGGGGCCAAGTGATATTCGGAGTGGGCTCCTTAAGACCCCTTTCGCTGCAGCGTGGCTGCGCGCTGGGGGGCCCCAGGCATCCTTGAATCCAACCTACTTGGCCCGCAGCTCCCCTGGGCCCACCTTCACTGGAGTCCAGTCCACGGGACCGTGGACGCAGGGCCGCGCAGCTCTGACCTTCGCCAGGACCCCGGACCAACCAGCTGGGAGGTGTGCCTTCGACCCTAGAGGTAACTCCCAGCACTTTGGAACTGCTGCCTGGGAGGGGATGACCTTGAGTTGCAGTCGAGGTCCAACCAGCCACCGAGTCGTCGAGCTGAGCCTGTCTCCCTGGGGCGAGTGGGGGGATCTTGGGCGCCCGGTCCTGAGTATCGACGGTCCGGGTGTCGGTGGCTCCCCTTCCTCCCCTGCGGACTGGTGGCCCGCCGGGCCTGAATCGATAGGATCCGGCCCTGGTGGCCATGGGCAAGAGTCGCACCCAGCAGGCTTCGGCCCCCCAAACCCAAACGAAAATGGACCGATTCACCACGTCGGACAGGGACCCTGGTGGTGTGGCACCCAGCGAGTCGGGTCCCCTGGGGAGCGACCTCACCGCCATCCTGCAGGCGATAGGTGCATCGCAAACATCTGTCGAAAATAAGATCAGAGAGGTGCGGGTCGACATGGCTCTCCTTCGTCAAGATCTACGCAATGCGACGGCTCGTGTCTCGGAGGCGGAGGCCCGTCTCTCTACAGCGGAGGACGACATTGGCCAACTTAAGACCCAGGTGGCACGCCATCAATCTCAGACCTCAGAGCTCCACCGCCGGGCTGAGGATGTCGAAAACAGGTCACGACGCAACAACCTTCACCTCGTGGGCTTTCCTGAGGGCGTGGAACAGGGTCGAATGGACACATTTGTGGAAACCTGGGTGCGCTCTTGGATGCCTAAGGACTCCCTCTCGCCCTGGTTTGTCATCAAACGGGTCCACCGATCCCTGGCGCTTAAGCCCTCGCCGGGAGCCCCTGCCCGTCCCATAATGCTTAGGGTCCTCAACTTCTGGGACAGAGACGCTATCCTGGGGGCGGCCAGAGCACGGGGCCCGTTGCAGTTTCAAAACACCCGAGTCATGGTCTTCCCGGACTACACCAGGGAGGTGCAGGCTCAGCGGCGAACCTACGATGAGGTAAAACAGAAACTCCGGAGCATGGGCCTGCGATATGGCCTTCTCTTCCCAGTCCGGCTCAAGGTCCTCTTTCAACACCAAATGCTCTTCTTTGATACCCGTCAGGCAGCCTGGATCTGGCTCACGGAAGAGCGGCCTCTCCTGGCTCGGTTGGCCTCGTCCCCCATGCATCGGACCCCTTCACGGCCGCTCCTGTCTGCGCCTCAGCCTCAGAGACGTCGGACCAGATCCCGCAAGAAGCACGAGCGTCGAAGGGGGACATCTCCATCGTCGGAGGTGTCGTCTGGGCGGCCCTGTGGCTGGACTTCGCCCCGGGGCTCCGGTTCCCCCAGCCCAACTACCCTGCTGCCGGACTTGAGCGGCTGGCCGGGCTCCTCGGAGGCCTTACGTCCAGCGATATCCAACTCCGACTTATCCAGGAGCCCGGCGCTCCAAGGCTCTGGTGACGACGAAGCAGCATGACAGGCACTGGCAGCACACACTTCCTAAATGGCCTCTAAACCTCCGGTGTATGACCGCTCCTTCAACCTTTCAGGCAGAGGCAATAGGGTCCTGCGAGTTCTGCCGGTGTTGGGACCCTTTTTCTGACTTGGTCTCTGACCTCGGGCAGCTCTTGTTGCTCCTTCTTCCACTTGTATAAGCGAGGGGGGTGCTACTGTCCTGGGGCCCACACAAAACGATAATCCTACCTCTTCTTCCAATCCCGGGACTTTCTTACAACTCCTAATATAGGTGGTCGTGGATGTAATGGCAACGGATGGTATATCTGTATCCGTACAGGAGAAGGGGGGTCCATCTCCACCATGTCCTACTTTCGCTAACCGTTTTAGCTTAGCCCCTAGTTTGTTTGCTTTTTGAGCTGTTTTCTTTCCAGGGCGACAGATGCTTCACTTTCAGAAGTGTAGGGTGGAGAGAGTTGGGGGGATTGGGAGGGGGAGAGGACCGTTGTCTTCTGATTGTTTTTTGTTTTTGGCCACCCACGGGCCGCCGTTTTTTGTTTTTATTGGCAGACACCCACGCACAACTGCCTTAGCTGTTGACGGGAGATCCACCAGCCCCTGCGCCCCCGCCGTAGCGGCCCCAGACATGGATTCTAATCTCCCCTGGGATCTGGGGGTGCCCGCGCAACCCTTGTCCCTCCCACACACTATTCAACACGATAGCGCCTACTGTACATAGAACCTTACACATACTCTCATGGAACATTAACGGCCTATTGGACCGGATCAAATGTACCGCGGTTCTTCGCAGCGCCCAGCGGCACGCCCCAGATATCCTTGCTCCTGCAAGAAACGCACCTCCTAGGTTCCCAATGTAATTTCCTTGCCAGATACGGGTTCAATAGGGTTTGGCACTCTGGGTTCGCATGGGGCTCCAGGGGGGTGGCCATACTGCTCCGGAGGGGATTTCCTTTCACCTTGTCGCAGGCAGTATCTGATTCACAGGGCTGGTACGTGGACCTGACGGGCATGATCGAGGGGCATCCCATTAATCTTTTGTGTGTCTACATTCCTCCCACCAGCCTGGTCTCTACCCTTAGTCAGTTAACTTCGTGTATGCTTCCCTTCCTGAGGGTCTGACGGTGGTTGGGGGTGATTTCAATGCGGTTTTGCAACCCTCGCGTGACACAACAGGCGCCCCCTCAGTTTCCCGTTTGTCTTCTGCAAAGTGGCTATCTGACTGGTCCTCCGCCCTGGGCCTCTGTGACGCCTGGAGAGTGTGGAACCCCGCAGGGAACAATACACGCACACCTCAGCGGCTCACCACACGCACTCTCGTATCGATCTGCTTCTACTACCTGCCATAGACTGTCAGTTGATGTCCGGGGCTGCGATCCTACCGAGGGGCATCTCCGATCATTCCCCGGTCTCTCTCCGTCTCGGTACCCCCTTTAATGGCACTCGCATGATATGGCGGATGAATGCCTGGTTCCTGCAGGATGCAAATTTTGTTGAATCCCCCGGGCAGGAATTGAAATATTACTTCTCCGCCAATGTGGGTTCAGTCTCCTCTCCTGGGTCCCTGTGGGAGGCTGGCAAGGTGGTGATACGAGGGGTGGGTAGAGGTCTGGTTCACGCAAAGCGTACGGAGCAATCCGCCCGCCTGGCCCGGTTGGAAGCTCAGGCGGCGCGGTTGGAAGGCACCCAAACTGATCACGACGATGCCGATTCAACTCGACAGCTTACTCTGATCCGAGACGAGATCTGCCAGCTCTCATTGGAGTCCGCCAAAATGCTCTGGCGCTCCTCGGTCGCGCGCATATATGGCTGGGGCGACAAAAATGGCAAACTGTTGCATAATTTGGTGTCCTATCATAGGGCCAACCGTATTATTCCGGAGATCCTGCGTGAAGGGGGGGCTCCTTGCGTCACCTCCCTGGCCATTGCCCACATGTTCGCCGACTACTACACGAAGCTTTACAATGCCCGAGCCCCCCAGTCTTCCCTGGCGGCCCTATTGGCTGACACCACTTACCCCATCTTTCTCCTCCGGATTCCGAATCTCTCGACCGTCCTATCTCAGCAGAGGAGATACAGGGAGCCATCTCACTGTTGCGCTCCGGCAAAACGCCCGGGCCCGACGGTTACCCCCAGGAGTACTATGCGACCTACCAGGACACTCTGGTTCCGCACTTGCTAGAGCTGTTCAACCATGTCATTGAGGTGGAGTCATTCCCACCGGAGACAGACGTGGCCACTATTGTAGTCCTTCCAAAGACGCAGCCGCCCTCCCTTGCCTGTGCGGATTACCGCCCTATCTCCATCATCAATATGGAGATCAAACTCTTTGCCATGGTGGCGGCTCAGAGACTTCGCCCCCACTTACAAACACTGGTGCACCCGCATCAATGCGGCTTTATGCCTGCCCGGGGCACTAGGTATTGCATACTCCACCTTCACTTCGCCCTGGCCCACCGTCACCATCTCACCCTGTATCTGGCCCTGCTCTTCCTAGACTTCAAAAAAGCCTTCGATACGGTGGATTGGGATTATCTGGCAGAAGTGATGGAGAAGATGGGTCTCGGACCCGCGTTCCGACGTTTCATCCGGGTCCTGTACTCTGCGCCTCTGGCTCGTGTCCTAATCAACGGGATGCTCTCGGAGCCATTCCCTGTCTGGAGGGGCACTCGCCAGGGCTGTCTGCTTTCCCCGCTTCTATTTGCCCTGGCGATGGAACCCCTGGCATGCCTCATCCGACAGGACACCCTCATCCGGGGCTGGACCTGGGATCAGACCCAGACTCACAAAATAGCCCTGTACGCAGACGATGTTCTCCTCTTTCTGGCTGATGCCGAGGGCTCTGGCCCGAGATGTCTGCAAGCTCTTGAGGCCTTTTATCAAGTTTCAGGGCTCCGGCTCAATGCGGCAAAATCCATGTTGGTCCCCTTGCACCCCTCACGTGCGTGCTTCGATTGGCAAACATCCATCCACCTGCGTAAGCAATCCTTTAAGTACCTGGTGGTGTGGATCGCTCTGCATCCGGAGCTTGAATGGGCCATGAATATCACACCTTTAGTTACTAGGGCAAAGGCGGACCTCAGGAAGTGGCAATCTCTTCCTCTCAACCCTCTTGGAAGAAGTGCCCTTTTTAAAATAATGGTCCTCCCCCGCTTCTTATACATACTACAGAATGTTACCTTGTACCTCCCGGAGAGCTGGTTCCGGGAGTTGGATGAGGTCTTTACCTGCTTCCTATGGGGGGGTAAGAGGCCGCGGATGTCTCTGGCGCACTGCTGCATACCACCGTATGACGGGGGCATGGGGGTGACTAGTCTTCACCTCTACAACCTAGCCACTCGGCTCATTGTGATCCACGATTGGTTCGCGGGCTGCTGGTCCGACCCAGCGTACAGAGTGAAACTCCGTGCATTGGAGTTTCCACAGCTCCAAGCCTACCTGTACAGGAGCCCAGTGCCGCAGGATCTTCCCCCGGTCACCAGGGCGGTGTTTGTGGCCTGGCGTGCCGTGCTGAGACACGTAGGGTGGAACCAGAAACTGACCAGGCAGACGCCCCTGTGAAATGGTACGTGGCTTGTGGAGGTCTTCTCTTTCCAGGACTTTCGCAGGTGGGACCTCATAGGGATTTCGCTCCTGGGAGACGTTTGGGTGGGGGACCATGTCCGATCATTTGCAGACCTACAGCACCGGCATTCCCTCCACTCCTCCCAATTCTATAAGTACTTACAACTCCGGCACGCCCTCCAGGTCCATATCCCCTCTTCCATATCCTTCCCTGAATTCAGCCCCCTGGAGGTCCAAGTGATGATGGGAAACCTGGGTAGAGAGGGGGTGTCGCGGATTTATCGCTTCCTAGTAAACAACGGCCCAGCGACCCTCGACCACCTTCGCGCTCGCTGGGAGGGGCGGCTGGGCCCCCTGGAGGATGCGGACTGGAGGGACCCCCTTATGGCCCCTAGGCTGCTGACGACCTCCTCCAAGCTGCGGCTAGTCCAGCTCTTCTGTCTCCATGCGGCGTACCTTACCCCCGTGCGCTTGTAAAGAGCTTGCTTGCGGCCCTCCCCCTCCTGCACGCGCTGCCATCAGGCCCCAGCTGATTTCTATCACATGGTATGGCAATGTCCGGCTCTTGCGTCCTTTTGGGTAGGGGTGGAACTTGAGCTCACACGGGACCTTGGGTGAGAGATACCCCATAACCCGCTGTGCTTGCTCCTGGGGGTGTTTGATGGCCTAGACGGATCCCGGGCTGATAAACAGTTTTTGGGAACGGCTTTGGCGGTGGCCAGAGGGATGTCGCCGCACTCTGGTCCCAAGCTACACCCCCTACAGTTCGGAGATGGAGAAGAGGGGTGGACTGGTGCAGTACCCAAGAAGAGCCTCTTTTCGAGGCTAGAGGTTGCCCTGAACTTTTCGGCAGGATCTGGGGCAAATGGTTTCATTTGTTGCGGGCCTGAGGTTGCCATGTCTCTCTTGTAGGTGGCCATAGATAAGCTCGTGGTCTCCCTACCACAAGACTTTTTATACAGATCTCTGTCATTCTTAAGAACTGCAATGTGCGTATCTATTGTGTCTGCCTTGTTGCCAATGAATTTGTTGTTGTCCTTTAATACAATAAATTTGATTATCAAAAAAAAGAATTGGCATTTTGTGGGAAGTCATCCTGTCATTGGCTTTAACATTGCCTGAGTTCTCCCTATATCTTTTAGGAGAGCTAAATCATTGCAAAATGAATTGGTGTGTAACTCACATAGGATCAAAAAGGACAATGATTGGCTTAAGTCACATAGGGGCTTCCAAAAGTGTCCTAAATGTAAAGCCTGCAGACAGGGGGTCAACACCAAGACTGTACTAACACCTTTCAGACAGACACCCTTTGAAATTTGTGAAAGCTACACTTTGCAGTTTACATCCTACAGTGTACCTGCAACAAAAAATATGTGGATAGCACGATACACCCTGTACACATAAGAATTCTCCAACATCTCAGGGCAATCTCTAATGACAATCCAAATTATCCTGTGGCTAGACACATCAATCAGTGCCATGGAGGCAGTGCAAAAGACCTCTCCTACTTTGTAATTGACACCGTCCCAAAGAACCCAAGGGGATGGAACAGACAGCTAGCGCTTTGGAGGCTGGAGTCAAGGTATATCCTCGTAATGAACTCCAAAATTCCATTTGGGATGAATGCTGATGAAGCACTTTCACACCTGTAATTTTCCTGCTGCTCATTTCCTGTTCATCTGCCCTGGTTACTCCCGGGCAAAATGTACAGTTTTTTTCCTAATTCTCACTTAAATATAGTCACATGGGCACCTAGCGTTACGTTATTATAGTCATTTCCTAGTATCTCTTTTTTAGCAGGCTACCTTTACACACTCCTTGTCAATACACAAGTGAATCAATGCCCACTTGGGCTGTAATCCCATCTCCCTCCTCGACGCTGTCGAAAGACAACTGTGGCTAGCTAATCAAGCAACACAGCGTAATTTTGAGGGTGCTTAGTACCAAACGGCTAATGTTAGCCTCAATACTACATTAGTAGTGAAATGCCTCAGTTTAGGTAACCTGAGATTTAAAACAGTTTATCAATTGATGTAATGCGCTGTGCCACAACTTGCACCCACACTCTTTTATGAGGCTCTGAGAGATTTACTGAATTCAAGTCTTTTCTCTCATCTATTTTATAGAGCCATAACAATAAGTTTCATTTATTATTTTTGTCACACCCTCTGTGCATATATAGATTTATTATAGAACAGTTATATAATTTACACAATTCACTGTATTGTTTTACCTGCATGTGTCTTGCTTCTATGACTGTTGGGACGCATGGTTGCTGTGACAATCTGGCAGAGTGACTCTTCTATATCTTATAGTACTTTCATGACGCCTGATGTTGTGAACAAGGCTATCGGTTTTGATTAAAATTTTCCAGTGTTAAATCCTCACGGAGTCAGCGCCTGTTATTTCGTGATCAACAGGATTGGTGATATATATATATATATATATATATATATATATATATATATATATATATATATATATATTACCTACTGGCGGTCGCCAGTAGGTAGTTATAGTTAGGACCACGTTTCCATAGGAAATCCGCAACATTCTATTTTGAATAACTTTGGCGCCGGTCGACGAACCCTCGCGAATATTTCAAAATAGGTGGGGCGCTACGCTCCGCTCCTACCCTGAAAGTCTCGGGGGGATTCGTCAAGCGGGGGCTGAGATAAAAGGGGGGTCCCAAAACGCGTTTTTCCCATGCATTTTTCCATAGGACCTTTAGACAGGGCTACAGCCCGAACGGCGGAACAGAATTACTAGAAATTTGGCAGAGAGGTAGTCCTCAGGTCAAGGAAGTGCCTTTTGTAGGTTTGGTGTAAATCTGTTCAGTAGATTCTGAGAAAATAGCCTTTAAATCAATATATATATCTGAGCCAGCTTACGGTGCGCTTACGGTACGCTTACCGTACGCGTACGGTGGCGTGCGCGAGCGCCATTCTGATTGGCTCTTAGATCTTAGTAAACATTCGAATCGGCCGAAACCAGGAAGCGGCGGCCGCCATTTTCTCTCTCGCACTGAGAGTGATTTCTAAAATATAAAGCCCAAAAACATGTAAAGGGGCTGTTTAGACAGCTCCCACACACATAGCCATGTTGAGGGAGTCCCCAAAGATCCCCCAAGGGCAAAAACTGAATTTTTATTTTTTCGGTAATTTCGCCGATTACGCTTACGCGTACGGTAAATAATTTAAAAAAAAAAAAATTATCCACACTCTCTCCACCCCGTGTGCAAATGGTGCCCGAAGGGCACCATTTGTGCATGGCTCATAAAATATACGAAAAATTAAAATATTACCTTTCAAAACGAAGTGCATCATATGTCCTCCATGTGCGCACGGTGCGCGAAGCGCATCGTGCGTACATGGCCCATCTAGCGTAACGTGGGTACGCGGTGCGCGTAGCGCACCTTGTGCCCACCGTGCGTGCACGGCACTAACTGCGTAAAGTGGGCGCGCGGTGCGCGAAGCGCACCGCGTGCTCACTGTGCGCTTCCGGTGCGCGAAGCGCACCATGCGCGCACGGAACGAACTGCGTTAAGTGGGCGCGCACGCCACGAATGGCGTAAAGTAACTTAGCATTTAAAAAAACGTACAAATTCACTGAAAAAACCATAGGTTTCACACACGTTATAGTTAGGAATTAGCATTTAAAAAACCTTGCAAATTCACTGAAAAAACCATAGGTTTCACACATGTTATAGTTAGCGGAAATTTTACTGATAAAAAACCAATGAAATTCCCCCGTTATAGTTAGTGCAGGCAACTATAACTCACGCGACCGCAATCTTCTGCTGATGACATATGTGTCTTTATGAAAAAAAAATATTTGTAATATATGTATAGCTAAAAATGTATGGAAGAAGACATGGGCAAATAAGTGTCTAAATATAGTATTAGCATCAGCAGAGGATTGCGGTCGCGTGAGTTATAGTTGCCTGCACTAACTATAACGGGGGAATTTCATTGGTTTTTTATCAGTAAAATTTCCGCTAACTATAACATGTGTGAAACCTATGGTTTTTTCAGTGAATATATATATACATAGATGGTGGCGTTTTATAGATGATGTGTTTGTGATATGGAGGGGAAACAAAGAATCAGCTTTCAAATTTGTTGAGACCATAAACGTCAATGCTCTGAACCTGAATTTCACGGCAGATATAAATGAAAAGTCTACACAGTTTTTAGACACAGAAGTTTACATCAGGGACAATTCTATTCATACAAAACTACATAGTAAAAGCACTGCGGGTAATGCCATATTACATGCTACGAGCTTTCACCCCTATCATCTGATCAAAAGTATCCCTTATGGAGAATTCTTGCGGATCAAACGAATATGCAATACTGATGAGGATCTCAAGATATGCCAGAGTGAGGCATTTAATAGATTCATCCATCGAGGGTACAACAAAAAGGAACTCTTCATAGCTATGAATAGAGCAAACACATGCAGTGCTAGTGTAGATGATGATGAAACAATTCCCACTACTAAAAAGACAGAATCTGAAAATACCATTAGACTAATTACACCCTACAGCCAACAAAATAAACAAATCAAAAGGATTATTTATAAAAATTGGCCTATTGTCAAAACAGATCTTACTATGTCCCAATTAGTGCCCGAATTGCCTAATATTACTTTTAGACGAGCTCCTTCCATGAGAGATGCATTAGTAAGATCAAGTCCAGAAGTTACCAAAGCCACTAGTAACTGGCTAACTACTACTAAGAAAGGTTTTTTTAAATGCAGTTCATGTAGAGCCTGCAAATTCGGCATCAATACTCAGGAAGTTACAGGAATGGTGACATCTAATCCTATCACAATTTCCAAAATGCTTACATGCCGTACTGAGTTTGCAGTTTATGTTTTACAATGTACTTGTAAACTCAGATATGTAGGAAGTACTAAACTCCAAGTCTTCAATCGGATCCTACAGCACTTGCGAGCAATAGTTAACTCAGACCCCAGTTACCCAGTAGCACGTCACTTCAAACATGTGCATAACAATAACCTGAATGACCTTAGCTACTTTGTCATAGATATGATACCCAAATCCATCAGAGGGGGCAATAGGGAGAAAAAACTGCGGCAACTAGAGTCATATTACATCTTGACTCTAGATTCCAAAATGCCTAATGGTCTGAATAACAGTGAAGAATTGCACCACTTCCTATAAATTATTCCTGTATTATTTATCTGGGACCAATATACTGTCTTACTATTTTTTTGTATATCTGCCATCCATGTTTTAACCTTTATATTGTGCCATGTTATCAGGCTTTTACTGAATTTTTAGATGGGTTTTTTATCATAGGTTTTACTGGGGCTCCGGTTTTACTTACGATTTTAAACAATCTATTAATGATATGATCGCCGATACAGGCAGGTACATTAGGTTTTACACGTATTTAGCACCTGCTTTTATCTGTGCGTATTAATTACTTGTAAACTCTCTATAGGCATGTTATACTATCAACTTTAAAACCTATCCCTCTAGCAATAGCACGCTATATGACACATTTAGCTGGTACGTGAAGTTTATATCACAACCTCACAGGAGGTTGATAGAATATTAGCAACGTTCAGTCTCATTTATTTGTTTACTTCATTTCCAGCTTTGCCTTTATATGAGTTTTCTATATAATATATATATGCACAGTATAGGCATTTAGCTTCTCTACATTGATTAATTTTCATATGATTTTAATATGGATATTTTATCAGGATGTATTTTAATTATTATTATCGGTGTTTGAATTTAATCTTTTATAAACTAATAGATTTCTAGCACTTGCACTTTCACTATGTTTACATATTTATTCTTTTATTGTAAACTGCGATCTTTGCACAGTTGTCCGTATACAAATACGTATTTGTAAAATCTCCAATAATATGTTAAATAATATTGTGTAATATAGCTACATATGAGATTTCAAAAAATTGGCGGCAACTAATGTCTGTTTTCACTGTTTGGTCACCGATATAAAATCTCTGATTGGCCGCAAGCATGTCATGTGATCAAGACAGTTGTTTACTGTCGAAACGCGTTATGCTGCTACTTAGCCAAAATTGCTGACAACTTTGAGCAATAAAACTGCACTGAATTCATCAACACGCTGTGGTCTGTACCTGTTCTTTCCGGAAATTGGGGATCAGACGGGACGGTGATACTTGATATATATATATATATATATATATATATATATATATATATATATATATATATATATATATTCACTGAAAAAACCACAGGTTTCAGGGGCGTTATAGTTAGCTGGACTTTTCACTCGTACAAAACCATAGAAATTCCCCTGTTATAGTTAGTTCAGCTAACTATAACTCGCGCGCCCGCAATGCACTGCTGATGACATCACATATTACATCACTCATGACATGGTCAGTGACATCACTCATGACATCACTGATGACATCTCAAATGACATCACAGATGACATCACTGATGACATCATCCAGTGAATGTGTGTTTTTCTGAAAATTACATATGTTTTATATATGTATATCTCAAGGTCGATGGAAGAATAAATGGGTATTTAAGTGTCTAAATGGAAGATTTGTTTTTGAAAAATTGATTGTATAACTGACTGATTAAGTGTATCTTAGTGAATACATGGCTTAGTGAGTAATGTTTAAATATGTAAATATCTGTATCAGTCTCTCACTTTGTGTATAAGTGGCTGCATGGGTTGTTGAGTAGCTACATGAGTGTCTATATAGGTTATTAGTTGGTTTTTTGAGTATCAGTATAAGTGTCTGATGTCTGTATGGTTCGGTGGGGGGTATTCCGTAGTGCATAGATGCATGAATGAGTGACTCACTGTTTGTATGTGTTGAAGACAGCATGTGTGCAGGACTGTATGGGTGGATGAGTGTGTGCATGGGTGTGTTAGTGAGTGAATGACTGTCTCAATAGTGTCTCTATGAGTAACTACATATGTTTTAAACTAGTATATGTGACTATTGGTGTATATAAGTGAGTATAAGTGAGAGTGAGATATTGAAAGAGTTCCTGTATGAATAAGTATGTGTTTCGTTAAGTGATTGTTAAAAAGACTAAGTATGTGTAAGTTTCTGTAGAAGTAAGTGTGGTGGTGTGTGTATAACTGTATATGCAGGTAAACGGATGTTTGATTCTTTATTAGCATGAGTGACTATGTGTGTGAGTAACTTTATGGATGAGTGGCGTTGTGTAACAGGATGTATAGGTGTATGAGTACATATGATGAGTGAGTACATGTGTGAGTGACTGTATAGGACTGTTGGTGAATGAGTGGATGTGGATGTGGATCTTACAATTACTGAATATGTTGTTGTAACTGGTATTGGTATGTCCATTGGTTTGAACATTTTAATTTCTATTTTTGAATGTGTGTATCAAAGGTTATATTAGGGGGAGAGGAGGTCTGCCACTCTATCACAAGGATGATGTCATCAGTGATGTCATGAGTGATGTCACTGACCATGTCATGAGTGATGTAATATGTGACGTCATCAGCAGTGCATTGCGGGCGCGCGAGTTATAGTTAGCTGGACTAACTATAACGGGGGAATTTCTATGGTTTTGTACGAGTGAAAAGTCCTGCTAACTATAACGCCCCTGAAACCTATCGTTTTTTCAGTGAATTTCTAAGGTTTTCTAAATGCTAATTCCTAGCTATAACGTGCCTGAAACCTATGTTTTTTTCAGTGAATTTCAAAGGTTTTTTAAATGCTAATTTCTAGCTATGCCTACAGAGATAGGACATGTGAAGAAAGAAGGAAAAACGCACAGAAAGAAAAAAAAGAAATGCAGAAAGAAGCAACAGAAGTCCTCAAAGACGAAGAAAAGTGCAGGAAGAAGTATAACGTGCAGAAAGAACAAACAGAAGAGCAGAAACAAGCCTTGTTGCAAAATCATCCTGTACCCTCAACTTTTTCAGACGGTTGCTGGTGGTAACTGAGTCTGACTAACCAGTCCTAGAGCCAGTGCTATGTTAAAAGACACTCAGAATACAGTGAAAACACCTACATACACTAGGGCATACTATGTGTTGGGGTCCCCCTGTGATTAGCATGACCTCCTCTGTAAGCCCCTAGTATATAATAGGGCAGGGGATTAAAACTACCTCTTAAAACGCACCACAGGGCGTGTTTGAACACGTCACCTCATGCCCCGTCCCCTCCCTTCCCCACTGTGTAAACACGCCCTGTAGCCGTTTTAAGTTGGGATATTAAGTCCCCTTGAATCCTGAGGGTCCCTAGGGTCCAACTAGACCACTAGGTACCTCCAGTAAGCACCACAGAGCTGCGTTGCAGAGAGGTGTAAAAAGTGGCACGGCCTGCACCACCTCTCTGCAACGCAGAGCAGTGGTGCTTACTGGAAGCACCTGGTGGGCTAGTTGGACCCCAGGGTCCCACAGGATTGAAAGGGAATTATTTCCCCAACTTAAAAACGCTCCACAGGGCCTGTGGGCGTTCTGAGTTGAGAGATTAAGTCCCCTTGAATCCTAAGGGTCCCTAGGGTCAAACTAGCTCACTAGGTACCTCCAGTAAGCGCCACAGAGCTGCGTTGCATGGAGGTGTAAAAAGGGGCGTGGCCTCAGAACACCTGTCTGCAACACAGCTCCCTGGCGCATACTGGAGATACCTGTTGGGCTAGTTGGCCCTCAGGGACCCTCAGTATTGAAGGGGAATTAATTCCTCAACTTACAACTGGCCAGGGGGTGCGTTTGCAGAGTGCTGCAAGGAGGGGGCGTGGCCTCCGGCGCGATGCCGGTCTTTTATTTCAGGGGTGTGGGATTTTCCAAATAATCTAGTTGTCCAAGGGACAAAATGCCACTGAGATCTACATGTCCTGTAAAATCCACTTGTCCCACCTACCCCCGTTCCACATCAAACCTAAGGGCTCCGGCTGACAGAGAAACATTAATATATTTTTGCTTTATTGAAATCAGTAAACCATTGAATGCTGTGCAATAATAATGCTAAAGGAAAACTTGTCAAGCGATATTATCGCGTCCCTGCCCCCCTGCGCCCCCTCCCCTTAACCCTGACGGCAATTATTTTATTTCTATTCCCCTTTTTTTCCATTTTTTTTGGCTGTGTATTTATTCCCACAAAATACGTACATTTCAAACCATACGTAATGTACTAATTTACCGTCACCCTTGGCTGTGTATTTATTCCCACAAAATACTTACATTTCAAACCATACGTAATGTACTAATTTACCGTCACCCTTGTAAAAACGTATGGGTGGAATATAAAAGGTGTCAGCCAGCGTGCCTCCTGCCATTTCCCCCTCACTTTTGCAGCTGGCCAGACGTGAGCCCTACATTCCTTGCGAATCGGTAAGTTGTATCGAAAAAGAAACAGCAAAGTTGGGAGCTTCCTTTAATAATAAGAATCGTTTTTTCGCCAAATGTACCCTCTTTGCAACATTAATCAATTGTGTAATGTATATTTGTCGGTGTGTTTACGTAGTTATGGGCTGAAAGTTAATAGCTCACTATTCTATATTAGGACTTTAAGTTATAAATTGCAAGTCACCAACGGATGTCTCTTTTGAAAGCATTAATCTGCAGATCTGTTCCCATCCTATGCACTCTGTAATCGACTTCGTACATGTTCTTTGCAGCAGGCATATTAACCCTCTGCACTAACTTCACCGAGGTCACAACCTCAACTATACAAAACACAGATCTTTTCGCCAAATGTACCCTCTTTGCAACGTTAATCAATTTTGTAATGTATATTTGTCGGTGTGTTTATGCAGTTCTGGGCTGAAAGTTAATAGTTCACTATTCTATATTAGGACTTTAAGTTATAAATTGCAAGTCACCAACGGATGTCTCTTTTGAAAGCATTAATCTGCAGATGTTTCCATCCTATGCACTCTGTAATCGACTTCGTACATGTTCTTTGCAGCAGGCATATTAACCCTCTGCACTAACTTCACCGAGGTCACAACCTCAACTATACAAATCACGGATCTCTTTCCAGGATGGTAATTCATCACTCAAGTTTCCTACACATTTCTGTGAGGCCTGGTAATTGCCGGCGGAAAGAAACGCTGCAGCAGGTGCTTTGAAAGCTTTTAGTGCTGGCTGCGCCATGTGCGACAATGTTTTTTTTGCACATAAGCCAAAGGAGTAAAAGTGTAGGAGTCACATGTCACCCATACTGGTAGGCAGTAGTTTAAGAGTGCTTGGTGTGGAGAAGCACAAACGCAGAGTCGAAAAAGAAACAGCAAAGTTGGGAGCTTCCTTTAATAATAAGAATCGTTTTTTCGCCAAATGTACCCTCTTTGCAACATTAATCAATTTTGTAATGTATATTTGTCGGTGTGTTTATGCAGTTCTGGGCTGAAAGTTAATAGTTCACTATTCTATATTAGGACTTTAAGTTATAAATTGCAAGTCACCAACGGATGTCTCTTTTGAAAGCATTAATCTGCAGATCTGTTTCCATCTGCGGTATGAAGGCTCTGGACCCGCGATGTTAAACCCGCGTTGCGATGGCAGCACGTGAATCTGAATTCGTTGTAATGGGTGTTTTCCCCCATGAAGCGGTGGTAGCGCAGCGCGCCTGCTTGCGATACGCTTTTTTGACGTCCTCATCTGAGGCGCCGAGGAGGGCAGGCCTAGGCTTTTGTACTAATTAATCTACCCACGCACGGTTGCTAAAAATATAAATAAAAGAAAATCGCAGCACCTCCGTCACAATATCACACAATTCAAGCGGGCAAAACTGCTTATTTTACCTGAATGCTTATTGCGAGCCTCGTGGCGGCCACGGATTACTGCTTGCAGAGGCTGAGTGACGTTTCACTCCCCCAGCCAATCACTGGCTAGAGCCCAGTCATGGGCTGCTAGCCAATCAGATGCCGCCAAAGGCTCTCTGCAAGCTCCGGATTGGCTGTGAGCCCCAGAGTGCCCACAGCCTGTTGTTTTAACGTGATTAAAACGTGATTAATGTCTACATGTCCGTCGGACATAAATAGACAATAAATCTTCTTGCCCGTCAATATAAACAACATGGTTCGGGCGTCGGGCGATATGATTCCCCCACCCGTGTTTCTCTCAAACATGGTTCGTGATATCACAGCAGAAGGCTTTTTCACATGGTAAAATCACCTTAGAAGACACCACAATTCCTAAAATGAGTATGGTGCCATCAACAAATGATTTATAATGTAACTAAAGTCTTAAAACTTTCTATTAACTGCAATGCTTTTTAATGAGGTGCTATCATGTATATTGGTCCCAAGATGGCTGCCAATACTTCTTGGATGAAGTACTGACAGCCAATCAGATCTCACGATGAGATGTGTGGTTAGGCTCCGCCCAGATATGTATATGATTTTACTTTTGATTTTCTCAGGAACTACTGAACAGATTGACACCATATATGCAAAAGGCACATGCCTGACCTGAGGACTAACTCTTTGCCAAATTTCAAGTAATTCTGTTCAGCCGTTCGGGCTGTACCTTGGACTAAAGGTCCCTATGGAAAATTGCATGGGGAAAACGTGTTTTGGGACCCCCCTTTTTTCTCAGCCCCCGCTTGACGAATCCCCCCGAGACTTTCAGGGTAGGAGCGGAGCGGAGCGCCCCACCTATTTTGAAAATTTCGCGAGGATTCGACAACCGGTGCCAAAGTTATTCCAAATAGAATGTTGCAGATTTCCTATGGAAACACGGTCCTAACTATAACTATCTACTGGCGACCGCCAGTAGATAATATATGTATATATATATGTATATATGTATGTGTAGTACACGCGAGCTGGAAGAAGGCAGAACGCCGAAACGCGTCCTCGAAACTCGTGTACTTTTATTAAAGGATTGAACTCACCCCACGAGTGCAGTGTGTTTTTTGGACACCGGAGCTATTATTTTAAGTGGACCCACCCCCACTATTTTGCACACGTCAGAAGAGTGCTGTGTACGCCATGGTGGACTGTGGAGCGATGAAAATATGGCGTCCTGCACCGCCACTGGGCGTTGTAGCATCAGCGACGTGATGAAGCGCCAGTCACACAGACTGGAGGAATATTGGATATATGCCGATCCCTGCGCTGCCTGTGACGGAAGCTGGTGGTTGACGAGGGGTGCCTTACAGACCAACCATCCACACGACGTGATGGGGTGCCCAGGCTAGCGGTAATAGGGAGTTGTGACAGCTGAGGAGTCCAAGACATTGGATATGGATCGACCTATACCTCTCTCCCTGACATCTGCCGCGCCCAATGAGCATCCAGCTTTGACATTTAAGGCACTGATCCGCACACGCTGTGTGTAGTACATGCGAGCTGGAAGAAGGCAGAACGCCGAAACGCGTCCTCGAAACTTGTGTACTTTTATTAAAGGATTGAACTCACCCCGCGAGTGCAGTGTGTTTTTTGGACACCGGAGCTAATATATATATATATATATATATATATATATATATATATATATATATATATATATATATATATATATATATATATATATATATATATATATATATATATACATATAGATAGATAGATATATATATATATATAGAGAGAGAGGCAAGAAGCGCTGCTGCTGCTCCTTATTTCTGCTTATTTATGTGTGTCTGAAGTTTTAGAGTTTTAAGGTTGAATTTTAAATCTGTAAAAAGCTGCACTTTATTTTTGTGAACACCTAATGTATGATTGCTGCTGGTCTCTTTCCTGGCTCCTCACCTTTCGCTCTCTGTAGCATTTAGGCTCTCAGCTTTCCCGCGACTCGACCAAGTCGCGCTCTCTCTCCCCTGCTCCGGGGACGTACTCTCTTCATCCCTTGGCTCTCTGGTCTGCCGCGGGATTCCCGTTTGTGCGGAGAAAGTCTTTCTATTCTCTTTAGTGCTTATCCAAGGTGGACGCCTCTCGGAGGTCGGCGGTCCAGCTTGCTTTGCACTTCCGGGTCTGGGGGCATTTAAACCCATGCAATTACGAGCACGCAGCGGACGGGCATGCTGCCCATTTTCCCCCAGGAAATGACTACGCCCTGGCTAAAACTTACTCCAAGTTACAACTTCTTGAGCTGCACACTAAATCTCATCACGAGGGGTGCAAGAAGAAGTGGGATCTGAACAAGGGGGATGCTGTACCCTGTCAACATTGCAAATTAAGGCCCATTAAGAGTAGGATTTCCCATCTTGGTCATCTCAAAACACCGCAGGGAGTGTAGGGTAAGACAGAGACCAAGAAAAAAGCTGAGAGCAGGACAAATCCACTTCGAGGAGCGCTGACGAACTCTCGCTCCATGATTAAACACAAAACTGAAGTTGCCTTGTAAATTCAACTACTTAATTTAGGATTGTCTTTTCATTACCGAGACATGCCCCAGGGTCTGTTCAGGCCCTGACCTGGTTGACGCTGTCCCCCCGGGGCTATACTATATTTAGACAAGACCGCTCAGACAGAAGAGGAGGTGGCCTAGCCTTGGTGGCTAGGGAATCCCTCAGATGCACACTCAACGCTGTGAAAGTGGCTCCGGGCACCATACTGGAAGCTGTCTCTTTCAGGATCAAACTATCTGAGAACTTTTGCTTCTCAGGCCTTCTATCTTATTGTCCACCGGGCCGGAGAGCCATGTTTATGGAGATCTGGTGTAAAACCTTTGAACCATTTGCTACCACTGCTCACTATACGATCTTAAGGGACTTCAATTTTCATCTTGAAAACCACCTAGATAAAGACACAGTCCACCTTATAGATCTTATGTCTTCCAGGGGGTTTGTGCAGCGGGTCCAATCCCCCATCCACACAGCCGGCCACACTCTGGATGGTATTTTTAGCAATCACGATGACTTGGTGATTGAGGTAGTCCAACCCCTCAGCTGGGTGGACCATTGACTGATTGAATTTAAAATATTCCACCCTCTCACCACCAGATGGTATGAGCCCCCCCACTGGGTACCGTCACTGCAGAAAAGTGAACATGATTCACGACCACTAGCTGGGAGGCTGCCGTGGTTTTGATCCCTGCCGGGAGGCACCACACTCCCCCCTATACAGCAGAGGGCTTTTAGGGCTGGATTAATAGGGCCCTAGACACAGTTGCCCCTTTCCAAAACTGTACTATTAAAAGGACAAAACCTTCTGCCCTATGTTTCTTGGATGAGCTTATGGAGCTGAGGTGTGAATGCCGTCGACAAGAAGGCAAATAACGCAGTAACCCTGGCCCCCGGGAGAAAAATCCAAGCAGCGCTCACTGCTACAGAACTACAAAGACACCATTTTCCAGGCTAAATCCTGTGTTTTTAACTGAAAAGATTTTGTCAGTAGACAATTCCTCCAGTACGCTCTTTAAGGTAATTAAGGAAATCTCGGAACCACCCCAGCAACAACCTATGATTCCCTCCCAAGATTTCTGCGACAACGTAGCAAAATCTATTTTGAGGAGAAAGTCCTGAAGATCTTCCACGAGTTTGCTCCTTCTATTGACAATGTTTCTGTTAGTGAGGAAACGACGGGGGACAGTACTGAACCGAGTTTGGAGAAACTCTTACCGGTCACCACGAAGAATGCTTTGTCTTCCTTTTCAACTATTTCAACTCAACAAACTAAAGATCTTCTCCTTGGTCTTAAATCCGGAGCGCCATCCGACCCTTGCATGCCCTCCACACTTGAACTGGCGCCAGATTTAGCAGCTAATTTCCTGTGCGGGGTATCAATGGAATACTCTTGTCCGGCTGCTACCCGGATATCTGGAAGGAAGCTATTGTTCTTCCGCTCCTAAAGAAACCCAATGCCGATCCCTTGGAGCTAAAGAATTTCTGCCTATTTCCCTCCTTCCCGTCCCAGCAAAAATCCTGGAGAAATTCATTAATACTGAATCGATTAAGTACATTGACTCACAGGAAATCTTAGATTGTTCCCAGAATGCATTCCGCGCCAGTCACAGCACCGAATCTGCCCTTATTGCAGCCACTGACTGCATTCGGCTGCAGGTAGACCAAGGGGGCTCTTCAGTGTTGATTCTGCCTGATTTATCGGCAGCATTCGACACCGTCTCCCCAGCGCGCATTGTCCAACTTTTGTGGGAAGTGGGATCAGGGGAAAAGCCCTGCAGCATCTCCATTCCTTTTTAGACTTGCTGGTGAACGACAATGCTGCCCACCGCCCTGGTTCTTGTTCCTGGGTCAGGACGGTGCCCAACCCCACCGGGCTGGCGTCTACTAAGACTTCGGTCGGCTTTGCGGGGTCAAAGTACGCGAGTGTAGCTTCTCCTAGGAGGGCATCCTTGATGCTCTGGAAGGCCTCTTCTTCTCTTCTGATTTCGTGTGGGCTCGCAGTGGCTCCGCCCGTGTGGCTAGTCCTGGGATGAATCTCCCACAGTAAGTAGCCATACCTAGGAAACTGCGTACTTCTGTTGGAGTCAGCGGGGCCGGTGCATCTCTGATGGCTTGGGACTTCCTCGGGTCTACTTGGATGCCCTCTTGGTTAAACACGTATCCGAAGAATTCCAAGGATGGCTGAAAGAACTGGCATTTCTCTTTATGCAGGGTCGCCCCATGGTCTCTGAGGCGCGCCAGTGTGCTGCGGAGATGTTTGTAGTGCTCTGCCGCTGTCGCAGAGTGAATAAGGATGTCATCACTGACATTTAGTACGCCGGGCAAACCAGACAGCATCTCTCTTATCGTGTTCTGAAACACTTCGGCTGCCGACGATATGCCGAAGTTGAGTCTCTTGTATCTCCTTAACTCTAGATGGGTGCTGAACCTGGTAATGTATCGACTGTCCTTGGCTAGTTGGAGTTGGTGATACCCTGCGTTTAGGTCGATCTTCGAAAACCACTTGGACCCATTCACATCTGCGATGATGTCATCCATTGTTGGCGTGATGTGTCGCTCCCGCCGTATTGCTTTGTTCGGCAATCTCATGTCAATACAGAGGCGTATTGCCCCCGGTTGTTTTGGCTTCTCTGCGATGACCATCGGCGACACCCAGGGGGTCGGCCCGGTCACCTTCTCAATAAGGCCTTGCTTTTCTAGGGTTTCCAGCTCTTTTTCCACTAGCGGCCGCAGGTGGAACGGGATTCTCCGGTGCCGCAGTGCGACCGGGGCGACTGCCTCATCAATGTGTAGTTTGACTGGGCTACACTTGATACGTCCCAGCCCCTTGAATAGTTCAGGGAATTGGTTGAGCAGTTCCTCCACTTGGTGAGTCTGTATTCTCCTTGCGAACGAGATCAGACCCAGGTCTTCTGCAGTGTGGCTGCTTAGAAGGGTGTCCGCTTCTCTGTTAACCACGTGTATCATCACCGTTACTTCTCGATCATCCACCTTGATTGGTACTGTGATTTTTCCTTTTAATGGCAGGGGTGTGTCGGCTCCGTAAGCATATATTCGTGTTTTGGACGGCTTTACCTCGGGCCGGGGCTTCAGCTGGCGGTATTGTTGCAGGCCCATGACGTTGGCTCCGGTATCGATGACCGCCTGTATTTCTGTTCCTGCCACGTGGACAACACACGTTGGTTGTGGCCTGCGGCGCAGCTTGAGTTCCCGCGTGAACGAGATGAGGTAGGCCTCTCCTTCCTCTTCGTCCGATGCCTCTTTACTCGTTTCTTGGTACTTCTTCCCTTTTCTTTTTGGGTCTTCGGGCGGCCTCACGTCCGTCACCGACAGGTGACTTACCGCCTTCGTCGGGGATCGTCTGTTCCGGACCTCCCGGTCCCTCGTGCGTCTCCGGCATACCGATGAGAAGTGGTTCGGTATCCCGCAGTTGGTGCACGTCTTCCCTTGTGCGGGGCAGTCTTTCGCAGCGTGTGGTTCATGCCCACAATACCCCCACTTTGATTTGGACTTCTCTGTGTTCTGGGTCCTGAATGGGCCTCCCCTTGGTTTGGCGCGAATCGCATCCGCCCGCTCTACTTTAATGTTTCCGGACTGTGCTGGGGTCTTCGTAAACGCCTGGTCCATCTTATTCGCTCTAGCTGCCGACAAGTCATGTGTTCTCACCAATACGAGCATGTCCTCGAGTGCGATTTTCGGCTGCCGCAGAATGAGCCCATTGACTCCCCTTCTTTCTGCCGAGCCTGGCGCAGTTTGAAACGTTCAAAATCTGGGTTCAGTTGGGGGTCAAAATGGGCATTCAGGGCGGTTACTGCTGCGTCGTAATCATCCGCTGCTCCGGTGTTAGGCAAGTGCTTGAACAGCTTGAATATCTCATCTCCTGCGTAGTGCAGGAGCAAAGACCTTTTAATAGCGTCGTCTGTTTCCCTGCTCACGATGAAGTAATTGTTGAGCCGTTCTATCCAGATCTTCCATCTGGGCGACACTGTCGCAGGGTCTTCCAGTTCGCTGAATGGTGGTAGCACTCCCGACGCAGCGTGCTGGAATGGGGCGGGAGCAGGAGCTGGCGCTGGTCCCTGTGCGGCTCTCTGGGCATTATCAACCATTGTGTCGGGCGAGGTAGGTGACGGGCCTCTACCTTGATTTCCGGTGTTACCTCTGTGGCGTCTCTTGTGTGCGTGTGACGCTGCTGTTCGGCCAGCTGGGGGTGTTGGCCAGGCTCGTGGGTCTGTGCCACCTTGGAGCACTGGATACCACGCTTTTGGTCCAGCGCTTAAAATGAGACTGAGTGTATCCTTCCCTGCGTCCTCTTGCAGTTACTTTCAGTTTTACTTTCCTTTGTGTTTCTAGTTACATTGCTTTTGCCCAGTGCTTGTGGGTAGGCGCAGTGCTCTCCTTTTGACGATCTTCCAGACCCCCTCTGCAATGGGTGTATCCACCTGGGCCTTGCGCGACTCCCTTTCTGTTTTTTTTTTTGTATTCTCTAGCTGCCTTTGTGGTGCAGCGGGGCTCTTGTCAGCAGGGTACAGGCAGGCAGGCCGTTCTGGGTCCGGGAGCAGCGCCAGCGGCGTGCGAGACGGCAGCAGGGGTCACACGCACTCACCGCGGGCCTTGCAGAGGAGTCAGCGGTGTACGCGCGGCCTCGTGCGGGCAGGACGTGCCGGCGCACGTGCGCTCAGGTGCAGGAGTCAGGAGCCGATGACCGTGAAGTCGACGGAGCTTCAATGCTGGGATTTTGTGAGCCCCCACCCTCGTCGCCAGTGTGCTATCGGCTCGTCAGGGCCGCGGGGGTGACCTCATGGCAGCGCAGCGCGCGTAGAGCCAGCGCGACACAGCACACACACGCCTACAGACTGCGGTTGGAGACCACGCCCCCGAGCGGGCGGCCCCTTTTATTAGGTCCCCGCGGGCCACGCATGGCCCGCGGATGTGGTGTGACATCACCTACAAACACTAGACTGTGGAATACTACAGTGATCTTCTGCTTCCTACCTGTGATGCAACGCAGTGCCGCATTTTTGGCTGCTGCACTGCGTTGCGTGACTTCTTTGAAAATCTACCCCTGCAAGTCATACAGGGCGTGAATACACAGCATGCGAAGCTATCCGTCATAATGCCTTCACATTATGCACCATGCACAAGATGCTGCTTACGTAACTGGACCAAGTCTGAAGCACATTCTCCTGGCCCCCTATACACACCACAGAAAACCCATTAGCTTCTGTCCATAAGGCAGGTTAAAAAGGTTAGAAAATCTCACACAATAGCTCACTTTGGATGATTCAGTTATCCTTCCTGTTCAGTAACCAATGACAATCTCCCCAGCCATTGTGTTTTTTCGTTTCATGCCTGTTGGAAAACCACTCCCACACTAGAAAGGGTGGTGGTGGTCTTCCGGAACACACTGTGGTAGCTTGGCTCGAGTGGTCAGGAAACAGGCGCAGTGCTAAGCATACAACATACCCATACAATAACCCTGCGTGCATCCGTTCCAAAAACGACTCTACACCGTAAAAATTATGAAAATATTCTTTCTTTATCTTTTTCTCTTAGTTGCTGATTGGAAAAATAAATAACAATCACAATATACAAATTCTTAAATAGAGCAGGTCAAATAAATATTTGCTGTTCGCTGAAATAAATAGGGGTGATCATAAATAACAGGACATAAATACAAGTGCAATATATACAGACAATTAAATACTTTGAGGTAATAAATACTGTACCAATAAATACTGTACCAATAAATACTGTACACCAACAAGTCCTGTGGACCTATAAATACAGTGCAGCAATAAATAGATAAGAACTTAATAAATACAGTATCCCCCAATAAATAATTAGAAGTATACAGCAACACTCATGAATCAGATGACACTTCAATTCTGAAGGGCTGATTTGGGCCCAGGCACAGCTTGTAGGGTTGTGGTAGGCTTGAGGGGTACTACTCCCTGGCTGAGGCAAAGGCTGAGGCCTAAACTGAGGTAGTTCAAAGGGGGGGGGAAATTCCAATGCCCTGGCTTCCCTCTCCACACAACCTCTCTAGGTTAGTCCCAGATCACCCCAGGCACAGTCAGGTGGGATTCAGCACCTCCCTAGCCCCTTAGAGTAGTCTCTCAGGTCTCCACAGGGCCTAAGGCGCCCTCTACTCCACTTACTGCCCTTTTCTGATGTTCCGACGCCGCTGGAGTCGTGTCGACGCCGTGAGGCGGTTCCGGTTCGGTCTCGGCGGCCTCGGCACAATGTCAGTTCTTTGACGACGCCGGAAGGCGGTTCCGGTCCGATGTCGGCGGCCTCGGTTCGATCTCGACCTCCGATTCGACGGCGTCGGGCAGTCTCTTCACGATGTCGACTTCGGGCGGCTCCGGTCCGATGGTGCACTCGGCTCCGATGACGTCGGCCGGCCTGGCCTCGCTGTTGACTTCCGGCGACTCCGGGGTGCGATCCTCACCCCCGACCTCCGGTGCTCCTCCTCACAGGCTCCGGGCGACTCCGGAGTGCGATCCTCACTCCCGACCTCCGGTGCTCCTCTACCTCGGTCTCCGACGACTCCGGAGGGCGGACTTCACCCATCCGATGACGCCGCTCACTCGACCTCGGTTCACCTCCTTCTCGACCCTTGGTATTCCTCTCGACCTCCATCGGCGCCCTCTTACGACCTCAGGCGGCTCCGGGTACGACGTCTGCTACCTCAGTCAGCGCCGCTTCTCCACCTCGGGCTCCAGGTCTTCGGCTACTCGACGCCAGACTCCAGGGAAACCAGTTCTCAGGTCAGAATCTTGCTGTCTTCTTGGTTCTAAGGCCTGTTCCTGCTGTCCAGGTCCTTAGGATGGTTTTCTTCTGTCTTCTTCCCACACAGGGCTATAGGCTGGGATCCATCAGTAGGGACAAGTATCAAGGGTGGGTTTATGGACCCCACTCCAGGCACAAGTTTCCACCCCTGCTGCTTCACTCCTTCCTCCTTCGCTGTTGTGCTCCTCTCTCTTCACCAGTCAGGTGCCAACTGCCAGCTCCAACTGCCAACTGCCTCTCTTATCCTCCCAACATTCTAAACGGTTTCCAACTGTCACACAGTTCTGGAATCTCCTGGAAGGTTCTGGAAGGTGCTGGTAGGTTCCAGTGGATGCTGGTGATGTCACAGGAGGCCACCATTTTGTGCTTCAGGCCCTCAGACAGAAATTTCAGGGGTAGCTAAAATGGCTCCCTGAATCTGTAGCAACACTAAAAAGTCTGGTGGTTCCCAAAAAGGAAAAATTCAAACAGGGTTTGAGGCAAAAGTGGGACAAAATAAATAATGATGAGGAGGGGCCACCCAAAGGGCTGACAGGTCTAACACGCGTCCCCCCCAGCTGAAAGTGGGGAGAGCTACCCAACCCCTTGGGAGTTCTCATCACTAAGGCGGAAATACCTTGAGAGACCGTCTGCATTGGCGTGGTCCACTCCAGGCCGATGTTCCACCTGAAAGTCCATCCCCTGTAGGGAAATAGACCACCTCAACAACTTGGGATTCTCCCCCTTCATTTGCATCAGCCAACGAAGGGGTCTGTGGTCGGTCTGAACCAGGAAGTGTGAGCCAAACAGGTATGGCCGCAACTTCTTCAGAGCCCATACCACTGCAAAGGCTTCACGCTCTATTGCACTCCACTTCTGTTCCCTGGGAAGTAGTCTCCTGGATAAGAAGACCACGGGTTGATCCAGACCCTCTTCGTTGAGTTGCGATAACACTGCCCCAATGCCATGTTCTGATGCATCTGTCTGGACAATGAACTTCTTGGAAAAGTCTGGGGCCCTTAAGACCGGGGCCTCGCACATGGCTTTCTTCAATTTCTCAAAGGCTTGCTGACAAGCCTCCGTCCAGACTACCCGTCGAGGTTGTTTCTTGGACGTGAGCTCCGTGAGAGGGGCTACGATGGTACCGTACCCCTTCACGAAGCGGCGATAGTATCCCGTGAGGCCCAAAAATGCTCGGACCTCAGTCTGTGTCTTGGGGGGTTCCCAGGCCATGATGGCCTCGATCTTCGCCTGGAGGGGCTGCACCGTTCCCCTACCCACCAAGTGTCCAAGGTACACTACCGACCCCTGCCCGATCTGGCACTTGCTGGCCTTGATCGTCAATCCAGCTTGTCTCAGGGCCTGGAGAACAGCTTGCAGGTGACGCAAGTGATCCTCCCAGCTGTTACTGAAGACGGCTATGTCATCCAGATAAGCAGCAGAGAAACTCTCCATCCCGGTGAGGATCTGGTTTACCAGGCGCTGAAACGTGGCAGGTGCGTTCTTGAGCCCAAAGGGCATCACACAGAACTGGTAGTGGCCATTGGGCGTGGAGAAGGCTGACCTTTCCCTTGCTCCACCAGTCAACGAGATCTGCCAGTACCCCGAAGTAAGGTCAAAGGTACTTAGATATTGGGCAGCTCCCAGCCGGTCAATCAATTCATCCGCCCTAGGGATCGGATGAGCATCAGTTTTTGTCACTGAATTCAGTCCCCGGTAGTCCACACAGAACCTCAGTTCTGGTTGGGCACCCGGTGGTGCAGCTTTCGGTACTAACACCACCGGACTAGACCAGGGGCTGCTAGAAGGTTCAATCACTCCTAGCTCCAGCATCTTAGTGACTTCACTATGAATGCTGGCCTTCACCTTGTCTGACATCCGGTAGATCTTGGACTTCACAGGTGGGCTGTCTCCTGTGTCCACGTCATGGACGCACAGGTGAGTCCTACCCGGGACAAGGGAGAACAACGAGGAGTACTGCCCCAGGACCTGGCGACAGTCCTCCTGCTGTTCAGGAGTTAGAGATGGGGAGAGAATCACTCCCTCCACCGACCCATCCTTCTCTTGAGACGCAAACAGATCAGGGAGAGGCTCGCTTTCCACGTCCTCTCCTCCGTCAGTCACCATCATCAAGATGACTTCGGGCCTCTCGTGGTGGGGTTTGAGGCGGTTGGCATGCAGCACCCGCAGGGGCTGACGAGGGATCTTCAGGTCCACCAAGTAGGTAGCCTTACCCTTCTTCTCCAACACCTCAAAGGGTCCTGACCAGCGATCCTGGAGGGCACTAAGCTCTCCAGGTTCGATCACCCACACCTTCTGGCCAGGCTCCAACTCCACCGGGTGAGCGTTGTGGTCATACCACGCCTTCATCACTGCTTGGCTGGCTTCCAAGTTGTCAGAAGCTTGCTTCCACAACTTAGCCATTTGGCTCCGGAAGGCCAGCATGTAGCTCACCACATCCTGGGGGAGCTTTCTGGGAGTTCTTTCCCATCCGTCTCTCACCAGGTTAAGAGGTCCGCGTACAGGGTGCCCATACAGAAGCTCGAAGGGGCTGAAGCCCACTCCCTTCTGTGGCACTTCCCTGTAAGAAAAGAGCAAACAGGGTAGGAGGACGTCCCATTTCCTCCGCAGGCTTTCAGGCAGACTTCTGATCATGCCTTTCAAGGTTTTGTTAAACCTTTCCACCAGACCATTGGTCTGGGGGTGGTAAGGAGTGGTGAACCGGTAGGTCACTCCACACTCCTTCCACATTGCCCGCATATATGCTGACATGAAGTTGGTCCCCCTGTCGGACACAACTTCCTTGGGAAAACCCACTCGGGTAAAGATTCCCATCAGGGCCCTAGCCACAACAGGTGCTGTTATGGTCCTCAGAGGTATTGCCTCTGGGTACCGTGTGGCATGATCCACCAGAACCAGGATAAACCTGTGACCAGCTGTAGTCGGTGGATCTAATGGACCCACAATGTCGATGCCCACCCTTTCAAAGGGGGTGCTAACGACAGGAAGTGGTTCCAGGGGAGCTTTCAGCTTCACCCCTGTTTTCCCACTGGCTTGGCAAGACACACATGTCCGGCAGTAGGTATCGGACGACACTTTCATCTGAGGCCAATAAAAGTGTGGGACAAGACGGGCGAAGGTCTTGTCTTGCCCCAGGTGTCCTGCCAATGGTATCTCATGAGCCAACTCTAAAAGGAAGGCTCGGTAACGTTGAGGGACTACCAAGGCTCGTGACGATCCATGTAGGGGTGCCTTGGGTTCACTGTAGAGGAGGCCATCCTCCCAGTAAACACTGTAGTTCCCTTCAACGTTCCCTGCTGCCTGGGCTTCGGCCTGTCGCCTCAGCCCCTCAAGGGTAGGGCACTCCCTCTGGCCCTGGCAGAATTCCTCCCTGGACGGGCCTCCCTCCACGTGCCACTCGGCCGGGATGGGTAAGTCCTCCAGGTTGGTAACGTCCCCCTCCGCAGACTCCTGGTCCACCACCTCCGGTGGCCTATCCGTCCTACGGGGTGGAGACGCCGAGGCAGGCTCCTCCTGTCCTTGGTTCTTCCCTTGACTGGCAGCTGGCTGGGCCTTTGTTCCAGGCTCCAGCCGGAATGAACTCCCTCTTCGGGTAGTCACGGACCTTGTGCTAACACAGGCCCAGTCAGGTGTACCCAGCATCTCGGTATGAGTCCGGTATTCCACCTCCTTCCAAGCGTTGTGCTCCATGTCATTGCCCAGCAGACAATCGACTGGCACGGCAGGGCTTACGGCAACTCGAAGTGAACCTGCAACCCCCCCCATTCAAAGGGAACCTCGGCCACTGGATAGTGACCTGTTCTGCCGTCAGCCATCGCGGCTGGGTGGAGTACATCGGGAATTACCTGCTCTGGAGACACCAGCTGGCTACGCACCATAGTCATACTGGCTCCTGTGTCTCTCAGAGCCTCCCCTCTTTGGCCGTTGATGGTGATCCACTGCCCATACTTTGCAGTATTTGCGGGCACCTGGATCTTAGGAACCATCTCCCGTTCTCCCAGGGACACTAAAGTGACACCCGCCCACTCCCTTCCCTTAGTTAAGGGCATCTCCTCCCCGAGCACTACACTAGCTACTCCGGGGGGCTTTCCTCCAGTGGGAGGGGGTGAGCGTTTCTGACACTTCGGATCTCCTTTATAGTGTCCAACGCCACCGCACTCGTAGCAATGGACAACCCTTGGCTGCTGACTCTGGCCAGGATTAGGGTTTCTGGGTGGGTTAGCCTTAGAGGTGAATCCTGTTCCCTTCCCTTGGAAGTTATTTTGGGGGCCTTTGGAGAACTCCTTTTTCTTTTCCCCTCCCTCTTTCTTCTGGGGGGCGCCCTGTCCGGCCTTTTGAGTATCCCCTCCAGTCCCCCTTGTGGACACCCGGGTACTAGCCCAAATGTCCGCCTCCTCAGCAAGCTTCCGGGGACTGGTCAGCTTGCTATCCACCAGGTGTTGCCGCAGTTCAGGGAAACATTTCTCGAGTAGGTGTTCCTTCAATACTAGGTCAAACAGCTCCTCGTAGTTCCTTACTTCACTGCCTTGAATCCAACCTTCCAGTGCCTTCTTTGCATAGTCCAGGAAGTCCACCCAATTCTGTGTGCCCAGTTTGTGACTACCCCTGAACTTCTGTCTGTACTTTTCCGGAGTTAGTCCAAACTTCCTGATGAGCGCCAGTTTCATGGGGGGGTAGTGGGTTTGCTCATCCTCTTCGAGGGCCAATAAAGCATCCCTACCAGCTGGAGGCATGTATTTGTACAATCCCCCTCCCCAATACTTCACTGGAACCCCATGGGCCCTCAATGAGACCTCATAGGCGGCTAGCCACTTGGCGATGTCGTCACCCAACCCATAGCTCGCTACAATGTCCTTTGGCAGGTAAGGTTTGGATTCCCTGGTGGACTCTTGGATTTGGCTGCCACCATTGGAAACAGGTTGTGCCCCGATTCGCAAAATCTGAAGATCTATTTCTTTCAGGCGCAATTCATGGGCCATCCTCTGCTCCTCTTTCTCCTTTTCCAGCCTTGCTAAGTCCCATGTGAGCTGTCTCTTCTCTCTCCGGTCTGCTAACTCCACTTCGGATAAGCCCCCACTAGAGACAGTGCTGCCCTTCCTAGAAAGTGTCCTGGGCCCTGCGGACAGGTTCCCCACCTCAGGTTGGTACATCTCAGCCCCCTCGGGGTCAGGCTCTCCATCCCTGTCTTCCTCCTCAGCCTTGCTTTCTCGGCGTGCCTCCCCCCAAGCCCTTACGCTGGTTTGGAGTGCACCCTTCTTTGCTCCTGGGGGACAGTACACCCCCTCCCGCTGGCAAAACTCCCTGAGTTGGGCCACAGTGTACGTTTCTAGATTCTCTAGTACAAACTCCATCTTGCCCACTCAGGTTAGAGGACAGGTTTTGTGCAGTAACAATGCAGGGGGGTACCTTTAGTAATACCTCCTCCCACCACCAGAGTAAATTTGGAAAAAACAAAAACCCACAATTAGGAAGGCCGCTGTGAGAAAACTCCCGGTGTAGGCCTATGGACTACCCACAGTTATTGTTGAGTATATGTAGGCACAGCTCTATCCCACCACTGAACACCAATTTATGTTGGAAAACCACTCCCACACTAGAAAGGGTGGTGGTGGTCTTCCGGAACACACTGTGGTAGCTTGGCTCGAGTGGTCAGGAAACAGGCGCAGTGCTAAGCATACAACATACCCATACAATAACCCTGCGTGCATCCGTTCCAAAAACGACTCTACACCGTAAAAATTATGAAAATATTCTTTCTTTATCTTTTTCTCTTAGTTGCTGATTGGAAAAATAAATAACAATCACAATATACAAATTCTTAAATAGAGCAGGTCAAATAAATATTTGCTGTTCGCTGAAATAAATAGGGGTGATCATAAATAACAGGACATAAATACAAGTGCAATATATACAGACAATTAAATACTTTGAGGTAATAAATACTGTACCAATAAATACTGTACCAATAAATACTGTACACCAACAAGTCCTGTGGACCTATAAATACAGTGCAGCAATAAATAGATAAGAACTTAATAAATACAGTATCCCCCAATAAATAATTAGAAGTATACAGCAACACTCATGAATCAGATGACACTTCAATTCTGAAGGGCTGATTTGGGCCCAGGCACAGCTTGTAGGGTTGTGGTAGGCTTGAGGGGTACTACTCCCTGGCTGAGGCAAAGGCTGAGGCCTAAACTGAGGTAGTTCAAAGGGGGGGGGAAATTCCAATGCCCTGGCTTCCCTCTCCACACAACCTCTCTAGGTTAGTCCCAGATCACCCCAGGCACAGTCAGGTGGGATTCAGCACCTCCCTAGCCCCTTAGAGTAGTCTCTCAGGTCTCCACAGGGCCTAAGGCGCCCTCTACTCCACTTACTGCCCTTTTCTGATGTTCCGACGCCGCTGGAGTCGTGTCGACGCCGTGAGGCGGTTCCGGTTCGGTCTCGGCGGCCTCGGCACAATGTCAGTTCTTTGACGACGCCGGAAGGCGGTTCCGGTCCGATGTCGGCGGCCTCGGTTCGATCTCGACCTCCGATTCGACGGCGTCGGGCAGTCTCTTCACGATGTCGACTTCGGGCGGCTCCGGTCCGATGGTGCACTCGGCTCCGATGACGTCGGCCGGCCTGGCCTCGCTGTCGACTTCCGGCGACTCCGGGGTGCGATCCTCACCCCCGACCTCCGGTGCTCCTCCTCACAGGCTCCGGGCGACTCCGGAGTGCGATCCTCACTCCCGACCTCCGGTGCTCCTCTACCTCGGTCTCCGACGACTCCGGAGGGCGGACTTCACCCTTCCGATGACGCCGCTCACTCGACCTCGGTTCACCTCCTTCTCGACCCTTGGTATTCCTCTCGACCTCCGTCGGCGCCCTCTTACGACCTCAGGCGGCTCCGGGTACGACGTCTGCTACCTCAGTCAGCGCCGCTTCTCCACCTCGGGCTCCAGGTCTTCGGCTACTCGACGCCAGACTCCAGGGAAACCAGTTCTCAGGTCAGAATCTTGCTGTCTTCTTGGTTCTAAGGCCTGTTCCTGCTGTCCAGGTCCTTAGGATGGTTTTCTTCTGTCTTCTTCCCACACAGGGCTATAGGCTGGGATCCATCAGTAGGGACAAGTATCAAGGGTGGGTTTATGGACCCCACTCCAGGCACAAGTTTCCACCCCTGCTGCTTCACTCCTTCCTCCTTCGCTGTTGTGCTCCTCTCTCTTCACCAGTCAGGTGCCAACTGCCAGCTCCAACTGCCAACTGCCTCTCTTATCCTCCCAACATTCTAAACGGTTTCCAACTGTCACACAGTTCTGGAATCTCCTGGAAGGTTCTGGAAGGTGCTGGTAGGTTCCAGTGGATGCTGGTGATGTCACAGGAGGCCACCATTTTGTGCTTCAGGCCCTCAGACAGAAATTTCAGGGGTAGCTAAAATGGCTCCCTGAATCTGTAGCAACACTAAAAAGTCTGGTGGTTCCCAAAAAGGAAAAATTCAAACAGGGTTTGAGGCAAAAGTGGGACAAAATAAATAATGATGAGGAGGGGCCACCCAAAGGGCTGACAGGTCTAACAATGCCTTAAGCAGCATTGCAGTTTCACCGATAACTGGATCCCTCTGCTTGCCTCCCAGCGCCCAAAATGCACTGCGGGCCTCCTCCTTAACACTGGCCTGTGCTTGATCAGCACAGAGAAAGGACAGCAATTAAAACATTGTCTGGAGTGGAACATGTTAATTTCCCTCCCTGCTTTTTTAGCAATTACAAAAAAGACACTGTAATTAGTGAGTCTGGAAGTGTCTGTCTCTACAGGGGACTGCTAGCTTCTCTGGCGCGGAGTTCCTCTTCAAAGTGGCTAATTCAATTTAGTGCTCACAGCTGGGAATTAAGAGGCAAACTGAAAAGCAGCGAAAGCTTGTTATAGCTGCCTAAAGAGTGAAAAATAACTCTGGGCATCACTGGTTTTATTTAAGACGTTGTTGCATATCAGCAAACGGATTTGCAAGTTGCTATAGCAGGAATGTGTACTATGCAATCCCTCCACCCTACTATTTTCTTACTGTATATGGATTCTACTCCCTGCAGTGCTTTCATTTATTTGTTTTTTTTATAGCCAGATGTAATAAAAGACTGGTCGCAAAAAAGTAGGGCAACCTGGGCACCGACCTGTCTTTATTTTTGTGATGTGTCCTATGTACTAATAGGCTGTACAGCAAAAGCTACTATCACAACCACGAACGACCTGCTTAATGAATATGAAGTAGGCCTGTTGTTGTCGGAAACCCCCAGTGTTTTGCTACTGATGCTCAAGGAACCGCACGCCCACTATCCCTGTGCTTGCATTCCCAAACTTGAATCTCTTTAGTTTTTTTAGGTTTGAAGTTAGCCAAGGTATTTTTATTTTACTGAAATGTTCTTAAATGTTCAAATGTTCATGCATGTTTAAATATTTATAATATACTTACTTGTAGGAGTTCTTAATCCATTTGTTCTGTTGTTTGGTAATTCACATTTTTTTACACTCACTACAGCATTCAGCGAGGGGCAGTGGGTCAGCCCTCTTCAGCCCTTGGCCAGCTACACTGTGAATAACCGCATTCTGTCCTTTCACGAGAAGCACACCAACACACAAAGCAGTTTCCTTCAGGGATTACTACAGCAATGTATGCTTTTTGAGATGAAAATATATTTTTGAATTTAGCCAATTTCTTTTATACTGTTAAGGGCCCAAGTGCTCCTCCAAAGATAACATTTTACAAAAACCATGACAAAACAAAATAAGCATTGACAAAGCCAAGATACTGGCATCCAATGGCAGACCTATTGACTTTGTAAATGCTTGTTTTTTAAGATCCTATAGGCTTGATTTAGTGTTCGGTGGACAGGTTGCCCTGTCACTAAGGTGACATATTTCCCGTCCACCATATTACACGTGCCACTGGAAATAATGCACTCGTAATAAGGCGGACAGAATATTTGTCACATTTGTGACGGGGTAACCCATCCGCTGAACTCTAAATCAGGCCCTATGATCCCTAAAGGAACTAGTGATGCTCTAAAAAAAGATTTCCCATTCATGAGCATGTCACTGATAGTAGGCAGTGGTGCTCCAACAAGATTGCGAACACAAGTCTGTTGCAGGGATTCTGCTCATGCACAGAACTATGCGCAGGAAACCAGGACCTCAGTGAATTGTGGTGTACCAAAAAACTCACCTCAGTACCCAAAACCCCTATCCGACTAGCATCAGTGTCTAATTCGTTCTCCATACTACAGCAAAGCTACCAATGATTAGACAACCCAGAACAAGCGACTTAGGTTACTCTCAGAAATGGTGGAAATCAAGAACACTCTTTCGTTTTTGTTCTCATTTCAGTCCACAACGTGAGTTATCGGAGACACGGAAAAGTTTAAAATGTTTATTTTAACTAAGTGCTCTAAGATGCAGTATTTTGGCTAACATAAGCAGGCAAATGATTAGACATTAAACAATCAGCATTGTTACAATTACATAAAACACAAAGGGAGAAATCATATTATAATGATAGTGGAAACAGGTCTTATAGCGCCTTGTTTACCACCCTCCCCTGACTAGAAGCTAGTTTTATAATAATAGAAGGTCTCTAGGTTTGAATGGGGAACCCCATACCTCCAAGATCAGCTTAGGTGAATCACATCACAGGATCAGCAACGCTCTCTGTAGGTGGAAAGGTTTTCTCCAAGTGCCAGTATCATGCATGCAATGCAATATTAAAGGCACCTGAGTTTCAGATATTTGCAGCTGTGTGCTTGTTGTGTCTAGAGCGTGGGCCGATCAACCTGAATTCAACAGCATACATTGTTATTTGACCTTGAAGGCATCTGCACGCAGTGTTCAGACTAAGGTCGCGGTGTAAGTCTAGGGATGTGAAAAACAGACCGTTCTCATGTGAAGAAAAAGTAAGCAAGCAGTTTTACTTCACTTTCACTTTTATTTCTTTATTTCGGCCTATAAGGCCATAAAGGATACAACAATATAATATCAGCATAAACACACACTAGGGTAAGAACATTAGATAAAAATCATAAAAGTACATTTAAATGGAGGTCTAATCACGGGTAGAAATTACAGTTCATATCAATAGTATTTAAACATTTAATAGTTTACTCCTTATCTGCCACATGGCCGTTATAAATTTAGCAACTGCGAAGACTATATGGGGGAGGGTACTTGTTTTCAGTATTCTATACGAGTGCAAATAGCTCCTTATGCCCAGGTTTCTGCATAATGGTACTAGCCAATATTTCCTTGGTCTATTGTAGGCTGGGCAGAAAAATAGTACGTGTACTTCGTCCTCCTCATGGTTACTACACCCTGGGCAGATTTTGTCATCCCTCTTTGTCCATTTACAAGTGAAAGTTTTGATGGGCAAGGTGCCTAGCCTCCATTGAATAAACAATTTTCTAGTTAAAATAGGAAAAATTGTGTCCAGAAAACCCTCGAAGTGATAGGAATTTCTGGAATCCAGAAATCGTTCGGTTAGAATACCGTTATTGGATGCAGAGACCAGGGAGGCTAAACTTTTCTCCTTATAGATCTCCGCAAGTCTTTTACGTGAGACCCTTTGGCAGCCTTGTTCAGGAAGCTCCCATAACTCAGGGAGTCTCAACCGGTTGAGTTCTTTCTTTATAAAAGCCAACCACGGGATTCTATCACACTGATTCAAATTCATTACGTGAGTGAGCTCATGCCTATAGTGTACGAGCTCGCCAGTGGACCAGAGCCTATGCCAGAATCTTAGTGGCATTAATTCCAAATCCTCACCTATAGAGGGAAGGCCCAGATCTAATCTCAAGGGGAACAAGGGTGTGCCACGGGGAAGGGCCAGGAGGCGTCTGAGGAAGCTATTTTCTACAGTGACCAGTTCTACCCCTGCTTTGTACCCCCATAACTCTCCACCATAAGATGCGGCCGCTTTGGCTTGGGTTTTATACACTTCTACTGCCGGGCTAATGGGTTTAAAACTAGAAGTGTTTACAACCTTCAGAATTGCCCCAGACAGTTGGGACAGCTTTAGCCTGCATCTTGCTATTTGAGGTTCCCAGGATAGGTTCTCTTGCAGGGTTACCCCCAAATACTGAAAGGTTTTTACCCTCTACAATCTTACTGAGCTCAGTAATGGGTTAGGTCGAGTTTTGAGTGAGGGGTTAAATATCATGAACTTGGTCTTCTCTGTATTGATCTCTAGACCATATTGTCTACAGAAAAGACCAAATCCATCTAATATCCGTTGAATCCCCATCGGGGATTTCGAGAGCAGGAGGGTATCGTTCGCAAACATGATGGCAGGTACCCTCCTGCCCCCCAAAGATGGAGCGTCATTGTCCCCAATATTGTCAAGATGGGATATGACATTATTAACATAGAGACAAAACAGGGTTGGCGCCAAGACGCAACCCTGTCTTACCCCCCTGAGGACTGGGAACCTGGATGACAACGCTCCATCCCTCCCACACCTGACCTGTGCATAGTTGTTATCGTGAAGCCTGATTATGGTATTTAATAGATGGATCGGGACACCCAGCTCCTTTAGGACCTCCCATAGTTTCTTTCGAGGGACTAGGTCAAAAGCTGACCTCAGGTCCACGAACACCATGTACAGCCTCCCCCCTCAATCCTCACGGTTTTCCAATAGAGGAGAACAAGGCGGAAGATCTGATCCATGGTGGACGTTTTTTTCCTGAAGCCAGCCTGAAGGGGGCTGAGGATTTCCTTTTCCTCCATCCAGTCTAGAAGATGGTCCAAAAGGAGGCGGGAGAATAGTTTTTGTGAGACATCTATAAGGCTGATCGGCCTGTAGTTGACTGGGAGAAGTGGAGAGCCCTTTTTAAAAATAGGCACAATCTCTGCCCCCAGCCAAGTACAGGGGATCTCCATACCTCCCGCGATGGAATTAAAGAGGATGAGGAGGTAGGGACCCCAGATCTCTGGGTGATAACGGAAAAGATCACCTGGCAATCTATCGAGACCCGGGGCCTTCCCGGTCGCCAGACCCCTTATTGCACTGGTCACCTCGCCAAGGGTAAATTCCAATCCAGCTGCAGGATTGGATGGGGCAGCGATTTTCGCGTCGTTAGCATATTCGGAGGTTTCTTGGTACAATTTACCAAAGTGAGCCTCCCAAACAGAAGCTGCAATTTTTGGCTCCACTGCGTCTTTGGGTTCCCCTGAACCGATATTTACGAGGGACCAGAATTTTTTCAAATCCCTCGCTTCTAATGCTAATGAAAGATCCTGCCATCTATTCCAGTCCCATTCCGATCTTGCCAATTCCAAAGCTTTCTTGTATTTCCTTCTGAGCTCGGAGACCTTGGGCCTATCAGAACCTGCTTTTATTGTATTTATTAGTTCTGTCTTGATCTTTTTACAGGTGGAATTGTACCAGGTGGGGGTTCGGGTCTTTTTCTTCCTTAGGGGTGCCACAGGATAAAAAACCTCACCCAAAACTCCCACTAAGTCTACGTGAATTTGGGCTACCTTCTGATAGAATTCAGAGAATCCAGGCTGGTTTAATAGTACATCCAATTCTTTTAACTTGGGGAGGGCAAGCTGATATATTTTACTTATACTTTTTTCAGAGTTTGCCAATTTCCCCCATTTAACCCTACGTCTATTGGAGCTGAGAACCAAATTGCCTGGACCCTCGCTGGGCTCAGTAGAAGGTAATCCAACGGCACATACAGGATGCGCCATATCCAGTAGGAGTGCATTGTGATCACTATCCGTTCTTACAATCACTCTAAAATCCTGGACCTTGGACCAAAGACCAATGTCTACAAAGATGTAATCCAGCCGCGATTCATGGTCCTTCCTATTGAAGGTGCATGATGAAGGGATATCGGAAGGAGTGCGTCCATTACACGCCCTCAGTGCAAAATTTAATGTTAGGGACATGATTTGAACTGCAAGAGGAGACCAGGATTTGGGGTGAGGGGATTGGCACGGCGGGACACCCCAAAAGTCATCTTCAGCGGTAAGGGCGCCTTCCTTTAGACCACCCAGGGGTTCGAAATGACAATTAAAGTCACCGCCCATCACTATCTTGCAGTCATTAGGAAGATGTCCCAAAAAAGACGAAAGATCGTCTAATGTGGGTGATTCCATGGCCGTGCTGACTGGGCGAGAGTACACATTAATAATTGCCAAATTTATAGCATTAGGCCACCTGAGTAGAACGCATTGTATGTCCTGCGAGAGCGTGGGTACATTCTCCGCATTACACCCAATGTGACAAGCTACCCAAACTGCCAGACCACCCGAAGGCCTCCCTTTACCAGACCAACTTGCTTTAATCTCAAAAACTGCGTATCCTACTCTAAGCAGCGGTTCCCTCGCCCAAGTCTCTTGAAAAAGACAGATGTCACTATTGCCTACTAGGGAGTCCCATTCGGCTGTATATACTTTATTGGCAATACCCGCCACGTTCCAAGAAAGAACCTTCAGAATTTCAACTGGATGTTTCCAGAGAAGTTGGGATGGTGGGAGTTGTATTAGGAGCGGGCGGGACTAGAGATGTTAAAATGTGACCAGATGGGCTCTGAGGTAGATCGGTTTCTTGCTCCCGGGGGCTAGTGGAAATTAGGTTCTCCCGCCGAGGTGTATCTGCTCCTCTATTGATAATTTCTGTAACATCTCTCACGGTCCCCTGTCCTGCGGGTTTGCTGGTTGAACCTTGGGTGTACCGTGGGGATGCACCCTTATATGGTCAATCGACGTAATCAAGACAACTGTACCTGTTGGAGTGTATATAGTTGCCCTGAGTAGTGATAACGTTGCGTGTGGGCCTATTTCTGGGCCCATCACCAGCAGACCCCCACCTTTATCCAGCCCTCGTCCCTCATCCCAATCAAATCACGTGTATTGGGATAAAAGTATGACAAATGGACCAATTCAATAGATGTGGCTCCTACACTCCCAAACCAGTTGGAAATGTAAGACACAATCTGCGGGCTCTTGAAGCTTACAATTATGCAGTCCCCCACACTTTTCTTAACAGTGTATCCAACCCATGGTACCCTTCTAACCATAAGGATTTCTCCTCTTAAGTTGGGTGGTAGGGGCCTGTGGACATTTAACCAGCTAGTGACCTTGTTACGTAGGGAGTCATAGGATTCCACCACGTTTCCGGGGAGCACAGGTACCCCCTTCAGAATCGCAGTGTAGGCTGCCGCCTCTGGGGGCAAATTTACTATTTTTCGCCAGTTATAGGAGCTAGCTGGCCGAAATGGGTGGTTAACTGTGTCAATTATTATTCTCTCCTGGCTTAGTAATGGGGCTGGGTCAAGCGATTTCGACATCTTTGCAGTTAGTGACAGAGGCGATTGCCTAGGGAGAGGAACCGAGACAGATTGTAGCAGGGGGGTTGCAGTGGTGTTTTCCCAAGAGGTGGTTTTTGGCAAGGTAGAAGCCACGGTGGTTGAATCAGTAGGGATAAGAGTAGTCCCAACGATTGTCCCAGGGGCTTCATGTGAGCTCACTCTTGAACCTGGAACTAGGTGTGCAATTCCCTTTTGCAAGTCCATTAGACACATCTTCATTTTTGCTATACGTCCTTCCAGGGGAGTAAGCATTTCACTCAAGAGAGTGAGAATATCCAAGAGAGTGAAATCCCCCACCACCGGGACATTTTGTCTAGGGGGGGTTTTAGCAGGGATCTGGGGGGGCTGTAAACCTAATTTTGGCCCTTTATTGGGTATACCTGGTTGTTTGCCCTTGCCCTCAGGATTAGGTTTTAAAATCTTGGGTTTTCTCCCCCCTATAGTGTAAGCCCTTTTTTTCCTTTTCGGGATAGCTCCTTCCCTCTCTCCTGATGTCGACTTCGCTGGCTGGTGAGCCCTGTCAGTAGTTGTGTTCATATTGGGGACACTTACTTCAGCAGTGATTTGAGGTAGAGGGCCCTTGAGTGTTGGAAGGGGTAATATACTAAGCTCGGCGGTTGTAGAGATGTCACAATCTATAGTTGAAGTAGCAGAGCAGTTTATATTAGAAGAGACAGGCATACTATTTATCCCCCCTGTAACTGGAGATAGACAGGCAGGCGTTGGTTCTGGAGTGGTCGCATGAGCAAGGGGCCCCAAAGAGGATCTCCTAACCCAGTCAATTTCTTGCGAAATACGCCTTTCTAAGGTAGTGATCTCATCGATGAGAAGGGACCCCGCTTTTGCAAAATACGTGTCCAAAGTACCTGTTGTCTTCCCGGAAGCCAGTAAAGCTTTACTCCTCGTTTCTCTGGTAGTCATCCTAGTCCCGGGGAAACTTTACAGGATTTAAAATGGGGGGACTTTTGGCGTGGGGGATGGCCCAGGCCCTAGCTCGCCCGTTCTCGAACGGCCTCAAACGGCCCGCTCTTTGCCCGGTCTTCGCCCCGGACTGCGCCCTGCTCGCGTCCCGCTAACGCGTTAGAGGGCTGTCAGATATAACAATCAGGGGGAGGGGTCGGGAAGAGGCACCAGCTGCAAGCAATGATGGGAAGGGCGCAAAGCCCGCTGGTCCTCGCAGTCCCGCGAGTGCAATGAAGATAGAATGAGGGCTCGTCCCTCTAGCTCCCCACAGCAGACTCCTCCGGCCAATTCGCAGCGTTCCGATTAAGGTCAGCACAATGTTCAGCCTCCGAGCGGCTCCCGCGAAGCGGGGGCCGCGAGGCGTTTAGTACTGTGTGAGGGAGGGAACGGGAAGAGGCACCAGCTGCAAGCAATGATGGGAGGGGCGCAAAGCCCGCTGGTCCTTGCAGTCCCGCGAGTGCAATGAAGATAGAATGAGAGCTCGTCCCTCTAGCTCCCCACAGCAGACTCCTCCGGCCAATTCGCAGCGTTCCGATTAAGGTCAGCACAATGTTCAGCCTCCGAGCGGCTCCCGTGAAGCGGGGGCCGCGAGGCGTTTAGTACCGTGTTAGGGAGGGAACGGGAAGAGGCACCAGCTGCAAGCAATGATGGGAGGGGCGCAAAGCCCGCTGGTCCTCGCAGTTCCGCGAGTGCAATGAAGATAGAATGAGGGCTCGTCCCTCTAGCTCTCCACAGCAGACTCCTCCGGCCAATTCGCAGCGTTCCGATTAAGGTCAGCACAATGTTCAGCCTCCGAGCGGGGCCCGCGAAGCGGGGGCCACGAGGCGTTTAGTACCGTGTGAGGGAGGGAACGGGAAGAGGCACCAGCTGCAAGCAATGATGGGAGGGGCGCAAAGCCCGCTGGTCCTCGCAGTCCCGCGAGTGCAATGAAGATAGAATGAGGGCTCGTCCCTCTAGCTCCCCAAAGCAGACTCCTCCGGCCAATTCGCAGCGTTCCGATTAAGGTCAGCACAATGTTCAGCCTCCGAGCGGCACCCAGTTTTACTTATATTAACAGTTACCTGTAGTAACGTGTGCAAAAGCAACAAAGTGGCAAGATGGCGTTTAACTTCTAAAACGCTTATGCTGACATAGCAATGTGTGCAGGCAGAACCCTGTCTTTACTACACCCTCCCTTGATCGGACCACGAACAAAATAGGTAAGCAATGTAGAAACGCAGAGTTCAAGTTCGAGTGAGACAGAACCAAGTTCATATCGAGCCAAACTGGATAATTGGTAGTGAAAAGTTTGAAAGTGTGAGGTGAAAAACGTAAAAAAGCAAAAAAATAAAAAATCAAGCAGGAGCGGTAGACTGCACATTCAGGAGTAAAAAATAAAAATAAAAATTTCAGTCAGTACGTGTTGATGATGGACGATTTCCAATTTAGTCCATCAACGTATAGGCACTGTATTTTGCAACAGCCTCTAAGAGGAAGTCATTGTAATCATCAGTAAAGGATTCCGCCATCCAATCTAATAAAGTAAATGAACATACATGTTCTTCGATAGCCGGAGCCCCTAGCACCATCAGAGGACAACTTGTGTGTTCTTCAAAATAACTTCGTGCCAGGAAGTCATGGGCCGCTGCACATATATCCCAATTTCCCAGGATTCCATGAGCAGCCGCACAGGCCATAATCCCGATACCAGAACAGTCCAACTCATGAGTCACTAAGGGACTCATTAGTCGATCATAATCCGGGGCAGGAGACGCCGTGTTTGAGAGGCACAAATCCAGAGCCCATTCAAATGAACATTCTAGGAAATGGAAAACAGGTTGCACGCAAGTAAAGTATGAAAACCAGAAGGACAATCCATAGGCTACATTAAGGTTGCCAAAGGTAGTGTTCCATAGTATTCGGGTGCGAAGTTGGAGCAGCCGGGGCAGGCTGTCGTGTGACACAGATTGTACAGCCATTTTGGAGCAACCAAACCAACAGCAGCACACCAGCAGCCAAGGCGAGGAGTAATGGAAGCCCAGCGAAGACGCTGGAAAACATAGAATGAAAAAATGCCGGTATCACACCAAATATAGTTTGGAACGAGGTCACAAGGCTGAAGCCCATAACTTTGAAAAAGTGCGCCAAGCCAGTTGTTGACGAGGCATTAAATATAGTGTGAATCAAAGCGCCGAAATGAAGTGGGAGATCAGTATTTAAAAGCGCATGCACCTCGGTGCGGGTGTTAGCCACTTGAAGGACAAATGTTTCACGAGAGGAAGTTAGGGCGACTTCTTTTTGGGACAATAGAGTCCTTATTCTGCTCATCTTGTTGAACTCTGCTTTCAAGGTTGGTATGGAGGGCCAGATTGATATGTCGAGTCTCCCATGTGGGGGCGGGAAAAGCACATTTTTACAACAAACTACACGTTGGGAGACAGTTACAGTGTACGGAATCCCTGCTAGCATCCCGCAACACGCTTCATTATTCAAAAGCAAATAACTACCGTTAGCTAGTAAGGTGAAAGTAGGTGTAATAGCTGGCACAGGATTTCCCTTTAAAATGAAGCCAAATTTGGCGCATGAACGTTGCACGCGCCATGCAATTGTATATTCTTGCAAACTAAGGAGTGATCTGGAGTAGAAGTGCACTCTTCTCCTTTCAAATAAACTTCTCTATCCTCTCTCAGGCACCTGTACATGAATGGGAGTGACCAAACTTCATGAATAAAAGCGCTACCTAATGGTTCATATCTGCCTAAGGCATAGTGTTTCATGCATGAACTGAATTTAAACAAGGGTAAAGGCAGTGTGATTAACCCATAAATAAGCCAAACAGCCGAGTTTGATTCGGCCACAGAAAATGGTAAAGGTTCCAACTTTTCAATATGCAAAAGAGAATATGTAACATCCTTCATCGACATGAACTGTTGTTTATCAGTCAAATTATTTTTTTTGTTTACATTTTTTTATTGGGAGTTTTTTCATTGCATGGTACATAGTTGTGCTTCATCATTAACACATATTGACAGGTAAGTGCAGGTAATCGGATGGTATCATTGCAGCACATAACAAATATCCCATCATATAGTTGCATCACAGGTAGGATACAGCAAGATGAAATAGGGAATACCCTTCCGTTGGATCCCATATGTGGTGATAGGTTCTTTGGCATCTGTGTATGTGAGTGTCCCAGAGGTATGGGCCGGTGTTCAGTCCCCATCTTTATCTCCGTAAACCCACCTGTCTAGTGTCCATGAATTGTATTCCCAATGCGGGTGGATCGGCTTCGGGGGTGCCGGGGGGAAAATATAAAACAGTTAAATGGGGGCAGGGGGAAGGTCGGGGGGAGGTGTGGAGAGCCGTCGGAGTGCATTGTGTTATCCGTCTATTATGTGGCTAATGCTGGTTTGCGGTTAGCATGTTGTAGTGTCTACAGCGGGGGAAGAGAGGAGCCAGGGGGTTGTAACTCCCGTCCGGGACAGGGGTACTTTTCTGGTAGTGTCCTGGTGCACAGTTGGTTTTACGTATCTTGAGGCTGCCTCGTGTTGGTCATCGTTTGCTCTATGGGGACAGGGGTGGAGTTTGGGATTGAGATTATGTGGCTGCGGGTGATTCCTCTGGTGTCGCCTCCTGAATAAATTGTAATAACAGTTGCGCCCATTCCATAGAGATGGGATGTTTACGTATTCCCTTCACCTCCTTGTCCCTCAGCGTTTCTTCCTCTGCCGCCCCTCATTTTTTCATGGCACCTACCCAGGCTGCCTCCGGGGGACATGTCGGGGTGCGCCAATGTAAGGCTATTCCACGTTTCGCTAAAAGAATGACTAGGGATGCAAACCGACATTGTACCTTTTCTGTCTTCCGCCTGCGGAAGAGTCCCAGGGCACACGCCTCCCATGTAGATATGGCCATGAGGTTAACTGTTGCCCAGAGTGTCCGGTGCACCCTGTCCCAATACTGTTGGATCGTGGGGCAGTCCCAGAACATGTGTTTAAATTTCACCTCGAGAGTCTGGCATCTAGGGCATGCGAAATGTGTGTCTGGGTAAAACCGGCGGAGCCGGTGGTGTGTTAAGTATGCACGATGTAAAATATTAAATTGGCTATTTTTAAATCGTGCGTTCCTAGAAACTTTTTTGGGGTATTCTAATGCCTTTTCCCATTCTTTGTCATGGAACACCCGTCCTATCTCGTCCTTCCATTTCTGTCGTAAGACTTGTAAGGGGACTGTGATCAGTTTCCGGATCACTTTGTAGTGCCAGGTGACTAAGTGTCTCCTCATGCCCATGCGCAGAATAGTGTGGAGTACCGGGTGTGTCGGTGGTTCCCCCTCATTGAGGTCCCAGCATTGTCGGATGCTTTCCACTAATTGCCTGTGTGTCAGGAATTGACCCGGTGGAAGATCGTAGCATTCTCTCATTTGGGCATATGTTCTCAGCTGCCCATCCTCGAACAGTGACTCGACCTCTGTCACTTCGTGGTCGGTCCATATCTGGTGGGCCCTGGAAGTGTAATATTTCTCCCGTTGGGAAAGCCTACTAATGGGAGTAATGGGGAGTAGAGGGGCTGACCTCTTGACATACGGTGGATACGCATCATGCATTTGCGGGCTATTGAGACCTGTAAGGGGTGTGTATGTACAGGTTTGTTACCCGGCATCAGGATTCGTCGGAGAGCTGGAATGGGTCTACTGGCTTCATTGGAGATTGTCTCTTCCATGTGGCATTCGGCTGTCCAATGAGACAGCCACTGAAGGTGAGCTGCTAAGAAATAAGCTTCGAAGGAAAGAGCTCCCGGACCCCCTTGCGTTGTGGGTAGGTACAATGTATGTAAGGCCACTCTGTGTCTACCACCCCCCCCATATTAATGTTGTGAGTAATGTGTCTAACTCTTGAAAAAAGGAGCGAGGTGGTATTACAGGGTGATTAGTGAAGGACTAGAGCAGTCTGGCTACCATAAACATCTTTGCTAGGGCCACACGCCCTATAGGGGCCAATGGTAAGGTCTTCCAAAAGGCGACCGCCGTACGTAGCCCCGCCAAAGTCTTGCGATGATTCCCTTCCTAGAGGTTCTCGGTGAGTGATACAGTCTCACTCCTAAATACCGGGGTGCCGCAGCGTTCCAACCAAGTGTTTGGGGTCCTATCGATACCTCTGAGGGAGCAAGATACAGACTTAGTGGATAGATCATGGATGTGTCCCAATTGACCTTGAGATCGGAGGCCTCTGCAAAGCCTTGTAATATTGCCCAAATTGGTGTACGGTCACTCGTGATATCCCGCACATAGATCAGAAGGTCGTCCGCATATAGGGACACGCAGTGGACCGTGTCTGCTATTGGAATGCCCCATGCCCCACCCCCCTGATGCAAGCGGATGGCCAGGGGTTCCACTGCTAGGGCAAACACGAGGGGAGACAGGGGGCACCCCTGTCCAGTCCCCTGCTCCACCGGGAATGGGGTTGAAATGTACTTCCCCACTCTCACCCTAGATGTGAGGCCCTTATAGAGGAGTTGTGTGTATGCCATCAGGACCGGTCTGACACGTATTTTGCGGAGGACAGTGAATAAATATGGCCAGAGTAGTGTATCAAAGGCCTTTTCAAGGTCCAGGATTAGGCATGCGGCGTGTTGGAATTGATCTTTCGCACTGTCCTGTATATAGAAGAGTCTGCGTATATTCTGGGAAACGTTACGCCTGGGGAGAAACCCGCTTTGGTTTGGGTGGATCAGCTGCGGGAGTACTTGGACATATCGGTCTGCCAAAATTTTCCCTAAAATTTTACAGTCCGCGGTGAGCAGGGTGATCGGTCAATACGAGGATATGAGGACGGGAGTGTGGGGTCTCTGTGTGGTTTGAGGAAAGTCACCAGGGTGTATTCCCTGAGTGAGCTCGGGAGTTCACCTCGTTGTATTGCGTCCTCGTACATGGAGACTAGCCGTGGGGTCAGCTGGACTGAGAAAGTGGTATGATATTCGAGGGATAATCCATCCATTCCCGGCGCTTTACGTCGTGCCAGTGCTCTAATTGCATGGTTTACTTCCGGGGGTTTAATCTTTGTCTCTAACACCTTCCTATCCGCTGGTGGGATGTTGGGTAGAGGCAGCGAGTGGAAGTACTGGGGCAATAGTTGTCGTGACGACGGCGGTGGGGCCCGATATATACCCGCGTAATAATCGTGAAAGATGCACAGTATATCCACTTGGGACTGTTTGGGAGTACCCGACGCATCCATCAGCTCGTTGATTGGTTGTAGATCTGTGTCCTGTTTTGCAAGCCAGGCTAGGAGTGTTCCCGCCCTATTACCCTCACGATGTACCCAAGCAGCATAGACCCTGAAGTTGTCTTTGCGGCGGTCATTCATTGTCTCCGCATAAGATGTTTTGGCTGCAGCCTGCTCTGGAGTAGCCTCTCCTTTATCCATGCTTTTAGTTAGGTCCGCCAATCTTGCTTCCGCATTTTTCAGTGATTGCTCTAGTGTTTTTCGCACTCCCACTACCTGTTGGATGCAGTGTCCCCTGACTTAGACCTTGAACGCGTCCCATTGTATCAACCTAGATGTGGCTGTACCTGCATTGAGTGTGAAGTATTCCCGGATGTGGTTGCCATGTGTGTGACAGAACACCTGATCAGTGAGGCATTCCCGAGGCAATTTCCATGTGGGTATGGGTGGGTGGGGTGGTCGCCACCTAAGAGTCACTGTATGCGCGTCATGGTCTGACAGGACTCTGCCCAGGTAGTCAGCATGCTGTATTTGGGGGAGTAGTGCTTTGGAGCAGAGGAATCTATCTAGCCTCACACATAGATTATGTGGGGCAGAGTGAAAGGAATATATTTCAATGTTTGGGTTCTTTTCTCACCAGGTGTCTACTAGTGTCCAGTGGTTCACCCAATTCCGAAATTGTTCAGTCTGTTTCAGTGCGGGGGATTGCCACGAGGGGGGGTGGGATCTGTCCAGGCCAATGTCCAGGGGACAGTTATAATCTCCTCCCAGCAACCATGGTATTGATGTATATTGTGCTAGCACTCCAGTGAGGCGGTTCCAGTATTGCTCTTGCTCCACATTGGGGGCATATATGCTTCCGAACAGAATTGATCTACCCTCTAGTAGTCCCGCTATCAGGGAGCATCGGCCTTCTTTGTCTATTACTCTTGATTGTTCTCTGAATGGGATCCCAGGTCTAATCCAGATCAGGGCACCCCTGCCGAATGCAGAGTATGTTGTGGCACAAATAATACCCCGCCATTTTTTACGTAGGCGTTCCACCTCTGCCGCCGTCAGGTGCATCTCCTGTAGGAGAGCTATATGTGCTTGTTGTCATTTAATATAGGCGTAGATCGCATATCGTTTGTTTGCTGTGTGCATGCCTCGGACATTTAATGTAATAACTTTCAAATCTGTGTTAGGGATCTCGGCTGCCATTCCGTCTGATGTCTGGGTGGTGTTTCTCCTGGCTTAGGGTCCCCTTTGCCCCTAATGTCACCCTCCCGCCAGAGCGCCTGCCACATGTGTATGTGTTATATTTCTCCGTTCCGTGTATATGCTCCCCTGGGTGTGCGGGGGGGATGTGAAGTGGGGGGAAGGTAGGGTGAATCAACGGGAAACAGTCCCAACTCAAAGGGCCTATCGCTCGAGGCGATACACCCAAACTACACTTAATGTGCTAACTTTAGTTTGTTGCTTGGGGAGGTGGTCGTCCGTCTCCGTCAGCTGTTACCACTACAGCTGCACACTTATTGACTACATTTTTGTGGAGCCCAGGGGTGGCTGTCCCTTCCACTGTTGACCGCTCCAGTTTAAGTATATATTTGTTCATTCATCAAGTGTGTCTAGGTTGGGACTGGCCCAGGAGCGCCCCTTCGGAGTCCAACAATATCGTTTGGTTTGAGGGCATTATGGTCACGGAGGACACCTTCATTAATGTTCGTCAGTTCACGCTGGGAGTTTCAGATCAGTGTGTCCGCCGTTTTGGGGGTTACTCTTGGCGGTGTCATCGAGCCATCGTGGGGAGTATTTGTGTAGCTGCCTTCCTCCTCAGAAGTGAATATATATAGGCCTCTCTCTCCATCCGAACTGTCTTCTGGCAGTCTCAGGTCTGTGGCCGCTTGTAGTACCCTTCTGCGTTCAACTATGATTTGTTTGAGATCGGGAGAGTTCTTGTTGGATGAGTCTGAGCGTGAGCTCATTTGGGTAAGAGTAACTTTCTTCTGCACTCTCCTCTGGTGGCCAGATGGTCAATAGGTCTGTGTTTTCGTGGGATTGTCCAGGTGGGAGAGTCGCTGTTCTACCCAGTTACTGGCTTCTGCGGGGTCTGAAAAAAAGTGAGTGTTTCCGTCATGAATAATTTTAAGGTGGGCTGGAAATGGCTGCGCATATTGTATGTTCTTTTGGCGCAGGATGCGTTTAACTGCTAGGAAGGTGGCCCTCTGTTGTTGTACTGCTCGGGAGTAGTCTGGGAAGACCATGACTTGCTTATCCTCCACTCGGAGTGTTCCCTGTTGTCTCGCGGCTCAAAGGATGGTGTCTCTATCCTGGTAATGAAGCAGCTTTAAGAGAAATGGACGGGGCGGTGAACCTGGAAGCAGTTTACGGGCCGGTACCCTGTGTGCCCTCTTAAGAAGAAGAAGGTAGTCAGATCCCTTGCCGGTGTGAATGTCGCGATCCACGCTGTGATGTATTTGAGAGGGTTAGACCCTTCCACACCCTCCGGTAGGTTGAGGATGTCGATGTTGGTCCTGCGGGATCGTCCTTCTAAATCGTCCGTTTTGTTCTCTAGGATCTTCACTCGTGAATGCAGGTCTTTCAAGGTGTCTTGCTGTTGCTGCACTTGCGGTTCCAGGGTTGGCAATGTTTTCTCCCCTCTTGCTTAACTTTGTCTGCCAGCTTCCTGTGATCATCTCGGAGCAGATTGAGGTCTGTGGCCAGTTCCCCAAATTTATTTTCCATGGTAACCCTTGAGTGTTCAATTGCCGCGAGGACTTTGTCCAGTTTGTTCGACATGGATTCTGAGTGTGAGGGCTCGTCTTCCGATTGTACTTTGTTGGGGACCGAGGAGATCGTCCTTAGGGGCCCTGGTGCCTGTGATGTGCCCGTTGCACGTGGACGCCCCATGTTGGACGTGTCCCTCTCCGATATTTACTGGTGAGCTCCTGTGTCACGCTCCCCTCGTAGAGGTCCGGTGGCCTGCATCGGTTAAGGCCTGTGTTTCCCTGTGTGGTTTCCCTCTCTAGCGTTCCTGTGGGGTCTCCCAGAAGTTACCCGGCCGCAGGTGGGGAGCGCCCGTCGGCCTGTTCCGACGTTGTGCTGTTCGAGCTGGCAGTGCCTCTAACCTGAGGAAGACCAGATGTGGTGGTTATGAGTGTCCACTCGCCCTTGTGTGTTTCCTGTGGTGTGTGGTCGCCGAGGTCTGGTGGTACCTAAGGGAGGAAATGGAAGCTATAGACGTGCTCCCCATCCGCCCCCTCCGGTCCACCGTCCGCGGCTCTGTTTCTTGCTGGCGTGAGTCAGGGGTGTTCGGAGCAGGGAAGGGTCCCTCGGCTCATCGCTCGGGTCCGGGACCTACAATGGGGGGGCCCCAATGCCGCCCCAACAGCACCTCGGGATTCGTGCACAGTAGCAGCTGGTCTACCAGCCCTGCCGCCCCAAGGGTTGCAGTCATGTCCCACGGGACTCAGGGGGAGTCGCGGGCAACGCCAGGGAGTGTCATCATGCAGAGCCCCTCCAGTCCCCTCCTCAGGCTGTCACTCCACGGCCCACCTCTCGTGCCGGCATCAGCCGTCTCCGGCGATAGGCTTTTAGGACTCTCGCCTCAGCCGTCCAGGTCCCCCATGTGACCCCGTGTTCTTCCGCGCCCCGTGGGCCACGGTCTTCAGCACCCGGGGGCCCGTCTCGACAGGGTCCAGTTCAATGTGGCCTAGATATCGCTCCGGCGCCCCCCACCAGAAAGAGGTATGCAGTATGCAGGGGCCTTTCAATGCCGGCCCACCCGTTGTGCTCTGTTTCAGACTGCGTCTCCCTCCCCCGCGCACCTTGGGGACCGGTGCCATGTCGGGGGCGATACAAGGTGCCTAGGAGTTGGTGTGGTGTTCCCTCCGCCAGGACCCTGGTGTGCGGGAGCCTCACTATGCGGGGCTCATGAGCGGCCATGGCGGCGCCCTCACCTGCTCCCTCTGGCCACCAGCCACCATCCGGAGACTATTTTTGATGGGTCTCGAGTTGTATCCATTTCTGGGGATCGGCGATCGCCAGGTCCAGTCTCTGCTCCCTCTCCAGCTACCAGGAGCGCTCAGGACCCGCGGGGCGCCGCCATTTTGTGTGCACATCTGGGACCCCACTGGAGCTTCTGGTGGCATTGGGAGCACCCTTTCTGTCGTTCTCCATAGATCAGCAGGTACTCCTTAGGGCCATTGCAGTCATGACGGCATTTTCAATGATTTCATATTTCATTAGGGCATATATATGATACGATGTTGAGCGGAGCGCTAGTGAAACGTGTCCGCCATCTTGGTCGGCTTAGCCATCATCTTTTATCAGCCAAATTAAACTGCAAAAATAAAGATGATGTATTCATGTAGTCCGAGGGAACTTTCCCAGCCTTCAATGTTTGTAAAGTCCATGCAAACTGCATTATAGAACGCAATTGATTTTGACCATGGTATAAAACAGACATGTCATCCTGTACAATATCCACAACAGATGAAACAATATTGTCTAATGTGTAAATTCTGGAAGAAAGGGTATTAATGCTATTATCAATGACAGCAAGCACTTTTTCCAAATTAGCCTGATCAATAGCCCTCAATCTAGAATTTGAGATAATTTCCAAACCTCGTTATAAATAGCATATACCCATCTTTTGGACCTGCCTCCTACAGGGCCTCTAACAAAGTCATGCAAATCAACATCGTCAGTCAATTGGGACAAATGAAGTTTAACTGACGCTAAGGTGGAATGTTTAAGCCAGTTTTGACATAATTTGCCTACCGAATAGGTAGTAACAGAACGGGAGGGTTCTAACCGGGGGTCCACCCTAACCAGTGTATAGCCAGATTTCAGACCCAGAAAACGCTGTTGGCATGAATCAGAAGTTTTCTGCCACACTAACCATCCCTGGGGTTCCAAGTTGGAAATATTAAAGGATGTATTAGTAATTAGTGACTGTAAATCGTCAAGGGACATACCTGTGTGATTGTCCCAGGTAGGATATGCACCTAAATCAGGAATGGTAGGGGCATTCATTTTTTTCGAAGTAGCCAATCTAAAGCAAGTGGTTTGAAAAATAGTAGAATTCAAAAACAACATGTGGTACGGGATAAGGCATGCACGATTTAAAGCCTCAGTGCCTTGCACTTGCCAGCTCTTAGAGACCCAAACTGATTTAAGATCAATGGTATCCTTCCACAGCTCATAGCTCCCTATAGCCAAGTCATCTACAAAGGATTTTGAATACAGTAATTTAGTGTGTGTAAGCCTAACTTTGGAAGCAGATTTAGTAGACGTTTTGAAATAAAAAGTATCAGGATTGGATTCACTGAAATCTGTAAAATATGTAAATGTAAAATATGTCAATTTTTTCCCATTGTGTATAATTAACGACATTTCTAAATGTATTCACCTTATGCAGCAAATGATTGCCATAGTGCTGGTAACAAAACAACTCTCCATAATTCGCTGAGTCTAAGTACAAGTCTTCAGCATCAAAAGCAGCATAATATTTCAAATCAGAAAAAAGAGCCTCAACGGCTTGGACATCCCAATCATCAGAGCGTATGTTTTGTTTCACAACATCCCCCATAGAAACACATAGTACATTGGGGACATTAATCACCTCTGTGGGGCCATGAATTTGAAATTTTACAGCATCCCACACAATCCCATCTAGCACAGGCCAGGCAGTAATGTTCACAAAAGTCTGTTCCCTCTTCATGAAGTGCGATGAGGAGTGGGGTGCCAAAGTTCCATCAATTAATCTAATTCAGATCTTTCTGTAAGATAATGTCCATTTACTAGACGAAAAAAGACAATCACAAATCCAATCGACATGAACAAAAAAATAGATATGAGCATCAGCCAAATGTAAGTCCAAGGGGGAATTAAAAAATTTCTTTTAAGCCAAACAGCAAAAATAGAAATTTTCGATGTTGTAGAGTTAGTGTCAAATGAAAAACGTGACTGGTCAACTGCACTTGATTGCACACCAGCCAATGACACATCTGTGGGATAGGTATACTCAAATCTTCATGGGGACCACCAGCCGGTGGAGTCAATAAAGGATTAGTAACTGTATGCATCTTGATGGCAATGTCAGGCCTCTTCGTATTTGCCGGAGCCAAAACAGAATTTCTCAGCATTGCTGGACAAGAGATCTCTGGAGTCATACTAAGAAGAATCGGCCACTCGTTGTAGTTTGACATTGTCAATGGAGATGTACCTGTTATCCTTGCGACCAGGAAATGGAGGTAAAATGACTGTTCTTGTACCCTGCACGCCAAGCACTGGAACAGGTGCACGATAAGAGGGGCCGAACTCCTCCTTGTTCTCCACCTTCTCACGGACCAGGTCACTGACTCAAGGTAGCCAGCCAACTACCGGAATCTGAAGTGCAGCATCAGTTGTGGAGGGCAAGTGTTCCTTTGCAAGACTGTCTCGAGCCTCTTGTAGATTCTGTAACACAGCAGAATGATCATCTATGTCAAAGGTTGCGGCCGACACTGCCATGTCTAGACCATCAAGGTCCGGGACAAATATTTTTATTCCAAAGAGCATTTTGTATGGGGTCTGCCCACCCAGAGACCTTCTTGGGAGATTATTAAGTGCACGTTGTACGCTATACAAATGGGCCAACCAGTTTCTGCCAGTACCTAAAACCCTAGCTGTCAAGGATTGCTTTAAGTCATGGTTCATTCGTTCCACAACACTATTGCCCTCAGGCTGGTATGGAGATGAAAATTTGACTTGGACCCCCAAAGACCTTATGGCTTCTTTGTACGCCTTAGAGGTGAACGCTGGACCCTGGTCCGAATGGAGGGTGCCACATGCACAAATGCCCACAAAGACACGCAAATCCCTGATGACAGTTCGAGCATCAGCACTCCTTTGTGGCCGAACCCATAGAAAACATGTGCACGAATCCACTGGAACTAAGATAAACTTCTACGCAGTATCAGAGGAGAAAGGACCGCAGTGATCTAAATAAACAAACCCAAGTGGTTTATTAGATATGTACAACTGTGTTTGAGGTGGACGCGCAGCATTTGAAGGTTTAATCTGCTGGCAAATGTCACATGTAAGGATATAGTTACAAGTTTGTTTATACAATCCGCGCCACCAGTAACGTTGTTGCAAGATAGTGAAAGTCGCTGAGACGCCTGCATGAGCCGAGGCCATACCTTCGTGAGCGACTGTTATTAAGGAAAGCCTGCGGTCCGCGGTGGGAATTAATCTGTCACCAACGTCGTTAATTCTCACATAGGGAACTTTATCAGGACTTAAATGATAAGAGTATTTAGAAGGGAAACCTCTAGGGTAATTACCTCCCTTCTCTGTTGCAGCAATAGCTGCCAAGATGTCATCATCAATCTTACTTTTGGATCTTGTAACTGCTGCTACTAAATATGTCAACACTGCAGTTTTCGCTGCTGCATCAGCTAAACTGTTACCAACAGCGTGTACTCCTACGCACTAGTGACCAAGAGTATGAATAACATTCACGAGAGGCAGACGTTCTTTAAGTTCTGTCACTCGAACCCAAAGCATTTTATGTTTGATTGTGCTCCCTTTGGAATCTCGATATACATTTTGAGTCCAAAAGAACAAATTGTCGTTGAAAGACTGAACACAGTAGTAAGAGTCACTCACAATCAGCAAACTCTATAGAACATATATAACATACTCTGTTTTGCAAGTAAGTAGCTTGCTGATCTTAATCTCCTCTTGGCTGAATGGTGTTGTGTATGTGATTTTGTTTATACCCAATTGACATGTTTTACATGTTTTACACCGGTAGAATCCTTTGTGGATTTTAAACCAACTGCAGTTTTCAATAACCTCTGGATTAGTCATCATCAGATTGTCCCTCATAGATCTGGTTCTTTTGTGGGTGATAGTTACTTTTTGTGAAAATGTATACCCTATCACTGGGTCGCTTAAAATAAGGGGCCAATTACGCTTGATTATGTTGCGTAACTCCCTGTGTTGTTTACTATATTCCATGATAATTCGAAATTCATCTGGCTAAATCTTATTTTCAGAGATTTGATTTGTCTGTAGATTCTGATGATTCTCCATGTTTATCTCAGGTTTGGGTTTAATCAGATCTAATCTCTCAGGAATCATGGATTTAGTTATTGCCCCATCAATGGTTTTAAGTGAGTAACCCCTTGCCAGAAATCTAATTTTGGATTCTTCCTGGACCTTTTCAAGTGATCTTTGGTTACTATTTACCCTCCTCAACCTCAACATTTCCCCGTAGGGGATACTGTTTATGAAGTGTCTCGGGTGTGCACTGGTACTGTGTAAGGTCGAATTTCCAGATGTTTCCTTACGGTATAATCTTGTCTCAATTTTATTGTCATCAATATATACCTGTGTATCCAAGAAATTGACAGTTGTATTACTAACAGTGGCTGTGAATTGCAGATTGAGTGAGTTCATGTTGATCGCTTTGACAAATTCATGTGCATCGTTTTCAGTACCTTTCCAGATTACAAAATGATCGTCTATAAAACGTAACCACATAACTATGTTGTTTTTAGTGACCTTGTCATGTTCTTTGGTCAAGATCAACTCCTCCCACCAGCCCATGTGTAAACAGGCATAGCTGGGGAAGAAGCTGGCTCCTATGGCTACTCCTGTTGTCTGCTGAAAATGCAAATTGTTAAACATGAATACATTGTTTGTTAAACAATATTCTACCATCTCAATCACCATTCTGCTATGGTCTGTTAATTCACCACCTTCAGATCTTAAATAGTACTGCAGTGCTTTGATACCATCAGTATGTCTGATACTAGTGTATAATGATGTGACATCTAGCGCCATCATCATATTATCATTTTGCCATTTTAAATCCTTCAGTTTGTACAAAAAGTCACTGGTGTCTCTTACATATGAGGCTAAAGCTTGCACATGGTTTTGCAAATAAAAATCCACATATTGAGGTGTGTGTTCCAGCAAACTTCCCCGCTCCAAAATAATCGGTCTACCTGGTGGTTTGTTTTTGTCTTTGTGTATTTTGGTTATGAAGTATATTGATGGCGTTATAGGGTAGTCATTTTTTAGGAACTTGTATTCATCTTTCATTATTAATCCTTGACTTCTCCAAGATGACAGTTTGGTATAATACGATTGAGGTATCACTTTTAGATCCATTCCATTTCGTCTGATGTAGCAATTGGGGACATTCAATTGGGATAGGGCCTCTTTTGTATATTCTGTTTTGTCCCATATTACAATATTGCCCCCTTTGTCAGAATTTCTGATTATTATTGAGGTATCTTTTTGTAATTTATTCATCAGTACATGATACTCCATCTTTAGTTTATTATGTTTTTCCTTGGTATTTTGCACTTTATGGTTCAATCGTTTTATTGCACTGATAACGTGCTCATTGAAGACATCAATGGAATCCCTTGGGCTTATTGGTGTAAATGTCGATTTAGCCCGGAATGGTGACGGTATTTCCGTTTGTTTGTGTCTCATGACACGTAAGGTGTTTCTCTCTGCTGGGTTACTCCCTATGTTCTGAGTATCCATTGTATTTTCCTCAGTCCATAGTTCATTCAGGGTAATTAATAGAGGTGTATCCTGAGTCGAGGTATCTTGTGTTGTTATACCTTCTCCTCTTGCTGCAGATACATTCCTGTCTGTGTCCTTAGTTTGTAACAAATGGGATTTTTTGAGTTTAAGTTTTCTGACACAATGATAAACATCCATCCTTTCCAGAAAAGTTAAGTTGTTCAAGTATTTTAAAGGCAAGAAAAACCAGAATCAAGGACGAAAAATAACTGATGTCAGTGATACGGATAACCTTATAGCTGACGACTTGGAAACTCTGGCAGTATTGGAGGATCTGGCAAACGAAGGGGACCCGACATCATTAATTCCATCATCTGTGTTAAAGAAAGATCGAACAGGGATTATACAAGTTAATCCTTTTAGCCCTTTCAAGCCCACATCAAAGTTCATTCCCCTTATGCCATCCGACTCCCTAGACGTCTTCACTGAAGTAGTAACCAAGGAATTGCTAAAATTTTGCAGTGTCAACAACAGAAGAAAAGGCGGTAGCAATATCACGGAGATCCAGAGGAAGGTGATTGGTGACCTACAAGAAGACAAGACTATTGTCTGCAAACCGTCTGACAAAGGCAGAAACGTAGTGTTAATGACGAGTGATTATTACAAGAAAGAAGCCCTGGCACAGCTCAACGATGAATTGAGCTATAAGATAGTGACAAAGAAGGTATTTGATGACAGTACCAGTGCATATCGAGCTCTCCTTAATAAATGGTACCACAAAGGCATGTTGAGTAAGGAAGAATATGCCTTTTTAGAGTGTAAACACCATTGTCTACCCACGTTTTATCACCTTCCAAAACTGCACAAGAATGCGACTTGTCCCCCTGGCCGTCCTATTGTTTCATCCCTGGGAAGCCTGACGGAACATATGTCCAGGTTTGCGGACTATTTCCTGTTTGAATTTGTGACAAACTGGTCTCGTATATCAGAGACACTAAGGATTTTTTTACACAAGTGGAGAACTTAGTTTGGGATGAGGAACTGGTAATGATAACATTAGACATCTCGAGTCTGTACACAAGTATTGATCACTTGCAGGAAATCGAAGCTGTCAGATTCTTTCTAGGGACAAGACCGATTAACTTGGCTGAGCACAATAAGATGCTGGTTGAATGCGTGAATTTCTGTCTTTGTAATAACATTTCTCTATTCCAGTAACAACTGTTCAAACAAATACGCGGTACTGCGATGGGCACCTGCTTCTCCCCCAGCTATGCAAATCTTTTCGTGGGCTGGTGGGAGAAGCAGGTGACCCGGTCAGAAAACAATGAAAATTGGACCCGCTGGGTACTGAGCTGGAACAGATACATAGATGATTTGTTTATCATCTACAGGGGCACAGAGCAGTCAGCCAGAGAATATATCAATGTGCTCAACATGAATGACCTCAATCTCACATTCACAGGAGAAGTAAGCAAGGTATCTGTTAATTTTTTGGACCTTAAGGTTTTCCTTGCGGAGGGCAGTCTGTGCACTTCTTTGCACAGGAAACCCACCGCAGGGAATTCCGTGCTACATGCAAGCAGCTGCCATCCTGGGAAAACAATAACAAGTATCCCATATGGCGAACTATTGAGAATAAAAAGAATCCTGTGATTATGAAGCAGAAGCGAAAGAATGTATAAAGAGGTTTGAGGTCAGAGGTTATCGAAAGGAGACCCTAGAGGAAGCCAGGTCCAAGGTAAACAGAAAGCCCAGACTAAATTTGATAATCAGTAGTGATCTTAATACAAGCAAAGAGAAAGAAGAGAAATCAAATATTTTGAGGATGATGACGGAGTATTCTAGTGATGCTTCGGATATCAGAATAATTTTCGTAAAGAATTGGCATATTCTGAAATCTGAACCAATAATAGAGAAAGAATTGCCTAAAGTACCTCTCGTGACATTTAGGAGAGCCAGATCACTACGCAGCAGTCTAGTCCAAAGCCACTGCACCAACAAGAATAAAGTACCACCCTTTGGAAGGTTAGCAGGGTTCTATCCATGTCTTAAATGCAGGGCATGTAAAAACGGCAAAAAAGTTCTGGAGTACACAGTGCTCGGGATGAAGGAACCCAAGAAAATCAAGAGGCTCATGAACTGTAACACAAGCCACACGGTATATTGTTTAGTGTGTCCGTGTGGCTTGCGTTACATCGGAAGCACAATCCATCGAACCAAAATACGAATTCTGGAACATCTTAGAGCCATTCAAAACAAGGATGTTACCTACCCTGTGGCTAGGCATTTTGAGATACTACACCAGAGTAATAGAGACTTGTTAAGTTTTTTCTGTATTGACCAGGTTCCCACCAATGTGAGAGGTGGTGATAGACAACTGCAATTACGTAGATTGGAGTCGAGACATATTATCAACAACCAAACTAAAATACCAGGAGGGTTAAACAGTGGTGAAGAGATGGCTGTCCATTTATAACATCTTTAATATCATGAATGTATACTTGCTTGCTGCGTATGAATCCGATTTTGACTGCTATTGACAAACTGATTTTCATAATGCTTTTTTGTTTATTAATTTTGGTTTGGTATACAATTTCCATACATGACAGATTAACAATGATGAGAACCAAAGCCCATCCAGGGCAAGATATTTTTGTGATTTAAATAATAATGTGGGTGAAATGTAACATAACAGAAAGGCCCATCCAGGGCGTGATTTGTGTTGCATAAACCGATGATATTGAAAGGTTCTTATGTTATTTACAAACCAAAATGCATATTTAAAAATGGTAAACCGATGATATTGAAAGGTTCTTATGTTATTTACAAACCAAAATGCATATATAAAAATGGCCGACACCTTTGACTGAAGCAAGTCTGGTGTCCTTTGTTTTTGTCTAGCAGTTGTGAATATTTAAGTTTGCTTTATGTCGGCGCGGGCCACTATTGAAAAAGGCGGCAGCTGAAACGGGTCTGGTCGTGTTAGAGATCCCAATTAAATCTGGGAAACTACGCTCTTGTGAGTGCTGGTATTTTCTTTACCGTGAGCCTTGGATTTTGAATCCGCGCGGTGTCCGTCACCGCGCTACAAAACACCCGATCGTGAGTGCAAGGGAAAAGCAAGAAGGAATTCTGAGTGCGACGCACATATATATATATATATATATATGTATGCATATGTATACATTTGTATTATATTTACATACACATATATATATATATATACATATACATATGTATGCATACATGTATCTGCATGTATGTATGCATATGTATATATCTATATGAATGTATATATATATCTTTGCATATATATGTGTTTATATTATATATGCATATATATCTTTGTATATATAATTGTAATTATCTACTGGTGGTCGACAGTAGATAGTTATAGTTACAACCTAGTTTCCATAGGAAATCTCTAAATTCTATTTTGAATAACTTTGGCGCCGGTTGACGAATCCTCGCGAAATTTTTAAAACTAATGGGGCGCTCCGTTCAGCTCCTACCCTGAAAGTCTCGGGGTGATTCGTCAAGCGGGGGCCGAGAAAAAGGGGGGGTCCCAAAACGCGTTTTCCCCATGCATTTTTCCATAGGACCTTTAGTCGCACTACAGCCCGAACGGCTGAACAGAATTACGTGAAATTTGGCAGAGAGGTAGCCAGAAGGTCAAGGAAGTGCCTTTTGCAGGTCTGGTGTAAATCTTTTCAGTATTTCCTGAGAAAATAGCATTTAAAAGCATATATATATGTGGGCGGAGCCTAACCACACATCTCATCCTGAGATCTGATTGGCTGTCAGCACTTCATCCAAGAAGTGTTGGCAGCCATCTTGGGACCAAAATACATGATAGCACCTCATTAAAAAGCATTGCAGTTAATAGAAGGTTTTAAGACTTTAGTTACATTATAAATCATTTGTTGATGATACCATACTCATTTTAGGAATTGTGGTATGTTCTAAGGTGATTTCACCATGTGAAAAAGCCTTCTGCTGGGATATCATGATTGAGAGAAAAATATTTTCTCATGCTTTTACCACAGAGGTTTGGAAGGTGATCTATAAGCTAAACTGAGAGCTTATTTTCTGTAAATTCACATTATCTTTCTCAGTCATGTGAGAATGAAGTCTGACATTCTCAGTAAAACATGTACATCCAACAAGGGCAGAGACTGTCAGTTGATTCCTTTGTGTTCTACTGCAGCTTCCCAGAGGGTTCCAAAGAACTACTAGAGCGCTAACAGTCCTACTTATGATAAACGTATGGCACACCTGAAGCCATCTTGCTTGGATTAAAGTGCTAACTCTTAAAACATTTAATTTAAAAAGGAACAAAATGAGGGGGTTCATTTTTCCATAAAAAGTATGATTAGTGCTGCAGAAAGAAAAATTAGGGCACATTTTGAGTGACTTCTCAAATCCTCTTCTATTTCATTAAAAAATTCTGACATGCAGACTGAAACATGCACTTTCAATACCAGCAGCAGTTTTCCCTGGTGAGCAGTAGCTTTACTACAGTGATCTAATGAGCAAAAAGAGTGCTAACATTCTGAATTTATGGAAAATGTGTGACACATCTGAATGCCTTCTTGATGGAATCAAAGTAAAAAACTGAAAGTATTTCCTACTGTGGAGACTGCAGTAAATGAGGAAATTAGGAAACTTCATAACAAATAAGTCTCCCAAGATGGCCACCAGAGACAAAAGAGCCCAAATGTAGCCCAAATATCACCCAGATGTAGCCCAAGTATAGCCCAATGACAGAATGTCCCAGAATGTTCTTAAAAACAACTAGAGCGCTTACTGTCTTCATTATGACAAAAGTATGGCACACCTGAAGCCATCTTGAGTGGAATAAACTGGTAACACTTAAAACATTTAATTTAAAAAGGAACACAATGAGGGGGTTCATTTTGCCATAGAAATTATGATTAATGCTGAAGAAAGAAAATGAGGGCTCTTTTTGAGTGACTTCTCAAATCCTCTTCTATTTCATTAAAAAATTCTGACATGCAGACTGAAACATGCACTTTTAATACCAGGAGCAGACTTCCATGGTGAACAGTAGTTTTACTACAGTGATCTAATGAGCAACTAGAGTGCTAACATTCAGAATTTATGGCAAATGTGTGACATATCTGAATACCTTCATGATGGAATGAAAGTAAAAAACTGAAAGCATTTCCTACTGAGGAGACTGCAGTACATGAGGAAATTAGGAAACTTCATAACAAATAAATCTCCCAAGATGGCCACCGGAGACAAAAGAGCCCAAATGTAGCCCAAAATCACCCAGATGTAGCCCAAATATAGCCCAATGACAGAAGTGTGCAAAACACTTATTATTTTGTGTTTTTGCAGTGTTATATAGTGCAGACTTGTCAGGTATTGGAGTGCTTTACATGAGCATTGGTTACATCACACAAGATCAAATTCATTTTGGTTGTAAACATGGGGAGATTAAGTGATTTGACCAGAATCACAGAATGGTGAGCTGAAGCAGAAACTCCAACCTGGTTCCCCAGTTGCAAAGTCTGCAGCTCTGGAAGTAACACCACATCCTCTCCCCTAAGTGCAACATTTAATCAAGTGGTCAACTGGATAAAAAAACATAAAGATAACAAATAATTTAAAAGTGCTTTGTCGCTATCTGAAAACTCAGAAAATATGTCCTTATTTTAGTCTTTTAGAGCACTAACCATAATTATGATGCCAATAAGACCCTCTCATATATGTAATTTCTAAAGGAAAAGCTCTAGGTATTACAGTTTTGATTACATCAAGATGATGTCAGGCGTTCCACACTTTTGTAATAAATATAGCATGTTAGCAATCTAGTTGTTCATTAGGATACTGTTGAGAGGCAGAGGCCAGGGGCACGGACTCTGAAAATTGAAGGCAGGTAGGAGGGTGCAAAGGCAACAATTTAACCACACTGAGCAGGCAGGAAGGGCCGTGGAAGCACAACAGACTATGGAGGGCAGTGGAAAGGGGGGCAGGGGCAACAAACCAACAATACAGGACTTGCAAGAGAGGCTGTGGCAATGTAATAGACCATTGTGGGCAGAAGGAAGAGGCAATGGTAGTACAACCATACATGCCAACAGACCCGATTCAGCCAGGAAACGTCCAATGTTTTTAAGCTCAAATGGGCTTTATTTGATCTGTCTCCTGTCTACAATCTCCTCTTTTTCAATGTATTTCAAAGGGGAAAATCAATACCCCAGTTTTTTTTCAAAATCTCCCCCTTACCAAGTTCAAAATGTTCGCAAGTATGGTACATTGGATCATGGAAGGAAATGGGGTAGGGACATGGACTTGGATAACAGAGGACAGAAGGGACATGGAGAGGTGCACCAAACTGACCCTGCAGGGCAGGCATCAGGATTTGCAGCAGCACAATACACCACACAGGGCATGCAGAACGGGAGTGCAGCACAACAATCCATAGAAAGCAAGAGGGAGGGGACAGGACCATGCACATGGACAACAGAGAACAGAGGGGCAAGAGGCAATGGTAGCTAGCTGACCATAATGTTTAGACAGGAGAGAAAGCTGCAGCATAACAGACCATAAAGGGCAGGAGGGACGTATCAGGGGCATTACAATGGAACAGACAAGCCAGGAGGGAGGGAGTAGGGGTCTGCAAATGTAAACAGAGGGCTGGGGGCAAGGGGGCAGGGCAGGAGCAGCAAGATAGCCATGGAGGTCAGGCAGGATGGGCACTAGAAGCAAGACACACCATGAAGAGCAACAGTGAGACTGTGATGGCATACACACAGACCATGGAGGGAAGGTGGGAGGGGGTCAGGGGCAGCTAACTGACCACACAGGGAAGGTGGGAGGGGCCATGGCAGCACAGAAGACCATGCATGGCAAGTGGGAGGGTTAGTGGCAGCACAATGGCTATGATGGGCAAGAAGGAGGGTGCAGGGGCATGCACAAAGGACGATGGAGGATAGAAGGGAGGGTCAGGACCTGTGCACAGACAAGAAAGTTCAGGGGAAGGGGCCTCACAACAGACCACACGGGGCAGGCAGGAGGAGCAGTAGCAGCACAACAGACCAGGGAGGGCAGAAGGGTGTGGCAGTACAATGGACCATGTAGGACAGGAGGAAGAGGATAGGGGCATGGCATGTGGACAGGCAGGGTGGAGGTGGCAGGGACAGGTTACAGTCATCTGGCAATGCTAGGCAGGTGGGAGGGGAGTGGCAGCTCAACAGAACACTCAGAGTACATAGGAGTGGCAGGTCCATGGAACATGGTGGGCAAAAAGGATGGAGCAGGGGCATGCACAAAGACATCGGAGGGCAGGGGGAAGGAGAATAGGGGCAGGAAGCTAAGCACAGAGTTTAAGCAGGAGGTCAATGATGGGGCATAGAATTGGGCAATGGAGGGCAGGAGGAGTGGACTGGTACATCATACTAAATTGAGGGCAGTGGCAGCACATCAGACCATGCATGGCTGGAGGGAGGAGGCTAGTCCATGGATTCACACAACAGAGGATAGGGAGGAGGGGGATGGGGCAGCAAGCTAACTGTTCAGAGAAGGCGGGTATTAGGAACTTTATTGTTTTTAAAACATTGTGTCTGTGCGAACTACTTAAAATATGAACAAGTATGCAGCATAATCTCACTTTTATTCAGGAAGAAGAGGACGTTTGTGACTGTGACTCCGGGCTCACTTGGCAGAAACACCCCCTGACCCTCCACCCCCTATCGCAAAATGTAATGCCCGTGAAAAGGGTAGGTGAACACAGTGTTATATAGAACATAGTCCTGAGAGCACGATTGAAAATGAAAACTAGATATAGTGTATGGTATAAACTATGCACCAAAAAGTGTGATATAAGATGAACCGGGCGTGAAATATAATATGCAATACATTGTGCGCAATGACAGATTCATTGGAGAGCGCGAGATAGCAGAGGCACTAGCGCGTGCTATGCGATATGCGCCTTGGAGTGTAATATGCACAGGGCAGTGTTGTGTAACCTAACTAGTCTCTAAAGTTGTAATGTAAAATATGTGCTGGGGTGTGTAACATTGCATATGCACTGTGACAAAGATATGGATCCCAGAGTGTAATATGTATGGCATAGCACTGTGCGTTATAACATAGGCATCGAGGAAGGCACGTTAGATGGGGCAATATAACCCGTGCGAAGACAAGTGTGGCATGACATATTCACGGGATGGTGTTACAGTGCACATGGGCTAGAGAGTGTCATAGAATATGCACTAGCTAGTGGAATACAACACAGAGGTGTGTGGCACTCGGCAGGCAATGGTGGGTGTAACACAGCATTGGGCTCTGTCAGGAGCGCGCTGTGACTCTCAAGTGATGTTCGTCCCCTTTCCAGAGAGTAACATAAAAAGTATTACACATCCGGCAGTGGATGTGTGTTTTATTAACCGTGAGGGGGGTTTCTTGCATAGTTTTGGTCGAATTTTTGTCGAATCCCCTTTGAATGGCTTGGTGTGCATGTGTATTAAATGTGCCCGTCAATAGCTACCCATGTTTGTATAAATAAACGACAAGGGTGTCTACCGGGATTAGGCACGGTAGGGCATCAGACATTTCAGAGCTTCACTAGTGGTGTAAATACATTCCACGTGGATTCATTGTATGCATAGTCGCCTTTTAATGAATATCACGCAAATCGTCATGGTGATAGGTACGTACGGTTTGTCCAGCATGTCCTAGGTGTGTCTATACATATATATTTTTTAAAAATAATAAAAAACAGTGGCCGGCCCTGGGGATTGGGGTCAACAAAATATAATTAGGAGACAGGCCCTGGGGGATGGGGTCATCAGGGCCAATAAATTAGAATAAGAAGGGGAACCACACAGCCCCCCTTCTTAAAAAACTTAAAATAAATAAAAGACTGGCATCATGCCGGAGGCCATGCCCCCTCCGTGCAGCACTCTGCAAACGCTCCCCCAACAGGCATCTCCAGTGTGCGCCAGGGAGCTGCGCTGCAGACAGGTGTTCTGAGGCCAAGCCCCTTTTTACACATCTCTGCAACGCAGCTCTGTGGCGCTTATTGGAGGTACCTAGTGGTCTAGTTTGACCTTAGGGACCCTTAGGATTCAAGGGGACTTAATCTCTCAACTTAGAACAGCCACAGGGTGAGTTTACACAGTGGTGAAGGGAGGGGACGGGGCCTGAGGTGACGTGTGCAAACACACACTATGGCACGTTTTAAATTGGGGATATAATTTCCCTTCAATACTGAGGGCCCCTGGGGGCTAACTAGCCCACCAAGTGCTTCCAGTAAGCGCCACTGAGCTGCATTGCAGAGAGGTGGTCCAGGCCGTGCCACTTTTTACACCTCTCTGCAACGCAGCTCTGTGGCACTTACTGGAGGTACCTAGTGGGCTAGTTGGACCCTAGGGACCCTCAGGATTCAAATGAACTTAATCTCCCAACTAAAAACTGACACAGGGCGTGTTTACACAGTGGTGAAGGGAGGGGACGGGGCCTGAGTTAACGTGTGCAAAAACGCCCTGTGGCCTGTTTTAAGAGGTAGTTTGAATCCCCATGCCCTATTATAAACTAGGGGCTTACAGAGGAGGTCATGCTAATCACAGGGGGACCCCAACGCATAATGTTCCCTAGTGTATGTAGGTGTTTTCACTGTATTCTAAGTGTCTTTTAATATAGCACTGGCTCTAGGACTGGTTAGTCAGACTCCGTTACCACCAGTATCCGTCTGAAAAAGTTGAGGGTACAGGATGATTTTGCAACAAGGCTTCTTTCTGCTCTTCTTTTTGTTCTTTCTGCACGTTATCCTTCTTCCTGCACTTTTCTTCGTCTTTGAGGACTTCTGTTGCTTCTTTCTGCACTTCTTTTGTTTCTTTCTGTGCATATTTTTCTTCTTTCTTCACATGTCCTATCTCTGTAGGCATAGTTAGAAATTAGCATTTAAAAAACCTTTGAAATTCACAGAAAAAACCATAGGTTTCAGGCACGTTATAGTTAGAGAATTAGCATTTAAAAAACCTCAGAAATTCACTGAAAAAACCATAGGTTTCAGGGGTGTTATAGTTAGCTGGACTTTTCACTTGTACAAAACCATTGAAATTTCCCCGTTATAGTTAGTTCAGCTAACTATAACTCGCGTGCCCGCAATGCACTGCTGATGACGTCACATATTACATCACTCATGACATGGTCAGTGACATCACTCATGACATCACTGATGACATCTCAAATGACATCACTGATGACATCACTGATGACATCATCCTTGTGATAGAGTGGCAGACCTCCTCTCACCCTAATATAACCTTTGATACACACATTCAAAAATAGAGACTAAAATTTTCAAAACAATGGACATACCAATACCAGTTACAACAACCTCTTCAGTAATTCTAAGATCCACATACACATCCACTCATTCACCAACAGTCCTATACAGTCACTCATACATGTACTCACTCATCATATGTACTCATACACCTATACATCCTGTTACACAATGCCACTCATCCATAGAGTTACTCACACACATAGTCACTCATGCTAATAAAGAATGAAACATACATTTACTTGCATATACAGTTATACACACACCACCACACTTACTTCTACGGAAACTTACACATACTTAGTCTTTTAAACAATCACTTATAGAAACACATACTTATTCATACAGGAACTCTTTCAATCTCTCACTCTCACATATACTCACATATATACACCAATAGTCACATATACTAGTTTAAAACATATGTAGTTACTCATAAAGACACTATTGAGACAGTCATTCACTCACTAACACACCCATACACACACTCATACACCCATACAGTCCTCCACACATGCTGTCTTCAACACATACAAACAGTGAGTCACTCATTCATGCACCTATGCACTACGTAATACCCCCCACCGAACCATGCAGACACTCAGACTGATACTCAAAAAACCAACTAACAACCTATATAGACACCCATGTAGCTACTCACCAACCCATGCAACCACTTATACACAAAGTGAGAGACTGATACAGATATTTACATATTTAAACATTACTCACTAAGCCATGTATTCACTATGATACACTTAATCAGTCAGTTACACAATCAATTTTTCAAAAACAAATCCTCCATTTAGACACTTATATACCCATTTATTCTTCCATCGACCTTGAGATATACATATATAAAACATATTTAATTTTCAGAAAAACACACATTCACTGGATGATGTCATCAGTGATGTCATCAGTGATGTCATTTGAGATGTCATCAGTGATGTCATGAGTGATGTCACTGACCATGTCATGAGTGATGTAATATGTGACGTCATCAGCAGTGCATTGCGGGCGCGCGAGTTATAGTTAGCTGAACTAACTATAACGGGGGAATTTCAATGGTTTTGTAAAAGTGAAAAGTCCAGCTAACTATAACGTCCCTGAAACCTATGGTTTTTTCAGTGAATTATATATATGCATATGTGTATATATTATCTACTGGCGGTCACCAGTAGATAGTTATAGTTAGGACCGTGTTTCCATAGGAAATCTCAAAATTCTATTTTTAATAACTTTGGCGCCGGTTGACGAATCCTCGCGAAATTTTCTAAACTAATGGGGCGCTCCGTTCAGCTCCTACCCTGAAAGTCTCGGGGTGATTCGTCAAGCGGGGGCCGAGAAAAAATGGGGGTCCCAAAATGCGTTTTCCCCATGCATTTTTCCATAGGACCTTTAGACGCAGCTACAGCCCGAACGGCTGAACAGAATTACTTGAAATTTGGCAGAGAGGTAGCCATAAGGTCAAGGAAGTGCCTCTTGCAGGTCTGGTGTAAATCTGTTCAGCATTTCCTGAGAAAATAGCATTTAAAAGCATATCAATATCAAAACGCCAGGGGTAGATGGCCTGCCGATTGAATTTTATGCGCAATATGTAGATGTATTGGCGCCCAGGCTCCTGCTGGTCTATGCCGAGGCCTTGACGCTAGGGAGATTGCCCCAGTCGATGAGGGAAGCACTAGTGGTACCGCTGCTGATACCGGGCAGGGACGCTTCTGATGTGACTTCGTATAGGCCATTGTCCATGCTGACGGTCGACTATAAAATATTGAGTCGCATCCTGGCTACTAGATTGCTCCCACACATGACCCGGTTGGTTCATGAGGACCAAGCTGGATTTATCCCCACTAGGAGCACAGCCATGAATATTCGGCGCCTGGTCCGCATAATGGACAGTGTTTGGGACCCTACCCAGAAGCCGGCAGTGTTATCTGTGGATATCGAAAAGGCCTTCGACTGCTTAGAGTGGGGCTACCTTGATGCGGTACTGGAGCAAATGGGTCTGGGGGATGGTTTTGGGAGGTGGACGAGGGTCCTTTATTCCTCTGCTTCGGCCCGAGTACGCCTGGGATCGGTGGTTTCCTCAGAGTATCCGGTGCGCAGGGGCACGAGACAGGGCTGTTCGTTGTCTCCCCTGTTGTTTGCCCTGGCGATGGAGCCGTTGGCAACGCGGGCGAGGACGGGGTCAAGGTACGGTGGGGTCCGGTGTGGGGAGACGACGCACTATATTTCGTTATACGCTGACGATCTCTTGCTGTATCTCGAGAATTCAGAGGAAGCCCTGGGGGGGGGCTATGGAGTTGCTGTCAGGCTTTGGGGGGCTGTCGGGCCTCAAGGTAAATTGGACTACAACTTGTGTCTTCCCGCTGCGGGTGGATGTACCGTACCCCCCACTCACTGTGGAGGTGGTGTGGGAGGCCACGTGCTTCACCTACTTGGGGGTCCGGATCTACTGCGACGTCGGGGACTTGATGGATGGTAACATAGGGCGTAGTTTGCGGGCCCTGAGGGGATGCATGACCTTTTGGGCCTCCCTACCGCTGTCGGTGCTGGGCCGGGTGGCGCTGTTGAAGATGGTGGCCCTGCCACGGCTGCTTTATTATTTCCGCACCCTGCCGGTCTGGGTCCCCCAGCGGGTTTTTGCAGAGCTGAGGACACTGGTTGTCGGCTTCCTGTGGGGGAGGGGACGGTGGAGGGTGGCCCTGGCTACTTTGGTGCGACCCAAATTCGATGGAGGATTGGCGGGCCCTGATTTTGAATTGTACTACCTGGCGGCACAGCTACAGGTTTTAACGCAAAATGTCGCTAAAGTCTTTAGAGGCCCAAGGCATGAGAGGGAGTCCGGTATCCAGAGACACGTTTTATCCTACATAGTTTTGCAACAGAAGCTGGACTTGAGAGACCTCTCCATAGAGGAGAGAACCCTCCGGCAGTGCTGGCACAGGAGCATGAGGAGAGCGAAGGCGGCACGCCCGTATGCACTGGAGATCCCGCTGGGGATGCTGACAGCATTGCCACATGGCGGTGACTGGTCACCGTTGGCAGAGTGGGAGGAGCTGGGGCTGCAGATGGTGGGAGACCTGTATGTGGACGGGGCGCTCGCGCCCTTTGGGGTGCTGCAGGAACAGTTTGGCCTCCCGGATGGGAGTTACCTGCTGCACGCGGCGGTGTGCGTGGCGGTACAAAGGCACTGGAGGGAGGGACTAGTGGAGCCCGCCGTGGTTCAGACCTGCCAGTATGTGGTGATGGCGGCGGGGAGAATTAAGGCGGTCACCTGCATGCACTCCCGACTGCTGCGGGAGGGTTTGGAGCCGCTTACGGCACTAAAGGAGAAGTGGGAGGGCAGTATAGGCAAACCTATCCCGGATACCGTGTGGAGTCATATTATGCGGAGGACATGGAAGGGGAGTAGGAATGCCCGCTTCCAGCAGGTACACTTCTTCGTACTGCATAGGGCCTATCTGACCCCGGGAAGGATTAAACGGTATTTTCAGGTGCAGGATGCGGCGTGCCCGAGATGTCAGGAGCTTGGAGCGGAGCTCGACCACCTCTTGTGCGGGTGTCCCCGGCTGGGGACGTATTGGGCTGAGGTGGGGGAGCTCTTGAACGCTGTCACGGACCGTGAGGTGGAGTTCGACATGGCGGCCTGTTTATTGCTCTGGTTCCCTCACACAGTGAAGACGAAAGTGACGAGTAAATTCATTGACTTGGGCCTTATGCTGGCCCAGAGAGAAATCACATGGCATTGGAAATCCCGGGAGGGTCCGTCGTATGGGAGATGGATGGCTGAGTTGCTGAAGTGGGCTTGCTGTGAGAGTGTGCTTAGGAGGTGACAGGCGACCAGGGCGGGGGATGAGAAGGGATTGGAATGGGTGAGGGCATGGGAGCTGATAGTACAGGCTCTGAGGGACTACCGGCTGGAGGGCAGAGAACAGGAAGACCGGGAGGGCGGGGTTCCACGAGGCCTCGAAGCTACAGGCGAACAACCGATAGCAGTAGAAACAGTATGCTAGACCCCACGATCGGGGCCCACGCCAGCAGTAATGGGGGGGTGGGTAGGGTGGGGGGGAGCTATTGGGGTGTTGTAGCAGTATAAGGACGGATGGCTGGGGACTGAGGCGGTTGGGTAAAAAGCAGATATTAACCTGGGAGGTTGACCAGCTCTTCTGTGACAGGATAGCTAGGATACTCAGAGGATTGTAACGATGTGCCGCCCGGCCTCCGGGATGTGGGCTGAATGGCTGTGTACAGCACTACAATGATGGGGGGGCTCTGAGATACCTTGTGGGCACAGGTCGCTATTATGGAGTTCTCATTCTTAATTCTGCAATAAAAACACGTTTAAAAAAACCAAAAACAATATCTATACGCGCGCAGGGTGCGCGCACCGTGCGCGCACCGTGCGAGCACCCTAACGTGCGCGAGCGTAACTCTGATTGGTGGTTACATGTTAGTCAACGTTCGAATCGGTCGAAATCAGGAAGTGTCGGCCGCCATTTTGTTTGTTTTCAGTGCGAGAGTGAAAAAGGAAGGTGGCGAACGTGAAAAGGGGGCAGGGTAGAGAGTTCCTGATCCCCTGGCCTTTGTCAGGGGGTCCCTGAAGGACCCCGAAGGCAGAACATTTATTATTATTTTTTTTTAAACGCGGGGGTGAAAACCAAAAAAATAAATATATTTTAATACGTAGTTTATTGTAAAATAAATATATAAAAAAATAATAATACATAAATAAATTAGCATTTAAAAAAACGTACAAATTCACTGAAAAAACCATAGGTTTCACACACGTTATAGTTAGGAATTAGCATTTAAAAAACCTTGCAAATTCACTTAAAAAACCATAGGTTTCACACATGTTATAGTTAGGTGGATATTTCACTCGTAAAAAACCAATGAAATTCCCCCGTTATAGTTAGCTCAGATAACTATAACTCGCGCGACCGCCACTCTATCACAAGGATGATGTCATGAGTGATGTCATGAGTGATGCCACTGACCATGTCATGAGTGATGTAATATGTGACGTCATGAGCAGTGGATTGCGGGCGCGCGAGTTATAGTTATCTGAACTAACTATAACGGGGGAATAGTTAGGACCTATTTTCCATAGGAAATCCGTAACATTCTATTCCCAATAAGTCTGGCGCCGGTTGACGAATCTTCGCAAAATTTTCCAAACTTTTGGACAGCTCCGGTCCGCTCCTATACTGAAAGTTTCGTGGTGATTAGTCAAGTGGGGGCTGAGAAAAAGGGGTGTCCCAAAACGCATTTTCCCCATGCAATTTCCCATAGGACCTGTTGACGCAGCTACAGCCCGAACTGCTGAACGGAATTACACCAAATTTGGCAGAAAGGTAGACCTTGGTTCAGAGTCGTGCCTTTTGCTTAAATGGTGTAAATCTGTTCAGTAGTTCCTGAGAAAATCAAAAGTAAAATCACATATATATCTGGGCGGAGCCTAACCACACATCTCATCGTGAGATCTGATTGGCTGTCAGCACTTCATCCCAGAAGTGTTGGCAGCCATCTTGGGACCAATATACATGATAGCACCTCATTAAAAAGCATTGCAGTTAATAGAAGGTTTTAAGACTTTAGTTACATTATAAATCATTATAAATAATTTGTTGATGGTACCATACTCATTTTAGGAATTGTCGTATGTTCTAAGGTGATTTTACCATGTGAAAAAGCCTTCTGCTGGGATATCATGAATCATGTTTGAGAGAAAACTATTTTCACATGCTTTTCCCACAGAGGTTTGGAAGGTGATCTATAAGCTAAACTGAGAGCATATTTTCTGTAAATTCACATTATCTTTCTTAGTCATGTGAGAATGAAGTCTGACATTCTCAGTAAAACATGTACATCCAACAAGGGCAGAGACTGTCAGTTGATTCCTTTGTGTTCTACTGCAGCTTCCCAGAGTGTTCCAAAGAACAACTAGAGCGCTAACACTCCTACTTATGATAAACGTATGGCACACCTGAAACCATCTTGATTGGAATAAAGTGGTAACTCTTAAAACATTTAATTTAAAAAGGAACAAAATGAGGGGGTTCATTTTGCCATAGAATGTATGATTAGTGCTGCAGAAAGAAAAATTAGGGCACATTTTGAGTGACTTCTCAAATCCTCTTCTATTTCATTAAATAATTCTGACATGCAGACTGAAACATGCACTTTCAATACCAGCAGCAGACTTCCCTGGTGAGCAGTAGCTTTACTACAGTGATCTAATGAGCAACAAGAGTGCTAACATTCTGAATTTATGGCAAATGTGTGACACATCTGGATGCCTTCTTCATTGAATCAAAGTAAAAACTGACAGTATGCCTACTGAGGAGACTGTAGTAAATGAGGAAATTAGGAAACTTCATAACAAGTCTCCCAAGATGGCCACCAGAGACAAAAGAGCCCAAATGTAGCACAAATATCACCGAAATGTAGCCCAAGTATAGCCCAATGACAGAAATCCCAGAGTGTTTTAAAGAACAACTAGAGCGCTAACAGTCTTACTTATGACAAAAGTATGGCACACATGAAGCCATCTTGATTGGAATAAAGTGGTAACACTTAAAACATTTAATTTTCAAAGGAACAAAATGAGGGGGTTCATTTTGCCATAGAAATTATGATTAGTGCTGCAGAAAGAAAAATTAGGGCATATTTTGACTTCTCAAATCCTCTTCTTTTTCATTAAAAAGTTCTGACATGCAGACTGAAACATGCACTTTGAATACCAGCAGCAGACTTCCCTGATGAGCAGTAGCTTTACTACAGTGATCTAATGAGGAACTAGAGTGCTACCATTCAGAATTTATGGCAAATGTGTCACATCTGAATGCCTTCTTGATGGAACTAAAGTAAACAAGCATTGAAAATGCAATAGGTCTTGCCCTCGTTTAAGTTAAAGCAATTCTGTTTGTAATTAGGTGGCTTTTTAGCTTTGCTTTTATTAGTGTTTTTCAAAATTTCATGCATTTATATTTGTATTTATATAGATATGCAGATTATATATATGTTTATATATGTATGTATATATATATACACATACATATATATAAATGCATATATGTGCATATGTGTGCGTGTAGAGAGAGGTAGAGAGAGGTAGAGAGGTAGAGGTGTAGAGGTAGAGAGGTAGAGGTAGAGAGGTAGAGAGTAGTAGAGAGAGAGGTAGAGAGTAGAGGATGAGTAATAGAGAGTAGAGAGTAGAGAGAGAGTAGTAGAGAGTAGCAGAGAGTGAGTAGGAGAGAGTAGTAGAGTGAGTAGTAGAGAGTAGTAGAGAGTGAGTAGTAAAGAGTAGTAGAGAGTGAGTAGTAGAGAGTGAGTAGAAGAGAGTAGTAGAGAGTGAGTAGTTGAGACTGAGTAGCAGAGAGTAGTAGAGAGAGAGTAGTAGTGCATGAGTAGTAGAGAGTAGTAGAGAGTGAGTAGTAGAGAGTAGTAGAGAGAGAGTAGTAGAGAGTGAGTAGTAGAGAGTAGTAGAGAGTGAGTAGTAGAGAGTGAGTAGTAGAGAGAGAGTAGTAGAGAGTGAGTAGTGGAGAGTAGTAGAGAGTGAGTAGTAGAGAGCAGTGCAGAGTGAGTAGTAGAGTGTGATTAGTAGAGGGTAGTGGATTAGTAGAGAGTGAGTAGTAGAGAGTAGTAGAGAGTGAGTAGTAGAGTGAGTAGTAGGGAGTAGTAGTAGAGTGAGTAGTAGAGTGAGTAGTAGAGAGCAAGTAGTAGAGAGTGTGTAGTAGAGAGAGAGTAGTAGAGAGTAGTAGAGAGTGAGTAGTAGAGAGTGAGTAGTAGAGAGAGTAGTAGAGAGTAGTAGACTAGTAGAGAGTGAGTAGTAGAGAGTGAGTAGTAGATAGTAGTAGAGAGTGAGTAGCAGAGAGAGTAGTAGAGAGTAGTAGAGTAGGTAGTAGAGAGTGAGTAGTAGAGTGAGTAGTAGAGAGTAGTAGAGAGCGAGTAGTAGAGAGTGAGTAGTGGAGAGTGAGTAGTAGAGAGTGAGTAGTAGAGAGTGAGTAGTAGAGAGAGAGTAGTAGAGAGTAGTAGAGTGAGTAGTAGAGAGTGAGTAGTAGAGAGAGAGAGTAGTAGAGAGTAGTAGAGAGTGAGTAGTAGAGTAGTAGAGAGTGAGTGGTTGAGAGTAGTAGAGAGTAGTAGAGTGAGTAGTAGAGAGTAGTAGAGAGTGAGTAGTAGAGAGTGAGTAGTAGAGAGTGAGTAGTAGAGAGTAGTAGTAGAGAGTAGTAGAGAGAGAGTAGTAGAGAGTGAGTAGTAGAAAGTGGTAGCGAGTGAGTAGTAGAGAGTGAGTAGTTTAATTTAAAAGGAACACAATGAGGAGGTTCATTTTGCCATAGAAATTATGATTAGTGCGGAAAAAAGAAAATTAGGGCACATTTTGAGTGACTTCTCAAATCCTCTTCTATTTCTTTAAAAAATTCTGACATGCAGACTGAAACATGCCCTTTCAATACCAGCAGCAGACTTCCCTGGTGAGCAGTAGCTTTACTACAGTGATCTAATAAGCAACTAGAGTGGTAATATTCCGAATTTATGGCAAATATGTGACACATCTGAATGCCTTCTTGATGGAATGAAAGTAAAAAACCTGAAGGTATTTCCTACTGAGGAGACTGTTGTAAATGAGGAAATTAGGAAACTTCAAAACAAATAAGTCTCCCAAGATGGCCACCAGAGACAAAAGAGCCCAAATGTAGCACAAATATCACCGAGATGTAGCCCAAGTATAGCCCAATGACAGAATGTCCCAGAGTGTTTTAAAGAACAGAGCGCTAACAGTCTTACTTATGACAAAAGTATGGCACACCCAAAGTGGTAACACTTAAAACATTTAATTTGCAAAGGAAGAAAATGAGGGAGTTCATTTTGCCATAGAAATTATGATTAGTGCTGCAGAAAGAAAGATTAGGGCACATTTTGACTTCTCAAATCCGCTTTACTACAGTGATCTAATGAGCAACTAGAGTGCTACCATTCAGAATTTATGGAAAATGTGTGACACATCTGAATGCCTTCTTGATGGAATCAAAGTAAACAAGCATTGAAAATGCAATAGGTCTCGCCCTCGTTTAAGTTAAAGCAATTCTGTTTGTATTTAGGTAGCTTTTTAGCTTTGCTTGTATTAGAGTTTTTCAAACTTTCATGTACATACCATGCATATGTATGCATATATGTATATGTATATGTTTGCATGCATTTATATTTATATAGATATGCAGATTATATTTATATGTTTATATATGTATATATTACCTACTGGCGGTCGCCAGTAGGTAGTTATAGTTAGGACCCTGTTTCCATAGGAAAACCGCAACATTCTATTTTGAATAACTTTGGCGCCGGTCGACGAATCCTCGCGAAATTCTCAAAATAGGTGGGGCGCTACGCTCCGCTCCTACCCTGAAAGTCTCGGGGGGATTCGTCAAGCGGGGGCTGAGATAAAAGGGGGGTCCCAAAACGCGATTTTCCCATGCATTTTTCCATAGGACCTTTAGACACAGCTACAGCCCGAACGGCTGAACAGAGTTCCTTGAAATTTGGCAGAGAGGTAGTCTACAGGTCAAGGAAGTGCCTTTTGTAGGTTTGGTGTAAATCTGTTCAGTAGATTCTGAGAAAATAGCCTTTAAATCAATATATATATCTGAGCCAGCTTACGGTGCGCTTACGGTGCGCTTACCGTACGCGTACGGTGACGTGCGCGAGCGCGATTCTGATTGGCTGTTAGATCTTAGTAAACATTCGAATCGGTCGAAACCAGGAAGCGGCGGCCGCCATTTTCTCTCTCGGACTCTGAGGGGGGGATGAAAAACAAAGAGAATAAACATGTAAAGGGACTGTTTAGACAGCTCCCAACCACCTCGGCTTGCTAAATGTGTCCCCACAGAACCCCCAAGGGCAAAAATTCATTTTTATTTTTTTACGAAAATTTGCCGATTACGCTTACCGTACGCGTACGGTAAAAAAATTAATAAAAAAAAAAAATTATCCACACTCTCCCCACCCCGTGTCCAAATGGTGCCCGAAGGGCACCATTTGTGCATGGCATAATTGATTTAATTTAAACTGAATATAAATGTTTATCTTTCACAACGAAGCGCATAATATGTCCATCACGTGCGCACGGTGCGCGAAGCGCATCGAGCGTACATGGCCCATCCACGGCACTAACTGCGTAAAGTGGGCGCGCGGTGCGCGAAGCGCACCGCGTGCTCACTGTGCGCGCACGGTGCGCGAAGCGCACCGTGCGCGCACGGAACGAACTGCATTAAGTGGGCGCTCACGCCACGAATGGCGTAAAGTAACTTAGCATTTAAAAAACCGTACAAATTCACTGAAAAAACCATAGGTTTCACACACGTTATAGTTAGGAATTAGCATTTAAAAAACCTTGCAAATTCACTGAAAAAAACCATAGGTTTCACACATGTTATAGTTAGCTGGACATTTTACTGATAAAAAACCAATGAAATTCCCCCGGTATAGTTAGTGCAGGCAACTATAACTCACGCGACCGCAATCCTCTGCTGATGACATATGTGTCTTTATGAAAAAAAAATATTTGTAATATATGTATAGCTAAAATTTAATTGAAGAAGACATAGGCAAATAAGTGTCTAAATACAGTATTAGCATCAGCAGAAGATTGCGGTCGCGTGAGTTATAGTTGCCTGCACTAACTATAACGGGGGAATTTCATTGGTTTTTTATCAGTAAAATGTCCAGCTAACTATAACATGTGTGAAACCTATGGTTTTTTCAGTGAATATATATATATACACATACATTTATATAAATGCATATGCATATATATGCATATATATATATGTGCATATGTGTGCATGTACAGAGAGGTAGAGAGGTAGAGGTGTATAGGTAGAGGTGTAGAGGTAGAGAGGTAGAGGTAGAGGTAGAGAGGTAGAGAGTAGTAGAGAGAGAGGTAGAGAGAGGGAGGGAGGTAAAGAGTAGAGAGCGAGTAATAGAGAGTAGAGAGTGAGTAGTAGAGAGTAGTAGAGAAAGTATCAGAGAGTGAGTAGTAGAGAGTAGTAGAGTGAGTAGTAGAGAGTGAGTAGTAGAGAGAGTATTAGAGAGTGAGTAGTAGAGAGTAGTAGAGAGTGAGCAGTAGAGTGAGTAGTAGAGAGTAGTAGAGAGTGAGTAGTAGAGAGTAGTAGAGAGTGAGTAGTAGAGAGTAGCAGAGAGTGAGTAGCAGAGAGAGAGTATTAGAGAGTAGTAGAGAGTGAGTAGCAGAGTGAGTAGTAGAGAGTAGTAGAGAGAGTAGTAGAGAGTGAGTAGTAGAGAGTAGTAGAGAGTGAGTAGTAGAGAGTAGTAGAGAGAAAGTAGTAGAGAGTGAGTAGTAGAGAGTAGTAGAGAGTGAGTAGTAGAGAGTGAGTAGTAGAGAGTGAGTAGTAGAGAGGGAGTAGTAGAGAGTAGTGGAGTAGTAGAGAGTGAAGTAGTAGAGAGTAGTAGAGAGTGAGTAGTAGAGTGAGTACTAGAGAGTAGTAGAGAGCGAGTAGCAGAGAGCAAGTAGTAGAGAGTGTGTAGTAGAGAGTGAGTAGTAGAGAGTGAGTAGTAGAGAGAGAGTCGTAGAGAGTGAGAAGTAGAGAGAGTAGTAGAGTAGTACAGAGTGAGTAGTAGAGTGAGTAGTAGAGAGTAGTTGAGAGCGAGTAGTAGAGAATGAGCAGTAGAGAGTAGTAGAGAGTGAGTAGTAGAGAGTGAGTAGTACAGAGTGAGTAGTAGAGAGTGAGTAGTAGAGAGTAGTAGAGTGAGTAGTAGAGAGTGAGTAGTAGAGAGAGAGAGTAGTAGAGAGTGAGTAGTAGAGTAGTAGAGAGTGAGTGGTAGAGAGTAGGAGAGAGTAGTAGAGTGAGTAGTAGAGAATAGTAGAGAGTGAGTAGTAGAGCGAGTAGTAGAGAGTAGTAGAGTAGTAGAGAGTGAGTAGTAGAGAGTGAGTAGCAGAGAGAGTAGTAGAGAGTGAGTAGTAGAGAGTGAGTAGTAGAGAGTAGTAGAGAGCAAGTAGTAGAGAGTGAGTAGTGGAGAGTGAGTAGTAGAGAGCGAGTAGTAGAGAGTGAATAGTAGAGAGTGAATAGTAGAGATTGAGTAGTAGAGAGAGAGTAGTAGAGAGAGAGTAGTAGAGAGTAGTAGAGTGAGTAGTAGAGAGTGAGTAGTAGAGAGTAGTAGAGAGAGAGTAGTAGAGAGAGAGTAGTAGAGTAGTAGAGAGTGAGTGGTAGAGAGCAGCAGAGAGTAGTAGAGTGAGTAGTAGCGAGTAGTAGAGAGTGAGTAGTAGAGAGTGAATAGTAGAGAGTAGTAGAAGAGTGTAGTAGAGAGAGAGAGTAGTAGAGAGTGTAGTAGAGAGTGAGTAGTAGAAAGTAGTAGCGAGTGAGTAGTAGAGAGTAGTAGAGAGTGAGTAGTAGAGTAGTAGAGAGTGAGTGGTAGAAAGTAGTAGAAAGTAGTAGAGTGAGTAGTAGAGAGTGAATAGTAGAGAGTAGTAGAGAGTGAGTAGTAGAGAGAGTAGTAGTAGACAGTGAGTAGTAGAGAGTAGTAGAGCGTGAGTTGTGGAGAGTGAGTAGTAGAGAGTGAGTAGTAGAGAGTAGTAGCGAGTGAGTAGTAGAGTAGTAGAGAGTGAGTAGTTGAGAGTGAGTAGTTGAGAGTGAGTAGTAGAGAGTAGTAGAGTAGTAGAGAGTGAGTAGTAGAGAGTAGTAGAGAGTGAGTAGTAGAGAGTGAGTAGTAGAGAGTGAGTAGTAGAGAGAGAGCAGTAGAGAGTAGTAGAGAGTCAGTAGTAGAGTAGTAGAGAGTTGTCAGTCAGTGTAAGTCAGTGTCAGTCAGTGTCAGTCAGTGTCAGTCAGTGTCAGTCAGTCAGTGTCAGTCAATCAGTGTCAGTCAATCAGTGTCAGTCAGTGTCAGTCAATCAGTGTCAGTCAGTGTCAATCAGTGTCAGTCAGTGTCAGTCAGTCAGTCAGTGTCAGTCAGTCAGTGTCAGTCAATCAGTGTCAGTCAGTGTCAGTCAATCTGTGTCAGTTAGTGTCAATCAGTCAGTGTCAGTCAGTCAGTGTCAGTCAGTCAGTGTCAGCTAGAGCAGCTCTGCTGACCTGGTTCTCTGGCTCTAAAGCAGCTCTGCTGACCTGGTTCTCTCTCTCTAAAGCAGCTCTGCTGACCTGGTTTCTCTGGCTCTACAGCAGGTCTGCTGACCTGGTTCTCTGGCTCTAGAGCAGCTCTGCTGACCTAATTCTTATGCTACAGAGCAGAGCAGCTCTGCTGGTCTAGTTCTCTGGCTCTACAACAGCTCCGCTGACCCAGTTCTATAGCTCTGAAGCAGTTCTGCTGACATGGTTCTCTGGCTCTAGAGCAGCTCTGCTGACTTGGTTCTCTCCCTCGAAAGCAGCTCTACTGACCTGGTTTCTCTGGCTCTGCAGCAGCTCTGCAGACCTGGTTTTCTGGCTCTAGAGCAGCTCTGTTGACCTGGTTCTTAGGCTCTAGAGCAGCTCTACTGACCTGGTTCTCTGGCTCTAAAGCGGCTCTGCTGACCTGGTTCTATGGCTCTAAAGCAGCTCTGCTGATTTGGTTCTCTGGCTCTAGAGTAGCTCTGCTGACTTGGGTCTCTGGCTCTAAAGCAGCTCTGCTAACCTGGTTCTCTGGCTCCAAAGCAGCTCTGCTGGCCTGGTTCTCTGGCTCTAAAGCAGCTCTGCTGACCTGGTTCTCTCCCTCTAAAGCAGCTCTGCTGACCTGGTTTCTCTGGCTCTACAGCAGCTCTGCTGACCTGGTTCTCTGGCTCTAGAGCAGCTCTGCTGACCTAGTTCTTAGGCTCTAGAGCAGCTCTGCTGACCTGGTTCTCTGGCTCTACAGCAGCTCTGCTGACCTGGTTTTCTGCACTCACGATGCACGCACCCGACTTCGCGAAAATATATTTAAAAATAATATAAGTTTATTATAAGTACAAATATATTATTTTGATGAATATCTTACATAATCTCTTGCCTTAATATGTATATTAAAGACACATACATATCATTTTGGAACATCATTTTTTTGCGTGAGCGCGCCCCAGCACGTATATGATGTCACGCGGGACCCGCAACCGCGCAAACATCTCGTACTGTAATGCGCATGTGTCGCGAATGCGCGGGAGCAGGAGTCGCAGACTGGTCGCATACCAATCGCGCATATCACGTGATATTAAATGTACATGATGTAACTGAAAAACACGCAGCCGTCGCACACCATACGCGGATCCTTCATGACTTTTCTAAAATGGCGGCTAGAATGGGCACACCCACCGTGATGTGTACACTTTGAGTGCGCGACTCCGAAAAAAATTGGATTTTTTTTTTAAAGAAAATACAAAATGAAAACAAGAAAATTAATCAATATTTCAGTTTTAATTAAACATTTTGTTTTGCAATGTTCAGAAAAATATATAATGTTATTTAATGAATAAAATATTTATAAATAAACAGTTAAAAAACTGTAGAAAATCAGTACAAAAAAATAGATATAACTACTATCACACTTAAAGTTAGCATTTAAAAAACCTGTCATCAGTGATGTCACTGACCATGTCATGAATGATGCAATATGTGACATCATCAGCAGTGCATTGCGGACCGCGTGAGTTATAGTTAGCAGAACTAACTATAACGGAGGAATTTCTATGGTTTTGAGTGAAATGGGCAGCTAACTATAACACCCCTGAAATCTATGGTTTTTTCTTTGAATTTCTAAGGTTTTTAAATGCTAATTTCTAACTATAACGTCTCTGAAACCTATGTTTTTTAGTGAATATATATTTATATGTATATATATATATATATAAGTATTACCTACTGGCAGTCACCAGTAGGAAGTTATAGTTAGGAACTATTATCCATAGGAAAATCGTAACATTCTATTCCCAATAACTTTGGTGCCGGTTGCCGAATCTTTGCAAAATTTTCAAAACTAATGGCCCGTTCCAGTCAGCTCCTATCCTGAAAGTTTAGGGGTGATTCGTCAAGCGGAGGCTGAGACAAAAGGGGGGTCCCAAAACGCGTTTTCCCCATAGGAAATTTTAGACATGGCTACAGCCCGAAATGCTGAACAGAATTACACCAAATCTTGCAAAAAGGTAGCCCTTGGTTCAGAAAGTGCCCCTTTTGTTTTTAAATGGTGTAAATCCGTTCAGTAGTTCCTGAGAGATTCAAAAAATAGTGGTGAAAAAATAATTTTCCCATAGGAAACTTTAGACACAGTTATTGCTGAACGGAATTACACCAAATTTGGCAAAAGGGTACTGCTTGGCTCAGAAAACAACATTTTAAAAAATGGTGTAAATCCGTTCAGTACTTTTTGAGAAATTAAGAAATAAAGATGGTGATATCTAGAGGCACAGTGGATCCGCGTACCCTCCTGATCACGAGCTTTATTCTAATTGGCTGTCAACACTCCAAACCAGGAAGTGTTGGCAGCCATCGTGTGCCTTGGTAGAACAGAGGCACAAGAAAACAACAAAAGAAAGGCAGAAAACAAGAAAAGGGGGTAGGGTAGAAACACCGTGACCCCCTAGGCCTGCTCAGGGGGTCCCACAAGGACCCCCAGGGCCCAAAAAATGTTGTTTTTTTTTTAAAGCACGGGATGCGCGGAGGATCCGCGGATCTGCGCAAAAATATAAATCCCTGGGTGGGCCAGATCCCAGGGGCAGTTGAAAAAAAAAGTGTGGGGGGGTCCAATCCCCCCACACTTGCCCCAGGGACTGCCACCTCCCCGGGGCTTGAGTAATGAGGCGCGCAGCCCCCCCCCCAGCCCCGGGGACTGACACCCCGGGGCAATTTTTTAAATGTGTGGGGGGCCTCTAAGATCCCCCCAAGCTCCGGGGACCGCCACCCTGGGGCTTTAAAAACAAAAAAAATTAACCTGTGTGGGGGACTCGAGCTCCCCTTGTGGAAAAGCAATGCCAGGACGTGGAGAGCCGGCGGGACCATGGGGGGATTGGGGACCCCTTCACGGTCCCCAACGGAGAGGGCCGGCACCAGGGGATGGGGTCCCCGGGGCTAGAAGTGGCCCAGGAGGTGGGCCACGCAGCCCCCCTCCTAACAAATTATAATTAAATACACCATTTTTTTAAAAGTCCGGCCCGGGGGATGGGGTCCCTGGGGCCATAAATTGCCTGAGGAGGGGGACAACGCAGCCCCCCTCCAAACAAATTATTAAAAAAAAACTTGCCCATGCCCTGGGGGATGGGGTCCCCGGGGCCGATTATGGCCTCGGGGGGGGGGGGGGGCCACGCGGCCCCCCTTCCAATTTTTTTTAAATTTTATTAAAATAGGGCTCAGGTCCTGGGGGATGGGGTCCCCAGGGCCAATAGAATAGGAAAAGAAGGGGGGCCACACAGCCCCCCTTCTTAACAAACAATAAAAAAAGGCCCCGTCCCCTCCCTGCAACGCTCTGCAAACGCGCCCCCTGGCGCGTTTGCAGATGGGGAACTAATTCACCTTGAATACTGGGGGTCCCTGGGGGCCAACTAGCCCACCAGGTACCCCCAGTATGCACCAGGGAGCTGCGTTGCAGAGAGGTGTTCAGTTACCACTCTGGGACCCTCAGTATTGAAGGAGAGTTAATCCCCCAACTTAAAACGCGCCACGGGGCACATTTGCACAGTGGTGAAGGGAGGGGCCGGGCCTGAGGTGATATGTGTGCAAACACTCCCTGTGGCGCATTTTAAGTTGGGGAATTAATTCTTCTTCAATCCTGAGGTCCCCTGGGGGCCAACTAGCCCACCAGGTACCTCCAGTAAGCGCCACGGAGCTGCGTTGCAGAGTGCTGTAAAAAGGGGCGTGGCTTCTGAATACCTCTCTGCAACGCAGCTCCCTGGCGCATATTGGAGGTACCTGGTGGGCTAGTTGGGTCCAGGGACCCTCATGATTGAAGAGGAATTAATTCCCCAACTTAAAATGCGCCACAAGGCGTGTTTGCACAAATGTCACCTCAGGCCCCGCCCCCTTCCTTCACCATTTTGCAAACGCGCCCCCTGGCGAGTTGTAAGTTGGGGAACTAATTCCCCTTCAATACTGAGGGTCCCAGAGTGCCAACTAGCCCACCAGGTACCTCCAGTATGCGCCAGGGAGCTGCACTGCAGAGAAGTGTTCAGAGGCCACGCACCTTTTTACACCACTCTGCAACGCAGCTCTGTGGCGCTTATTGGAGGTACCTAGTGGGCTAGTTGGGCCCTCAGGATTGATGGGGACTTAATCTCCCAATTTAAAACGGCCACAGGGCGTGTTTACACAGTGGTGAAGGGAGGGGGCGGGGCCTGAGGTGATGTGTGCAAACATGCCCTGTGGCGGGTTTTAAGTTGGGGAAATAATTCCTCTTCAATCCTGAGGGCCCCTGGGGGCCAACTAGCCTGCCAGGTGCTTCCAGTAAGCAGCACTGTGCTGCGTCGCAGAGAGGTGGTCCAGGCCGTGCCCCTTTTTACACCTCTCTGCCACGCAGCTCTGTGGCGCTTACTGGAGGTACCTAGTGGGCTAGTTAGACCCTCGGGACTCTCAGGATTCAAGGAGAGTTCATCTCCCAAATTAAAACGGCCACAGGGTGTGTTTACATAGTGGTGAAGGGAGGGGACGGGGCCTGAGGTGACGTGTGCAAACATGCCCTGTGGCGCGTTTTAAGTTGGGGAAATAATTCCTCTTCAATCCTGAAGGCCCCTGGGGGCCAACTAGCCCGCCAGGTGCTTCCAGTAAGCACCACTGTGCTGCGTTGCAGAGAGGTGGTCCAGGCCATGCCCCTTTTTACACCTCTCTGCCACGTAGCTCTGTGGCGCTTACTGGAGGTACCTAGTGGGCTAGTTGGACCCTAGGGACCCTCAGGATTCAAGGGGAGTTAATCTCCCAAATTAAAACGACCACAGGGCGTGTTTACACGGTGGTAAAGGGAGGGGACGGGGCCTAAGGTGACGTGTGCAAACACACGCTGTGGCGCGTTTTAAGTTGGGGAAATAATTCCCCTTCAATCCTGGGGGCCAACTAGACCACCAGGTGCTTCCAGTAAGCGCCACTGTGCTGCATTGCAGAGAGTTGGTCCAGGCCGTGCCCCTTTTTACACCTCTCTGCAACACAGCTCTGTGGCACTTACTGGAGGTACCTAGTGGGCTTGTTGGACCCTAGGGACCCTCAAGATTCAAGGGGAGTTAATCTCCCAAATTAAAACGGCCACAGGGCGTGTTTACACGGTGGTAAAGGGAGGGGACGGGGCCTAAGGTGACGTGTGCAAACACACGCTGTGGCGCGTTTAAAGTTGGGGAAATAATTCCCCTTCAATCCTGGGGGCCAACTAGACCACCACACCAGGTGCTTCCAGTAAGCGCCACTATGCTGCATTGCAGAGAGTTGGTCCAGGCCGTGCCCCTTTTTACACCTCTTTGCAACGCAGCTCTGTGGCGCTTATTGAAGTTACCTAGTGGGCTAGTTGGACCCTCAGGAATGAAGTGGACTTAATCTCCCAACTTAAAACGGCCACAGGGCGTGTTTACACAGTGGTGAAGGGAGGGGACGGGGCCTGAGGTGACGTGTGCAAACATGCCCTGTGGCGCGTTTTAAGTTGGGGAAATAATTCCTCTTCAATCCTGAGGGCTCCTGGGGGCCAATTAGCCCGCCAGGTGCTTCCAGTAAGCACCACTGTGCTGCGTTGCAGAGAGGTGGTCCAGGGCGTGCCCCTTTTTACACCTCTCTGCCACGCAGCTCTGTGGCGCTTACTGGAGGTTCCTAGTGGGCTAGTTGGACCCTAGGGACCCTCAAGATTGAAGGGGACTTAATCTCCCAACTTAAAACGGCCATAGGGCGTGTTTATACAGTGGGGGAGGGAGGGGACGGGGCATGAGGTGATAAGTGTGCAAACGCGCTCTGTGGTGCATTTTAAATTGGGGGATTAAGTTCACTTGTATCCACGGGGCGTGTTTGCACACATGTCACCTCAGGCCCCCCCTCCCTTCACCACTGTGCAAACGCGCCCCGTAGCGCGTTTTAAGAGGTAGTTTTAATCCCCTGCCCTATTATGTACTAGGGACTTACAGAGGAGGTCATGCTAATCACAGGGGTACCCCAATGCATAGTGTTCCCTAGTGTATAGTTTCCCTGCTCTCTCTTTCAAAATCCAAACCATGTTTGCTATGGGAGGGCGGGAGACTCCAGCCCTCTCATAGCAAACAACAGTGTCCTGGGGGTGGGCACCAAAGGACACTGCAGGAACCGGCCCTGGGGGGTGGCGGTCCCCAGGGCCCTCGAGGGCTCCAGGAGGGGGGCCACGCAGCCCTCCTCTGTCAATACATAAAGCCCCCCACAAATTATACTGGGAGGGGCTTTCGAGCCCCTCCCAATTTATTTTGTAGCCCCGGGGGGGGGGGGGGGGGTGGCAGTCCCCGGGTCTGGGGGGCCCCCTTTAAATTTAATAATTTCGCGATTTAGCCCCCCGGGGGCTAATTATAAAAAAAGCAAAGTTTTTTTTATTTTACAGCAGGATCCGCGCACCCTGCTGGGACCCCCTAAGCAGGTCTAGAGGGTCAGGGTATTTCTACCCTGCCCCCTTTATACGTTTTGCACACTTATTCCACTGACTTCTTCAGCCTCGCTTCTACTGAGGCACAAAATGGCTGCCAACAGATCCTGGTTTCGAATGTTGACAACCACTTGGCAGCCAATTAGCATTCAGCATGTGATCGGGAGGGTGCGCTCAGGGTGCGCGGATCCAGCGCGGCCATAGATATATATGTACTTTTAACTGTACTTTTAACTGTAATTTTCTCAGGAACTACTGAACAGATTGACACAATTTAAGCAAAAGGCGCGAGTCTGAACTGAGGACTACCTCTTTGCCAAATTTGGTGTAATTCCGTTCAGCAGTTCGGGCTGTAGCTGCGGCTAAAGGTCCTATGGGAAATTGTATGGGGAAAACATGTTTTGGGACCCCCCTTTTTTCTCAGCCCCCGCTACACAAATCATCCCGAGACTTTTAGGATAGGAGCGGACCGGAGCTGGCCAAAAGTTTTGAAAATTTCACGAAGATTTGTCAATCGGCGCCAAAGTTATTGGGAATAGAATGTTGCGGATTTCCTATGGAAAATAGGTCCTAACTATAACTACCTACTGGAGACTGCCAGTAGGTTATAAACTTGGCAATAAATATATATGTGTACATATATATATGTTTATATATATACTGATATATATGTGTGTGTGTGTGTATATATCTATATATATATGCATGCACATAAATATATAGATATATACAGATCTATATCTGTGTGTATATATATATATATATATATTTGCATATATGTGTATATATGTATATATATATGCATTTATGTAATTTAATGTGGATATTTATATACTTATATGTATTTATATATTTGCAATTAAATATGTATATATATATATATATATCTGTAGATATGTTTTCACATACATATATGAATTTATATATGCATACAAGTAAACATTTATATTGGTATTTATGCATAATAATAGTTGTAAAGATTTGTAAACATATATATGCTTATCTATTTATATGTGCAAATATTTATATGCATAAAGATATCTATACATTTATTATGCATATATATATATATAAACAACCGAACTCAGTGCCACGCACTGACATCGCCATGACCTCGCCACTTGCGACGGCGGTCCGTGGTGAGGGGGTGAACCTCTTAACACCACAACAATTGCTGTTATATTGCAAGAGAAACAACAACCACGGACTCAGGCTGGCTTCTTAAGCAGTGAATTTATTTTGCAAGATTTTGGCAACTCAACGCTTTTCGGGACCCCGTCCCTTGATCACGAGGGGTTCCGAAAGGCGTCGAGTTGCCAAAATCTTGCAAAATAAATTCACTGCTTAAGAAGCCAGCCTGAGTCCGTGGTTGCTGTTTCTCTTGGAATATAACAGCGATTGTTGCGATATATATATATATATATATATCTCAATATATTATCTACTGGCGGTCGCCAGTAGATAGTTATAGTTACAACCTAGTTTCCATAGGAAATCTCAAAATTCTATTTAGAATAACTTTGGCGCCGGTTGACGAATCCTCGCGAAATTTTCAAAACAAATGGGGCGCTCCGTTCAGCTCCTACCCTGAAAGTCAAGCGGGGCCGAGAAAAAGGGGGGGGTCCCAAAACGCGTTTTCCCCATGCATTTTTCCATAGGACCTTTAGTCGCAGCTACAGCCCGAACGGCTGAACAGAATTTACGTGAAATTTGGCAGAGAGGTAGCCATAAGGTCAAGGAAGTGCCTTTTGCAGGTCTGGTGTAAATCTGTTCAGTATTTCCTGTGAAAATAGCATTTAAAAGCATATCAATATCTATACGCGTGCACCGTGCACGCACAGTGCGCGCACCCTGCCGTGCGCAAGTACAATTCTGATTGGTTGTTAGATGTCGGTAAATATTCGAATCGGTCGAAACCAGGAAGTGTCGGCCGCCATTTTGTCTCTCGCAGTCTGAGGGGGTGAAAAACAAAGGTGGAGAACGTGAAAAGGGGGCAGAGTGGACAGTTCCTGACCCCCTAACCTTGGTCAGGGGGTCACAGAAGGACCCCCAAGGGAGAAAAAAACAAATGTTTTTTTTAAATCGCGAGGTGCGCGCACGGTGAAAAACCTGAAATAAATAAATAAATAAATACATAACTTAGCATTTAAAAAAACGTACAAATTCACTGAAAAAACCATAGGTTTCTCACACGTTATAGTTACGAATTAGCATTTAAAAAACCTTGCAAATTCACTTAAAAAACCATAGGTTTCACACATGTTATAGTTAGCTGGACATTTCACTCGTAAAAAACCAATGAAATTTCCCCGTTATGGTTAGTGCAGGCAATTATAACTCACGCGACCGCAATCCTCTGCTGATGACGTCAGATATTACATCACTGATGACATATGTGTCTTTATGAAAAATAAATATTAGTAATATATGTATAGCTAAAGATTAATGGAAGAAGACATGGGTAAATAAGTGTCTAAATACAGTGATGTAATATCTGACGTCATCAGCAGAGGGTTGCGGTCGCGTGAGTTATAGTTGCCTGCACTAACTATAACGGGGGAATTTCATTGTTTTTTTCGGAGTGAAATGTCCAGCTAACTATAACATGTGTGAAACCTATGGTTTTTTAAGTGAATTTGCAAGGTTTTTTAAATGCTAATTCATAACTATAACGTGTGTGAAACCTATGGTTTTTTTCAGTGAATACATATATATTTATGCATATATATATATATGTGTAGATATATATATATATATGCATATATATGAATTTTGGTGATATGTATGTGTGTATTTGCATGTAAACATATATATACACACCTGCATATATGTGTGTACATATAATTTTATGTACACCTATATGTAGTTATATGCATATCTATGTAGTTGTTTATTTATAGATATTTGCATTATTCGTGAATATATATATATTGTTTCCTACACTTTACATATCAAAATATATATATGCTTATATATGTACATATATTTATATAAATGTATACATATAAACCAAAGTGCCCAAAAGCAACAAGAGGTCACCCATCGGCGCTCTCACCATCTAGTTTTTCAAGCCTCGCTGCTGCTCATTTTTTACCTCTCTTGATTTGTACAAGCTGCCTCTGCCGACGCGCTTCGAGGCTATTATGCCTCTTCATCATGGGCTGACAAAAACGCACTGATCAATCACCTTCATTTTCAGATGCCCTTATTTAGTGTAATTACCCTCAGTGGACATGGCAACATTCATTACCACAATGGTGTGCTGGGAGATGTAGTTCTTTGACGGTGCGCTATTAATTAATATCCTATGGTAGGCTCATTGCATAAATGTCTCTATTTGCAGTTCTTTATAATGCATACATATCTATAAATGCTTACATATGCATATGTTTAGACATATGTTTATATCTATATATACATATATATATGAAAAATATATATATTTAAAATATTTATTTAAATGCATATATATTTACAGAAGATGGAACAGGAAATGAGCTCTTCAAATGCTGAAATCAGCCAAGATGGGTTACCATTGACTGTACTTAATCTTACCAACATCCCTCTTAGTCCAGCTGAATTGCGAGTTCTATCCCTGGGGCTTTCATTCAGTACTGCCAGCAATTTCAACTACGCAAAGACACGGATAGATCTCTACAAATTTACGCGCAAACTGAAAACTTCAAAAATTCTTCAAATCCAATAAAGGGGCACAAAATTGAAGTCTGATACGGAACGATCCCGTTATTGGGGATTCAATGAAAGTTAGTCCTGATATCACATTCAGGAAAGCATACTCCAAGAGTAATGCTTTGGTAAAAACCAGCCCAGTGCTATTGAACAATACATCTTGGCTCAACTCCAGTAAGGGTTTGAGCAGAATTGAATACAAGACCCCCTTCTGTGAAATCCCCAAACCAATCTCTAGGTTGTATACATGCAAAACTGAGTTTGCTATCTATGTGCTGGAGTGTCCATGTGGCCTGCAATATGTTGGGAGCACCAAGTTGCAGGTTCACAAACGGATACTCCAGCACATTAGGGCAATAAATGGCAACGATGCAGCCTATCCAGTTGCTCGACATTTCAAGGAATGCCACAATAACAAAAGTGAATTGCTTCAATATTTTGTTATAGACTCAGTCTTGCCTTTCAGACGTGGAGGCAATAGAGAGGCCCGTTTACGAGCCCTTGAAACGAAATACATCCTAGAACTTGACACAAAGACGCCACAGGGTCTAAATTCTAGAGAGGATTTTTTTACATGTCTTTAATCGGTTTTGATGTTTTAAACAAATGCACTGATATTACATGTCATTTAATTGATTGGTCCAATCCTCTCTAAAATTCGTAATTTTTTATGTTCGTTGAAATTGTTCTATGTGTTCAAGCACTTTTTGCACTTTATCAGAAACTGACTTGGGTTGGGGTGACATGCTCAATCATTGTCCATTATGTCATGTATGAGCTCTATTTCATCTTTGGCACATGTATATATTTTAACAGTTTTTTTAAATATCAACATATTAGGAGATTTATCACCAGGCACAGCCACATTGGTGGATTTGATGGCCTCTGTTGAATTGAGAAACAAAAAAAATTCCTTCGTATATGCATTATGCATGTAAGTCAATTCAGTATGGTTTTGTTTGTGAGGGATTATCAATATTTGGTAATAGAACTCAACCATAGACACTGGTGCAATTCTGACCCATTAGGGTTTATTATGTTTCCAGATATTGCACGACCGACCTTTCTTTCTTGGTGTTTGGATTTTCTACATTTTTATCCAAGTTATCTCCCTTTGCAAAAAACTGTTCTCTACCTCAAAAATACAGATTATCTGTTTATTACTATTGATTTTCAATACAATTTTAAGAACAATTTTTTTTTGGGGTATTTTAAATAATGTGCCTCTTTGTGACCTATGTTCTTTTCTCGTATTGTGAGGAAAAAAAAGTACACTTGTATTTTTTCTATGTCCTTGAGAATGACCAATCAGGTCTGTTGTTACTAAGCACCGTGCACTTTAAATATGAGCATACTACTCTCATTGTGTCATGTGAACAAGGCCTCTAGTAGGCTGAAACGCGTCATGACAGACATGCTGATCGTTTATTAAAATATTCACCTGCACCTATTTTGTGGTCTGTAATCGTCTGTTCCGGTCCTCGTTCTATCCTTGAGGAATTTTGGGACCTTGGTGGTGAAGTTTGTTGATATTTATATATATAAGTAGATGTATATATGTGTATATATATATGTATGCAATTATATATGTATATATACATTGAAGTATATATATATATATATATATATATATATATTCACTGAAAAAACCATAGGTTTCACACATGTTATAGTTAGCGGAAATTTTACTGATAAAAAACCAATGAAATTCCCCCGTTATAGTTAGTGCAGGAAACTATAACTCACGCGACCGCAATCTTCTGCTGATGCTAATACTGTATTTAGACACTTATTTGCCCATGTGTTCTTCCATACATTTTTAGCTATACATATATTACAAATATTTTTTTTTCATAAAGACACATATGTCATCAGCAGAAGATTGCGGTCGCGTGAGTTATAGTTTCCTGCACTAACTATAACGGGGGAATTTCATTGGTTTTTTATCAGTAAAATTTCCGCTAACTATAACATGTGTGAAACCTATGGTTTTTTCAGTGAATTTGCAAGGTTTTTTAAATGCTAATTCCTAACTATAACGTGTGTGAAACCTATGTTTTTTTCATTGAATTTGTACGGTTTTTTAAATGCTAAGTTACTTTACGCCATTCGTGGCGTGCGCGCCCACTTAACGCAGTTCGTTCCATGCGCGCACGGTGAGCACGCGTGCGCTTCGCGCACCGCGCGCCCACTTTACGCAGTTAGTGCCATGCACGCACGGTGGGCACGCGTGCGCTTCGCGCACCGCGCGCCCACTTTACGCAGTTAGTGCCATGCACGCACGGTGGGCACGCGGTGCGCTACGCGCACCGCGTGCCCACGTTGCGCAAGATGGGCCATGTACGCACGATGCGCTTCGCGCACCGTGCGCACATGGAGGACATATTATGTGCTTCCTTGTGATAGGTAATCTGTTGAAATTTTTTGGGGAAATGCTGTGCTCTTATATGCCATACACAAATGGTGGCCTTCGGCCACCATTTGCACACGGGGTGGAGAGAGTGGGGTTTTTGTTTTTTTATAATTTTTTACCGTACGCGTACGGTAAGCGTACGGTAAGCGTAATCGGCAAAATTTTCGAAAAATAAAAAATTACCGTTTTTTGCCTTGGGGGATCTTTGAAGACTCAACTAACATGGTTATGTGCATGGGCGCTGTCTAAACAGCCCCTTTATATGTTTTTGGCATTTGTTTATCAGCTCCCCCCTCAGAGTGCGAGAGAGAAAATGGCGGCCGCCGCTTCCTGGTTTCGACCGATTCGAATGTTTACTAAGATCTAAGGGCCAATCAGAATCGCGCTCGCGCACGCCACCGTACGCGTACGGTAAGCGCACCGTAAGCGCACCGTAAGCTGGCTCAGATATATATATTGATTTAAAGGCTATTTTCTCAGAATCTACTGAACAGATTTACACCAAACCTACAAAAGGCACTTCCTTGACCTGAGGACTACCTCTCTGCCAAATTTCAAGTAATTCTGTTCAACCGTTCGGGCTGTAGCTGTGTCTAAAGGTCCTATGGAAAAATGCATGGGAAAAACGCGTTTTGGGACCCCCCTTTTATCTCAGCCCCCGCTTGACGAATCCCCCCGAGACTTTCAGGGTAGGAGCGGAGCGTAGCGCCCCACCTATTTTGAAAAATTCACAAGGATTCGTCGACCGGCGCAAAAGTTATTCAAAATAGAATGTTGCGGATTTCCTATGGAAACGTGGTCCTAACTATAACTACCTACTGGCGACCGCCAGTAGGTAATATATATATATATATATATATATATATATATAAGGTTTCCTGCCACGATAAGCAAAAACACGCTCTCAGAAAGGTACAGCTAGTGGGAGTTTATTCACAAGATAACGCTACGCGTTTCAGCACAGAAGTGCCTTGATCACACGTTAACCACAAACCAATCAGGAACATCTTATGTACAAACACCAATGATCACCATGTATAGTCAACATAGTAGAAGGACACTGACATTCAAGAAAATGCATCGGCCATTAATGAATAGTTCTTTTGCGTTAAATCTCTATTACATCATAGAAATTTAGAAATCAAAACAGTGAATTCAATCAATATATATGGGAAACCTGAACTCCATCTCATATTGAAAAAACGGTTTGTTTTTTTATAAATTATAACCAAGCTAATGAATCCGGTAGATGTATTGCTGGGTGGGCATCGCCCCTTAATGCAAACACGTTACTCTGTAAGCAACCGGACTTAAAAATAATAATACTTGAACAAAAGCTAATCTAGTAGTTCGTAATACATAAACATTGGGTCCTTGTATGACCTATACGTAACATTACGACCATGCAATGAAGTCAGAGTCAATTGTGCATAAAAGTGACTGCATTTCCGCATTTGACAATGCTATTACCACGATTCAAACAGTTTTTGACCCATGTGGCATTAAATCAATAGAACTATATCGTCTGACGTGATTCAAACAATTGCATATGCACCAATGTCAACATAATCATGATCCGTATAGGGTGCTTGTTACAAACCATTGCTAGACAAGTAACCGTTATAGCCAAATGTGAGCTGTAAGTAACATTTTGATCATGCGATGCAGTCAGAGTCATTTGTGCATGTAAGAGAATGCATTGTCGCATTTAACAAGGCTATAACCACGATTCTAACCATTTCTGACACATTCAGCATTACCCCCATAAGACTGAGTCGTCTGGCATGTTCATAGTGCATAGGAATAACTTATTGCTAAGCGCCTATGTCGCAGCATCACATATTTACAAAAAGCAAATTGCACTCGGTCTAGTGCCCGAAAAGAGTCAAATTGAGATTTGGTGAGTGATCAGGCTAAATCTCATGGTCTCTAAGGTATCCTTCCTCCAATAAGGTGATCAAATTAGGTTATACTAGGGATGTTCCATCAAGGTAAACAGAGTGCATCTAGATCCAAGGATCAAGGAAAATCAAAAAAAAAAGGGGGTGTTTATAAAATAACAAAAGTGAAGGTGTGTTTCTCAGCTTATCGTGGTGAGGTGACAGTCTTCTATTCAGTTCAGACATGTGAGGGTCAGTGCAGTGCTCAGATTTTCTAAGGAGTGACGTGCCCCCGGCTGACTCCTAGAAAGAGGTAACAAGAACAAGTGATTAAAATGGATTAAAAACATCATCATCAATCAGTTTGCAAGAACACTCAGATTACATGTTGAACATCAGGACACAATAAAAAAATTATTATACAATGGACCAATTTAGAAGGCAGCTATGTACAATTACTCAGTGTGCAGATGGGTTGCAAGTTCCTCGTCCAAATTGTGTCCCCCAGGGAATTTGGTCTCCAATTCTAATATCCATTTGGATTCTCTTTTTCGGAGGGCAAGTTCGCGATTCCCACCCCGCTTACCAACATTGACCTGTTCAATTGCATAGTATCTTAAGAGGTCATTGTTTGATTGGTGTGCGGTTTGGAAATGTCTTGCAATGGGATATTTGGGGTCTTTGTTATTAATAGCCCTCAAATGTTCCTGAACTCTTTTCTTAGCCATGCACGAAGTACTGCCCACATATTTTTTGTGACATGGACATTCCAAAATATAGATCACATAAGTGGAACTACAAGTCAAAAATTGTTTGATTTGTTTTTTGGTATTGGTCCCTGGTATTGCAAAGTCTTTAACCATCACACTAGACCGACAGGCCCTGCAATGCCCACAAGGGTAGAATCCACTAAGTCCTTGGATGTGTTGGCCCTTTTTATCAGAGATGTCACTTTTCACCAACATATCCCTTAAGTTGCGGCCTCTTCTGTACGTTATAAGTGGTCTGTTGGTCAATTTGGGGCCTATGATGGAGTCAGATTTTAAAATTTTCCAATTATCAGCCACTATTTTTTGTACTTGTTTGGACTTTTGGTTAAAGGTAGTTATTATTCTAGGAAGTTGTGAGGAGACAATAGGTTTGGGCGTAGGATTCAGGGTCTCTAATCTCTGAATAATCGAGGCTTTAGAAAGGGCTTTAGTCAGTACCCCCTCGGGATATCCCCTATCACGGAACCGTTGGAGTATGTTGCTACTCTCGAGTATGAAATCCGCCTCTTGAGTGCAATTTCTTTTGGCTCTCAAAAGCTCCCCATAAGGGATGCTCCATTTGAGTGGTTCAGGGTGGGAGCTGAGGGCATGCAGTAAGCTGTTGCCTGCGGTGTCCTTTCTGTGGAGTTTGGAAATCAGTTTGTCATCTTGGATCGCAATACTGGTATCTAGGAAATCCACCTGGTGTCTGCTGATGTTATATGTCAGATGTATATTGTAGCTGTTTTGATTCAGCTTTGCAATGAAGGTAATAGCCTCTTCCTCTGTGCCACGCCAGATGACGAAGAGGTCGTCAATGTATCTAGACCATAAATGTACCTTGGTGAAGTGCTCCTTGAGATCTACACTGGTCATAATTTCTTCTTCCCACTTCCCCATAAATAAATTGGCGAAGTTGGGAGAAAAAGCAGAACCCATGGCCGCCCCACGAATTTGTTTGAAAAAGGTACCATCAAACATAAATATGTTGTTGCGTAGACAGAGTTTCATCATCTCTATTAGCATGACAGTGTGGTTTCTGAATCCTATTTCACGGTTTTTTTAAGAAATAGTAACAAGCCTCCATACCCTGAGTGTGGTCTATGACAGTATAAAGGGCACTGACATCCATAGTTATTAATATGGAGCCTTCTGTCAATGTGATGGTATCTATTTTTTTGAGAAAGTCAGTTGTGTCCTTAATGAAGGAAGGAAGTTGGATGACATAATCTTTCAGGAAGTGATCTACATATACTGACAGATTTTCATTAACACTTCCTATGGAGGATACGATGGGTCTGCCTGGGGGTTCTAAGAGATTTTTGTGAACCTTAGGCAGCAAATAAAAAATTGGCAGTTTAGGATAATCACGTTTGAGGAAGCAGAATTCGTGCCAAGAGAGGAGCCCCTCTATTTGCCAATCGTGTAGTCTATTCCATGTTTCCTCTATACTATTGTTGTATTCATTAGAGTTGGATTTGGTATAGAAGATATCACCTTCAAGTTGTCTGAGGGCTTCTTTAACATAAAGATCCCTGCCCCACAGAACAATGTTTCCTCCCTTATCGGAGGGTCTTAGTATAACAGAGTTGTCATCTGCCAAAGACAGGATGAAGTCACGTTCTTGTTTGGACAAATTTCTATTCCTGTTATCTCTGTTGTACTGTTTGTGTTTGAGCTTAGCAAGTTCTTTGCTGACTACTTCTTGAAATGTATCTATAGAGTCGTGTGGCATGATGGGGTAAAAAACAGATTTGGGTCTAAAACTAGTACAGGCAGCACAAATTCATATTAGTTTCCTTCACACCTACAATAGAATCATCAGGTTGGCTATCTGATGATATACCACCCAGTGCATACATATCTAGTAGTAGATCATGATCATAAATATTGAGTTCAGGTATATCTGCTGCTACAATGGATTGAGGAGTATCTTCTATAGGTCTTAGTGAGTGCCATTTCTGAAGTTTTAGTTTCCTGCCGAATTTATACATATCTATTCGGGTATCAGAGTAACTAAAAAGTTCACTGGGGCAAAAAGTCAATCCCAAACAGAGAGTACGTTTTTCCTTATTCATCCAATTAACTCCACGTCTGCTACTGTTACTTCGGCTTAACCAGCAATCAGACGGCATCAGGAACTGCTGATTTCGGCAGGGAAAGGTTACAGCGTTTAGACATTTAAACGGGAACATACACCGGTATTTCACAAGGTATAACCTACGAGTGCATCCCGTGTTATATCCGCATAGAACACTCATAGAATAATACCAACATGGAGGAAGACGATGAACGAAGGAGGGAGGCTGCCACATTATTTGCACGTGGACCAGGGAAAGCACGAACCGGCCCCGTGACACTTGAAAAAACAGAAAGCAGCCTATTGATATCACAATTAAGAAAATATGAGAAACTAAGGAAGCAAGAAATATCAAAATGGTGGGAGGCTACATCCCTTCAAGATTATGTGGACAAGTGCATGGTACCCCGGGGACTGAGAATTTACATCACCCCATCGCACAAATCACCCAATGCGCAAATGTTAGAGGAATGGTCGCAAAATTCAGCCGCCAGCAGTAAGAACATGTTGTGCATTCTTATAAAATATGCATGGGAAGATCGTGAAAACATAATCAAGCAATTGAAAGAACTTGAGGATGAATTTAGCACACATCCCGACCAAGATACGATCAATAAATTCAAGGATGAGCTCAAAGGGCGCTTGAAAAAGAATGAAGAGGACATAAAATACCGTAAACAGCGTAAGCTACATAGAGACTGTGGAGATTACGACAGTGGACGGATACTTACCTACAGTCCCAAATATGATTACTTGTACAAACAAGAAAATATCCCAATTGAGACACCTGAATTACAAGAAACCGAGGAAGCATGCTCTTCAAATGCCATCGCCAGTGAGCCGGATTCTGATGCATCGAGACACTCCACCAGCACTGCTTCTGAGACTGAAAGAGTTGCTAAGAAACCGGCGACTTTTTTAGAAGAGTTCAGGGTTCTAAGGACCAGACGGAAAAAAGAAGCGGAATCACAACAGCAGCAACAGTCCTTCCAGAAAACACCAACTCGTGGGAGACCAAGAGGACAAGCAAGAGGAAGAGCAGATCACAGAAGAGAAGACTCAAGTTCCAGCAGAGAAAACGCAAAGAGTACAAAGCCGGTGGGATCCAAAAGAGGCGGCTACAGACGAAGACGTTAACCATGGATGATGATATGGTAAATAAAACAATTATAAACTTGTCTTCTAGAACATTGACTCTTAAGGAAAAACGTACTCTCTGTTTGGGATTGACTTTTTGCCCCAGTGAACTTTTTAGTTACTCTGATACCCGAATAGATATGTATAAATTTGGCAGGAAACTAAAACTTCAGAAATGGCACTCACTAAGACCTATAGAAGATACTCCTCAATCCATTGTAGCAGCAGATATACCTGAACTCAATATTTATGATCATGATCTACTACTAGATATGTATGCACTGGGTGGTATATCATCAGATAGCCAACCTGATGATTCTATTGTAGGTGTGAAGGAAACTAATATGAATAGGGCTGCCTGTACTAGTTTTAGACCCAAGTCTGTTTTTTACCCCATCATGCCACACGACCCTATAGATACATTTCAAGAAGTAGTCAGCAAAGAACTTGCTAAGCTCAAACACAAACAGTACAACAGAGATAACAGGAATAGAAATTTGTCCAAACAAGAACGTGACTTCATCCTGTCTTTGGCAGATGACAACTCTGTTATACTAAGACCCTCCGATAAGGGAGGAAACATTGTTCTGTGGGGCAGGGATCTTTATGTTAAAGAAGCCCTCAGACAACTTGAAGGTGATATCTTCTATACCAAATCCAACTCTAATGAATACAACAATAGTATAGAGGAAACATGGAATAGACTACACGATTGGCAAATAGAGGGGCTCCTCTCTTGGCACGAATTCTGCTTCCTCAAACGTGATTATCCTAAACTGCCAATTTTTTATTTGCTGCCTAAGGTTCACAACAATCTCTTAGAACCCCCAGGCAGACCCATTGTATCCTCCATAGGAAGTGTTAATGAAAATCTGTCAGTATATGTAGATCACTTCCTGAAAGATTATGTCATCCAACTTCCTTCCTTCATTAAGGACACAACTGACTTTCTCAAAAAAATAGATACCATCACATTGACAGAAGGCTCCATATTAATAACTATGGATGTCAGTGCCCTTTATACTGTCATAGACCACACTCAGGGTATGGAGGCTTGTTACTATTTCTTAAAAAACCGTGAAATAGGATTCAGAAACCACACTGTCATGCTAATAGAGATGATGAAACTCTGTCTACGCAACAACATATTTATGTTTGATGGTACCTTTTTCAAACAAATTCGTGGAGCGGCCATGGGTTCTGCTTTTTCTCCCAACTTCGCCAATTTATTTATGGGGAAGTGGGAAGAAGAAATTATGACCAGTGTAGATCTCAAGGAGCACTTCACCAAGGTACATTTATGGTCTAGATACATTGACGACCTCTTCGTCATCTGGCGTGGCACAGAGGAAGAGGCTATTACCTTCATTGCAAAGCTGAATCAAAACAGCTACAATATACATCTGACATATAACATTAGCAGACACCAGGTGGATTTCCTAGATACCAGTATTGCGATCCAAGATGGCAAACTGATTTCCAAACTCCACAGAAAGGACACAGCAGGCAACAGCTTACTGCATGCCCTCAGCTCCCACCCTGAACCACTCAAATGGAGCATCCCTTATGGGGAGCTTTTGAGAGCCAAAAGAAATTGCACTCAAGAGGCGGATTTCATACTCGAGAGTAGCAACATACTCCAACGGTTCCGTGATAGGGGATATCCCGAGGGGGTACTGACTAAAGCCCTTTCTAAAGCCTCGATTATTCAGAGATTAGAGACCCTGAATCCTACGCCCAAACCTATTGTCTCCTCACAACTTCCTAGAATAATAACTACCTTTAACCAAAAGTCCAAACAAGTACAAAAAATAGTGGCTGATAATTGGAAAATTTTAAAATCTGACTCCATCATAGGCCCCAAATTGACCAACAGACCACTTATAACGTACAGAAGAGGCCGCAACTTAAGGGATATGTTGGTGAAAAGTGACATCTCTGATAAAAAGGGCCAACACATCCAAGGACTTAGTGGATTCTACCCTTGTGGGCATTGCAGGGCCTGTCGGTCTAGTGTGATGGTTAAAGACTTTGCAATACCAGGGACCAATACCAAAAAACAAATCAAACAATTTTTGACTTGTAGTTCCACTTATGTGATCGATATTTTGGAATGTCCATGTCACAAAAAATATGTGGGCAGTACTTCGTGCATGGCTAAGAAAAGAGTATAGGAACATTTGAGGGCTATTAATAACAAAGACCCCAAATATCCCATTGCAAGACATTTCCAAACCGCACACCAATCAAACAATGACCTCTTAAGATACTATGCAATTGAACAGGTCAATGTTGGTAAGCGGGGTGGGAATCGCGAACTTGCCCTCCGAAAAAGAGAATCCAAATGGATATTAGAATTGGAGACCAAATTCCCTGGGGGACACAATTTGGACGAGGAACTTGCAACCCATCTGCACACTGAGTAATTGTACATAGCTGCCTTCTAAATTGGTCCATTGTATAATAATTTTTTTATTGTGTCCTGATGTTCAACATGTAATCTGAGTGTTCTTGCAAACTGATTGATGATGACGTTTTTAATCCATTTTAATCACTTGTTCTTGTTACCTCTTTCTAGGAGTCAGCCGGGGGCACGTCACTCCTTAGAAAATCTGAGCACTGCACTGACCCTCACATGTCTGAACTGAATAGAAGACTGTCACCTCACCACGATAAGCTAAGAAACACACCTTCACTCTTGTTATTTTATAAACTCCCCCCTTTTTTTGATTTTCCTTGATCCTTGGATCTAGATGCACTCTGTTTACCTTGATGGAACATCCCTAGTATAACCTAATTTGATCACCTTATTGGAGGAAGGATACCTTAGAGACTATGAGATTTAGCCTGATCACTCACCAAATCTCAATTTGACTCTTTTCGGGCACTAGACCGAGTGCAATTTGCTTTTTGTAAATATGTGATGCTGCGACATAGGCGCTTAGCAATAAGTTATTCCTATGCACTATGAACATGCCAGACGACTCAGTCTTATGGGGGTAATGCTGAATGTGTCAGAAATGGTTAGAATCGTGGTTATAGCCTTGTTAAATGCGACAATGCATTCTCTTACATGCACAAATGACTCTGACTGCATCGCATGATCAAAATGTTACTTACAGCTCACATTTGGCTATAACGGTTACTTGTCTAGAAATGGTTTGTAACAAGCACCCTATACGGATCATGATTATGTTGACATTGGTGCATATGCAATTGTTTGAATCACGTCAGACGATATAGTTCTATTGATTTAATGCCACATGGGTCAAAAACTGTTTGAATCGTGGTAATAGCATTGTCAAATGCGGAAATGCAGTCACTTTTATGCACAATTGACTCTGACTTCATTGCATGGTCGTAATGTTACGTATAGGTCATACAAGGACCCAATGTTTATGTATTACGAACTACTAGATTAGCTTTTGTTCAAGTATTATTATTTTTAAGTCCGGTTGCTTACAGAGTAACATGTTTGCATTAAGGGGCGATGCCCACCCAGCAATACATCTACCGGATTCATTAGCTTGGTTATAATTTATAAAAAAAAAACTGTTTTTTCAATATGAGATGGAGTTCAGGTTTCCCATATATATTGATTGAATTCACTGTTTTGATTTCTAAATTTCTATGATGTAATAGAGATTTAACGCAAAAGAACTATTCATTAATGGCCGATGCATTTTCTTGAATGTCAGTGTCCTTCTACTATGTTGACTATACATGGTGATCATTGGTGTTTGTACATAAGATGTTCCTGATTGGTTTGTGGTTAACGTGTGATCAAGGCACTTCTGTGCTGAAACGCGTAGCGTTATCTTGTGAATAAACTCCCACTAGCTGTACCTTTCTGAGAGCGTGTTTTTGCTTATCGTAGCAGGAAACCTTTTTGACTTTAACTCGGCGGTGGGATTAGCCGAGTGCAACACGCCACCTGACAATGGGATATGGATCCCGGAAATGAATCCTCTTGTGAAGCGACTGGATATATATATATATATATATATATATATATATATATGCCTATGTATATATCTACATATATATGTGTATATGTACGCATATATAATTATGCAACATATATATATATATGCATATATATATCCATCTATATGCATATGTATGTATCTATATGCATACATATTTATGCAGATATATACATATGCATATATATATTTATGCATATATATCTGCATACACATGTATGCATATTTATATGCATACATATGCATATACGTATACATATTTATGTAAATATATATATCTGTCCATATAGGTGCATATATATCTGCATTTTTGTATATATATATATTTTGTGTATATGTATGCATATATATGCATATATATGTGTATAAATATGCACATATATATGCATATATATATATATATATATCGATTCCAGTTTTCAAAGTAAAGCGCGCTCTCAGTTTAGGGTATATCAACAGCGATCTTTATTCCGACGTTACGCGTTTCGAGAGTAAACTCTCTTGATCTACCGGCCCCGCGCGCCACCAGACAATGGGCGGATATCCCAGGAGGAGCTGAACCTGTTGAAAATATATATATATATATATATGTATATGTACAGGTATTCACTTCCTTATATATATTGTGGCATACGCTAAGTATCAGCTTTCTCTATGTTCCCTATTAATGATATGGGATCAAACACTAGGAAATAAACTAGAGCGGGTACTAATCCCTGTAATCGTTATGTAAAGTTTTTTTGTTATGAAAGTAATTAAGTCTTTGATTTCGCAAACATGCAAATAAATTGTTTGTGCACAGAGTTTTATTTAAAATGAGCCCTTTACATGTAATTGGAATATGAACAATTAACTGTGTATTAATATATATACAGAAAACAATGTATTGTAACACTCACGTTTAAGTTGAGGAATGATTATATTCCAAAGTCTTTTCTTTAGTTTTATTTTTACTGTATAAAACACTTGAACTTTGAACTGAGGTCATGTGACCAAGAGCTGGATAGCTCGAAATGCGTCTTTTTGCCCGTGAAATAAAATTTGATCAAACTGGATCGGTGTGGCTCGTGCTCAAAAAATTGGAGAAGCTTGCTGGTTTATGTACGAGAGCAGCGGCGTGCGCTCAGATACGAGCCCCAACCCACTTGGAAGGGAGGAGAATAAACGCCACTTCTACGACTTTGATGCGCAATCAATTATCTCCGCCCACCGGCAGTACCACGTATATAGAACACGACTTCTGAAATCATTTCCGAAATACCCCCGAAAGGTGAACGGTCGTGTGAGAGAGGGTGAGTGTGCAGTCAGGGTACATCAGGACATTCGTCCGGAAGACGCGATCCAGTCCAGGAACGGTCGGCTGACCCCATTGCATTGTGGGCAATGGAGTTCCTGAAAGGCCGGGAGGCCTCAGCAGATCTAATTTTTTTTTAAACACCAAGTGATAACCAAAGTGGAGAAACAGATACGAACCAGTCACAGATTGCAATAAACATCAAACAAAAGGGAAATCTTTTAGAACGACTACACAGGAAAGAATTAAGTCGCTGGTGGGAGGCAACATCTCTCCAAAATTATTTGGAGGTTGACCGGATACCGAGAGGTCTGAGAATCTTTATTGTACCACACTGAATAAACCCAACCCAGAAGTATTGAAAGCATGGCTTGATAACACCACAGCCTGCTCGAAAACGATGCTACAGATTCTTATCAAAAACGCATGGGAGGAGCATAAGGGGTTGGTTGAAGAAATAAAAAAAATTCTAGACGATATGGCCAAAGATCCAGACCAAAATGAAGTAAGGAAAATCCTAACCACAGTGAATGATCGTATCATCAATTTCGAGAAAGACATCATTTCAAGAAAACAGAGAAAATTTGAAAGGGATGAAATAGACTACAAGTCAGGGAGAATTCTGACATTTGCCAGGAAATTTAACAAATTGCGGACCAATCTTACGAAAGATCGAGCACTGGGGGCTGCCGACAAAGACAGATGGGAATCTGGCACAAGTTTGAGTTCTGATGTTGGATCCATAGATAGCAGCAGTGCATACCCAGCAGAAATCACGTCTTTTTCCGAGGAACTGCGCATCATGCAAGAGGCGAACAAACACTCTATACGGGGAAGAACAAGATATCAAGGAAGGGGAGGAAAAACAAAAGTAAAAGAAGGCAGACCGGCAGCACAAAGAACAAGAATACTGGCATGGGAATCAAGGGCCAGAACCAGAGGGGAAAGTAATGGAAGACCATGAACTTACGGAAATGAACCTATCTAATAGACTTTTAACACCTGTAGAAAACCAGGTTCTTAAACTTGGTGTAACTTTTTGCCCAGATTCTTCTATTGATTATACACAAACACGTATTGACATGTATTTGTTTGTACGAAAACTAAAACTTTTTAAGATTCACAAAACGAGACAACAGAGCGAGATGATGCAGATAGAAAGTTGAAGGACTGGGTTATTCTAAGACCCAGCGGTGCCAGGGAACAACACCTGAAACCTTCGTGGGTTACCTGTTCTGGCGTACGAAACACAGAGACACGGGACACTTCCAGCGACGTCAGAGATCAGCGTTTATTTACTGCAGGGATACAGAGGTCACAAGAAGTACACAACGTGTAGGTTCTCGGAGACTGCTTCAAATTGCAAAAGTGGATCGCTCCTTTTATACACGTTTTTCCCATAGCACAGTATGGTGAACAAAGGTTACAACTCAGTTCCCACAATAAACTTCAAAGAGTCGCGTTCATGTTTCAGGAGGCCGGAACATAATTACAACAGTATTGCCAGTTCCCAACTGTAAAAACATATCTTCTCTGCAATAAAACACATTCCATCCTGACCGTAAACACATTAGGAGAAGGGACGAAAACAGATGCAAAGAAAGGACAAGGATGCACAACAGATTAGAGAAGAGTGTTAGGAGTAATAAAGGAAACTTGATAACGGGATCAGAGACCTCGTGTATAATGTATGCATGACTGAAACAATAGACCGGCACGGCAAGATGAGCCTCGAGCGGGGCCATCTGCCTTCGCCGTGTCATTTCCCTCATCATAAAAGTCACACTCAAAGGAACACGTGTCCCTCGTGTAAGCTTGGGAGTCCCAGGGTCACGAAGCGGACAAAGTCCGTTCGCTGGCTACTTGAGGGCAAGAAACAAAATGGATGCTGTATCTAAAATGGAACCCGAGGGTTCAGATGAACAAACCCAAAAATAAGACGAACCATACGTGGTTGCATAGCGAAACTGCGTACACCCACTATACTCGTCATTTGCGGTTCGTAGACACCAAACTCATCCATATTCGTCACCACTCAAAAGTGTCGTTCCGTCCCACACGGAACCTCAGACGCTCCTTTTGCCCTCATGTAGGCAAGCACTAGTCAAGATCGGAATCTATTTCAATATTCATCAGATCGTTCAGTAGCTGCTGGAACATCATTCTATTCATCAACGTCTCCTTGGTAACAGATGGCCGTCTTATACACGTTGTAGCACAAAGGTCACATAAGGCAGGACCACACTGTACACAAAGACAACACATTAACAGAAACGTTACAACAACCCCTACGATCATCAGAATCTTCCAACCCCAAGTTGACATCAGGCCCCAAAACCATCCTAGAAGCGTCCAATTACCTTCGTCCACGTGTATGGACTCGGAAATCTTGTGCAACTTCGAGATGGCTTGGTAGACAGTTGGAGCATTGTCAGGAATAAAAATGCAACAACTCGAATGGATAACTTTACACACACCACCTCTATCTGCAAGAACAACATCTAGAACCATACGGTTCTGCAACGTCATGAGTCTATCCGCCTGAAGTTGAGCTGTTAAATTACCAAGGGCACTTGCAGTAATATTAGCAGTCGACTCAACCACACGGATCAACTGTCTTAGGTTCCTACTATTAACCATAGGTCCCCAAAACGGCAAGAAACCCTTAAAGAAGTCTCCTGCTTCTTGACCGGCAGTATCATCTTTGCTAATAACGCCTCTCACGACTCTAGTTTTGTGATAATCTGAGGCGACCGTGAAAGTCGGTGGTAAAAGGTTCGCAATATAACAGGTACCCGAAAAATCACGGGGTAACCATGTATATGCGCGTTCATAACATACAAAATAAGTGCCCTTAGCGGTCAGAAAAACAGGAGAAGAGAGCATCGGTAGAACATACGTGTCAGTGCAAGCACTGTTCCCAAGTTGTGCTCTCGGATTTCGACCCAAACCTTTCAAGCAGAAATTACCGAGGTGTGGTACAATCCATATTGGGGACGAGCTCTTAAGCTGTCTATCACCCACTGACGTACTATACTCAGCCTCGCTCAGATCCTTATAAGCCTGCACCTCTTCATTTGGGATAAGCGATGCATCAAAAACATCTCTATCTAAATCCGCTATCGCTATCGCCAAAGGCTTGTGATACGGCCCAGGACCAAAATTGACAGAACGTGGCTCTCGACTGGGGTAGGAATCTAGTGCACTATGGAACATAGTTTGGAATGCTCGAGCCAAACCCTGGGAGCTGTAAGGAAGGACCAAATATGGAATACCCCTATCCATGGTATGTGGCATTAACCCACACACCCAACAATTGGTAGTATTCATCACCAACTGATGCTGATGTAGCAGTTGAACGAAGGAGTTATTCATAAATTCCGCACGTCTAACCTGTTCATGTTGAGGCAGAGGATGAAAAGAATGTGGGGAAACAGTGGTGAGGGAACTTAGTTTAGGAGAAAGGATAGGTGAAACAGAAGGTAATAACAACTGTACTCCAAAATACACTCCACCCACCAATAACATAGATACGGTCAGAAACAGTAGGAACACCTGAAACAGAAAACATTTTGTTCGTACAATTCTCCTTAACTCTGATCTCTGCGCCAACATCCTTTCTACTTCCAACAGCTTAGAGAATGCCATCCTCTACAAACCGTCCGTGACGTACTTGACGCACTTCGTTCTGAGTAGCGATCATCAATCCCCAGGAGTTCCCAGGAATCGACAAAAGTAACCGACCTAGCGTCAGAAACCTGCTAAACAGAAAGGAGTACCCGCACGGCCCTACGGTAACCCGGATGGTAGGGTTTCCTCAAAACGTTCAGTTTTATTACAAATCTCTTAGCAGTGAAAAAGCACATAAGAACTCAAAAAGAAAGGATATAACTGTCCATAATGTTCATAACATCAAAAAGCAAATATACAACTAATTTTTATTAGTCCTTGAACGAAGAAACTATCGACTTCTTCCAGGTCGAGTTTGCTCTACAAACAATTGTTCAGCTGGCGCAACAGTGTTCGATGAAGTGGACAACGAGTCAGACCTTGGGTTCTCTGCTACCGATGACTCCACATGTGGGTTTGGCAGTGACAAATCATCCCCCACAGGTTGAGCGTCGCTAAACGGCACAAAGTGCAAAGGAGTCTCAGTTTCTGTTGCCGAAATCCCAGTCCTCACCCAACCGTCCGTTGGTAAGGAGATCGGTACCTTTTTCGTGTGGCTGGCGTGTACCCAATTCTTCCGGCCCTCCAGTCGAACCGCAGTCCTCGTTGTCAATAGGACTTGAAAGGGTCCTACAAATCTTGGCTCCAAGTTACGCTTCCGACCAAAATTTCGGGTAACGACCCAGTCGCCTGGCCGGAGCTGGTGTCCAGGACCCTCTGTCTGCGCCGCTAGAGCTTCAAAGACCTGTTGATGGATTAACCGTAGTTTAGTGGTCAAATCATGCAGGTAATCAATTAACATTGGATACTCAAGACTATCAAAAGCCCTTGGCCTCGGGACTCCCCAAATATTCGCAGGGCGGCCGAACACAATCTCATATGGGCTAAGCCCTACTCGAGAGTGTACGGTCGCTCTGGTCGATAGGAGAGCCAGAGGCAAGGCATCAGGCCATGATAGACCAGTCGTAGCTTGAATCTTGGCGAGTTTTAGCTTCAGGGTACCATTGTACCCTTCAACCAAACCCACTGCCTGAGGATGATTAGCACTATGGAATTTTTGACGAATTCCAAGGCCCTTACACACACTCTGCATTACACTTCCCACAAACTCGCTTCCATTATCCGACCACACGATCCGTGGCATTCCATACTTAGGAAAGTACTCCTTCAGCAGGATTTTTGCTGTGGACAGGGCAGTATTATCCTTAAGAGGATAGGCCTCAATCCATCTGGAGAACGCACAAACCACAACCAAAACATACTTCAGGTTATTGCATCTCTCCATATGGATAAAGTCCAGTTGGATAACCTCAAAAGGACAAACAGGAGGAGCAAAATGACCAGGTGGAGTGGGGGTGCCTTTGCCAGGGTTGTGCATCAAACACACCATACAATTCTTAACCACTCTCTCGGCACATTTAGCAATACCCTCATTCCTCCATACAGGGGACAAGAACTTACATATTCCTTTCACACTGATATGTGACAACCCATGAGCCATCGTCACAACCGCTAATACGTACGCATCTGGTAACATCCACCTCTGACATTCCGTCAGGTCAACCCAACATCCATGCATGTCCAACTTTCCCGTACCTTCTTTCCACTTGGTCTTTTCAGCTTTAGTAGCTTCGTTCTGAATTGCTCTCATACTCTCGACAGTATTTTCACACAAACCAGTCTCCGTCGGCCACCTCACTGAACTCGTGACATACATTCGGGTCGCAAGATCCTTAGCCGTTTCCTTAGCAATCTCATCATCAAACGCATTACCACGACCAACATCATCCGTCACTTTCCGATGTGCACTACATTTAACGATCGCCACTTGTTTAGGCAATGTAAGTGCATCCAAAAGGTCATTCACGAGCTGCCCATGCTGAATCTTCATACCATGCGATGTCATAAATCCTCTTTCTCTCCACAGTCTTCCTTAGTTATGCGCAACACCGAATGCGTACTGACTGTCGGTAAACACATTCACTCGCTTTCTTTTAGACAAAACACACGCTCTTGTCAATGCAATCAACTCTGCCGCTTGTGCTGAATTCTGATTCAATCTCGCAGTTTCCACAACCGTGCTCAACGTCACTACAGCATATGCAGTCGTCACATCGCCATTCGGTAACTTAAAGCACGAGCCATCCACATACAAAGTACCATCGGGATCTGTCAAGGGAGTGTTTTTCAGGTCCACACGACCTTTTGTTTCTTCCTCAGTTCGTAAATAACAATCATGTGGCGGCACATCATCTGATTCCATATTAATCGGCAACAATGTCGCCGGGTTCAGTACATTACAACGTTTGATCTGTATGTGACTTGCCAAAAGGGTCAGCTCGTACCCAGACAACCTTGCACTCGTCAGATGTTGAGTTTTTGTCCGATTCAAGAGAGTATCAACTGCATGCGGAACCATCACCATGAGCATATTATCCATAACAAGACCTGCGGACTGCCGAATAGACGCCGCTGCTGCCGCTGTCGCCCTCAAGCAACTTGGCAACGCTCTAGCTACCGGGTCTAAGGTCGAAGAAAAATATGCACACGGGCGCTGCTTGCCACCAAATTGTTGCGTTAAAACACTCAACGCACAACCTTCCCTCTCGTGAACGTATAATGTGAATGGCTTGCTGTAATCAGGAGTACCTAACACGGGAGCCGAACACAGTGCATCACGTAGTTCAGAAAAACTTTTCTGACATTCCTCCGTCCATGGCAAAGGAGTCAAAACGTCCTTGCACGTGAGAGCTATCAATGGCTTCGCTAACAGTGAAAAATTTGGAATCCACTGTCTACAATATGACGTGATACCTAAAAAGGCACGCACGTCTCTCTGAGTCATCGGCACAGTCATTCGAGCAATTGCTGCGATTCTTTCAGGGGTCAACCGTCTTCCCGCCTTTGACAATAAGTGACCTAAGTAGGTAACTTCTTGACAACAATATTGCAGTTTAGAAGGTGACACTTTGTGGTGCAAGTCACATAGATGCTGCAACAGAGACACAGTAGCAGTCTTGCAAACTTGTTCAGTGTCTGCAGCTACCAACAGATCGTCGACGTACTGAATCAAAGCCGCACCAGTCGGCAGCACAAATGCATCTAGTTGACTCTTAAGAGCTTGGCTGTAGATCGATGGGCTCTCACAGTAGCCTTGAGGTGCGCGTTTGAACCGGAAACTGCGACCACCTAATGAAAACCCGAACAAATCACGACTTTCCTCAGCAATCGGAATGCTGAAGAACGCATTCTTCAGATCGATTACCGAGAACCATGATGCAGAGGCTGGAATCAAAGTCAGTAAAGCTGTAATGTCTGGAACCACAGGAAACTGCGGGACAACAATTTTATTTACTTCCCGTAAGTCAATAACTAGACGGTACACGGGAGGCTTGGAGGGATCAGTTCGTTTCAGAATAGGCAACACGGGACTATTACACACGTTACCTCGTGTCTCTTCGATAACATCTTTATCGATCAGATCATAAATGATCGCTAATAGTGCCCGTTCACCATCAAGGGAAATACGATACTGGGGTATGCGTGGTAAGCGCGCATCAACTTTCAATTGAACAACATAAGGTGGTATATCCAGCAGGCCCACATCATTAGGACCTGTCGCCCACAAAGAGACCGGAAGAGAACTCAATTCCGGTGGGAGCTTATCGATCGATAGATACATAGGGGAAATCACATTCTCACCCAATGTAAGCTCCACACCCGTAGGAGAGCAGTACAAAGTCGCATGTAACCTCTTCAACAAATCCAAGCCCAAAAGATTCTCATCACAACCAGTAGTCAAAATCAAAGGAGCTTCTAACTCATGAGACCCAATCGTAAGGGGCAAGGGCCTAGAAACTGGATTGCTAACGGGGGCGCCAGAGAATCCAACGGAAACATTCGTTAAGCCAGACAAAGGCGCGCCAGGGAGTTTCGAATGCATAATGGAACTTTTTGCTGCACCAGTGTCCAACAGAAAAGGCTCAACGACGCCCAATGTGGCTACTGCAACATAAGGCCCTCTCTGATCAACCGGAACTGATACTTCTCCCTTCCTTTGTCTATGGCTGTCCTAGTAGATACCGTCCGTATCAACAACACGCTCGACGTAACAGTCATCCACATGATACTGTGCAGATCTACCGGACGATGGTTCGCGTCGATCGAAACAATTCTGCGAGTCTGAGGAAGTGGCAAAACGCTCGGCCTGATTCTGAGTAACTCCACGACCTCTACCACGTGAAGCTTGTTGAGGACCACTACGACCTCCTCGAGCTAACACACCATTGTTCCTATCACGGAGAACCGGACAATTAAACTTCAAATGGCCCTCCCCTCGACAATACGCACATTGATTATATCCCAACACAAAACGAGGTGCGGGAGAGTCATTTCGTGTCTGCGATCTGGAAAACTGTAATTGCGATCGATTTGGCTGTTGCGAATCACTGAAATTCGAGCGCGGAGGATACGCTTGCTGCAATAAGACCTTAGTTTTAAGATCCTTCGTTTTCTTATCTGCACGCTCACTTTCCTCCTTTTCTCTATTTTCGTAATATTGGGCCGTAGCCAATATCACAGTGGTAGAAACAGCCCACGAACTCTCAGAATTTTTCAACTTATTGCTAAGTTCGGGCAACAAGTTCGATACAAACTTATCAACAAACAACCGCTGACCACCCTCTGAACCCATGTCCTGGCCACTATGATCAACAAACGCTTCCTCGAATCTCGTAAAGAAATCGGAAACGCTTTCATCCCTCTTTTGCTTGCACGCAGACAACTTGTCCCAATTGACGCGCATCGCTGGCATAAGCGTTTTCATAAGGGTAATTATCCTCTGGGGCAAATCCACAATAAGCTGTTCAGGTTTAGCCCCACCGACTTGCTGAGCGTCTGCCGCCGTAAGGGCAGCCCAGTCACCGCCTAACTCGGCCGCGTGATTCTCGTGACGAATTTTCGCCCAAATCGGCTGAGGCACTACATTGCCAAACAACATGTCAATATCAGCAAGGTTCATAACAGTAGCATCCACCAATTGGGACAGCTCCTTATAATAACCTGCAGGATTTTTACGGGGATCAGGCAAAGTTTGCTTCACCTGTAAGACCTCCGATCGTTTCCAAGGGAGGTGTATCCACACTCTCTGAAAATGGCCTGGGACAGCAGGGTTAGCATTAGGATTACCTGGCATCCATACTGGGGGAACTTCCCGCATCGGATATTGACCAGGTTTTGCCATCCACTCTGCAGTCTCTTCCTTAAACAATGCTCGAGGTTGCACTGTACATCGAAATGATAACAAGCGTTCTAGAGCTTCTCGAACCTTGTCGCCTACGATCACACCAGTTGTGAACTGATGCTGGAGCTCAGAAACCTCAGACGGTACATTATCTACCACATCATGATCCCACTCCTCCTGCAACGATTTACACAATTCCTCAAACACGAATCGTTGCGTGGGCGCATTAAACTGAGAAAACGTTTCAAACACTACACGTGAAGTGCATTTAACAGGATTACGAATCCATTTACGTGCCATTTTTACCAGCGATTCACGTTCCCTACCATCAGGAAGCTGGCTGCGCCTCTGGGCGACATCTGAAAGAGTCGAGCCGAGTATTGGCCCAAAAAGCGGAGAATAAAGAGTAGCAACAGCAGTCAGGAGACGGCTACGAACAGAAGGAGAAGAGGAAGAAGATGCAGGCGCAGCAACAGTAGGGGTGGAGGCAGTAGAGGTAGACGCGGCACCAGGAGTAGCGGGAACGACAGACTGAGGAGGGACTTGGAAAGGCGCAGTAGGAAGAGAAGCCGGTAAAAGAGGATGAACGATCTGCGGCACAAGGGGATTCGGAAGAGCGGGAGGAACGGCGGGCTGACCAGCAGCCGCCAAAACAGCAGGTTGAGGAAGAGGTAGAATCACAGGACCCACAGCATCGGGAGCATAGGGAGGTGGTGATTTCAACAGATAAGACAATAGCGAATCCTCTATCGCTTCTTCTCCCGTCTTATCGACATTAGACGGTAGCACCGGATAACATTTATCCACCGCCATATGATGAAGTCGAGCACTAACTTCCTGCTCTTTCTTCTCTTTATCTCGCTGATACTGTTCTGCATTTCGCATCACCGAAAGGACACCTTCTCTTTTATTTTTCTTACTCTGTTTGATTTCTTTCTGCTTGGCCTCTTTCCGCCATAACCGGAAGGAATCAAACATGGCCGGCCTAGCCTTCTTTTTAAACAGTTTAGCTTCCAAATTATCTAAAACGGCAGTTTCGAAACTACCGTGTGATGGCCAACTAAGAACACCATCATTTTTAGTGTAGCGGACCCAATATTCATTATATACGATAGGACCCACGCCATGGCGACTATAGAGCTCGTGAATTGGAGTTCCGACCGGAGGTATCGGACATGAATCCTCCAGCCGGGAATCCATTCTGCAACATTTGAAAAACCCTAAAAGTACTACGGCCAGGCATCGCGCACACTAACCGAGTTTACAAACTTCAAGGGCTATCGAATTAACGATATCCTCGCAAAAAAATTGCAAGACCCTCGGTTTTTGGCAATTGCAATCGTCAAATAAAACCCAACAACTAAGAACCACAAATGCTATGGTACCATGCAAACAACAAAGGAACACTGGGAGCGACCCACAAATACTTAACTGAGAGAACAATGGCGTCACCAGGAAGGCCCGTCTATCGTCTCGCCGTACAAAGGACTACGCCAGGCGCCAAAACAGGTCGACAGTCAGGGCATCAGTCCGTCGCAGCCGTCAGGAGGCGGGGATCTTCGCGGGAAAAGACGTCGGGCCACTTATTTCGACAACTGGATCGATGAAGCGGGGTGCACCTTCCCTCGGAGATTTCACACGAAGTTCCTCACGATCGTCGGGCTTTGGACCGGTACCGTTGATGTCGCCCCACGTTGGGCGCCAACTGAAGGACTGGGTTATTCTAAGACCCAGCGGTGCCAGGGAACAACACCTGAAACCTTCGTGGGTTACCTGTTCTGGCGTACGAAACACAGAGACACGGGACACTTCCAGCGACGTCAGAGATCAGCGTTTATTTACTGCAGGGATACAGAGGTCACAAGAAGTACACAACGTGTAGGTTCTCGGAGACTGCTTCAAATTGCAAAAGTGGATCGCTCCTTTTATACACGTTTTTCCCATAGCACAGTATGGTGAACAAAGGTTACAACTCAGTTCCCACAATAAACTTCAAAGAGTCGCGTTCATGTTTCAGGAGGCCGGAACATAATTACAACAGTATTGCCAGTTCCCAACTGTAAAAACATATCTTCTCTGCAATAAAACACATTCCATCCTGACCGTAAACACATTAGGAGAAGGGACGAAAACAGATGCAAAAAAAGGACAAGGATGCACAACAGATTAGAGAAGAGTGTTAGGAGTAATAAAGGAAACTTGATAACGGGATCAGAGACCTCGTGTATAATGTATGCATGACTGAAACAATAGACCGCCACGGCAAGATGAGCCTCGAGCGGGGCCATCTGCCTTCGCCGTGTCATTTCCCTCATCATAAAAGTCACACTCAAAGGAACACGTGTCCCTCGTGTAAGCTTGGGAGTCCCAGGGTCACGAAGCGGACAAAGTCCGTTCGCTGGCTTCTTGAGGGCAATAAACAAAATGGATGCTGTATCTAAAATGGAACCCGAGGGTTCAGATGAACAAACCCAAAAATAAGACGAACCATACGTGGTTGCATAGCGAAACTGCGTACACCCACTATACTCGTCATTTGCGGTTCGTAGACACCAAACTCATCCATATTCGTCACCACTCAAAAGTGTCGTTCCGTCCCACACGGAACCTCAAAGTGCAATACCCATTTCACCTACGATTAATGACATAGATATCTTGAGAACACTTGAGAGTCTTGAGAATGAACAACAAGCTCACACTACACAAACAATAGCTCTGTCTGATTCTAACATAATCACCACAGTAGAGAATCTAGGTCTAGACCCCGCAAGACCCATTGTCACCCCTTTTAGAGCCAAATCAAAATATAGGCCACAAATCCCGAGAGACAATATTGATGTTTTCCACGAGATGGTGAATCAAGATATTTTACAACTCCTTGGTAAATCCACTACTAGTTCAAACCTTACTAGAGCACAAAGGGAGGCCATAAAGAGTCTCCAAAACGATGTTAATACCATTATAAAGCCTTCTGATAAAGGCGGTAACATCGTCTTATGGGAGAAGAAGAATTACATCCAGGAAGCTATGAGGCAACTTAACAACACAACTTGCTACACGAAGGTGGATAAATCCTACCTTGTGAATTTACAGTATAGATTTTTTAACCTCCTTAACGGATGGGCAGATGACAATTTACTTAATTGGGACAAACTAACATTTCTTAAGAATGAGACACCAACCATACCGACCCTTTACCTTCTCCAGAAGGTACATAAAGACCCCCTACAACCACCAGGACGACCGATAGTGTCATCAAAAAACAGTCTGCTAGAGAATGTTTCCATGTATGTAGATTATTTTCTAGCAGATTATGTGAAGGATTTAACGTCATATATCAGAGATACAAAAGATTTTCTTCAGAAAATCGAAAACATACACTGGGACAAACACTACTAGCTTGTATGTTTAGACGTGGAGCATGTTTTGAAAACCAGGAGCATACATTTGTTGGCCCACACTAGAATGGTATTACAAATGATTGAAATTTGTCTTGTTGAGAATGTTTTTTACATTCAATGAAGTCTTGGATAAACAAACACAGGGAACTTCCATGGGCACCTGCTTTGCTCCAAGCTATGCCAATCTTTTGGTCGGCTGGTGGGAGAAGCAGGTGCTCAGGAGTGAATCCCGGGAACATTGGACTAACAAAGTAAAAATCTGGCTCCAATTTATCAATTACATCTTTTTTGTTTGGGAGGGTACACAAGAAGATTTACTTGATTTTGTCAAAGAACTGAATGATAATTCAGTGAACTTGAAATTCACCATGCAGTATAGTCAAGAAACTAGATTTTTTGGATATCAGACTAACAGCAAAAGGTAACAGACTTGAGACTGACCTGTTCAGAAAGAGTACAGCTGAAAACTCAGTGTTACACGCTGCTAGTTGCCATCCACCTAATTTTAGGTGGAGTATACGTTTTGGAGAGTTCCTCCGTGCTAAAAGAAATTGTAGCACAGAGGGAACATATAAGAAAAACAAAGATGAAATTTCCAAAAGATTTCGAGCCAGAAGGTATCCTCTTAAAATGTTGAAATTGGGAGAAAAAAGAGCAGATGAAATAGAGAGGAATGAAGCTTTATATAAAGCTCCAAAAATAAAACAAACTGAATCAGATTCCAGTATCAGACTGATTACAACCTATAACTTCCAGTCCAAACAGTTCAGTCAGATAATCAGGAAAAGATGGGACATCCTTCTACAGGACACATCACTTAAAGAGAAATTGGGCCCACAAATAACATACAGGAAAGGCCAATCCATAAAAGACAGAATAGTGAGGAGCTACATGGAACTTCAGAAACTCACATGGCTAGACAAGGTGGGAGGAGTGCACAGGTGTGACAAATGCAAAGCCTGTAGTCATAGTGAGAATGTAAAAGAAGTGACATTACATAGAACCAACAGGAAATGGCTTATCCGGAAAAACATACAGTGCAGAACAGACTTTGTAGTCTATGTGATTACTTGCCCCTGTGGCAAGTGGTATATAGGCTCAACCACCTTCCTAGTGAAGAAAAGAATACTTGAACATTGGCGAGCAATTACTAACAAAGATTTCAGCTACAGTACGGCGAGGCACTTTTCTCAAATTCATGAGGGTGATTGGACAAAAGCGAAATACTTTGCCCTAGACCCATCCCTAAAAATCCTAGAGGTGGGAATTTGATCCTAGCCCTTCGTAGAGCTGAATCAAGATTCATTTTGCAAGCTGGCAGTGTTGTTCCGTTTGGCATGAACAATGACGAAGAGATGCATGTACATTTGTAACCTGAGTAGTACAAACCTCCCGAAGAACCTTGAGTTCTATATCCATTTTAAATGTATATTTCTTATCTCCTTCCCATTTAATATTATTTACTATTTGTATTTCCTCACAACTGTAGTGCATTTTTGTTGAAATATAGTTACACTAGATAACAATTTCTAAATGCTATAATGAACCAATTACCTTCTATCTATGATTAGTGTATTTAAATTTTCATAGCTCAATTATGTGTTTGAAGACATGACTAACCTATTTTTTGCTCTTATTTGTTTTTATAGAGATTGGACGGATGAAGTGTGTGAGTCACCAACTACCGTTATGAGCTACAAGCACAGAGTATTAGGTGTTTGTTCTTGCAACCACGCTCTCCTTTTTTCTAGACACTACTTTGAGCTATTAAATATTATTCGCAAGTTGGTTAGTATAAATGACACTTGTAAATACATTTCGGAATTAGACTTTTTGTTCACTTTGAGGGTTCTCTACCCACTACGGGTATTCACTTCCTTATATATATTGTGGCATACGCTAAGTATCAGCTTTCTCTATGTTCCCTATTACTGATATGGGACCAAACTCTAGGAAATAAACTAGATGGGGTACTAAACCCTGTAATTGTTATGTAAAGTTTTTTTGTTATGAAAGTAATTAAGTCTTTGATTTCGCAAATATGCAAATACATTTTTGTGCACAGAGTGTTATTTAAAATTAGCCATTTACATGTAATTGGAATATGAACAATTAACTGTGTAGTAATATATATACAGAAAACAATGTATTGTAACACTCACGTTTAAGTTGAGGAATGATTAAATTCCAAAGTCTTTTCTTTAGTTTTATTTTTACTGTGTAAAACACTTGAACTTTGAACTGAGGTCATGTGACCAAGAGCTGGTGTTCTGCTCGATTTTCCTGGCCTTCTTGTGTTAACAAGTGATTGGATGTGACTTCAGTCTCTTATCATTCAAGCCTAAGGGTTAGAGTAGTGAATGGAGCCTATTTACTAGGCACTTTGATATGATTCTGTGCTCTTCCCCATAGATCAGGGCTTGCATATATAGCCTAGGGGATAGATTCGTTAGTATTAGGCATAACCTGTCCTATAGTGAGGGTATTTCATGGAGCTGTGCTGAATTCAGGCCTGGTAGGCCTCAAACGGGAGAGACTCCATCTTTCTTTCTGCTTCGGCAGCTTGGGATGCTTCTAGGCCAAAAGCTATGTTTTAGTTATGAGGTGTTATTCGCTTGGAGAGAACCGGTTCAGGCCGGCCCTTATCGAAGGATTGTATTTTTCTTCATGCCGAAGACACTACATCAGGCCGGCCGGCTGGGAACGTGTCCTTGGTACGGGGAGGTACAAGAATTTGGTGGGCGGCAGGTTACGGGCCGGAATTTTCCATGAGGAAATGCACCTCTATATTAGTGAAAGTCTGAGGCAGTTACATGTTCAGTCCGTAGGCGGCATCTGGCCGTTAGCAGTAAAGCTACTACTTATTCCAGGGAAGACAGACGCCATCTTGAAGGCGGAGAAGAACCGAGAGACAGATGCTTTCCTAGCAGAATAGCCAGAGAGGAGAGAGTAGCCGATAAGGAAGAGGTCCCAGTGACTCGAAGAAGGGTGATTCCAGGCGAGCCGAGATACAAACGAGAAGGGAACCTAGATGACCACTGAGTGCAGGCTACATACTACTAAGGTGATGTCGACCCTTTCTTATTAGAGTGTACAACTTAATCTTTCACTTTTCTTTGCAGGTTATGTGTTATATCGTAATGTTATGTGATTATGTATGTAATGAGTAATAAAGTATCCAGTTTGTAGTGAACCAACATGTGCTGCGTGTTCTTGTATAAGAGGGTAGCCTATTCTTCTAGTCAGCTGCGGCTACATGAACAGATGTTAACCCTGGTCAGGTAAGTGGTAACTGAATAAGGGAAAGAGGAGCCCCTCGAACCTGAGAACAGGCTGTACTCAAACTGGCAATCCTTGTGTGATCTGATGAATAGTGAGCCCTTTTTGTATGTTATGGTAACCATAGGATGAACTGTCGTATGAGACTGCCATCTGGGTAGAGAGGTCTGGATTCGTAGGGGATCGCGAGGCCGCCGATTGTGCTGATACTGTCGTCTGGGCAGAGAGGTCTGGGTTCGTATGGGACCGCGAGGCCGCCACTTGTGATACTGTCGTATGGGCAGAGAGGTCTGGGTTTGTATGGGACCGCGAGGCCGCCACTTGTGATACTGTCGTATGGGCAGAGAGGTCTGGATTCGTAGGGGATCGCGAGGCCGCCGATTGTGCTGATACTGTCGTCTGGGCAGAGAGGTCTGGGTTCGTATGGGACCGCGAGGCCGCCACTTGTGATACTGTCGTATGGGCAGAGAGGTCTGGGTTCGTATGGGACCGCGAGGCCGCCACTTGTGATACTGTCGTATGGGCAGAGAGGTCTGGGTTCGTATGGGACCGCGAGGCCGCCACTTGTGATACTGTCGTATGGGCAGAGAGGTCTGGATTCTTAGGGGATCGCGAGGCCGCCGATTGTGCTGATACTGTCGTCTGGGCAGAGAGGTCTGGGTTCGTATGGGACCGCGAGGCCGCCACTTGTGCTGATACTGTCGTCTGGGCAGAGAGGTCTGGGTTCGTATGGGACCGCGAGGCCGCCACTTGTGATACTGTCGTATGGGCAGAGAGGTCTGGGTTCGTATGGGACCGCGAGGCCGCCGATTGTGAGATCTTGGTATACATAGTAGGAATCCCCTGTCCTTAGGTGATAGATATATGTGATTATGTAGGATTGTAAATAGGTTCTAGGGAGGGGGTAACGTTCTGGCTGGGTTAGTGAGGCCCTGATGAGTGGGTTCTATCTGATCCGAAAACCCAAGCAGAACATTTGGCGTCACGAACCGTTTACGAAACCTGTGTGCGTTGTGGTTGTATTGTGTTTGCTTCTGGTGCGTGCGTGGTTTCGTTTGTATATTATTTTTACATAACTGTGAGTGTAGTTTTCTTTTCTCTTTCTTCTTTTTCTTTTTCTCTTTTTCTTTATTTTCAAACATGTTTTCTAGAAAGTCGAAATCTACTTTTAAGTTGCCCGTTGATATGGATAGGATTCAACGCCTTATGAGGCCTTAGCCCGTGAGTGGGCTGATTCTACTGGTTTGAGTGAGAATTGGAATTCTTTTTTGGAACTGGCGGAGCCGGCTGGTGTGATTGCTTGTTTACAGAAGGCGCCAATATCTAAGGGTGATGAACTTCCCGTTTTGGGGCGCAGAGGTTGGATTGTTCTGTCTGCGTACAGGATCCTGCATGAGAGGTTGTTGAAGTTACAGAATGTGCATAAGGATGTGGAAGCGAATTTTGTTGAGATTCAGAATGCTCATACTTTGTTGCGGTGTCAAAATAAGTTGCTTGCCGACAAACTTGATACGTACCAAACTATTGCCGAGAGGGCAGCTGTGCGAATTGCTCGTTATAAATACAAAAATCGGCGTGGTCGGGTTTCGAAGCGAAAGGTGCGTCTGGTCGTGGCGAAAGCCGGACTGGATTGGAATCCTGATGAATGGGATGGTAATATCTGGAACTCCAGTGATTCTCCTTCCTCGGGTGAGGAGTCTGCCAAGCGCGAGTCCTCTCGCTCCGACCGTGATTGTAAATCTGCTTCTTGCGCCTCTGATGGTGCACTCCATGATTGCGTTCGTCCTTCGAGTGGGGTCGATGCTTCTTACACTGATTGTTCCTCTACGTGTACTGGTCGAGCTCCTTGTGCTGCTCGTCCCGCGGTCTCGGTGCATCCGGTTTTTCGGCGGAAGTTGCAGCAGGCTCCCGGTGCCCCGAATGGTAATGCTTTAGACTCTTTGGAGGATTTTACTCAACAAGAAATTAGTGATATTTTACAAAGATTTCGGCAGCGAGCTGGTGAGTCCTTACTCACATGGATGGTGCGCCTTTATGAACTGGGCGCTGCTGGCATTATGTTGGATGCTGGCGATTGTTTGAAGTTTTGTTCCTTGAGTTCGGATTCTACTGTACAGGATCATTTTCGTAACTTTAATGTTGGTGGTCAAATTTCTTTGCTTCAATTGGCGACTGAGGGTTGTAATCAAAAATATCCTACTGAATCTGATTGGCCTGTGAATGACAAACCGTGGTATACTTTGCGCGATGCTACGCAACGTCTCAAAGAGGAGGTGATGAAAACGGCAATTTTTCTGAATACTGCTGACAGGTTGCTTGATGGTTTCTTGACATCTTCTGTGCGGAATCGTATTATTCGTTCTTCTCCTGTTGCTTATAAGCAGGTTATGATGACTTTATTGATTAATCAGACTGGTAACATGTTATCTGTGGTGCTGGAATCGGTACGCCAACTCGGTGAGTTGGGTGAGTGGTTTAGACCTGAACGGCAATCCCGGCCTGACACTCGTACTCCTGGTGACAATAAACTTACTAGACGTGATATGTTTCTTGGTCTTCTGGCCGATGGTGTGCGGAAAGAGGACATTGATGGTGAGACTACTTCTCGTTTGTGGGAAATGTTTCGCAAACGTGGCCTGGATCGGAAGGAGGGTGCCTGGCGTGTTCGGACGACTGAGTGTGATCGTGGTTTTTCTGACGGTAGCGGTGATGACGACCGCCGTGGGCGCTCTGATCGTCGTGATGATCGACGTTATGTGCGTGACTTGTCCCCCCGTCGTGAGAGAGACAGGGAGAGAGAGGGGGAAAGAGAGAGGGGGAGAGATGATTATGTTAACAGCAGACGCAGAGATGATAGGGATCAATCCCCTGAGTTGAGAAGGAGAGAGGATCGACACACATTGGCCGATCGAAACCCGCAGTACAATGCAGGGAACAGTAATCCATTTCGTAATGGAGATGGATATGAACAGGAGGTATCGATACCTAGGAAACGTGAGAGTCTTTATCCTGATTTATCCTGGTACACAGAACGCAGTAAAGATGACTAGGAAATAGGTCAAGCTCCAGTACACATATGGGCTCACAGAGATAATAGACCCTATGTAGATATTGATATTTATTGGAGACATCGTAATGTCCAAAGGGCCCGAGCATTGGTAGATACAGGAGCGGAGGCCACTCTTATTCATGGAAAATCAAAGAAGTTTAAAGGTCAGCCTTTTACAATTACCGGATTAGGCGGAAAGGAAACTCCCGCAGTTCAAACCTTACTTGAAATGAGAATAGGTAGAATTCCTAGAAAAGAATACTCTGTATTAGTGGTGCCACTCTTAGAATTCATAATTGGAATTGATATTTTGAAAGGAATGACTTTGCACTTAGATGATGGATGTTACCAATTTGGAACTAAACATTATATATCGTCCAGGCCTGTACGGGTTGGTCGTTTAAGAATGCCCCCCATAAAAGTTCCCCAGGCGACAAAATGGTTCGTCAGAAGCAGTATCGTATTCCGGGTGGTCATGAAGAGATTAGTACCACTATTCAGGAGTTGGTGGATGCAGGTGTTATCACCCCAGTTACTTCTGCTTGGAATAATCCTGTTTGGCCTGTACGTAAGAGTGATAATTCTTGGCGCATGACTGTTGATTATCGAGAATTGAATAGACACACACCCTCTTTGACTGTTGCAGTACCGGATGTTATTACCCTAATTGAAAGAATCCAAAAACATCCAGGGACATGGTATGCGTCCATTGATATTGCTAATGCTTTCTTTTCGATTCCGATTGCCCCTGAGTGTCAGGAACAATTCAGTTTTACGTGGAACGGGCGTCAGATGACGTTTAGAAGTCTTCCTCAGGGCTATGTGCATAGTCCTACGATATGTCACCGGTTGGTGGCAGAGCATCTGGCTGAGGTACCGGTTCATCCACAAATTCAGATATGTCACTATATTGATGATATTTTGATCCAAGGCAAATCACGAGAGGAAGTTCAGACCCAATTGGATAGAGTCATTGAGTGTCTGCGCGAGAAAGGTTGGGAAATCAACCCGGATAAATTACAAGGTCCGTCCCAAGCTGTAAAATTTTTGGGTATTAATTGGCATGAAGGGCACCGAGAAGTGATCCCTCAGGTTAAACAGAAAATTCTTGATTTCGCAGTTCCGAGAAATAGGAAAGAAGCCCAAAGCTTCATTGGTTTGTTTGGATTTTGGCGCCAGCATATTCCTCATTTGAGTCAAATATTGGCCCCTTTGTACCGTGTCACTCGTAAAAAGAATGCATTTGAATGGGATAAACCACAGCAAGATACGTTCAGTCTGGCAAAAGAAGCAATTCAGCATGCTCTGGATTTATGGCCTGTATGTGATGGTGATGTGGATTTGAATGTGTCTGTACAAGGCCTTTATGCGAATTGGAGTTTGTGGCAGAAACAAGGCAAGAGTAGAGTACCGTTAGGTTTCTGGACCAAAAAGTTACCTGATGCTGGTGAGCGTTATACACCTTTTGAGAAACAGCTACTTGCATGTTATTGGGCTCTGGTGGATACCGAGCAGTTGACTTTGGGACATGATATAGTTTTGCGACCTGAAATTCCTATCATGCAGTGGGTTATGAGTTCGCCGAAAACTCACCGAATTGGACACGCTCAAGAGGCGAGTGTGATTAAATGGAAATGGTATATACAAGATAGGGCACGTGTGGGACAAAAAGGAGTTGCATCTTTGCATGAGCAGGTGGCACGGGCGCCATCAACTGAAACTGAGAGTGAATGTTTCGTACCTTTAGTACAGGAATCTCCTGTTAAGTGGGGTAAACCTTTCGATGATTTGTCCGCAGAGGACAGAAACCATGTCTGGTTTACGGATGGTTCAGCAAGGTTCATAGGGACGAAACGGCATTGGAAGGCAGTGTCCTATAATCCGATCACACAAAAATTGCTGAGTACAACTGGTGAGGGTAAGAGCAGTCAATTTGCTGAACTCTATGCTGTTTATCAAGTTCTGAAACAAGAGTTACCTGGCATATGTCATATTTTTACCGATTCTTGGTCTACTGCCAATGGACTGGCAGTTTGGTTACCGACTTGGCATTCCCATAGTTGGAAAATCCATTCCAAGGAATTGTGGGGAAAAGAATTATGGCAGGAGATTTGGGAAATGCTCCCACAGAGTACTGTTACAATCTTCCATGTGGATGCTCATACCCCGATAGACTCTCTTGACAAATTCTTTCATAATATTGCAGATGAGAAATCTAAAATTGCTGAGGCAGTGGTGGACACGCAAGATTCTGATATTGCGGGATTGGCGAAATGGGCACACCAGAAAGCAGGACACTTTGGAGAGAAAGCCACTAGCAGGTGGGCTGCTGATCGAGGAATTTATATTCCCCTAGATTTAATTAAAAATGTTATTTTACATTGTCCCATTTGTCAGCATATCAGGCAGCGCAAAGTGCCCCAAATTGTTAAAGGTCATTTACATCGCGGGAAGGTGCCCGCTCAAATTTGGCAGATTGATTACATTGGTCCACTCCCTATGAGTAGGAATTGTCAATATGTTTGCACCATTGTTGATACATACAGTGGCCTGTTGGTGGCCCTTCCCTGTAAGCAAGCTACCCAACTGAATACTATTAAAACATTGGAATTGATTATGATGTATTATGGTGTGCCATTCCAAATTCAATCTGACAATGCATCCCATTTTCGTGGAAGATTGGTACAGGAATTCTGTGTGGAAAACAATATTGAATGGGTGTTTCATACACCCTATTATCCACAGGCCTCGGGTCTTGTGGAGAGGTTGAATGGCCTGCTAAAAGACCAACTCCGCAAATTAACGGATGACAAGTATAAGAATTGGCGAGATTTTTTACCTCAAGCGCTATTGATTTTGAATAACCGTCCTTTTCTAAATGCTGAATCCCCACTTATGCGTCTGTTTCCTCCGAATGTTGTTGCTGAACCCAATGAGATCAGAGAGACTGTGATGTACTGGGAGATTACTCCCGGAGCTTTGGCTCCATGCAGAGCGACCCCAGGGTCGGCAGGTTTAGACTTGCATGCTATGGATGACTCCATTATAAAAAGTAAAGATCGAGTCATCATCGAGACAGGTGTTGGCGTTCATATACCACCTGGAAATTTCGGATTAATCGCCCCTAGATCGGGGCTGGCTGTAAAACGCATTCAGGTGCTTGGAGGAATCATTGATAGCGATTATCAGGGAGAGATTAAGGTGCTCCTGCTGAATGGCAGTGAGGTTGACTTACTGATACATAAAACTGACCGAGTGGCTCAATTGCTAATTATGCCTGTCTTCAGTGGTGAGATGGTAAAAGGCACTGCCCCAACGTTGCTAACTGTACGAGGTCAGAAAGGTTTTGGCTCTACAGACAATCCTGGGGCCAGAGTTTGGGTGCAGTCGCCTAAGAATCCCCCTGAACAGGCAGAGGTCATTGCAACCGGTCACGATAATACCATTTTAGTTATGAGACCAGGGAAAGATAGCTGGGAAGCAGTCCCGGCTGACAAATGTTACTTACGAGAATGAATAATGCCTGTATTTGATTCTCTTTCAGATCATTCTTTGGACTGTTGCTGCGGGATGTGTCGGCATCGGACTGTTTTTGGGCTGGTGCGGCGAGAGAGGAGGGATCCCATCAACCCGGGATGAATGGAGAACCCGAGTGTCGCGTTCCTTCGCTGCGTGGGATTCGTCATCGAACTTTTGGATTTCGCTTGCGACACGGGTGACTAGCGCCCCTCATTTCTGCCTGACACCGATGAGATCAGTGAATGATATTTTGTCAACTTGCTTGGTTGCTGTTCCTGCCTCGTTGGAAACTTTAACTCATATTTTCAATATATCCACCGCTCGCCCCAATGTTCTTCTGGGCGATTTCGCTACCCATCAATATTGCCCCTTGTGTACTGAACTGTCAGACCCGATACCCCCCATCCAGTCCCAAATAGTTACCTATAATATCACACAAGGGGATTTGTGTTTTTTCCCCACGTGTAATCCTAGTGCAATTTCGGAATGTATGCGTTTAAAATTGAAAGGGGCCACCTCATTCACCGCTCATGAACGAACTTTGTGCCTTCAAAGGACGCCGAAAATATGTACTTCTGTTCAAAATAACATGACTTGCAAGAGTATGGTAGTTGCCCCCAGTCATTATCGCACGATGTTACTACCTGCCGGATGGCTTTTCTCATGTGGTAATACTTCCTGGCCATATGTCCCCGCAAATATTTCTGGAGGCCCTTGTGCTATTACTAGATTAAGTTTGTTAATGTTTTCGTCGCATCCGAATGCCAACTCTCGTGTGATTCGAGATACAGTGAGATTACAGGAGGATTGTGACTCATCTTTGCATTTATATTCTAAGTCTGAATATCTTAGCCTGGCTATTTCAATTATTGGTGTTCCTGCTTTGGCAGTTTATAATGCCAAATCTATTGAGAAAATGGCCTGCTGGATGGTGAAATCCATTAATAATACTTCCACAGTCCTGTCGGACATGCTATTAGACGCCCAGGGTGAACGAAGGGCTATCTTGCAAAATCGAGCGGCCATTGATTATCTTTTGCTTAAACATGGACACGATTGTTCTGATTTTGAGGGTCTTTGTTGTTTTAACTTGTCTGATCATACACAATCCATTCGAGCTCACATTAACAAGCTACATGACTTGACAGAAGAAGTAAGAAAACACATTGATCAGGGCTGGTTTGACTGGCTCTTTAATTGGTTACCTGATTTGCATTTCTTACGTCAAATATTAGGAGGTATTCTGATTACTATCGCCATTTTGATTTCCATCTGTTGCTTTATTCAGTGTGTTCCTTCACTACTTCAATTCTGCACACCTGGTACTCGACATAGATCAGTTAGTTTTGTTTCATATTATTCTTCCACAGATGTTAGTTCCGTTTAATGAATGTATAATAGACTGAAGTCAAGGGTGAAATGTTCTGCTCGATTTTCCTGGCCTTCTTGTGTTAACAAGTGATTGGATGTGACTTCAGTCTCTTATCATTCAAGCCTAAGGGTTAGAGTAGTGAATGGAGCCTATTTACTAGGCACTTTGATATGATTCTGTGCTCTTCCCCATAGATCAGGGCTTGCATATATAGCCTAGGGGATAGATTCGTTAGTATTAGGCATAACCTGTCCTATAGTGAGGGTATTTCATGGAGCTGTGCTGAATTCAGGCCTGGTAGGCCTCAAACGGGAGAGACTCCATCTTTCTTTCTGCTTCGTCAGCTTGGGATGCTTCTAGGCCAAAAGCTATGTTTTAGTTATGAGGTGTTATTCGCTTGGAGAGAACCGGTTCAGGCCGGCCCTTATCGAAGGATTGTTTCATGCCGAAGACACTACATCAGGCCGGCCGGCTGGGAACGTGTCCTTGGTACGGGGAGGTACAAGAATTTGGTGGGCGGCAGGTTACGGGCCGGAATTTTCCATGAGGAAATGCACCTCTATATTAGTGAAAGTCTGAGGCAGTTACATGTTCAGTCCGTAGGCGGCATCTGGCCGTTAGCAGTAAAGCTACTACTTATTCCAGGGAAGACAGACGCCATCTTGAAGGCGGAGAAGAACCGAGAGACAGATGCTTTCCTAGCAGAATAGCCTGAGAGGAGAGAGTAGCCGATAAGGAAGAGGTCCCAGTGACTCGAAGAAGGGTGATTCCAGGCGAGCCGAGATACAAACGAGAAGGGAACCTAGATGACCACTGAGTGCAGGCTACATACTACTAAGGTGATGTCGACCCTTTCTTATTAGAGTGTACAGCTTAATCTTTCACTTTTCTTTGCAGGTTATGTGTTATATCGTAATGTTATGTGATTATGTATGTAATGAGTAATAAAGTATCCAGTTTGTAGTGAACCAACATGTGCTGCGTGTTCTTGTATAAGAGGGTAGCCTATTCTTCTAGTCAGCTGCGGCTACATGAACAGATGTTAACCCTGGTCAGGTAAGTGGTAACTGAATAAGGGAAAGAGGAGCCCCTCGAACCTGAGAACAGGCTGTACTCAAACTGGCAATCCTTGTGTGATCTGATGAATAGTGAGCCCTTTTTGTATGTTATGGTAACCATAGGATGAACTGTCGTATGAGACTGCCATCTGGGTAGAGAGGTCTGGATTCGTAGGGGATCGCGAGGCCGCCGATTGTGCTGATACTGTCGTCTGGGCAGAGAGGTCTGGGTTCGTATGGGACCGCGAGGCCGCCACTTGTGATACTGTCGTATGGGCAGAGAGGTCTGGGTTCGTATGGGACCGCGAGGCCGCCACTTGTGATACTGTCGTATGGGCAGAGAGGTCTGGATTCGTAGGGGATCGCGAGGCCGCCGATTGTGCTGATACTGTCGTCTGGGCAGAGAGGTCTGGGTTCGTATGGGACCGCGAGGCCGCCACTTGTGATACTGTCGTATGGGCAGAGAGGTCTGGGTTCGTATGGGACCGCGAGGCCGCCACTTGTGATACTGTCGTATGGGCAGAGAGGTCTGGGTTCGTATGGGACCGCGAGGCCGCCACTTGTGATACTGTCGTATGGGCAGAGAGGTCTGGATTCGTAGGGGATCGCGAGGCCACCGATTGTGCTGATACTGTCGTCTGGGCAGAGAGGTCTGGGTTCGTATGGGACCGCGAGGCCGCCACTTGTGCTGATACTGTCGTCTGGGCAGAGAGGTCTGGGTTCGTATGGGACCGCGAGGCCGCCACTTGTGATACTGTCGTATGGGCAGAGAGGTCTGGGTTCGTATGGGACCGCGAGGCCGCCGATTGTGAGATCTTGGTATACATAGTAGGAATCCCCTGTCCTTAGGTGATAGATATATGTGATTATGTAGGATTGTAAATAGGTTCTAGGGAGGGGGTAACGTTCTGGCTGGGTTAGTGAGGCCCTGATGAGTGGGTTCTATCTGATCCGAAAACCCAAGCAGAACAGCTGGATAGCTCGAAACGCGTATTTTTGACTGTGAAATAAATATAATTTGATCAAACTGGATCGGTGTGGCTCGTGCTTAAAAAATTGGAGAAGCTTGCTGGTTGATATACGTATATGTGGATATATGTATATATATAGGCATACATCTACATGCATATATATCTGCATTGATATGCATGCATACATATATGTATACATATATGTGCATATATATATGCACATATACGCACATATATACATGCATATATATGGGTATATATTTGCATTCATTTAAATATGCATGTATAGATGCATATAGATAGATACTTATGCATAAATATATATACTTTTATATGCAAATATGTATGCATATATATGTATTTGTAACTTCTTAAATAATTTGTGAAAAGCGCGTTCTCAGGAAAGACAAAACACAAAGTGATATGGATGTCCGTTGTTTAATTCACAATGCGTTTCACCTCTGACGAGGCTTGATCACGTGAATACGGGGCAGAGGAGAAAGCACAACATAAATAGTGTTACCATAGTGATTACAATGGCGTAAAAATCGTCTGTACTGCAGCGGACATATTGGAATGGTGTACTATACAATGTATGCTAAATATAATACAAGTAAGTATAAAATTCCTTGTAAACCCGAACTTGTTGTAAGATGCAAATGAAATCAAAATGACTACAACATTTATATGTCGGAAAATTCTTTTTGTGAGTAGCGATGTTGACAACACATTTAGAAGCAGCAAAGTATATTCATGTGAACTCCCACAATCACAGTCTCGATCAAGTGTGTCATTCTTAATATTATAAATATATATATATAAATATAAGAACATTCACAATGTCGCTCAAGCGAGCTATAGTTAATCATGTGCAATTGCTGTTCAAATAACACAACATGTTCCAGAAAACAAATCGTACTTGTAATGAAGTTCCTGTTGTCCGTCACTACTGGCTGCAGGCAACTCACGCAAATTGCGTAAGTAGCGAGAGACACGTTTGTTGATAAAGTTATCCAGTCAAATACCTCTTAAATACCAACAACAACACCTTACTAGCGGATAGTAATGCTCCCCCTGTAAGAGAGGACACACCCCAGTATTGCCAAGTGGTCAGACATTCAATAAAGGGGTGGTCAATCTCTGTTTAGTGGAAAGGTCAATTTGTTCAGGTATACAACTCTGCAACAATATTAAAATATCACAGGGGGCTATGGGCAATCATAAAGCAAGATCACACCTTGCTAACCACAATGTTATAACAGAAAGGATATCATCTAAATCCGCTGCACTCGTAGTATCTCAAGCTATTGTGCAATGTCTTGCTGGCCTTGACAATAACGTAGAAGTGCTCTTGCAAGCCATAAGCTAGAAAGGAAAGGAGAGGAAGCCTGTGTACAGTGAGTGTTGGTGATAGGTGCCCTTCTTTTCCATCTGCAAGAAATAAATAAAGAAAAAAGAAGAAAGAAAAAGACAAAGAAAGAAATACATATTAATATCAAATTAAAACCAGAATCTCCTAATCTTTTCAAATGCATTAACATCTTAACTCTTCAAAATGTATTTATAACATCTTAGGCACAATACGATTTATGAACGTTAGATAAAGAGCTAGTTGCAGAATTGCGTAACGGGTCCAAAGAAACACCACTGGCCTGCCCAAAATGCAGTTATTCCTTAAGATGTACAGACAACTCCTCTTCCTGATTTAGCCCTCCCGGCATTTTAGTTTGGAAATCGATAATGAGCTTAGACTCCCTCTGCCGTAATTTGAGGACTCTATTTCCACCTCTTGGATTTTTGTTTATCTGCTCCAAGATAATATAACTTAAATCTCTAGTGTTTGAGAAATGTTTTTCCCTAAAATGACGGGCCACGGGGTATTTGGGATCATAGTTGGTAATAGCCCGAGTATGTTCCAAGATTCTTTTCTTAGCCATACATGTGGTGCTTCCTATGTACCAAAGGTTACAAGTACACTCTATTGCATATACAACAAATATGGAGCTACAAGTCAAAAACTGGGTGATGTTCTTATTGACCCCATTGTGGCTCACCTGTTTACGACACTTGCTAAATAAGCATGCCTTACAGTGGCCGCAAGGGAAGAACCCTTCAAAGCCCTGTATATTACTTGGTAGATAAGTAGTAATGTCACTATGGACAAGCATGTCCCTGATGTTCCTCCCTCTCCGGTAAGTGATACTGGGTCTCGCCGGGATAGTATCTCCAATCACCTTGTCATTTTGTAGAATCCCCCAGCTCTTGGGCATGATTTTTCTAATGGCCTGAGCATCCAAACTGTATGTCAGAATCATTCTAGGTTTGATCCCCTCATTCTCCTAAATTGCTGGATTATCAGAGATGGTTTGTGTCCTTTCTACCTTCTCTGCTCTCTTAAGTGCCATCTTCACAACCCAATTAGGATAACCTCGCTCTCTGAATCTTTTTGATATGTTGATACTTTCGCTACGGTAGGCATCATTGGTGTTACAGTTCCTCTTTGCCCTCAGCAGCTTCCCATAGGGGATACTCCACTTGAGAGTCTCAGGGTGGCTGCTGAGGGCATGAAGGACACTATTGCCTGCTGTGGATTATCGATGTAGTGCCGTGAAAACCTTGTTGCCCTTGACATGTAATTTAACATCAAGATACTCAATTTCAGTTCTACTCATGTTGCCACTCAGTACAATGTTGCAATTGTTCTCATTCAGTTTCTTAATAAAATTGAGGGCATCACTCTCAGTCCCCTTCCAGACAATAAATAGATCGTCAATGTTGCGCAGCCATGTTGTCACATGTTCGAATTCAGCTTGAAGGGTCGGATCAGAGCGAATGTTTTCCTCCCAGTTTCCCATGAATAAATTTGCGAAACTGGGAGCAAAGCATGATCCCATAGCCGTACCATTAGTTTGACGGAACAGAGCACCGTTGAACAGAAAGATGTTATTGGTCAAACAGTACTCATCTCGAGTAACATCTGAGTATGTTCCCGGAATCTCACATGTATGGTCCCCAAATACATTCCACATGCTGTTAATCCTTGTTGGTGATCGATAATGGTATACAGACTCTGCACGTCCAACGTAATGAACAACGAGTCTGTATCCCATATCAAATTTTCTACTTTTTTGAGAAAATCCTTGGTGTCTCTCACATAACTATCTAGGCTGATCACAAACCCTCTCAAAAAGTAATCAATGTACTTTGATATGTGCTCTGCTACACTACCACGTGACGACACTATAGGTCGACCTGGTGGTCTAGTGGTATTTTTGTGAACCTTAGGCAATAGGTATAAAACTGGGAGTACCGGACAATCACACTTCAAATACCCAAATTCCTCCCAAGTAAGTATACCCTTGTCTCTCTATTCTACTAAGCGATCCCAGATGTTAGTGATGCTCGTGTTATACCTTTCGAAGCTCACGGATTCATAGAACATGTCATCTTTGAGTTGTCTCTCAGCCTCTTCTAGAAATAATCCCCGATCTAGAACCACAATGTTGCCCCCCTTATCTGCCGGGCGAATGACAATACTGTCATCGTCCATCAGTGATTTGAGAGCCTGTTTCTGCTGGTATGTGAGATTATGTTGATCGTTGTTCTTAAATTTACTTCTACTCTTCCTTGTCTCTACAAGTGATCTACTTATGACCTCGTGAAAGGTGTCTAAATTATCATGAGGAAGAATAGGCATAAACAATAATTTAGGTCTAAAAGGCGTGTCTGCCGAGGCATCAGTGACAATGTCTAATTCGGTTAATAGTTGTGGAGGAAATCGCAGTTGCCCCCCGCGTCGGTTTGTCCTAACTCGACCACTGTACTGAGTAACTCAGTATCATGAATGTTAAAATCATAAGTATTAGTGGTACTACTCCCACTGGTAACTTGCCCATTTATGGTACCCTTACGTTTATGCCACTTCTGTAATTTGAGTTTATGTATAAACTTAAATACATCAATCCGTACTTCAACGTAATCTGAGGGAGAGGATGGACAAAATGAAAAACCAAAGCAGAGTTCTTTTTTCTGTCATAGTCAATGTTCTTTTTGATAGATTGATGATAGTTCTGTTCACCATTTCATCATTCATCAATACGCTCTTTTGGTGCGTGCTCTGTTGGTTCCCATTGCGCCACGGCCCCTGCCTCTTCTGCCACCGTTGTCTGAGCCTATTTCTTCTGTTCCTGCGTAGCCTCTTCCTTGGCCTTGTCCTCGTCCCCTCTGTCCCCTTGTTTTTGGTACCGGTGTTTCTCTTGTGGTCAGACGGCCCCTCCTTAGAGTCCGGTATTCGTCTAAAAAAGTCAATTGCTTTTTGTTATTGCCCAGCGCTGTCTGGTTCTGTACAGATACATCGGACTCGCTGTCACTGGTTGTAGATATTTCCGCCATCGGTCTCTCACTGGTACTGCTCAACGGTTCCACTTCAGAGTGTTCTTGCCTGTACAAATGATCGTATTTATGACTAAAAGTCAGGATCCGCCCACTATCATAATCGTCATAGTCGCGGTTGAGTTTCCTTTCTTTTCGCGCTTTTATGTCTTCCTCATGTTTATTTAATCTTTCCTTAATGGTGGTAAGTGCCTTATTCAGGTTCTCAGAGTCCATACATTTTTTAAGTTCATCTAATAGATCCCTAATTTCCTTCAATAGCTCCTCTCTGTCTAACCATGCATATTTCACGAGAATCTCCAACATTCTCCTAGAACTTAATGCAGAATTCGTTGACCATTCTTCCAGCATCAAGGGATTAGGTTTTTCATATGTCGATGTTGTAAAAATGCGTAATCCTCTTGGTACCATATTCTGATCTATGTAGTGTTGAAGAGATGTAGCCTCCCACCATTTGGTAATTTCAGATCTTTTGAGTTTCTCATAACGTTTAAGTTTGTCATCATTGGAGTGTGCTTGGCCATTACTTTCTTTATTCATATTTGGAAGAGTGGTCTTTCTGGTAAAGATCATTTTTGCTGCTGCCCTACGCTCCTCATCTTCGCCCATTATTGTCCCACAACAAGACAAATCCCCTAGTGTATTACTAGGTTCCTTCTGCCCTCTCAGATGTGCACACGACTCAGGGATCCTCTAGCTCAGTGCCAGTAGTGACTTAAGCATTCAGTGCTATGGTGCTACTATTTATGTTGTGCTTTCTCCTCTGCCCCGTATTCACGTGATCAAGCCTCGTCAGAGGTGAAACGCGTTGTGAATTAAACAACGGACATCCATATCACTTCGTGTTTTGTCTTTCCTGAGTGCGCGCTTTTCACAAATTATTTAAGAAGTTAAAGTTACAGCCAGTACTCCGCCGGCGTGCACGCCACTTTCCACGGGTCTCGAGGAGTCCGGAAGGAGTTGCGTTTGTCTTTTGGATTATGTATTTGTATAGATATATACATATATGTGAATATATAGATCTACATATATATTTGCTTACCCATATATATATATTTATATATGTACATATGTACAGTAAGGTATATGTTTTTAGTTTCAAACATTTATTTTTTAAAAGCAAAAGTGACACCGATAATTGTCAGTACATTTTTTTGTGAAATTATATTATGTGCAATTGTACATAACACATGCAAAGGTGTTTAAAAAAACCAGTGAAATATTCGCTGTTTAAGTTATTTATAGGGTCGTTATATATAATGTACTTAAAGATATATGCAAGCTTATATATATATATATATATTTATTCCAACAAGTGCCACAGAATCTGCCGAACTCCTTTAATGACGGGTGCTTCCTTCGTGCATGTGGATAATATATATATGTATATGCATATTTTGACACATATATGTATATGTTTGCATATATATTATCTACTGGCGGTCGCCAGTAGATAGTTATAGTTAGGACCGTGTTTCCATAGGAAATCTCAAAATTCTATTTTGAATAACTTTCGCGCCGGTTGACGAATCTTCGCGAAATTTTCAAAACTAATGGGGCGCTCCGCTCAGCTCCTACCCCGAAAGTCTCGGGGGGATTCGTCAAGCGGGGGCCGAGAAAAAAGGGGGGTCCCAAAACGCGTTTTCCCCATGCATTTTCCCATAGGACCTTTAGTCGAAGGTACAGCCCGAACGGCTGAACAGAATTACTTGAAATTTGGCAGAGAGGTAGTCCTCAGGTCAGGGATGTGCCTTTTGCATATATGGAGTCAATCTGTTCAGTAGTTCCTGAGAAAATTGCAGTTAAAAGCACATACATATCTATAGCCGTACACCGTGCGCGCACAGTGCGCGCACCCTAACGTGCGCTAGTGTAATTCTAATTGGTTGTTACATGTCAGTCAACGTTTGAATTGGTCGAAATCAGGAAGTGTCGGCCACCATTTTGTTTGTTTTCAGTGCGAGAGTGGAAAAGGAAGGTGGCGAACGGGAAAAGGGGGCAGGGTAGAGAGTTCCTGACCCCCTAGCCTTTGTCAGGGTTTTTTTTTTAAGTCGCGGGGGTGCGCGCACCGTGCGCACACGGTGAAAAAACATAAAAAAATAATAATACATACATAACTTAGCATTTAAAAAAACGTACAAATTCACTCAAAAAACCATAGGTTTCCCACACGTTATAGTTAGGAATTAGCATTTAAAAAACCTTGCAAATTCACTTAAAAAACCATAGGTTTCACACATGTTATAGTTAGGTGGATATTTCACTCGTAAAAAACCAATGGAATTCCACCGTTATAGTTAGTTCAGATAACTATAACTCTATCACAAGGATGATGTCATCAGTGATGTCAAGAGTGATGCCACTGACCATGTCATGAGTGGTGTAATATATGATGTCATGAGCAGAGGATTGCGGGCGCGCGAGTTATAGTTATCTGAACTAACTATAACGGTGGAATTTCATTGGTTTTTTACGAGTGCAATATCCACCTAACTATAACATGTGTGAAACCTATGGTTTTTTAAGTGAATTTGCAAGGTTTTTTAAATGCTAATCCCTAACTATAACGTGTGTGAAACCTATGTTTTTTTCAGTGAATATATATACGTATATATATGCGTATAAATATGCATACATATATATATATTCACTGAAAAAACCATAGGTTTCACACACGTTATAGTTAGGAATTAGCATTTAAAAAACCTTGCAAATTCACTGAAAAAACCAGAGGTTTCACACACGTTATAGTTAGCTGGACATTTTACTCGTAAAAAACCAATGAAATTCCCCCGTTATAGTTAGTTCAGCTAACTATAACTCGGGCGCCCGCAATCCACTGCTGATGACGTCACATATTACATCACTCATGACATGGTCAGTGACATCACTGATGACATCACTGATGACATCTGAAATGACATCACTGATGACATCACTGATGACATCATCCAGTGAGTATGTGTTTTTGAAAAATTTCAATATGTTTAATATATATAGGGAAAGGCCTGTTTAAGAATGAGTGGGTGTACAAGTGTGTAAATGGATGATTTTCTGTGGTGCATAACATGATTCTTTAAGTTAGTCAATAAATGTATCTTACTGCAGACTAGTGACTAAACTGTGTAAATGTATGTATGTGTCTGTATGTTGGTGTATAAGTGGCTGCATGGTTTTGAGAACAGCTATATGAGTCTCTACATAGGTAATTGATTTGTTGTCTAAGTATCTGTATGGGTTCATGAATGTTTGTGTGGGTAGGGTGTGTGTCACTCTATGCATAGATGTGTGAGTGGGTGATTCTATGGGTGCATTGTTTTAAGACTGCATCTGTGATGGACTGTATGGTTGGGTGAGTGTATGTATAGGTGTGTTAGGGATTGAATGTATATCTCAGTGGTACATGTGTGACTAACTACATATGTGAAAGGCAGTATATATGCGTGTAAGAGTATATAAGTGGGTAGATGTGAGAGTGTGTGATTGTGAGAGTGACTGTATGGATGAGTGTGTGCTTGTATCAATGATTCTCTAAGAGCGTAAGAATGTGATACTATTTTTATGAGTAATTGAACTTGAGTGTGTTTCACTGCCAAGGTGAGTAAATGGGAGTGTGATTATTTGCATGATTGAGTAAGTGTGAGAGTACCTCTATGGATGATTGGTAGTGTGTGAGTGTCTATATAGGTGTGTGTATAAATTCATATGATACTTTTGTATGGAGTGACTGTAAGTATGAGTTACTGTACAGGTGAGTGTGTGGAGGTGTATGTAGACCTAAGAGTTAATAATTGGGTATGTAGATATTGGTATTGCAGTATGTATGGTTTTGAGAATGGAACTCTTAAATTTTTAGTCGGTGTATCAAAAGTTATATTAGAGTGTGAAAAGATGTGCTACTCTATCACACGGATGATGTCATCAGTGATGTCATCAGTGATGTCATTTGAGATGTCATCAGTGATGTCATCAGTGATGTCACTGACCATGTCATGAGTGATGTAATATGTGACGTCATCAGCAGTGGATTGCGGGCGCGCGAGTTATAGTTAGCTGAACTAACTATAACGGGGGAATTTCATTGGTTTTTTAAGAGTAAAATGTCCAGCTAACTGTAACGTGTGTGAAACCTCTGGTTTTTTCAGTGAATTTGCAATGTTTTTTAAATGCTAATTCCTAACTATAACGTGTGTGAAACCTATGGTTTTTTCAGTGAATTTGCAAGGTTTTTTAAATGCTAATTCCTAACTATAACGTGTGTGAAACCTATGGTTTTTTCAGTGAATTTCAAAGGTTTTTTAAATGCTAATTTTTGTATTTTTTAATTATATTTTTTAAATATTTCTTTTTCAAAAACTTCCCTATGTATACATTTATATATTATCTGTATCCTTTAATTTGGTGTGGCTCATTTTTTTAAAAGTTTTAATTAAGATAAAGTTGAACAGCATAGTTAATATCTTCTATTAAGTTATGTCCACTTTTTTTTTTAATATAAATTCTTAGGGTGCGCGCTCAGAGTGCGCACCTGGTACGTTTGCGTACATTTTTCATGAATTCCGGCGTACGTTATTTACGTACGCATACACACGTTTTACTGCGCGCTCGGAGCGCGCACCTAGTACGCATGCGTACGTACGCATGCTTACGTGCGTCGTACGTACTCCACGCGGTACACTTCCGTATACGCGTAGAGTACGCGCGCTGACGTTTACGCATACGCGCGTGCTGCGTATGCGCGTTACGTACGCGCATAGTACGTAAGCGCATGCGCGTATACGCGTTCGCGCATGCGTAATTGTACCGTGCGCGCAGGGAGCTTGCTCGGTGCGCGCACCTCGGGTTATGTGATGAATAAAACAACACTTCTAATTGGTTTTCATTACTTTCAGTTTCATATTGTTTCAATACCACACCCAATCCCCTCATGGCAAGTCATGTGATGAAGAAACATCACTTTTCATTGGTTCAAAGTACTTTTAGTTCCAGATTCTTCCAAAATCACACCCACCCCCCTCATTGTTAGTTCTGATTCCCTAGGAGAAGGAGCTAATCTGTGTGTTGAGATACAATGGCAGAGTAGCAGCCATCTTCTGAGAGTGAACAGGACACTCTTCAGAGACAGAGGCAGAGGAAGCAGAAAGACTCCTTTATATGGCAGTTTTTCACTTTTCCAGAGGGACAAAAGAAGGTGAATGCACCAAAGGTCACCAGCAAACTGTGTCAGCGCGTCTTGTCACGTGGGAATCCTAACAAGAAGTATTCTTTTAGTATTCATACTATGACGAGGCACGTTGAGGCAATGCATCCAGTGACTTTTCGTCGAGCTTCTGGAGCAAACCCTCCACCTGCTCAGCCGACGACATCTGCAGCAGCTCAGCCGAGCACATCTTCGGCAGCTCAGGCAAGCACTTCTTCTGCAGTGGTGCCTTCACCTTCTTCCACACCTCTGGATATTCGTCCTTGTTTGGGGAGGATGAGTACACACTGCATGGATTGTGGTCTTCTTATTTCTTTGGGTGAGAGCAGTATTGATCTCATTCAAAGAAAATTTGAGGAGCATCCTTGCGAGAGGCCATAATTTTCTTATTTTTTTTTACGTTTTTCTCTTCCTCTGTCCCTACATTAACTCAAGGGCTCTTTTTAGAGCCACCTAAAATCAAAACACCACAACTTGTTTTTTAGAATCTATTTCTTTTTTTTTTTTTAGAGTGCGCGCACCCAGCGCGCACCCAATGGTTTTTAAAAAAAAAAAAAAAAACCATTTTTTTTCACCTTTAGTAAGCCTTCAGGAACTCCCTGAGAAAGAGAGGGGAGTGGCAAAGTAATTAAAAAAGAGATGGTGTACATTTCACAGATGAAGGAAAGAGAGTCTTCCTATTAAACTTTAAACTCTGCATCAGTATGTATGTATAGGTACCCAAAAAACATAATAGCTCATTTTAGTGCTGCATTTGAATTGGCTGTATTTACAAGGAGAGGAAAAGACACACAAAGAGGCTTATCCTCTCCTTGTAAATATGGAAAGCACCCTGCGCAACTAGTTCGTCAAGAAAATTGACGTAGTGGTGGCGCAGGTGGCTTGTAAATGTGCCCCAGAGATGTTAAGGAAATTAAGGGTAAAACAGACAAACCAAGAGTGACAGATAGAGACACAGAGAGCAAACAACTGAGAAGGAGTAAGGCAGTTAAAAAGACTAAGACATATGGATACAGAAAAAGAAACATAGATAAAAAATTAGTGATGGAGGTAGTAAAGGTAGGGGAGTAGTATAGAAGGAGTGAGGAAGTTACAAAAGAGTAGTAAAGAAGGAAGAGAGAGTGGGAAGAGAAATGAGAAAAGTAGAGTAAGGAGAGGTGAAGAAAAGGAAGCATGAAACGAAACCAGTGACACATACAGATATGTTAAACTTACCTGACCATCAAAATAAATAATTTAGAATTAAATGTTTTTATTTAATTGCAAAGATAACTGAATAACATCTTCTAAATTTTCTTTCTAGTTCTGAAAAAAGAAAAAAAGTATTAATATTCAACAATTCACTTTATTAAACAGTACATGTTTTTTCATATTTAGCAAAGCAATTTTTTGCCCTTTTTTTTCCTGTTTTCAGAATGTTTTGATTTTCACTGAAAATAGTGAAATCAATTGTATTCATCATTTAACAGCGGGCAAAAAAAAAAAACTATCTGAAAGATTGTTTAAAAAAGCCCCAAATGTATCCTCACTAAAACATACTTTAATAGAAATGTTAAAAATACCTTTTAAGAAGAATAACAATTTCCAAAAAATAACGTCTGTAAACCTTGTTGCAAAAGAACATTTTCCAAAATAATATCTGTCAAAGAAGTCCACAATTGTTTGTTTTACCTCTCCTTACGGCCAAATGGTAAGTTTAAAATCTCTTTTGAGTGAAATATCCAATTTAAATCCTTTTAAATTTTAATAATGCTTTCTTCCAATGATGATGTTAGTATTTAAAATTTGGGTTTCAGAAAAATTAGGTAACAATTGGGTAAATCATAAGGCAAACGTTGCTTGAAAATCAATTGAGAATCATTACACAGTGTCCATCCTTTTTCACATTTAAGATAAACTGTGTAATGACCAGAAGTTATAGAAGGTCCATCATGAAAAATTATTGCAACTGCAACAAAAGTTTTTCCAGATATTGATAATTATTGTCCTGTAAACTTCTTTATTAAAGTGTCCAATTTTGAACCATCAGCTCTACAACGTTGCATCATTAAAATTACATACTGTCCATATTTCTTTAAAAATAACGTTGACAACATGTCTGATTTACATTGAGAACATTCCATGTTGTGATTAGCATCTTTAACTAATTTACTAAAAGTCACTCTTTTACTCTCTGGTAATGGTAAATATATGAACCTTTCAGAATCAACATTACTACTGCTTGTGTTCATACAGTTATCACAACAATGTTCCCATTTATAAGAGACACCAAATACATTTTCTACTTCTACCCCTTCATCTTCCAGTACCATCAGGATATACATCAAGAATTCCTGTGCATCTTGCTGGACATTTTGTGTAAACTGTGTACGTCCAGAACATACATCTAAAAGATTTCTAACATCAGAAGCACTTTCTATTTTAGTTTTATCATTACTCAGCTTCTCATAGAGGAGACTCAGCAAAGAACAGAATCTTTTTTCATGATTTAGTGTTATCTGCTCTTGCAAAAATTCAAGATAAAATACAACATTCAGCACTACATTTGCATAGCAGTTGACACCAGAGCTATTTTCAAAATGACAACCACCAACCTCTTCCACACTGTCCTTTTTCTTTTTGCTTGCAGTCACATCACTATCTTTTTGTTTTCTCTTCTGTACATCCTCATTACAGATATCCTCAAATCTCCTTTTCCGACAAACAACACGTTTTTCAAACACAGGATACTGACCTAAATGAGGAGCATAGCGTCTTCTTAATCTATTATACTCCTTTACACAGTTTGCATCAGCACTTACTTTTGAGTCATCAAAATCTATCATGAATAAACCAGATAATTTTTTCACGCGTGACAATGCAACATATGCCATACCTTCTTTAAACACACTAGATCCAATGTTTACAAAAGCACTATCTACAGTTAATCCTTGAGACTTGTGAATAGTTACAGCATATGCTAGGAAAATAGAAACTGCTTCCTACGCACATATAAGTCTTTCACAAGCAAGAAACGAACTGAACAACGACAAATGTCTTTAACCTCTTGTATCTGATCAAATTTTATTTTTAAACATTCAATTCCAACTTTTTTCTGGTAATTAATAAAACCCACAACTCTTCCCATAGCTCCATTCACTAAACCTTTCTCTACATCCAAATTCCGTCTTAAAATTACTCTACAGTTTATACACACATAAAGATTCTTTTCCAAACCTGCTGTTTTTGAAATGTTTTTCTCCAGAGAATCCAATTTAGTACCCAATTTGCCTGTCAATATAACAGTTATTCGTTCATGTTCTATTTTATCCACAGCTTCCAGTTTTATAATCTCTTCATTTTCCAATTTCAAAAGTTCTTGATTGAATACAGAACATTCATGTAGTGTTGGCATTAAGCAGATTACAGTATTTTTTTCTGCAATTTCCTTGTATATTTTCTCTGGAACTATTTGTTCTGTTGGAAACAAATTACTCAGCAATCGACTCTGTAATGCTTTTCTGCCATGTTCTGTGAGTAGTCCAATTCTCATATCTTTCAGAATACTTGCATAGTCCTCATCATTGGTAATGAGTTCCTTATACTCAAAATATGTCCAAATATTTACATTGCCTATACTTCCTAATGACTTTTTTGTGTCTTCATGTGTAAGTGTATGGAATACCGGTTGTCCTTTAACTGGAGTAAGTTGCAAAAGATCTCCAAAACCTATGACGTGTTTTCCTCGAATTAGGACATCAAAGTCTGTCTTCAGAATTTGCTGCATTCTTAAATGCACAAAGGCAAGCATTAAGTTTGATACCATGCTTACCTCATCAATAATGAGTACTTTCATTTTCTTCAATACTCTTGAAACTTCTAAGCATGCTTCTCCTGCTAGTTTGTGGTACTGTATTTTGTTCTCATGCTCTACTGGTAACATTAGCAAACGATGTAAGGTAACTCCTTTGATGTTATACGCTGCTAACCCAGTTGGAGCAGTAACAACACAAGACAAAATGGAATCCATTTTCTTCTGTAGGTAGCTTCTAATTACATTAATTAAGAAACTTTTTCCAGTTCCTGCTTGTCCACTTACATACATTCTCATTGGTTCAAAAGATGTGCATGAGCACTCTTTATTTTCATGTAGTAATCCGTGATCAATTTTTTGTCTGACTTCTTCATAAATTTGTTTTTGTTTTCATTCAGTTGCTCCTCCAAATATGTTAAGTCTACTAAATCTTCCTGAGCTTGATTCATAGCTGTTTCCACTTCGATCATAGCTATTGCTGCTTCATTTTCGATGATCGGTTGTCCTAGAGGATCTTGACTGAATGTCCCAGAACTTTGACTGTCTTGAGAACTGTCTCTAGCTACTTCAGCTGCAATTGTTGCTTCTTGTTCAATTTCTTCATTTAACATTTGAACATAAGTTGTGAAAGTACTGCATTCAACGCTGTCTTTGCTAGCATTGAAGGAATCTTCATAGCTCTGAAATTCTCCAAGTAGTTCGTCCTCTGAACGCCATGGTTTAAACAGCTGCAAAAGTGCCAAGTAGTAAAATTCCTTTTTATCAGGAGTGTCGCAACTCAGCTTCCGGTGATTTATCAAACTTCCTTTTGTTTGCTTCACCAAACATCCTTCCTCACCAATGACTTTATATTTTCCATTGTTGATATCTTCTGTGACATTCCGTTTAAAAATAAAGTTCTGCAGCACTTCATAGAGACACATGTTCTCAAGGTGATGACTTCTTTGTGGATAATATGTGTCCAACATGTTTGTTCTTAAAATGTCTGTACTTTCTGGTTCGAACTCTGCTAAATATTCGATTTCTCGAATAGATTTCAGTACCCGATTTCGCATTCCTGCAAGGCCTAAACTTGCCCATATTATTATTCTGGATTTTAAGTACAGACTTGCAGATGATAACCTATCTGAGCATTCGTAGGATCCAATTTCTCGATGCGATAACATCTTTAAACTGAAACTGTATAGCTTCTTACTGACAGTCTTCTCGTGAGAAATCTCTTCCCACATTTCCTTCAATTTCGTTTTCTCAGATTTAGTGATGTAAGATGTGACATAGCGAGCAACAGCAATAGAATTGTCAGCCACATACTGTATATCCATGTTAGCATTCCGCATGGATAAAATGACTGGGTTGTAGTCATTTATATATTTTGACTCTTCTTTTCTTCTTAGGTTGTAGGTATTCTTAGGCGATTTTCTTGTAATAGTATGTCGCACAGCTGACATAAAACTCTTCCTTTTGAAAGAACAGGTCGTGGAAATCCAAATCGACATTTTGTGTAGAATTTATCTTTACTCTTGTACTTTCGTCGACAGTATTTTCCACACCGATGACTTTGGAAACGTAAAACTTGCTCTTTTAAATTTTTCTCTTCTGTGCTTTTAGGTATAGCACATGTTGCATATCCTTCGATGAAACTTAAAACTGCATCATCAGAATGTGTTCCAAATTTTGGAGCATCCTTGATCCACAACAGCATATGAATATGAGGAGCACCTCTGGCTTGGTACTCTTTTCTCCAAAAGAAATACACAACTTCTCCAAGAGGTGGATTTTTTTTATTGCAGATGAAGGACATCATAGCCTCAAATCTATGATTGAAATATCTGCAAACATTAACCGGATCCAATGAGCACAATTCTCCTGCTATCTTGTATTGGATGTTTTCAATATTTGAATTTGCCTCTCGAAGAAAATCCAGAAGATCATCCCAAGCGTACTCAGCACAGCTTAGGGTAAGGAACCATGTGGGAGTTCCTAAATTCCGTAACATACATTTCAATTCTCCATGGCGTCGGTACCAATATTAATTCGTCCCACGCTGACAAGCCATCAAATTGATCAATTGAGATTCCAAATGATCATCTCGCTGTTGCACTTTGTTCATAAAATCCTTTGCAGTCACATTACGTAGATGTACTCCAGTTTTCAAAATGTGATTTACTGCATAAGATAGTGCTGACAAGTCACTTTCAAATAAAAGATGGAACAAATAAGGAATACTTTGACGAAATCTCGGATCTTCTGCATATAGTCTTGTAGTCCGATACTCAGAAGCAGGAATCTGTACTGGACGTTCATCATATCGTCCTCCGTCTCCTGTAGGAAACAGCTGGGAAAAACAGCAAGCTTCCAAGCTCTCCTCCCATACACTCACGGGAGTTCCTTGTGCTTTCTTCATCTGAAACAGATCAATAGCATTTCCCATAACTTCTTGAGAATGTAGAGGATGTATGCTGAAATGTTCATAAATTTCTTCTTCTTTTGACTTATCCACTTTTTCAAGTTGCCCAGTTGGTATTCCTGGGTCTTCTAGTATTTCTTCTTCATCTTCATCCATATAAATGGCTTCATACCATTTATTATTTTTTTTCAAATACAAATTTGCTCTTTGTACTTTTCGTACATCCACCAGCTCCTGCCAAATGTTCTTATTCTTTGTAGGTACACCATTAACCAGAATAACTAATGGTTCAGTTTCCAAAGTATCTGCATCAATTGTTTCCATATTTTTTTTCAAATCCAATGGCAAATAGACAAATCTTCCTTTTAAACCTCTTTGTAAATCCGAAGGAGGTAATTTACCAGTTTTTGGCTCCATACGCACTATGGTCTGAAATGGATGGACACATTGAATGAGTATAGACTCATACGTATTTAAATCAGAAAGTTCTGGAGGAATATCAACCAATTCTAAATTATTATGTACAGCTCTAGCTGGCATTCTATTTTCTTCTAACTTGTTATAACAGTATTTACAAATACGCTGATCTTCACCCAAATCAAAACAATTTTCCAGAAATATATATGTTGCAAAATCTTTCCACTTATAATTATCTTCATTTTCACTTTTTTTATACCGATCAACATTCCTTGTTTGATTTTTGTAATGGCTTCTCCGGCAACATATACAAGTAATATTTGGTCTTTCATTAGAGATGATAGCAAATTTTGTCATTTATCATCAAAATTTTTACTAACAGTGAGTTCTACATTCTCTTCCACATTTTCATCAATAACTGTGTCATTTTCTGCACTTTCTTGTTCTGGACCAAAGTAACAAAACTGAATTTCATCAGTAACCTTCACTACATCTGATACAGATCCATGGAACAGAGCATTATTCAACTCATTTAACTTTAGTGCTGGACTTTTAGCAAAATACAATGTTCTCACAAACTTTCTCATTTCAGTATGATAAACAGCCAGCATCCTAAAATGGTGAAAAACACTTTGACACACTTTCCTAGATAGACAAGCCAGAGAATGTCCTTGCAAACCAGTATTCTCTCTCACTCTGCATGGATCTAGTCTTTGAAGCACCTTAATTTTCTGTTTAACACTCTTTTTACTATATTCTCTTAGAAAGTCACGTAATTTATCAATAGATTCCTGACGCACAGTACAAATACTACTACAATTCCAAGTGTACACTGGGGCTTTAGGACGTCTTCCCATAACCTCATGAGCCATCACCTGTTCCTCATTTCTTGGAACCATTTTCTCCTTTTCCATTACACAACCATCCTTAACTTCATAAGCTCTACCATTGGTGTCAACTGCATGCAACAAACTATTACTTTGAAGATAACTCTCTTCATTAAAAAATGGTTCAGTACTTGAACTATGTTTCCATTCTCCTAAGAACACTTTACAAAAGTTTTTTTTTTTACTTCTCTTTTCCTTTTGCTTTGTGACTTCATTGCATTCACTAATTTATCTAATCTACGCATCCTGTTCAAAATTAAAATGAATAGTTTTTTTTAATTTCTAATGCCTTGATAGCAATACTTTCAATAAATTTCTTTTTCTTATAAAATTTTGTTTTTTTTCTTATATTTTTTCACATCCTTCAGCAAATTTAACATCACTCTTCTCTGAAACATTTTTCGACAAATGTTTTTAAAATCTATTTTCCGTGTTAAGTCACTCTTCTTAACTTCTGAGTCTATATTAGCATTTTCTTTTTGCTGTCGACTCTGTTGTTGTTTTGTACTTGAAACACTGTTTGAATGTATCTTTCGATAATTTTTTTTTTTGGAAGATATTTTTTAAAAATTCTTTAGTTTGCTTACCAGAAGACTTTTTCTGTTTTCCCACACGTGCTTCACCTCCTATTTTTTTTTATCAGTCGTCTTCAAATATAGTTGTTGTTTCTTTTCTTTTCTTTTTCTTGACTTTATAGGCATCTTTATATTTTTTCACTGTTGCTCACCAATACCTGCAAAAAACTAAAAATAAATACCTTTATGTAATTTAAATTCATTACATTTTTTTTTTTTTAACTTTTCAAATCCTATCACATGAGCTGATCCTTTCCTACGAGTCAAACTCTTACAAAATAGAAGAAACATGAATTAAATCTCTGACAACAATTCCTGTGTGCACACAGACTCATGGTCTGATTCTAGGCAGAAAGCGATATTTCCTTTGGCAATTTGAAAGCACATTTACTACTGGGGTAGAGCAAGTGATCATTACTGTAACAGCCTGACACATGTTCCTTCTAGTTTAGACAGGCAGAAAAGAGCACATGTCCTAACAGCTCCTTGAGACCATGACCATGTGTTAGAGGGTGACTGATTAGACTAGAGCAAAGGAAATGAGCCTTGGTGATTTTGAATCTGTTTGCGTTACACACTGCTATCTGAAACACCACACTGAGCTGACTATTACACATGGGAGTGTAGCAAAAGCTACTGTGTGTGTGCAAAGAGTGTGTTTCTGGAGACTGTGTATTGTCAGCTGCAAGAGAGATCTGCATGGTGACTCCCACAACTGCATGAAGAGTACAGACATGTGTGTAAGAGTACATGTGTGGTAAGGGTTAATTGGAGTTTTCAACATGTAGGAACCACCTCAGCCATTGCAAGAATTGATGAAAAATCTACCATGCTATTTTCAAATGAGTTTGCATTTGCCTCACATTTTTGAGATACTGATTTCTGCTGAGTGCTAACCAACACATTGGAAGAAAACAAGCTTGGCCTTTCCTGAATGTGCAAGTTTTACAGAACAACAGCAACACAAATTAAAACGCTGACAACAATTCCTATGTGCACACAGGCTCATGGTCTGATTCTAGGCAGAAAGCGATATTTCCTTTGGCAATTTGAAAGCACATTTACTACTGGGGTAGAGCAAGTGCTAATTACTGTAACAGCCTGACACATGTTCATTCTAGTTTAGACAAGCAGAAAGGAGCACATATCCTAACAGCTCCTTGAGACCATGACCATGTGTTAGAGGGTGGGTGATTAGACTAGAGCAAAGGAAATAAGCCTTGGTGACGTTGAATCTGTTTGCCTTACACACTGCTATCTGAAACACCACACAGAGCTGACTATTACGCATGGGAGTGTAGCAGAAGCTGCTGCGTGTGTGCAAAGAGTGTGTTTCTGGAGACTGTGTATTGTCAGCTGCAAGAGAGATCTGCATGGAGACTCCCACAACTGCATGAAGAGTACAGACATGTGTGTAAGAGTACATGTGTGGTAAGGGTTAATTGGAGTTTTCAACATGCAGGAACCACCTCAACCATTGCAAGAATTGATGAAAAATCTACCATGCTATTTTCAAATGTGTTTGCATTTGCCTCACATTTTTGAGATACTGATTTCTGCTGAGTGCTAACCAACACATTGGAAGAAAACAAGCTGGGCCTTTCTTGAATGTGCAAGTTTTACAGAACAACAGCAACACAAATTAAAACACTGACAACAATTCCTGTGTGCACACAGACTCATGGTCTGATTCTAGGCAGAAAGCGATATTTCCTTTGGCAATTTGAAAGCACATTTACTACTGGGGTAGAGCAAGTGATAATTACTGTAACAGCCTGACACATGTTCCTTCTAGTTTAGACAGGCAGAAAGGAGAAACATATCCTAACAGCTCCTTGAGACCATGACCATGTGTTAGAGGGTGACTGATTAGACTAGAGTGTTACAAAAAACAAGCTGCCCCTTTCCTGCGAGTGCAAGGGTAATAGAGCAAGACCAACCGGAATGAAATCTCAGTTTACATTTCCTGTGTGCTCACTGTCTCATGGTATGATTCTAGGTAGAAAACAGTATTCCTGGGTGATACCAGTACACATTAACTTATAATGAAGACATACTCCATAATATATAACATGTTCAAGCCACTTAAATATCTTCCTTAACATAAAATGTAAAACACAACTTTAAAAGTGGTAGGAAAATGTACCATACTATTTTCAAATCTGTTTGCATTTGCCTCTCATTGCTCAGTAAATGATTTCTGCTGAATGCTAACCATCACACTTTAAGATAACAAACTACCCCTTTTCTGCGAGTGCAAGGCTAACAGAACAAAAGCAACATAAATTAAATCTCTGTCAACAAATCCTGTGTGCAGACAGACTCATGATGTAATTCCAGTCACAAAACAATATTCCTCACTGATACCACTACACCTTAACTTACAGTGAAGACATACTCCATAATATCTTACAAGTTCAAGATAGTTAAATATCTTCTAAACCACAAAATGTAAAACACAACTTTAAAACAAGAATGACAATTCTATTATTTATATCAAAATACACCACATACTTCCCCTCTCAAACTCATAACTCACCTTTAAAGTTAATTAGTTGAGAAAGAAATGTGGCACTCAAACAGCAGATTATCAGATCCAGAATCTCAGAGCTGTACACCTCTCTCCTCTCTCCACAACCAGTAAATGGCAATTTTTCCCTCTCTTTTTTCCCACATATACATGTTAATGTAAAATCACAGTCCTTCCCACATTTTTTCAAATGGAATCACACATTTCTATTGGTTGCAACTTTCAACCCCTTTGCAAATCATCCCTTCCCCCAACATGACTTCTGCCTGCTACCATAGCAACAGCTCATGGAACACAGGTGTGGGCAGAGAGGTCAGAAGTTCAGCAGACAATGTTTCAAATCCAAAGACCAAGACTGCTTGACTTTTCTAACCTAACAGCAAATCCAAAGTAATGTTCAGTGGGAACACATTTTTCTGAACCAATCCAAAAGATGCTTTTAAAAATGTAAACATACAGCCTAGTTTTTAGTGTAGAATGGTTTGAAACAGCCAATGAGTTCTTTTTATTAAAAAAAAGTATGTATGCCTCCATTTTTCAACTGTCTTTCTTTTCATATTGCCATTCTACTGAAAGACACCTCCTGAGTGCATCCTGTTCTCCTTGAAAGATGTTCACAGTGTGGATTGTAGGTCACAGCTATGTCTTCTGGAGTGCAAAATTTGCAGAAAAAACGAGGTATGGTGAGAGACCTTGCTCTGCCAAATGTAGACATTAAATGGATTGGTCAGAGAGGGTTAAAGTGGCACCAATTAATGCCTTTGGTGAAAACCTTTCTACATCTCCCACAGCCTAACCTTATTATTGTGCACTGTGGTGGAAATGACCTAGGCACTTTAACTGGGGTAGGTCTGGAAATGCTTATTAAGGATACCTTTGTGCAATTGATGTCACTTTTTCCACAAACTGCCTTTGTATATTCTAATATATGCCAAAGGCAAAAGTGGAACTGGTCCAACCAATTTTGTCCACAGATTGACAAAGCAAGAAAGCACGTCAATAAGCCTGTTTCTGCTTTCCTCAGAGACTATGGTATGGGTTCTATATACCACAACAACTTGCGTTACAACATGCAAGACATTTATAGAGGAGACGGTGTACATTTCACTGATGAAGGAAACAGAGTCTTCCTCTTGAACTTTAGACTCTGCATCGGTACTTACTTGTAGGTACCAAAAAACACTCAATGAACACAAGGGCTCTTTTTAGAGCCACCTAATATCTAAACACTTAAAAGTGATTTTTTTTCTTTTTTTTTATGTATTTTTTTCGGGTGCGCGCTGGGTGCGCGCACCTCGTGATGGTTTTAAGGTTTTTTTGTGTACGCGTAGAGTGTGCGCACCTCGCGTTGTTTTTTTACAAATAAAAATCTTTTTTTTTGCCCTTCGTGGTCCTACTGTGCCCCCCTGACAATGACTAGGGGGTCTAGAACTCCCTACCCTGCCCCCTGTTCACGGTCTCCACCTTTCCTTTTTAGTGCGACAGACAAAATGGCGGCCGACACTTCCTGATTTCGACCGATTCGAATGTTTACTGACATCTAACAACCAATCAAAATTACGCTTGCGCACGGCAAGGTGCGCGCACAGGGCTTGCTCAGTGCGCGCACGGTGCGCGCGTATAGATATTGATATGCTTTTAAATGCTATTTTCTCAGGAAATACTGAACAGATTTACACCAGACCTGCAAAAGGCACTTCCTTGACCTTATGGCTACCTCTCTGCCAAATTTCAAGTAATTCTGTTCAGCCGTTCGGGCAGTACCTGTGTCTAAAGGTCCTATGGAAAAATGCATGGGGAAAACGCGTTTTGGGACCCCCCTTTTTTCTCAGCCCCTGCTTGACGAATCACCTCGAGACTTTCAGGGTAGGAGCAGAATGGAGCGCCCCATTAGTTTTGAAAATTTCACGAGGATTCATCAACCGGCGCCAAAGTTATTAGAATATAATTTTGAGATTTCCTATGGAAACTAGGTCCTAACTATAACTATCTACTGGCGATAATGCAGTAGATAATGCATATATATATATAGATATATATACAGAAGACCAAACCACCAAGGAATGAGGTGGCACACCAATCCTGGTACAGTGAGAGCTTTATTAAGCTTGAAAACTACACGTTTCAGCTACGAAGGCCTATGTCAGAATAAATTGAGACTGCTGGCAACAGCATCCCTTATGGGGAATTGTTGCGTGCGCATAGGAACTGTAGCACTGATAAAGACTATGGAGTGGAGTGCATGATTAAAAGATTCAAACAACGTGACTATTTAGATAAAATCCTTAAACAAGCCACAGATAAACTTAGCAACACTAGGCTAGCTGAGGTACTCTTTGGCACAAGGAATGCTCTACCAGTGAGGAATACCTCTGCCAGCAATCCCCGCATGATCACAACATATAATGCAAATCTGGCAATCTGATACCAATAACGAAGAAACACTGGGGTTTGGTTAAAGCTGACCTAGTGATTGGTAAGATAATGGGGGATTCACCTACGATAACATACAAACGTCCGGTATCCCTTAAGGACAGACTGATTCAAAGTTACCAGCAAACGCAATCTGCCGAAAATTGGCTGCAGCGTAAGGAGGGTTTCTACAAATGTAATTCATGCAAAGCCTGCAAGTATACCACCAACTGCAGAGCTTTTTCCACACATGATGGCAGAGAAAGGAATATCAAAATATTCATCACATGTACCACAGACTTTGTAATTTATCAATTGGAATGTCCATGTGGCATGCGTTATATAGGGAGCACCAAACACCAGCTCAAAAAACGTATGCTCGAACACCAAAGAGCTATCACCAACATGGACTTCTCTTACCCCATTGCATGTCACGTTTGCAACTCACACAATAGTGACAGAAAACTGCTTAAATTCTGTGGGATTGATAGAATCTTTAAACACATTCGTGGTGGGGACAGGGAGAAGCAATTGCGCATTCTGGAATCGAAATATATCATCGATTTGAATAGCAGAATGCCGTTCGGCCTTAATAGGGAGGAGGAATTAAATACCCACATTGGTCAATAAACACACTGCTTGATGTAAGATTATTGATTCCCGTAAACCGGCTATGTGTGCAGGGTTGGACTGCTGTCCATCTTTTAACAGTTATATTCTTGTAGTGGTCACATGCAGATTTTCCTTTCTTTCGTCCCTTTTCTTGTTCCTTTCTTCTCTCTTTTTTTCACTCATTTCAGGAATTCCACGGGGGGGGTGTTTGGACTGACATTATAATTTTATAATGGTTGCACAAACACAGTGGTCGTGATTGGACCTTGGACTCAACCCATTATCAGACATTTGTCTGTACCCTGATTTTTCATATGAGAAGAGTCAGGATTCGAGACCTAGATACACATAGGCCATGGATCTATGGATCTGGCATTTGCCCTTTAAATCTTTAGTTACCCAGTTGGTCCCACTTTGTCCCACTTTGTGTACATTAAAGAGTATGGTATGTACCTGGTCTCTTTTTCCGTAGGTCTTGAATCATATGTATAATGATTGTCATACCATTTACATAGGGTTTCCCATATTAGATTTCCATTCATTCCTCTCACTACCCTTTGTACTATATCACTGATTCACCATTTCACACTTTTTATGACAGAGTAGAAAGAGTATAAACACACATTTATTTCTTCTTCTTTTTAACCCGAGTGTATGGGACGGCATAGATACATAAATATGATGAATTTAGAGTTACTGCGAAGGTCGTTCTGATTACTTAGCATGAAAGAAGGTGTGGAATTCCCAAACATAACCGAGTTGACTGTTGGTATTGAACCATTACATGTTCAATGGGCATGCTCCCTTTAAAAAATCCACTATGCCAGTGTGAGAGGAACATCTTGAGTTCAACAGTGACGTAATATGTGGTACATTACCATTTAATCTGGCATAAAACCTGCCTCAAGTATTACCAATTTACAGACTTTATTGTTTATAATATGTTGCACCCTGACACTTATCAAGCAATTGCACTGTTACTGCCTGTTGTTTATGCCAAATGATATATTGAAATTTCGCCAAGGGTTTATCAAGACATGCACTGCCCACCACCTACGGTGTCATACTCAAACTTTGATATCACGGAGGGACCTTTCTAATGCTTTATAAACTGTTTAATCAGGACACTCACTCAATAACCCATTTGGAGCTGTGAACACACACAGCAATATGCAGGGACAAGTGGAAACACTATGAGCAAAATATATATATATATATATATATATATATATATGTGAATGCATTTTTTTAAATGTATTTCAATGCATATATCTTTCTATTTATATATATATAAATATATATATATATATATATATGCATATAAATATGTATGCAGTTAGATATGCATGTATATATTATAGAATATATATATATGCGTATGCATATCTGTACACATATATCTGTGTATATGTATGCATATATATATATATGCACCAGTCCTCTGCCAGCAGCCAAAGGATGACGACGCCGTGTCTGGGCTCGATAAAGTTTTATTAAATCAACCGATTTGTACGCGTTTCGCCTGCCCAGCAGGCTTGATCACCAACAATTCAACTGAACTCGAGTACCTTATTTACATAATGTCTTGTGCTCGTGACACGTCACATGATATGACTACAACTCCAGTGCATTAGAAAACAGACTCGTAGTCCAACGGAACGAAAACTCTTGGCTTGCTAGTGCCCAGGTAAACATACAGAACATAATATTATTCAATTAATACAATATAATGGCACTTGGCTTACTCCCACTAAAGGATTTTTTAAATGCTCCTCGTGCAGAGCTTGTAAGTTTGGAACCAACACCTACCACTATGTGACACCTTTCAGCGACAAGCCCAAACATTTGAAGGGTCATTATACCTGTCGAACTGACCATGTGGTTTATATACTGCAGTGTACATGCAAACTTCAATATGTCGGCAGTACCAAGCTACAAGCACATATTAGAATCCTGCAGCACTTACGGGCTATAGTAAACTCCGATCCTGCGTACCCGGTAGCCCGACACTTTAAAGCCTGTCATAACAACAATCTGAGCTGTCTGAACTACTTTGTCATAGATTCGGTACCTAAGCAAAAGAGAGGGGGTAACCGTGAAAAAATCCTTAGACAATTGGAATGCAAATATATACTGGAGTTGGATACCCGCACACCAGGAGGTCTCAATATTGGGGAAGATCTGCACCATTATTTATGAGAGTTCCTTAGTTCTACACAGTAATGGGTTCGTCAATACATATGTTACACAAGGGTCCTCTTTCTGTTTACGTCTGATTTGCCCTCATATGTGTGTACATAGTTACATCATTATGAATTTTCTACAGTCATGGACATGAGGTAATAGCCACTTTGACATTTCATCTCCTTCCCGGCCATTTGAATTTAGTTTCATGAGTTTACTATTTGGGTATTTTTTTCCTATCAGTTTCCTCGTGGCCCCGATATAGGTACACATTATGTGTTTTTAGTCGTGCTTTATTCACTTTGTCATTGTGCCACCTTTTTTGTGATTCTAGTAGGCCTCATATATAGGAGTATAAGGCTTTTGATACATTTCAGATTTAGTTTTAAATTATGCCATGTACATAGCGTTTAGGACAATAGGTTGATCTACAGTGTATGCTTTGCATATTTTCCACACGAGATGGGGGTTGTATATATCGAGCTGTATTTGCACATTTAACATGCATTTTGCCAGATTTGCACATTCTTTATTGCGGATTTGCACATTGTTGCTGTATTTGCACATATACTTCTATTTAGCGTATTTTGCACGTATATTGCTTACTTTGCACAACATTGGCAAGTGTAGTTTTTTATATGTCGATTTCCCCCATGTACCTTATTGTACCAATTAATTTTGCGCATTTGAGCAACAATTTGAGTTTGTCTGTCTTCATTCATATGTGGAACAACATTTTAAAAATAACGACAGTATTTTTTCTATGCCTATACTCCAAGTATGTTGTTTATGTCCATCAGTAAGGTGGCTCGGACTTGATTTAAAAGCACTACGTTTTGTTCGTGTAAACCATGTGATCAAGACCGCTGTGCCGGTCGAAACGCGTCAGAACCGATGTTTGTATGGAAATAAACTAAGCGAAAATACCTGTACCAGCGCATTTGTGTCCGTGTCTTGCAGCAACACCGGCTGGTGTTGCGAAAGGAGGAGTGGATATATTCGAGGATTCGACATCTTCTCGACAACACGGACCCCTCACGAGTAAGCAGGTCGACGGACTTGGAGTCGGATTGGAGAAACGCTCACCTGTGAGCAATGTGGAAGTCGGCCCCCTGCATCCGGCATTGAGAGTCTGACAGCGAGGCGTGAAGGCGAGGAAATACGAGTCGGAGGACCTGGTTTGCTTGCCGATCAGCACGCAGTAAGTTCAGATACGTGCCAAACTGCAGGAGTGAGGTGCTGGGTGACTGTCGATAAATTATATTTTGGCAGTGCTAGTAATATTGACTTTGAGAGCATACAAACTTCACGGTAACATGTCGAGTGATATCATCAAAGAACGTGAGAGGGCAGCAGAGGAGCTGTTTTTAAATTTACCCGCCATGAAACAGAGTGGCAAAACCAATGCCGGTGTGAGTTCGGAAAACGGAGATGTAAAAAGTTTGTTGAAGTCTCTGGAGAAACACAGCCATAGCGAAATGACCAAATGGTGGGAAATCACCTCGCTGGAAAAATATCATGAGGTGGGCCGTATACCAAGAGGCTTAAGGATAATGTTGGCGCCAAGCTTCGGCAGCCCTAATCCTATGCTTCTCAAAGAGTGGGCTGAGAGCAATCTGGAAGCCTCAATGCGACTAGTATGTTTGCTAATTAAATATGCCAAAGTGGATAGAGCAGCTAATATGGATGAGATTGACCGGATTCAAAGAGAACTCAACAAACCAGAATTCCAAGCGAATAAGGACCTCATTGAGAAAAGCATCGATGAAATAAAGGATCGCATAAAGAAACAAGAACTGGTCATCAAAACAAGGAAAGCTTATAAATTTGCCAGAGATAAAAACGATTACGAACAAGGACAGGTGTTTACGTTTGCCCGCAAGTTCGACAAATTACGTAGAAATCAAAGTGGACAACGCAAAACTACCACAGCACCTGTGCCTCCTCTAGGCAACCAACCTGAGACTGATGACGACGCGAACTCCAATGTATCAACCGATAGTAGCGCTATGACTAACGCAACTACCAGTGAGGTGGATTCGGACAATCCAAGCTCGAGCAATGAAGCGGGGGACCTCGGGCTTTTAACTTTGGCAGAAGAACTAGATTATGTTCGCATGCAACGCAAACAGACCCTGCGCCCACGGCAGCAACAATCACAACCAGCCAGAAGCGAAACATCAGAAGGAGGCAAAGAAGGAAGCACAAGAGGGCGAAATCGTCGAGGGCAGCAATGGAGACAGTACAAGAAGTAAGAGATAATACGATCATTAATCTTACAGACATTGAACTGAATACGGCAGAGAAACAACTATTGTCATTAGGCCTTTCGTTTTGCCCAGAAAGCAACTTTAACTATGTACATACGAGAGTGGATGTTTTCAAATTCATTAGAAAGATCAAATTAAAAAAATACTTTACCATTAAAAACAAATTGAGTGAAGAGTCTAATAAGAGATCGGAACTAGATACACCCACAAGTCATGCAAGTACATGTGAAAATACCACCAGAGGATTAGCGGCTTCTGATATGCAAGCCATCGCTATTTTAAATGCACTGGGTAGAGGCCAGGAAGCTACCAGTGCTACACAGGAGGTGGCAGAATATGAAGGGATCAACATCTCCAAGTCTTGCAAGAGCCCGTTCAAACCGGCCTCCACATTTATGCCAACTATGCCGCGTGATTCTATAGATGTGTTTCAAGAGAGAGTCACTGATGAATTAAAAAAATTACAGCACCAGACTCTAAGAAGTATGACAAAACCTACCCCAAGAATGAGAGACTATTTTAATTTGATGGCCAAGTTGAAGGTAAACAGTAATGTTATCATCAATAAATCGGATAAAGGAGGCAATGTAGTCCTATGGGGCAAAAAAGAATATAAGGAGGAAGCATACCGGCATCTCAACAACTCGGAATGCTACCGCAGGATACCCAGAGCACTGGTTGACAGCACCAATAAACAATATAAGGATGATTTACATATCTGGCATAAAGAAGGACTGCTCACAAAGGAAGAATTACAATTTTTGAATAAGGAGTATCCGATTCTTCCGAGTATATACTTCATCCCCAAGGTGCACAAGGGAATCAACCCGATTCCAGGACGTCCGATAGTATCGGCAATCAATGGCATATTCGAGAATACCTCGAAATACATAGATTTTTTCCTCCAGGACTCAGTGGTTAACTTGCCCAGCTATCTAAGAGACACTATGGACTTTTTACACAAATTGAATAATCTGAACTTGCCCTCTGATGCTATTCTTATGACCATGGACATCACAGCATTATACACCAGTATAGCTCACGAAGATGGGTTGAAGGCTGTGGCTCATTTTTTGGGTGAAAGAAACATTGAGTTTTATAACCATAACAGCATGTTATTGAAAATGATCCGCATTTGTCTTAACAATAATATGTTTCATTTCAATGGTGAGTTGTTCCAACAATTAAGAGGCGTGGCGATGGGGGCATGCTTCTCTCCCAGCTATGCATGTTTACATGTGGGCTGGTGGGAGAAGCATGTCCTCAGGACCCGATTTTTGGAGCAGTGGTCGTATAACATTCTGGCTTGGTGGCGTTACATAGATGACGTGTTTGTCATTTGGAAGGGCACGGAATATGAGGCATTTGATTTTGTTAAAAAGATTAATGTCAATGACCTAAATCTGGAATTCACAGTAGATGTGAGCACCAGTAAAGTTAATTTTCTCGATGTAACGGTACATGTCCATGATGGAGTATTGGAGACTAGCCTGTTTCGTAAAAAGACATCAGGAAACACGGTATTGCACGCACATAGTTTCCATCCCCAACATACCATAAAAAGCATTCCATATGGGGAATTCCTGCGCATCCACAGAGCATGTAGCACCATTGCAGCGCGCGACCAACATCAGTTGGATGCCAAAAATAGATTATTAGCTCGTGGATATGAGGAACTCAGCTTAAACAAAGCGATGATCAAAGCCAATCTCAGGAATAGAAATGATCTTTTGGTAGCTAAAAACACCGCGTATCAGGAAACTCCAGTAGTCACCAGTACTGTTCCTGGCAATGATTCTAGTATTAGTGAAATGAGATTGATCACAACTTACAGCAGACAGGCCAGGAAGATCAAACAAATTATCTGTAAAGAGTGGCCCATTGTATTGACTGACCCCACTCTAAAGACAGTACTTCCCAATACTCCTACCGTCACCTATAGGCGTGCGTTCTCTATGAGGGACGAGCTGGTCTCCAGTAGTCCGGAAGTATCAGCAGTTGGCACTTGGCTTACTCCCACTAAAGGATTTTTTAAATGCTCCTCGTGCAGAGCTTGTAAGTTTGGAACCAACACCTACCACTATGTGACACCTTTCAGCGACAAGCCCAAACATTTGAAGGGTCATTATACCTGTCGAACTGACCATGTGGTTTATATACTGCAGTGTACATGCAAACTTCAATATGTCGGCAGTACCAAGCTACAAGCACATATTAGAATCCTGCAGCACTTACGGGCTATAGTAAACTCCGATCCTGCGTACCCGGTAGCCCGACACTTTAAAGCCTGTCATAACAACAATCTGAGCTGTCTGAACAACTTTGTCATAGATTCGGTACCTAAGCAAAAGAGAGGGGGTAACCGTGAAAAAATCCTTAGACAATTGGAATGCAAATATATACTGGAGTTGGATACCCGCACACCAGGAGGTCTCAATATTGGGGAAGATCTGCACCATTTTTTATGAGAGTTCCTTAGTTCTACACAGTAATGGGTTCGTCAATACATATGTTACACAAGGGTCCTCTTTCTGTTTACGTCTGATTTGCCCTCATATGTGTGTACATAGTTACATCATTATGAATTTTCTACAGTCATGGACATGAGGTAATAGCCACTTTGACATTTCATCTCCTTCCCGGCCATTTGAATTTAGTTTCATGAGTTTACTATTTGGGTATTTTTTTCCTATCAGTTTCCTCGTGGCCCCGATATAGGTACACATTATGTGTTTTTAGTCGTGCTTTATTCACTTTGTCATTGTGCCACCTTTTTTGTGATTCTAGTAGGCCTCATATATAGGAGTATAAGGCTTTTGATACATTTCAGATTTAGTTTTAAATTATGCCATGTACATAGCGTTTAGGACAATAGGTTGATCTACAGTGTATGCTTTGCATATTTTCCACACGAGATGGGGGTTGTATATATCGAGCTGTATTTGCACATTTAACATGCATTTTGCCAGATTTGCACATTCTTTATTGCGGATTTGCACATTGTTGCTGTATTTGCACATATACTTCTATTTAGCGTATTTTGCACGTATATTGCTTACTTTGCACAACATTGGCAAGTGTAGTTTTTTATATGTCGATTTCCCCCATGTACCTTATTGTACCAATTAATTTTGCGCATTTGAGCAACAATTTGAGTTTGTCTGTCTTCATTCATATGTGGAACAACATTTTAAAAATAACGACAGTATTTTTTCTATGCCTATACTCCAAGTATGTTGTTTATGTCCATCAGTAAGGTGGCTCGGACTTGATTTAAAAGCACTACGTTTTGTTCGTGTAAACCATGTGATCAAGACCGCTGTGCCGGTCGAAACGCGTCAGAACCGATGTTTGTATGGAAATAAACTAAGCGAAAATACCTGTACCAGCGCATTTGTGTCCGTGTCATATATATATGTGAATGCATTTTTTTAAATGTATTTCAATGCATATATCTTTCTATTTATATATATATAAATATATATATATATATATGCATATAAATATGTATGCAGTTAGATATGCATGTATATATTATAGAATATATATATATGCGTATGCATATCTGTACACATATATCTGTGTATATGTATGCATATATATATATATGCACCAGTCCTCTGCCAGCAGCCAAAGGATGACGACGCCGTGTCTGGGCTCGATAAAGTTTTATTAAATCAGCCGATTTGTACGCGTTTCGCCTGCCCAGCAGGCTTGATCACCAACAATTCAACTGAACTCGAGTACCTTATTTACATAATGTCTTGTGCTCGTGACACGTCACATGATATGACTACAACTCCAGTGCATTAGAAAACAGACTCGTAGTCCAACGGAACGAAAACTCTTGGCTTGCTAGTGCCCAGGTAAACATACAGAACATAATATTATTCAATTAATACAATATAATGGCATATTTCATATCGTGCCTCCTCAAGGGAATAATCGCCGGCAGGTGCCCTAATCGTTCCAAATTATTACAGTAATAATGGCAGTAATCATCGTAACGTCAACATCACGTATACCGCGCATACCCCTGAGGTTGTTATTAGCAACACCAGCCTGTCATTCTTCAATAGTTCGTACATTTACAATTCGCATGCTTAACAAGCTTAACAATTAAGCCCAAGTGGGCAGTCATTGATTATACTTCTAACAAAATCACACGTTGGACATATCTTGCTATAAACTGAAAACTATAACAAGAATTTTTCATAAAAAGAGAGATTGTATGTGTGCTTGCAGTACGTGGGCAGCACAATTCATCCTGCCCACAAGAGGATCCTACAGCATCTGAGGGCCATCAAGAATGGGGACAGGTCATATCCCGTGGCTCGCCACTTTGAGTCTCATCATGAGAAGAATGTGAAAGGACTTTCTTACTTTGTCATTGATTGTGTACCGCTAAATGTGAGAGGGGGCAATAGAGAAAGGAAATTGAGGAGACTTGAGTCAACCTACATCTTGGCACTCAATACCCGTACCCCCACAGGTCTCAATATCGAGGAAGACCTAATTACACATCTGTAATAGGAATTGTCTAATAGTCATATGAAATGGCAGCAGCAATCCCCCTCGATAGTGTTTTAAAAATTGTTTTTTGTTGCTTTTTGGTTATGTTTTTTATGGTGTGCACACATACAATCTCTCTTTTTATGAAAAATTCTTGTTATAGTTTTCAGTTTATAGCAAGATATGTCCAACAGTGCCGTGCGCGAGCGCAATTCTGATTGGTGGTTACATGTCAGTCAACATTCGAATCGGTCGAAATCAGGAAGTGTTGTCCACCATTTTGTGTGTGACAGTGAAAAAGGAAGGTCCACCATCAGTGATGTCATGTCATGAGTGATGTCACTGACCATGTCATGAGTGATGTAATATGTGACGTCATCAGCAGTGGATTGCTGGCGCGCGAGTTATAGTTAGCTGAACTGACTATAACGGGGGAATTTCATTGTTTTTTTACAAGTAAAATGTCCAGCTGACTATAACATGTGTGAAACCTATGTTTTTTTACAGTGAATATATATATATATGCACATATACGCACATATATACATGCATATATATATGTATATATTTGCATTTATTTAAATATGCAAGTATTGATGCATATAGATAGATATGTATGCATAAATATATATACTTTTGTATGCATATATGTATGCATATATATGTATTTGTAGAGATATATACAAATAATATGTGAACATATAGATATACATATATATTTGCATATACACATATATATATATGTATATATGTACATATGTACAGTAAGGTATACCTAGATTCACGAAGACCCTGACAACACATGGTCTAAATTCACAGAGACACAGTAGGTCTCTCACTATACCCCTTTCCTACATCTTTTCACTCTAGGTCCTGAAGAAAGCCCACTTGACCCCTCGGGGCAATCGCAAGGGCTGAAACATGTCGACCTTTTTATGGAGATATTAGGTGCGGGAGATTCATAATAAATCCCCCTACGCACGGAACTATTTTTAAACTATCTCGAATCCAGATTTATTAAAAAACTTTATCTGGCTGTACGAGCATTTGAACTATTCCCTTTTTTTCTCACTGTACATAACCCAACCATCACTGATCACTACTGCACTAACCAGTGGTACACCTCCCGGTGGAGGAAGCATAAAAACTAACCCGATGATGATGCTGTCACGTTTTTAAAGAGAAAGGCGGAGAACCAAGATATACCGCCACCGCTACCTCTGTACATGAATGAGGGTTTTTATCAGTATAGCATACGAAAATTCAAAAAACCCTGGTTACTCAGGACAAGTGATTCATTCCCCACTTGATTTTTTGATATAGAATAAGGAAGCTGAATGGATCACAGTTCCTTCTTTCTCCCCCCTTCTTGATTTGAAATATATATATATATATATATATATAGGCACATATATACATGCCTATATATATATATATATATATATATATATATATATATATATATATATATATATATATATATATATATATTGCATTAATATAAATATGCATGTATAGATGCATATAGATATATATTTATGCATACATAAATATATATATACTTTTTATTTTTACATTTAGTGATATATACATGCATGTATGTATATATATGCATATATATCCACATATGTTACATATATTTATATAACTTAATTTTGGTGTATAATTAAAGTACATAATTTTATATATATACATATATACACACATATATATGATATATATATATTTACAACAATATATTTGTATATTAAACTTATCATTTGTTTTGTTTTGGTGTAAAGTATTAGAACTTGTTTGTAATGTATGTATATTTGGGTGATATTGTTTGGTTAGTAGCAGTACAGATTTAACATATATATACGTATGTAAATATATATATATATATAATTTGCTTGTACTCATTGACATATAGATTTACAATTATGTATTGCTTACGTTTTTGAGATATTTCTATTACTGTTGTTGCTTTTAATGAACGTTTGTAAGCCACCTACCTCTCAAATCGTTCCTGAAATGCTCATTAGTGATTTTATGTTTGCTTCTCGGATTGTTTCAATTGGAGAAAGTGGTGGAGCTGGCGGTTGCAGGATATATTTGGCTTCTTGAATTATGCTCTGTGGTATTGTTATTGCTGGCATTGTAGATATTTTTGTCTGCTTTGTCAGGATCACAATATTGTTCTTGATAATAAACTTCCGGATAATTATTCCATTCTGTTCTTTAGTCTGAGTGTAATAATCATCATTGTAGCATGTAGCTTTTATTGATCCAGTTTCATCTGCCAGGGCAAGATGATATAAGATTTTGTTCTCCTGTTTTGCATTTCTGTAATATGTTTTGCTTGAACATTTAATTATGTTGGCGCGTATTGCTTTTCGATATGGTTTACTTTCTTCATGTTTTGTTTGTTTAAGTTCTTGTATAGAAATCATCTGAAATGATAAAAGCATATGTTAAATCATACATTCTGCACATTACATTGCTAACCATAAGGCTTTGTGATCGCTGTAATATGACTCTAATGTCCCATAGTGTTGTGAATCTTCATTAGTATATATATGATCTAGTATAGGATTGTAGTCTGTTGTGTAGCCTTGAATTTTTGGGTTTCAGTTAAATTGGCTATGCATATCTTGTAATAGTAGTGTAGTGTTTTGTGATTGCTTTTTCAAATCTATGTTGAAGTCGCCCATAATAATATATTTATAATCAGGGTAAAAGTTTAATATGTTTGTTAATACTTCTAATACATGTGGTGGCTTGTATAATATTACAAATAAGTAGTTGTTATTATGAATATGTTAAGTACAATGTAAAATGTCAATTTCGTTTTGTGTTTCATATATTGGTAATAAGAATTTGATTTTTTTGCAATAAATTGCTATTCCATGCTTTGTTCGTTGACTGTGGAATTTTTCTAACATTATTAGGTGACATTTTTTTATTTCTGTTTGGCATAGGATATCAGTATTTTTGTAGCGAGCGTATATTATGTACAATAATATTAAAATGTTGGTTATATTGCCCTATTTGCGGTACTGAAATTTGTAATGGCATATTTGTTCTTAATCTGTTCATCTGTTTGTGTACTTTTGGGTGTACTACTATTTTGTCTTCATTAACGTTTTTAATATATATATATTTGATAATGTTTTGCTCTGCTTAAAGCTACATAAAGTAAATGATGTATTTTGCTATTGTTAAAGTGTATGTATATTGGTTCAATTGTTTCGCCTTGTGTCCTATGTATAGTACATGCAGATGGTTGGCGCAATGGAAATTGTTTGCGTATAATTGTAATACTTTTTTTGTAAATTGAAAATGTCTTGATTTAAGATGAATTGATGTCCAATCATGTGAAATGTTTCTGCGATATATGTGCCTGTTTTGCTGCCTTGTTAATTATCCCACATTTTCATTATCAAAACCAATCCAAATTACAATTGGTGTGTTATTGATAGCTTCAACAAATTGTACTATACCTCTTGCACCATTTGTTATGCCATCATTAACATTTATAATACAAGTTAAATCATAGCGTAATTTCAATGCAATGTGTAATATACATGTAAGGCCCATTGTTTTTGTTGGATCAGTTGGTAATTGTTTGATTATTGTTTGCTTTACTTGTTCTGTAAGATCTGAAGCAACTGTATCTATTGCTATTGCTGTGTAAACGGTATAGTTTTGTATATGTTGCATTAAAACTTCTTTATTAATGTTATTAACCTCTTTGTTCGTTGACATAATGTAAAGTATAGTTTTGCTAATGCTGTCAGGTGGCTTTACGTCTTGTAATTGTATCTGTATAATATCTGTGTTTGTTTGTTTCCCTTCTCTTAATCTGTTCAGCAGTTCTGCAAATGGTAGGTCATTTAGTTGTCTCATAATGTTTGTGAGTTCAAATAATTTGAAATGTGTTTGCCATAAATTTGTAGTTAGTGGTCCATATGAATGTCTAGAGTTTTCGAATATGTATTTGTCAAAAACAGGTTTTAATTGATAGAAATCTCCAATTGCTAAAATGGAGAATCCTCCAAAGGGTTGGTTTGACATTTTTTGTAAACATATTTGTTCCTACCATTGATATTTCATCTATTATTAGTAATTTAAGATGCATTAATTGATTTTGTAGTACACTTCTGTTTTCATGAGTTAGTGGTTTATGAGTTAACAAATTGTGAAACAGGTATCTTAAATGTGCTATGTAGGGTTTTTCCATTTATGTTATGTGCTGCTTTGCCTGTTGGAGCTATAAGCAATATATAGATGTTATCTGGATTTTCTCCTGCTTTTGTATTGTCGTAACGTAATAATGTTTGGTAAAGTGCAGTAATAAGGAAGCTTTTCCCAACTCCTGCACCACCAGTACAGAATGTGTAGCAGGGTGTTTCTTTTTTTTATCCAATGTAAATAATGATATATAAAGTTAAGTTGTTCTGTAGTTAGATTTTGCATTATATTATTATATTGCTCATTTGGTAGTATATTATTGTGCACATTCTATTTGTTATGGTTAATGTCTACTGTCTCTTTAATTTGCATATATCATTGAAAATATGTATCATTATTTCAAATAATTTTTGTTTCTTCTCTTCATGGGTAATAAAGCATTAATAATTCTCTGTAATAATTTTCTGAGTCGTCGTTTTTGTTAAATCTGCAATGACGAATGATTTTAGGTTTTTTGCGCTTTGTATAGTCTATTGATTCATAATGTAAGTTGTGTATCTCAAGTTCTTCCTCATCTGAGCTATAAAAATTATTTTCTATAAGTAAATAGTCATGGTCAGTTTGTTTTTTTCTTTTTTCTTTTTTATTCTTTTCATTGTACATGGATGCATAATCAGATAATGTACATTGTTCTAATGTTTTAGGGTGTTTGCTGTATTTTACAATAATATTAGCATATTGTTTGCTACTGGATGTATCTGGTAATGAATTTATAGTATCTATGTCTCTCATTAAATATGTTCGCTTTTCTGTGGGGTTAGTATTAATGAATATAAAAGATCTAGAACTTTTCCGTAAAGGAATTTGAAGTATAAGATATGCTGCTTCTTGTGTACGTATTTCTGTACAGTTTAAGAACTTGTTACCTATGTGCTTAAGTTGATCTTTAATATTTGGATTATGATATACTTCTTTTGCTGCTTGTGCAATTATTTTCCTCAATCCGCGCTGTGATTTGTTAATATATGAACAATATATACTGCACAAGCATATGCGTCGAGAATGTATTGTATATCTCTGTTTGCCTGCCATGCTTGTAAAATTGTAGCATTGTAGTTATTAATAAAGCATTCAACTGGTGTTCTCCTTAAAAATATAGTCGTTTTTTCTATAATAAATTTTTTACATAGAATATATTGTTTATTATCTAGTTGCATGTATTCTAAAAATTGACTAAAAGTATAACTTTGAAAGTCTTGTGTATTCATAGTTGCATGTATTAGTTTGATTTGCTGTAGCAGCTCTTTATCTGTTTTGTCCAGTGGTAATGGTTCTAGTATGATAGTTTCTGGCATTGGATATTTAGGGTACTGATATTTGCATGTTCTTTTTTGTTTTACGTGGCAATGTTTTGTATGCCCATGTCTTTGGAGTCGTAATACAGGTTCTATATATGGATCCTGTATTTTTGTACGTTACATCTTATCTATAAAAGTAATAACTCCAGGTAGTTCTGATTTATCATACTGTGGAGCATTTTCTATCCATATTAAAGCATGTATATGTGGTGATCCCCGTTGTTGGGATTCAACTCGATAAAAGTAATCTATTATTTTGCCAATTGGGTTACTTTCTTGTAATAAATACAATAAAATAATTTTCTTACTTGGAAGTCAAAATGTCGTGCACATGTAATAGTGTTTTTTTGTATTAATGTGCATTTTGTTTCTCAAGACATATTTGCAAATTCCTCTTTCATGTATTCCTTCCTATTTTCAAAACACGCAATAATATGTTAATTAAATGATACCATTTGTTTTCTGCGGTTGATAATATTAAAAAGAAAGAGGAATTCCTGATTGCCTTATCATTCCAAAAAGGTCTTTTTTGCAATGCTCCCAATATGGTGGGGAACTACGAAAAGTTTTAAGTATTTTATATCAATCATTGTATTGCAATATGCTTTCTAAATTGTTTTGATGTCTTTTGCAGTTATAACTTTTCCGTTATTAAAATGTTTTCTAAGTGATATGTATATTTTGCCTTGTATTTGTTTTATGTGTAATTTTTTTAATTGAACGAAAATATTTGTTATAGATTTAGCTGCTCTTCTGTCATAGCTTGTTAATTTCCATTGACATATTGTGCTGTAATGTATTGGTACATGTCTATCTTTATTAGTAGGCCTTCGCTCTCTACCAAATATTGTAGGTAAAGCTAAATATTCAGAATCTTTATCTTCATATATACCTCTTGGTGTGTTATATTCTGCTGGTGCTAAACTTAAGATATTAATGTTTTCAGCAGTAATAGTTTCATTAGGTAACATAGTATCTAAGTTTCCTGCTGCAATATTGTCTGAGGAATCAGATATATTGTTTGTTACAGAAGTTTCACTGCAATGGGTTATTTCTTCGGGTCTATACTCCCATTCTGGATTAACAGTTACTCCATATTCTTTAAACATAGTGCTATTTAGTGCTAACCATAGTGCTGCGCGTTTTAATTTATTTGGTCTAACATTTTTGAAATGTGTATAAGATTTGTAATATAATTTGATAGGTATTATCATGTTATCATTAGTTTGTCTAGGTAATATTGTAATTGTTGTCATTACATCAGCACCTGATAATAATTTCTGGGATCCACATGGTAATGTTTTAATTTGTAGAAAGGGAATTCTTGGTGATAGTAATCTTTTTTCTAAATTATGTAAGTGTAATTCAAATGGTAAGAAAATAAACAATGTATTAAAATGTTTGTCTAAAACTACATTTTTTGTTGTTAGTGCATTACTTTTAGATAACGAAACTTAACATTTTAGCCATACCTATGATCTTGGTTAATTTGTTAATGTTTGTATAAAAAGTAGGTTGTATAAAATAGTGATTACAATCATCAAGCTGATACAGTATCCGGCCCTGAGATTAAACATTTTCTCGACCAGATCAATATTACTGGAATGTCGTCAGATTTATTTGAATGCCTTAGTACCCCAATCACCTGGGAAGAGATTGAACTAGCTATTACTGACCTCCCGGCTGGAAAAGCTATGGGCCCTGATTCTATTCCTCTAGAATTCTATCATAAATTTAAAGGAATTTTAAAGCCGGAGCTGATTAAGATTTTCTGCTCTGCTTTTACAGGTAATTCGCCGGAATCATGGTCCCATGCTATCATCGTAATCTTTAAAAAGAAAGGTAAAAATTCTGAAGAATTAGGTTCATATCGACCTATTTCCCTTATCTCTACTGATTTTAAAATTCTTGCCAACAGACTTAATCCCTTAATGCCTACTCTTGTATCTCCTAGACAACACGGCTTTATATTGAAAAGAGATACTACAGACCACGTTAAAAAGATAATAGCATTATTAGATTGGGCTCAGATCTCTGAATCTCCAGTTGCGGTGGCCCTGTTGGATGCTGAAAAAGCGTTCGACAGGGTCTCCTGGGAGTTTTTATGGTCTGTTATGCTCTGGATGGGCTTCCCCATCGCATTTATTAATGCAATTAAAACTTTATATACTCACCCCAAAGCGGTTATCAGAATCACTAACTCTCTCTCTAGGGGTTTTGTAATAACCAGGGGGACTAGGCAAGGTTGTCCTTGTTCGCCCCTCCTGTTTGCATTATACCTAGAACCATACCTCCGCAATTTATCTTCCGCTTTAGATATCATCCCAGTACAAATTAACACCAATTTATTTAAAATTTTTGCATATGCAGATGACGTAGCTGTTACCACTATAGATATTAGACTTGCATTACCTAAAATTATCTCTCTTGCGGAAGAATTTGGTCTCTTATCTGGCTACAAATTAAATGTGGCCAAAACTCAATTAATTCACTCTGGCTTTGGTCGACCTAATGAATTCGTTTTTGATGCTCAGGCTCAATATTTAGGGATTACGATTTCTCCCAGGGTTGATGAGATCGTACGTTTGAATATTGAACCTATCTTGAATTCTTCTAATAAAACTTTGGAGAGATTAAATAATTTACATTTCTCTCTCTATGGTCGAGTCAACATAATTAAAATGTTAATTTTTCCCAAGTTTTTATATTTATTTCGAACAATACCTCTCTTGTTCCCTGCACTCTATTTTACAAAAATTGATAGGATGATTTCTAGGTTTCTGTGTGGGTACCGTCACTCTCGTCGAGCGCTTAAATGGTGCTTTTTACCCAGACTGAAAGGGGGCTGGGGAGTCCCCAACTTCCGGTTGTATTACTGGCTTATTTCAATAAGATCTTTTGGCATACTTATTTTCTCGGACACTGTCACTGAAAATTCTCTTTACCCATCTGTCTATGAACTCTTATTGGGTCAGATGGCCCCCCAATGTTTAGTGAAAATCATTGAACCCAGCTATTATAAAAAAAACAAATTTAAAATTATTCTAGCTTGTGCTGCAATCTGGCGACAATTTAAGAAAAAAATTCTTGGTTTGGGTTCAATTAGCTATTACTCTCCTTTGCTCAATAATTCTGCTTTACCACCTGTTTTTCATGATCAAATTATAAGAGTATGCTTTCTTTCAGGTATACAGACTCTTGGTGATTTATATCAAGATACCCAATTTTCCTCTTTTATCGTTCTTCAGAATAAATTTGGCCTATTACAACATCATTTTTTTAAGTATCTTCAGATTCGGAGTTTTCTAGAATCAAAAGGCCTTCTTGCTCATTCCTGTATGAATGCTAATAAGATATTGGAGGCCATTAGGAAAACAAGGAAAATTGGCCCAGTATATCAAATGACAACTAATTTAATTGAAGATGATCTATTTTTGGTTGAGAATAGATGGCAAAGGAAGTTAGATGTACCAAATATTGATATGGGAAGATCAATTGAAATATCTATGAAAGTACTTTTTAATGGATCCCTTCAAAGCCAACATTACATGTCCATTTTTGATCTTTATTATTCTCCTGTCAAGATTGCAAAATGGAAGGCTGGGGGAGATTCAAGATGTAATCGCTGTGCGGAGGAGGATGCGGACTCTATCCATATGTTTTTCAGATGTGAGAAACTTTCTCGCTTTATTATTAATATTGAATCTTTTATTAACAATACTTTAGGTATTGTAGTGAAAATATCTCCCAAATTGGAAATTTTTGGTTTTCAAACAGATCAGTCCGGGATAAGATCTAGGGCTGAAGAAGCATTCCTTTTCATTTGTATGTCTGTTTTTCAGTTCTGCATCACCTCCTGCTGGATTGATAATGAACCCCCAACCTTTCATCAATGGCAATGTAAACTACTTCATATTTATCATATTGAAATAGCTATGTACAGGCTTAAGGGGATAAGGAAAAAAATGCAAGGCATAAAAATGTGGGATCCAATTATTAATTGGATTTAAAGTATCTTTTTTCTTTATTTCTGTATTATTGCCGTTTGTTTATCCTTTGTTTTAATTTGTCTTGAACTTTCTTTGCTCTCTCATATTGCTCAATGTTTGACTGATTGTTGAAATAAAAATTAAAGAAATTTAAAAAAAAAATAATAATTTGTAGAAAGGGAATTCTTGGTGATACTAATCTTTTTTCTAAATTATGTAAGTGTAATTCAAATGGTAAGAAAATAAACAATGTATTCAAATGTTTGTCTAAAACTACATTTTTTGTTGTTAGTGCATTACTTTTAGATAACGAAACTTAACATTTTAGCCATACCTATGATCTTGGTTAATTTGTTAATGTTTGTATAAAAAGTAGGTTGTATAAAATAGTGATTAAAATTGTTATATGCATTAATGCTAGTTAAGGCATTAATGGTTAAAGGCTTTGGGTAGTTGTGGAAAGCATTAAGTAGATAACAGTAATTTTCTGGAATTACTATTGCACACAGTTGCAAAGCTTTAAGCTTCACATTTATACCAGTTTAAGCTACAGGCATTGATGACAATGTCTTGTATTTTTCTTTATATTTTCAAAACATAAATACAAGACATTATTATTTATTGCTAACAGCTTAAACTGTTGTATACCGAACATGTATGTATATATCTGCAGTGATAGCAATTACACTTAGATCTGCAGTGATAGATATAACACCAATATTTGCAGTGACAGTGATCTCACATTAATATCAATTGTAATAGATATATAAATAAATATATATATACTCACATCCAGAGGCATATATACATATTTGCATATATAGGCAATTTTCTGCATGTATATACACATTTATATATAAATATTTATATATATATATATGCATATATATGTGTATAAATGTATTTGTAGATATAGATACATGTATATATTTACATGCATATAACAACATATATGCATAGATCTATGTATATTTATATATATATATATGTATATATATGTGTATGAACATATATACATATATATATATTTATTCACATAGGTCACCTCCGACCTTGCATGTGTGCTCAAGTCAGTGTAATCTTACGTGCTATCTGGAAGTGTGGACATGGGAGATTTTTATCCACAATGCCATTTTTCGAACTTGCGTCCCCTCTAATGACTCATTTCTTTACTTGTTGGTCGATGACATCTACATGTGGGACGTTTTTGCATTATTACGATGCATGGACTTTGATTAGGCAAAGCCATATGAGTGGATTTTGGGCCATGTAGCTCTTGCTACAGAAGCAGCGCTTACTGGGAGGCTGGCATTAAGGTCTAAATAGCACTTAGTTTGTGCATTTGAGCCCCGGGATCTGCTACCGAGCCCTAGAACTCTGTAAACTAGTTCCTGATTGTTACCGCATTTGAGAGCAACATGATATTCTGCTTTGAGGGCTGTGGGTCTAACATTTGGAAATAGTGTTCCTTCTAGCATTGCAGAAATGTGGGATCTTTATATGTGTATGAATTTATTAATTTCTTTGCACGTTTTTAATTATTTTTTAATTATGGTTTATTATAATTGAGGATTGTGTGAGCCACACGATTTTGGGAGCTTTGGCGCCACCTTTTGGTTGTTTTTTAAGCATCTGGAATTGTCATCTCGATATGCTCAACCTCCGGGCAAAAAAAAGAGAACATACGTAATTTTATATATATATAGTTATTTGATACATGATTTTTGTGTTTTTGGCAAAATAAGATGGCTATGCACTGCGCTGCTATTTGTACTAGTTTATTCTCTGCATAAGGCAGTTTAGTTTTATGCCATGTTTATTCTGTTTGAGCCAATTATATTTTTATTTATGCAGTCTGTTCTCCATATCTATTGATGCCTGAATGAGAGGGGAGGGCTATATATTGATTAATTTGTGTGGCGCCAAACAGATTAAGAAAGCCTGCTGCGCAGGCGAAACGCGTCTCTCCTTTGCTGTGGGGTCGTGGGAGACCTGAACACAATAAATGAAGCCTGATACCTACCTGCCATGTGTACGTGCCTCTTCTTCGTTCCTCGTAGGAGTAGGACTGGGTTTTTGAAATATATATATATATTACCTACTGGCGGTCGCCAGTAGGTAGTTATAGTTAGGACCCCTTTTCCATAGGAAATCCGCAACATTCTATTTTGAATAACTTTTGCGCCGGTCGACGAATCCTCGCGAATTTCTCAAAATAGGTGGGGCGCTACGCTCCGCTCCTACCCTGAAAGTCTCGGGGGGATTCGTCAAGCGGGGGCTGAGATAAAAGGGGGGTCCCAAAACGCGTTTTTCCCATGCATTTTTCCATAGGACCTTTAGACAGGGCTACAGCCCGAACGGCTGAACAGAATTACTAGAAATTTGGCAGAGAGGTAGTCCCTAGGTCAAGGAAGTGCCTTTTGTAGGTTTGGTGTAAATCTGTTCAGTAGATTCTGAGAAAATAGCCTTTAAATCAATATATATATCTGAGCCAGCTTACGGTACGCTTACCGTAAGCTTACCGTACGCGTACGGTGGCGTGCGCGAGCGCGATTCTGATTGGCTCTTAGATCTTAGTAAACATTCGAATCGGCCGAAACCAGGAAGCGGTGGCCGCCATTTTCTGTGTTTCACTCAGAAAAAAAAGAGTGAAAACAAGAAAAGGGGGCAAGAAGGAGAGTTACAGACCCCCTTACATTTGTGAGGGGGTCAAAGAAGGACAGAAAAGTACAAAGAAAACATTTATTGATTTTTAAAAAAATCACGGGGTACGCGTACGGTAAGCTTACGGTAAGCGTACGGTAGAAAAAAAAAATTAAAAAAGAAATGAAATGCAGATTTAAGAGTTTAGATATTAGGGGGCTCTAAAAAGAGCCGTTGTGTTTATGAAGTGATTTTTTAAGTGGTACCTACAAGTAAGTACCGATGCAGAGTCTAAGGTTCAAGAGGAAGACTCTGTTCCCTTCATCATTGAAGTGCACACCATCTCCTCTATAAATGTCTTGCATGTCATAACGCAAGTTGTTGTGGTAAATGGCACCCATACCATAGTCACGGAGGAAAGCAGAAACAGATTTGTTGACGTGCTTCCTTGCTTTGTCAATTTGCGGACAGAAATGATTGGACCAGTTCCATTTTTGCCTTTGGCATATGTTGGAAAACACAAAGGCAGTTTTAGGGAAAAGAGAAAACAGTTGTGCAAAGGTGTCCTTCATAAGCATTTCCAGACCTACCCCAGTCAAAGTGCCTAGGTCATTGCCACCACAGAAATAAGTATTGTTTTTTGATGATATTTTTTTAGAATATTATGCATTTCTGTAATGTTAAGTTTAAGTGAGAAGAGATTCTGGGCTTTTTTAATACAATCTTTGAGATTGTTATTTTTTTTTTGCCCGCTGTTAAATGATGAATGCAATTGCTTTCACAATTTAAAGTGAAATGCAATATATTCTGAAAACAGCAAAAATAAGGCAAAAATATTTTTTGGTAAATATGTAAATACGTGTACTGTATTTTAAAATGTTTAAAAAATATTAATACTTTTTTCTTTTTTTTCAGATTGATATAGAAAATTTTCGAAAACTAGAACCATTTTTATAGCAATTTTTTTTTTAAAAAACAAATGAATAAATATTTTTTGGAGTGGGTATGGTAAGTCAATAATAATAATTGTAGTGTTTCAAAGTCCTTGTAATGTGATTATTGATTTTTAGTGTTTTTTAAAAAAAAAAAAAAAAATTACGCGCACCGTACGCGTACGTTAAAAAAAAACAAAAAAGTTTTTAAAAACATCTATAAAAAAAAGATGAAAGATAAGGTTGGCTCTTAAAAGAGCCGTTGTGTTCATGCAGGGAGAGAGGAAAGAAAGAATGGGAAAATTAGTCTCTGTGACAAGTGTGCTGATCTATTTTGAGGTTCACTAGGGAAACACTGGTCTCCCTATGACAAATTAGATCATGACAAGAGGCACATCGAATATCAACCCTCAGAAATCGAGGGTTAATTTCCAGAGGGCCAGCAAAAGGAGATGCTCCCCCCACAGATGAAGGGCTCACCTGACCTGCAGAAGAAGGAGTCAGCCCTGCAGATGATGGTCCAGGCTGAGCTGCTGTGGATGTGCTTGGTTGACTTTCTGAAGGGTTACCTCCAAAAAGTCGAGCATGTGTCCTTCTGTGTACATCCCTGAGGTGCCTCATCATGGTATGATTCCCAAAGGAATACTTCCTGTCAGGATTACCTCTTGAAAGTACACGCTGACACAGCTTGCAAGTCACTAAGGGTGCATTTATCTTTAGCTGGCCTTCAGGAAAAGTAAAATAATCCCATACATAAGAGGTCTTTTGTTTCCTCGCTCTCTGCCTCAAGGTAGTGCTGCTAGTGCTAGCCTCACTCTCAGAAGAGCTCTGCTGTTCTGCCATCGTATCACAAAGACAACCCAGCTCCTTCTCCTAAGGGATCACAAGCAGAAATGAGGGGAATGGGTGTGGTGTAGGAGAGTTCTAGAACTGAAAGTAGTTTCAACCAATCAAAAGTTGTGTTTCATGATCACATGACCTACCGTACGCTTACGGTACGCTTATGGTACGCTTACGGCAAAAGTGCGCATGCGCGTAAAAAAGACACGCGCTTGCGCGCATGCGCATAACAGTCACTACCCGACACTTCCGCGTAACGTGCGCGTGTAGCGTACACGCGTACGCGTCCCACGCGGAGTACGCGCGGCTACGCAAATTGCGTAACTATACGCAAACAGCGTAGATAAATTACGGGCGTTGCGTAAACCGTACGCTTACCGTAAGCTTACGGTACGCGTACTAAAAAAAAAAGGAAAAAATGTACTGCAAAAAATTATAACATGTTTATTTTATGAAATATATTTAAAAAAACATATTAAAGAATTTTAAAAATTTAACCATAGTCTTTATAAAAGGTTAGAACATTAAATTAAAAATATGTTTAAAAAAATAGAAGAAAAAAAAAAATAGCATTTAAAAAACCTTGCAAATTCACTGAAAAAACCATGGGTTTCACACACGTTATAGTTAGGAATTAGCATTTAAAAAACCTTGCTAATTCAATGAAAAAACCATAGGTTTCACACACGTTATAGTTAGGAATTAGCATTTAAAAAACCTTAGAAATTCAATGAAAAAACCAAAGGTTTCACACACGTTATAGTTAGCTGGACCTTTTTGCTCGTAAAAAACCATTGAAATTCCCCCGTTATAGTTAGTTAAGCTAACTATAACTCGCGCGCCCGCAATGCACTGCTTATGACGTCACATATTACATCACTCATGACATGGTGAGTGACATCACTCATGACATCACTGATGACATCTCAAATGACATCACTGATGACATCACTGATGACATCATCCTTGTGATAGAGTGGCAGACCTCCTCTCACCCTAATATAACCTTTGATACACACATTTATAAATAGAGACTAAACTTTTCAAAACAATGGACATACCAATACCAGTTACAACAACCTCTTCAGTAATTCTAAGATCCACATACACATCCACTCATTCACCAACAGTCCTATACAGTCACTCATACATGTACTCACTCATCATATGTACTCATACACCTATACATCCTGTTACACAATGCCACTCATCCGTAGAGTTACTCACACACATAGTCACTCATGCTAATAAAGAATCAAACATCCGTTTACTTGCATATAGTTATACACACACCACCACACTTACTTCTACAAAAACTTACACATACTTAGTCTTTTAAACAATCACTTATAGAAACACATACTTATTCATACAGGAACTCTTTCAATCTCTCACTCTCACATATACTCACTTATATACACCAATAGTCACATATACTAGTTAAAAACATATGTAGTTACTCATAAAGACACTGTAGAGACAGTCATTCACTCACTAACACACCCATACACACACTCATCCACCCATGCAGTCCTGCACACATACTATCTTCAACACATACAAACAGTGAGTCACTCATTCATGCACCTATGCACTACGTAATACCCCCCACCGAACCATGCAGACACTCAGACTGATAATCAAAAAACCAACTAATAACCTATATAGACACTCATGTAGGTACTCACCAACCCTTATAGCCACTTATACACAAAGTGAAAGACTGATACAGATATATGCATATTTAAACATTACTCACTAAGCCATGTATTCACTATGATACACCTAATCAGTCAGTTACACAATCAATTTTTCAAAAACAAATCATCCATTTAGACACTTATATACCCATTTATTCTTCCATCAACCATGAAATATACATATATAAAACATATTTAATTTTCAGAAAAACACACATTCACGGGATGATGTCATCAGTGATGTCATCAGTGATGTCATTTGAGATGTCATCAGTGATGTCATGAGTGATGTCACTGACCATGTCATGAGTGATGTAATATGTGACGTCATCAGCAGTGCATTGCGGGCGCGCGAGTTATAGTTAGCTTAACTAACTATAACGGGGGAATTTCAATGGTTTTTTACGAGTAAAATGTCCAGCTAACTATAACGTGTGTGAAACCTTTGGTTTTTTCATTGAATATATATATATATACATATATATGCATATGTATACTATAAAGAGACTTGATGCTGCCCTAGTATATAAAAGTAAAGTTTAATATATATCTATATATATATATATATATATATATATATATATATATATATATATATCGCATCCAAAGCCCCCCACAACGAAGGAGCAGGCACACACATATACATACACAAATATATCCACACATATACATAGACAAATATATGCATGTGTATGCATATACATATACATACCTACATATGTATATTTGTTTGTATATATATGGCTATATATTTAGATATTAGTATGTATATGTATGCATATATATGCATATTGGCATATATGCATATATATATGTATTTATATATATACATATATGTATATATTTACATATGAACATTTCAAAGGGGTTGTAGCTCTATAAACTATACAAAAGTACTCTCCTGATACAATTATATATATATTTATGCAAATTTATATATGTATGCATATATGAAGTAATATATGGATATATGCATAAAAATGTATGCATTTATATATGCATGTATATAAATAAATATATATATATATTTACAGCTATATACATACATATTTTAATGCATTTATATATATGTACATTGGTATATACAATGTATATATGCATATGATCTTCTGAATATAAATGCATCTATAGCGACAAATATTGACATATATGCAGGTATATATATTGAGGAAATATGAATTTTGTGATCAGTTATGTCCCCTATCGTAGACCCCAACGGCTCCATGTGCATGCTATAAGTACATGTATGTTCCCTCCTGCTCCAGTTTTGAAGACGCAAATATATGTGCGTCCACCGTCAACATGTCCTCTTTCAGATCCGCCATGAATGGGTCAGATATTCCATTCCTAAGTATGAAAGGCCACCGACTTTATGTGGTTCACTTTCCACATTTTACAGATTCAGGCGAGTAGGCCCTGAATTCTGTCATCAAGCCTTTTCCTGCCTTCTGCCTCTGAAGGCTCCAGTCTGAGCCTGCATCTGTATCCATGAACTTTGTCCTACTCCCTGCGCGGCTAACGGTGCCTGATCCAGCACATTGCCTGCCAAAAAACTGTATTTCACCTTCAAGATTATCTACTCCGCTCCTCATCCGATGCATTCCTGTCTAGCAGTTTAGGTAAACATTCCTTCAGCTACCGTGCAAAGGGCCAGGCCTCGCTGTCCTCATGCCAGTAATTCATAGGCCCCGTTACCATGGAATATTCCTACCCCCTCGCATCTCATGTAGACACTTAGACGCTTGTACACGCACTAACAGTCAGTATAGAATAGATTCTATCCTAGAGACCTTTCCTTCTGGATAACACAGTTCTTTAAACATAGGAAAATAGATATGATTTGGGATTAGGTTGACATAACCCCCAGACTTTTGTCTCCACATGTAGAGCTAAATGTCAAATCCCCTTCACCCTCTAGTTGCACGTCAATCACACGTCATGCGGCTGCGCGCGCATCTCTGCCAAATATTTCTGCTGACATTGCAGGATTCTTTTATGGATCCACCCACTTGTAACATCATGTTTAATGACGTATTTTAGTTACACCCATGTATACGCCTTTTTTCGTTACGTATGTGTATTATATCTGTATTATCAGCTGTTACGCCTCTTGCATCTGTTTCACTGTAATGCATTTTCTATAAAACTGCTTATCTGTCAATAATGTATGCCCTTCCTTCCTGAACTTTCGTGGTGATGGAATAGAAAGCCTACAATTCGAATTGTATTCCTTTGTATAGGAATAAAGCCTTTTAAAACCTCTAATACCACGGATTCTGCCTCTTATATTTACTGAGTTATTCTTACTAGACTTTACCGCATAAAAATAGTACCGGTAACGAAATATTTACCACATAAATTGGCGCCCGAACAGGGACACTTTCTCATCTCACGCGCCGGCGGTGCGTTGCAGGCCCGGTCTCCTGCCACAGCTGAACGGACAAAAACGCGTACCTGCAGGATTTCCTGTATCTCCCTCCGGCCAAGCGGGGACGGCTGAGGCTGCGATCAACACCCAGACGAGGCGGTGAGAAGTGCGAAGTATCCCGACCAGAGCCTAGCTGAGAGAGCAAGATCCGAGGTATACAGAGGCCCACCAGGTTCCGAAGTTCCGGGTCCAGTCGAGTCGAGTCCAGTCCGGTCCAGTTTCAGTTCCGTTCCGAGGCTTTCCGTTCCGAGCTACCCGGTGAGTACCATTACCGGGGAAGCATTTAACGTGCACATAGTCTGTGCCGGTCAAGACGGGTTTGGGTACACAAGTCCGGTCTGCACTGTTTTAGCAGTGTATCTGTACTGTTTAGAAGTATATATAGTATGTCTTGCATATAAATAAGTACTAAGTAGTAGTCAGTATTATGTCAGTAACTAGTTTTCTATTGGTTATCATTGTTCGAAAAACTGTTAAGTGTTATATATTTTAATACGTTCTATATATTGTGGTGTGAATGACTGTTCATTATTGTGTTCATTGTATAAAGTGTGTTCTAGTAATAAGGTCTAAAAAATGCCGCTCTTTTCAAAATTAAGACAGATCAAAACTAGAAAAGGGGTACTCGAAGAAGCTGTTCCCATCCCACCTAGGGACACTCCAGGGTACTTTATGTATCATAAGCATGGCCTAGATGCCGTATTATTTCTTGATTTATGGGTGGACTACACCAAAGAATTACCAGAGAGTCAGAGATGGCCCACAGCTGGGACCTGGGATGCAGATTGCATCATGAGAGTAGAAGAAGAATTATGGAAAAAGAAAGCCAGACAGTCACAGAAAGATGCCATTGAATTATGGCGTAAAGAATCATATAGACGTACAGAAAAAGCACTCAGACAGGAAGAGAAAGGTAGAGAGAATTCAAATAAAACTCGAGAAAATCTATTACTTGAGGAAGGTAACCGAGTAAACTCAGAACAAATAGATAGACAAAGAAACACTCTTATGAATGGTATGTATCCTCTTCTGGCCGAAGGGTTACCTAAGGCTACCCCGGAAATACCAAAAGACTTAACTCCTCCATTGCTCCCGATAAAAGCACATCCCAAAACACATCCTAAAACAGCAAAGGATGTTTTCCTTTCCTCCTATTTAGATGACGTAGCTCCCGAGTATGCTAATGCCATACCACACATACCGCTTGCCGATGGTGTTCAACACCAAGAGCATCCGTCTGTATCCCCGCAACTACAAACTCCTACGCAAGTCCCAACAGGTCCGTCCGTTTCTACAGTTTTTCCCGCATCTACGATTTCTATCCTACGCCCAACGAATCCTTTCGTGCCTAGCACCTCAGACGGTGCTACAGGAGGTACGACAGACATGTTTGCCACCCCGCCGCGAAATAAACAGACCCTTAGAGATTTAGCACTCCAACGTACACCCCAACTAGCGACATCCGACATGTTTAAAGAACAGCTTGTAGATTGTAGATACGACCCAGTACCAGGTAGACAGGATAAATTGCTCATATCATCACTACGTATAAGACGAGCTACATTATATTTAATGACGATACCAGGAATGAGTGAACACCTAGACGAAATATATCGCTTTGTCCAAACAGGGCGAGGTCCAGAAAGTATTAACGAAGCTATGGAATACCAGAAAGTGGATGTCCAAAGACAACTACTACGTTTTTTCATAAATTGTGTAATTAGGAATCAAGACAGGCCTGGGGCAGATCACGATACCATGCAAAGACTTGTCAAATGGGGTCAGAACATATCAGAAGAGAAACATGATAGACAGGCGTGTATAATCGCCATGTGTCGAAAGATCCGCAAGGAAGTAGAACGAATACATAAAGAAAGACGAGAAACAGACAGAGTAGAATCAGAAGAAGAGGAGGAGCAAGAATCAGAACAATTAGAAACGATAGCTTATGTAGATAGAGGAAGACCCCATAATAATACTAGAGGCTTTAACGACCCGATACGTCCAATACGTCCAGAATATAATAGACATTTTCCAAACCCTATGTTAAATACAAAATCCCCTGAACACCTATTCCAAGCCACAGATAAATTACTCCGAGATCGAAGAGGGTACCATATGCTCGATTCCATGGACGAACAAGAATTAGCCAGGTCAGCAGTACAATGGGCTGACAGTCCCAGCGAATACAATGATGATGTACTTGCACACACGTTTCTGAATCTTGACCCATACGAACAGCGTTTAGCTAGTATATACATGATTCAACACCTCCTTATATTATATAAAAGCCAACACTCCGATCCAGGACCCTTATCTGACATATTGACAGAAGTACTCACGAACATATGGAGAGGGTCAGGTACTGATTTGATTAGGGAAATTCTATAATCCCGAAACCAATATTTAAATTTCGTATGCCCAGAACACGTTCCAGTTCCCATCATGGGAAGAAAAATGTATCACATAGATAGACAGAACCCGTTACGCGAAGTACACCCAATCAGAGGTGACGGTAATAACTTTACACGCGTGTTTGTGTACACGCCTATAACTAAACTGGAATTATTAGAAATGGAGAAAGTAGTACCCAGCCATGACAAAGACCCAGCAGGTTTCCACCGTGAAATAAAGGACATGTTACTCATGGGAGAGTATACCTACCCCGACATTATGAAAATATTAAAAGTCCTATTACCCGCCGGTGTTTATGAGAAACTCAAAGAAAAGGAATGGGAGGTGGGAGACCAAAAGATAGATTGGACAGCATTAGAAAACGAAGAAAGGGCCCGAGCTGCAGGAGCAGGACTTGGGGAAAAGACTACAGCACTAGCAGGACTACTAGTGCAGGTACTGCCACGTTTATTAACTACGAAAAAGGAAGACTGGGGTGCAATATCAGCCTGTAAACAAAAGCCAGATGAAGACACTAGTGATTTCTATTCCCGATTTGAAAAATGTTTTGGTATAAATAGTGGTATAAAAGCCAGTAGTGAGTCATATCCACATCTGTTTGTGACAAAATTAGTTGAAAATTCTCTGCTGCAAGTCAAGAATAGAGTATTGAAATTCGAAAGTACCTGGCAAGGTAATACCCCATCACAGATGTTACAGATGTTACAATATCACCACAATAGAATTAGAGAAGAACAAGAACACGAACAAAGATGTATGAAAGATACAAAAATGAAAATGCTTGTTGCACAGTCAGTTCCAGCTGATGGTCATCAAAAGGGTGATTCCGCAGGTCCTACGAAAGGGACATGCAACTATTGTAAACAACAAGGTCATTATATACACGATTGTCCAGTCCTGAAACATAATATTGCTACAGGTAGAACCCAGGAGAGACCACGTCCACCTAGACAAGATCAGAATCAACAACAAATCCCTCAGCATGCACAACCTAGGTTAGCTCCGCAACAACTAACTCCGCAACAGGCAGCTCCACAACAGATTGTAGCACCACCACAAGCGCAGCCTATTGCTGCAACACAAGCGACAACACAACAGATGTATCAGTATGCACAAGCAGATTATCCCGATTATCAGCGATATACATGAAATAGCCTAGAGAGGGAAGTTGGCTTACCCCTTATTGAGGTTCCTGTAGACCAAGAGGGACCTTATGTGCATAGTGAACTATTAGGGGAAGACAGAAAGTTTTTACTTGATACAGGGGCAAGCAGAACAACTATAAGACGCAGTGAAGTTCCAGGGGCACCCCTCTCAGGCTCACAGAATATTTCCCTTGGATTCTCAGGAAAACCTATAATTAATGACGTAACACAACCTCTTCCACTCACGATTGGTCCATTGACACGTACTACAGATTTATTGCTTACTAAATCATGTCCAGAAAACTTGTTAGGTATAAAAACATTGAAAGCTCTAGGAGCTATAATATGTTGTTCTCCGGAAGGAGTACGATTATTTCTACGTGACTTCAAAGGTCACTACGTATCTAGAGACATGGATCACCGACTGCAGAATTTACCTACACATTTATGGGCACAAGGCCCCACTGATGTTGGTTGCATGAATATTACACCATATCGAGTTACACTGAAAACAGGAATAGTACTACCACGAATGCGACAATACAAGTTACCACCAGATGCTGTAGTGGCTTTACTGCAAATCATTGACGAGCTCATTGCACAAGGAGTGGTTGTCGAAACCGACTCCAATGTATGTAATTCCCCGATAATTCCGATTCTTAAAAGAACGGATCCAAAAGCACCACCAGTATATCGATTAGTTATTGATCTGCGCGAATTAAACAAATGTATTGTACCACAATACCCTGTGGTCCCAGATATCTCTTCATTACTCACAGCTATTGACTCAGAAGCAACGTTCTTCACTGTAATTGATCTCAAGAATGCTTTCTTTAGCGTCCCAATAGATCCGGAAAGTCAATATCTGTTCGGATTCAGTTTAAATGGACGAAGTTTTAAATTCACACGCGCACCTCAAGGGTTTACAGAAAGCCCCAGCATCTATAGCCAAGCACTGAAACGAGAACTTGACAGTATCCACATGCCAGTTAACACTGCCTTGCTTCAATATGTCGATGATCTGCTGATCACCGCCCGAAGCGAACTTGAATGTGAAAAAGCGTCACTGACGGTTTTAAAATTTTTGGCTGACAAGGGGCACAAGGTGTCCCCTTCTAAGCTGCAATTCTGTGTCCAGCGAGTTGTTTACCTTGGGCACTCGCTGTCCAAGGAGGGAAGGCAGCTTACACCCGACCGCATCCAGTTAATTGCTAACATGCCACCACCCAAGACACAAAAGGAGGTGCGGGCTTTTATAGGCCTCACTTCATACTGTAGGCAGTGGATCCCTCAATATGCATTTCTAGCAAAACCACTCATCCAGTTGACAACACAGGAGGCAGCCACATCGACTGTCCTCCCTTGGACTCAAGAACATACACACGCCTTTGAAAGCTTAAAGAAAGCTTTATGCCAAGCACCTGTTTTAGCAACACCATGTTACAATAAACAGTTTACACTCTTTGTTACAGAACGCGAAGGTACTGCCTTGTCAGTACTCACTCAGGAACAAGCAGGATCACACAAACCATGTGCTTATTTCTCTAGTACATTAGATCCAGTAGCTCAGGCTCTTCCTGCGTGCCTGAAATCGGTGGCAGCAACAGCTTTAGCTGTCAGACAAAGCGATGCCATAGTGTTAGGACACCAATTGACAGTACAAGTACCACACGCAGTAGAGGTTCTTTTGAACTGCACACAAACACAACACTTGACTATAGCGAGACTCACCGGTTACGAATTAACATTGTTTCAGCCACACATAGAAATCAGACGTTGTAATACGTTAAATCCTGCCACACTGTTACCAGTGGGCGGAACAGATCCATTGGCACATGATTGTGTCGAAGTCATTACTATCACGACGAAACCCAGACAAGACTTGACAGATATCCCTTTGTTAGATCCAGACTTGACATTGTATGTAGATGGGTCATGTATGAGAACAAGTACAGGAGAGTTAGTGGCCGCTTACGCAGTCACAACAGACACTGAAGTCATTGAAACAAATTGCATTAACACTTTGTCAGCTCAAGCAGCAGAGCTCATCGCTCTGACACAAGCCTGTATTCAAGCCAAAAATAAGAAAGTCAACATATACACGGATTCACGTTATGCATTCGGAGTCGTCCATGACTTCGGCGTACTGTGGCGAGAGAGAGGTTATTTAACTTCTCACGGTTCCCACATCCAACACGGACCCCTCATTCAAGCCCTATTAGACGCGATTCATCTACCTACTGCAATATCGATTATGAAATGCAAAGCCCATACAAAAGTTACCGACATCATTTCTCAGGGTAATGACCTAGCTGACAGAATAGCTAAACAGACTGCTCAGAATCAGACTCACATAACTGACATGACAAAGACAATAGTTCCGACACCAACACATTGCATGACAGTTAAGGATCCCGCCCTCGATGTAATTGACATACAGACACATGCTACACCAGAAGAAATAAAGAAATGGACTGAATTAGGAGGGATCCAAACGGGTCAAGGATGGATGACGAAGGAAAAATCTATATGGTTTCTTCCCGACTCCATGGTTCAAGTTATCATTAACACAATACATAGTCCAGCGCACCTAGGAGAAAAAGCTATGCTAGACAGCATTCAACACATTTGGTTCAACAAACACTTGCGAGCAGCAGCTAAACAAAAAGTTTGTACCTGTATGATATGTTGTCAGTTTAATCCAGGTAAAAGCATTCCCGTAGAGCAGGGTGGATTTCAACCTCCCGATCATGCTTTTGAAGTCCTCCAGATGGATTATATCCAGATGGAACGATGTCGAGGATTCAAATATGTTCTCGTAGTTGTCTGTGCTCTTTCCCGTTGGACAGAAGCCTACCCGGTTTCAGATTACACTGCCCCGACTACTGCCAAACAGTTAGTTCGAGAATTCTTCCCACGGTACGGTTTACCACGTGTTGTCTACTCAGATAACGGCCAGACGTTCTCATCCGAACTAATGAAACACGTTTCCCTTTTGTTAGGCTACCAATGGAAATTCCACTGTGTCCGGCATCCCGAGGCAGCAGGTCTCGTGGAACGCCATAATCAAACACTGAAAATTAGATTGTCCAAAATATGTAGGGAAAAAGGTGTCGATTGGATAGTAGCCTTACCAGTTGCACTCTTTTACATGAGAATGGTAGCACATTCTCGAACAGGGCTATCCCCGTACGAGGTGATCTTCGGTAGACCACCAAATATGTGGGGGACGCCTATACCTCGCAAAATCACTGATGTTGACTGTAATATGCTGACAGATTACCTGGCTTCCTTGATGTCTGCACTACAATCTTGTCGTTCACAGGTAGCCGCAGCTTTTCCCGATAATACTGAGGTGAAGCCCCATGACGTGGTTCCTGGTGACCTGGTTTTGGTCAGGAATTTCGACCGGAAGACCCAACTGGAGCCTAGGTGGAAGTCGCCTAAGTTAGTTCTACTGACTACAAGGACAGCCGTGAAGATCGAAGGACGGAAAGGGTGGTTGCACTCGAGTCATATCAAGAAATTTTATGGACTACCATCCAGTGTGAATACTCAACCCTGTATTCCCTCACAGACAGACTCAAAGCTCCCCTTGGTTGAGCAATCAAAACCAGAACTTTACAAACTAAAATTGAGGTCTAGTAAGTCAGACAATTTGATTGTTTAAGTCCTCTCCAAGGTGAATCGGTTGAATTTGTCTCTGACATGTATCCTCTAGACCGGAATAGAGAAAGAAATCAACAGATGCAGCTGAAAAAACATGCGTATTGTAAATCACTTCGTAGTCACTGCACAGTAACATTATTAATTTTGTTTTTTCTAAGTCTTCTGATCATTATTTCTAGCATACTATTGCACATGTATTACCCTATTCTTAAGCGTGCTTATAAAATAACTGCAGAACATTCTTTTAGCGAATTACCTCCGCATGAGTTGTCCTATAGATTTGCGCTGCGCAACAACACATTCATTAGTATGTTACATCATTCCCATCAGACCAGCAATGCCACAAATTGTTGGATATGTGGCCGACTCCCTCCCTATCAGAACTATAAGGGAGTTTTGCCCCTCTTTCCCTATCCGTTCACACACAATGGCTCCTGTGGAGCATGGTTTAGTTTGATTAATTCCCTAGATTCAAATTCCGCAGTTTATCAAGACAACTGGGTATGGGGAAACCTGAACCTAGTTTTGCTTAAAGTCTGCTACCCTAACAAGGAGGGACTTCCCAAAAGAACAGGAACTGATCTAGAAAATGAAGTATATGGATTAGGTAATTTTACACTTAACCTCATGATCCTGAACGTTGAATCTGAAGCTACACCAATCTTGCCCGCCATGTCAGTATTCCCAGTAAAAGGGGAATTATGTATAAGAAAGAATGGTTCCATACACATGGGCCATAGTAAATGCACCACTGTAATAAAATTCAGTGATCAAGGCAAGTCTACATTTAGAGCTTCCCATCATTCCTACTTCATATGTGGTCAGACCGCATATATATGTCTACCTTTAGATTGGGATGGTACCTGTTACATAGCATTCCTTCTGCCACCTGTTTTCCTAGCTCCTCCTGATTATCACCGAAATACCCATTTAGTACACAATAGACAGCAGAGAGATCTCCCAATTGTTGATTACACCGAAACAGCATGGGAAAAATACACAGATTTCAATAAAGGTTTCTTTCCCTATATAGGTACAGTCACTAATAGTAAGCTGATACGTAGATTAACCAGAACCCTTGAAGCAGTAGTGAACGAAACTATTTCCGCCTTAGGCAATTTAACAGAAGAGCAGTCTGCTATGCGGATTGTTGTGCTTCAAAATCGTCTTGTCCTTGACGTCATCCTGGCCGATAGGGGCGGAGCTTGTAGGGTCATCGGATCAAGTTGCTGCATTTTCATACCAGAAAATTCGCCGTCAGTATATAAAGCCATAACCCGCCTTCATAAGATTATAAGCCAGATACACCAGAGTCCAGGCACCTGGACTTGGTCCGGTTGGTTCTGGGGCGTGTTGTCAGCCTGGGGATGGAGAATCCTATCCTTCCTAGGTATTGGCTTTCTCATACTATTCAGCTGCTGCTTATGTCTACAATGTGGGCCAGCGATTTGTGGTCTGTGTGCCACATCGTGTATCCCACATCCAAGTTTTCGTTCAAGATCTCGGAAGAAGAAAGAAGAACAAATGATGCTATATGAACAGATCGATGGATTGATGAAGATCGATATCTCCTGAGGGTCCGTAGGGGACAAGGAGGGAATGAGGAAATATGAATTTTGTGATCAGTTATGTCCCCTATCGTAGACCCCAACGGCTCCATGTGCATGCTATAAGTACATGTATGTTCCCTCCTGCTCCAGTTTTGAAGACGCAAATATATGTGCGTCCACCGTCAACATGTCCTCTTTCAGATCCGCCATGAATGGGTCAGATATTCCATTCCTAAGTATGAAAGGCCACCGACTTTATGTGGTTCACTTTCCACATTTTACAGATTCAGGCGAGTAGGCCCTGAATTCTGTCATCAAGCCTTTTCCTGCCTTCTGCCTCTGAAGGCTCCAGTCTGAGCCTGCATCTGTATCCATGAACTTTGTCCTACTCCCTGCGCGGCTAACGGTGCCTGATCCAGCATATTGCCTGCCAAAAAACTGTATTTCACCTTCAAGATTATCTACTCCGCTCCTCATCCGATGCATTCCTGTCTAGCAGTTTAGGTAAACATTCCTTCAGCTACCGTGCAAAGGGCCAGGCCTCGCTGTCCTCATGCCAGTAATTCATAGGCCCCGTTACCATGGAATATTCCTACCCCCTCGCATCTCATGTAGACACTTAGACGCTTGTACACGCACTAACAGTCAGTATAGAATAGATTCTATCCTAGAGACCTTTCCTTCTGGATAACACAGTTCTTTAAACATAGGATATTAGATATGATTTGGGATTAGGTTGACATAACCCCCAGACTTTTGTCTCCACATGTAGAGCTAAATGTCAAATCCCCTTCACCCTCTAGTTGCACGTCAATCACACGTCATGCGGCTGCGCGCGCATCTCTGCCAAATATTTCTGCTGACATTGCAGGATTCTTTTATGGATCCACCCACTTGTAACATCATGTTTAATGACGTATTTTAGTTACACCCATGTATACGCCTTTTTTCGTTACGTATGTGTATTATATCTGTATTATCAGCTGTTACGCCTCTTGCATCTGTTTCACTGTAATGCATTTTCTATAAAACTGCTTATCTGTCAATAATATATGCCCTTCCTTCCTGAACTTTCGTGGTGATGGAATAGAAAGCCTACAATTCGAATTGTATTCCTTTGTATAGGAATAAAGCCTTTTAAAACCTCTAATACCACGGATTCTGCCTCTTATATTTACTGAGTTATTCTTACTAGACTTTACCGCATAAAAATAGTACCGGTAACGAAATATTTACCACAATATGTATTTATATATATACATATATATATATTTACATATGTACATTACAAAGTGGCCGTAGCTCTTTACACTATGGAAAAGTAGTCTCCTGATAAAAATACAATAGATATATATATATATATATATATATATATATATATTTATATATATATATATATATATATATATATATATATATATATATATATATAAATATATATATATATATATATTTGTTATGCAAATTTATATATGCATGCATGTATAAATTAATATATGGACATATGCATAAAAATATATGCATATATATATATGCATTATATAAATATGCATGTATATATACTTACAGATATATACATACATATTTTAATGCATTTATATATATGTACATAAGTATATACAATGTATATATATGTATATACATTTCTGAATATAAATGCATATATAGCTATAAATACTGATATGCATATATATATATATATATATATATGCATATATGTTTGCAGTGATAGTGATTACACCTTTATCTGAAGTTGTGGCAATTTGGCACCTATATCCACAGAGATCGTTATCTCACACTTATATATGCAGTGATGGTGTTTTTTTTACTAATAACTACAGAGATGAACATGTTATACCTATATCTGCAGTGATAGTGATCTTACCTTTATATCTGCAGTGACAATAATCTCACACTTCAACATGCAGTTTGATGTGGTACCTATATCTGCAGTGACAGTGGTCTCACACCTATATCTGCAGTGATGGCTAATCTTATACTAATAACTACAGCGATAGACATGTAATACCTATTTCTGCAGTGATAGTGATCTCACTTTTATATCTGCAGTGAGTATAATCTTGCACTTCTAAATGCAGTTTAGTGATGTCAAAACTATATCTGCAGTGATAGTGGGTTCACAACACTATGTGCAGTGTACTAATTATACTTATCATATTGATATTTGTAGTATAGGCATCTCACACCTATATTAGCAGTAATAGTGATCTCACACCAATATCTGCAGTGTACTATTTATACACTTCTATCTGGAGTGTTGGTGATTTCACATTATTGTCTGCAGGTATTGTTATTTAACATCTACATCTGCAGTGATATTGATCTTACACCTATATCTGCAGTAAGTAATTATACTAATATCTGCAATGAAAATTCTCTTACACGTATATCTGTAATAATAATTAAATGACACCTATATCTGCATTAATAGTCAACTTACACCTATATCTGCAGCGATAGTGATCTCACACCTATATTTGCAGTGATAGTAATTGTATTCCTATATCTGCAGTTTTTGTGATTTTACACCTATATTTGCAGCAGTAGCGGTCCGTGGAGGGAGTTCCGTGGGGCGGTGAGGCGGGGCGGGGGAGGGGCAGGGTGGGGAAATGTAAACACCGGAATATGGATGAACGGAGGTAAATACATATTTAAATAAATAAAACGAATTTCGTTGCGCGCGCTGCATCGCATTTTGCGATGCAGCGCGCGCAAAGGAATTCGTTTTATTTATTTAAATGTGTACTTACCTCCGTTCATCCATATTCCGGTGTTTACATTTCCCCACCCTGCCCCTCCCCCGCCCCGCCTCACCGCCTCACGGAACTCCCTCCACGGACCGCTAGTGATTTGCAGTGATAGTGATGGCACACCTATATCTGCAGTAATAGTGATGTCCCACTAATATCTGCAGTGATGGTAATCACACATCAATATTCCCGATAATAGTTATTCCAAACTTATATTTGCAGTAATAGTGATATCATACCTATATCTACAGTGATATCGATCTGACACTTGCAAGTGCAGTGACATATAGTGCGCAAATTGGAAAGTAATGCAAAGTGTTCTTCAAAGTAGCGTGTGTGTGAAACAATGATGTATATGAGACTGTAAGTGTAGTCACTATATTAAATCCATGTAGAATTCTATTCCCGTATATAAAGAAATTAACACTAACTGTACGAGTTTACACGACAGCCTAGCAAACTGTAAGAAAGAAGATGGGCCTCAGAAATAAAAGAAGCCATTAGTGGGGGTTAAGTAGCTGCTGGGCCAAAGTATCTAAATAAGGGAAGGCACCACTTTGTTGAAGGCTGGCGCTTATACAAGTTATGGTAGTACCACGTACAGGCACAGCGCAAAAGCTAGTTTGTATATTAGGAGTATGTAGTGCGTAGGATTATAGTTTTGCATAGGATCAAGTAGTAATTGCAAAAGCTTGTTCTGTACCATTTAAGTACCGAAATAGTTATTAAAAAAAGGGAACCCTATTTTAAATAACAAAAGTATAGCACGTGGCCTTAATTAAAAAATGTATGTGAGCTAGAGATGGTGTGCTAATGTTCCCTTGTCTGCCAAGTAGGTGCGAACGTTAGATTGTAAGGATGAAAGGGGTTGGTTAGGAGTGGCCCAAAGAATAATTAGAGGATATGTTTCACTTGTGCACAAGTGTCAAATAGACGGCGACATCGATAAGAAGGTCCTTTCCTGCTGTGAAAAGAAGATGTAAAAATCTCGCAGTATGTGGTTGAAAGCACAGGGCGCTTTGCTTTAGGCTATGAATTTCGACGGAACAGAAGATGGTGAGATACATACGTTTTGCAAGACTCACAAAAAGTACAGGTAGCAAATGTTAACGCATGCAGCTTATATATATATGAAGAAGTTGTAAGGCAATTGAAGCAAAACACATTAACAAACTCTGCACAGAAAATAATTGTGTTTGTGATATGGCAAAGCAATTGAAAGTGATGACGGAGGGAGTGTATATAATATTAGATGTTGCATTTTTTCTAATTGCTTTTTAAACTTAAATACTGTGCTATTAGGAATAACAAGGCAAACTATATAGTTAGGATAGCTACCCATTATCCCAAAATATATAATGCAAATTAACCCAAAAGCAAGATTTGTTATAGCATAATATGTAAAGCAAATTAAGTCAATCAATCAATCAATCAATCAGTTAATTTGTAAAGCGCGCTACTTACCCGCAAGGGTTTTAAGTCGCTGGGGGGGGGGGGGGGGGGGGCTGCTGCTACTGGTCGAAAAGCCAGGTCTTGAGTTGTCTCCTGAAGGTCAGTAGGTCTTCGGTTTGTCGTAGGTAGAGGGGGAGGGTGTACCATGTCTTGGCGGCGCGGTGGGAGAAGGACCTGCCTCCGGAAGTGGTTCTACGGATGCGCGGGACCGTGGCCAGGGTGTGGTCAGCGGAGCGGAGTATCCTGTTGGGTACGTGGAAGGAGAGTCGGCTGTTGAGGAAGGCTGGGCCGGTTTTGTGGAGTGCCTTGTGTGCGTGGATCAGGAGCTTGAAGGAGATCCTTCTGTCGACGGGGAGCCAGTGTAGGTTCCTCAGGTGGGGGGTGATGTGGTCGCGGTGCGGGACGTCGAGGATCAGGCGTGCAGAGGCGTTCTGGATTCTTTGTAGTCTGTTGATGAGCTTGGACGAGGCTCCGGCGTAGAGGGCGTTTCCGTAGTCGAGTCTGCTGCTGACTAGGGCCTGGGTGACTGTTTTCCTTGTGTTTGTCGGGATCCATCTGTAGATCTTGCGGAGCATGCGGAGGGTGTTGAAGCAGGTGGAGGAGACTACGTTGACTTGTTTGGTCATGGTGAGTTTCGAGTCGAGGATGACTCCCAGGTTGCGTGCGTGGTCGGTAGGGGCCGGGGGGTCCCCAGTGATGCGGGCCACCAGGAGTCGTCCCATGCTGAGGGGTTGGACCCGAGGATGAGGATCTACATCTTGTCTGAGTTCAGCTTAAGTCAGCTTTCCTTCTTCCACTCAGCGACGGCCTTCATTCCCTGGTGGAGGTTGGATTTAGCGGTGAGAGGGTCCTTGGTGAGGGAGAGGATCAGCTGCGTGTCGTCGGCGTAGGAGATTATGTTGAGGTCGTGCTGTTGGGCGATGCGTGCTAGTGGTGCCATGTAGACGCTGAACAGCGTGGGGCTGAGGGAAGATCCCTGTGGGACGCCGCAGATGATCTTGGAGGCCTCGGATCAGAACGGGGGGAGGCGGACTCTCTGAGTTCTGCCGGAGAGGAAAGAGGTGGTCCAGTCCAAGGCCTTCTCCCGGATCCCTGCGTCTTGGAGGCGCGTACGTAGTGTGTGGTGGCAGACGGTGTCGAAGGTGGCGGAGAGATCCAGGAGGATGAGGGCCGCCGTCTCGCCGTTGTCTAGAAGGATACTGATGTCTTCTGTGGCGGCGATAAGGGCGGTTTCGGTGCTGTGGTTGCTGCGGAATCCTGATTGGGAGGGGTTCAGGATGTTGTTGTCTTCGAGGTGACAGGTGAGCTGGATGTTAACTATCTTCTCGATGACCTTTGCTGGGAACGGAAGCAGGGAGATGGGCCAGAAGTTCTTGAGGTCGCTCGGATCCGCCTTGGGTTTCTTCAGTAGGGCGTTGATCTCTGCGTGCTTCCAGTTCTCAGGGAAGGTAGCGGTCTCAAAGGAGAGGTTGATGATGTTGCGCAGGTGGGGTGCGATGGAATTGCTGGCTTTGTTGAAGATGTGGTGTGGGAGAGGGTCGGACAGGGATCCGGAGTGGATTGTGCCCATGATCTTGATCGTGTCCTTGATGCTCACGTTGGCCCAGGTTGTCAGGGAGTGTTGGATGGTGGGGTGCGGTGGGTCCGGTGCGACGAGGCCCGTAGGGGTTGTCCGGTGTTTGAAGCTGTCATGGATGTCGGTGATTTTTTGGTGAAAGAAGGTGGCGAGGGAGTCGAACAGGGCTTGCGATGGCGGGATGTTGTTGGCGCTGGAGCTGGGGTTGGAGAGTTCCTTCACGATGTTGAAGAGCTCCTTGCTGTTGTGTGCGTTGTTGTCAAGGCAGTCTGTGAAGGAGGTCCTTTTGGCGGTCCTGATGAGGTGGTGGTGGTTGCGGATGGCGTCTTTGTGGGCAGCGCAGCTGTCCGGCGTCTTGTCGCTATGCCATATGTTCTCCAATTTCTGGCAGGTGCGCTTTGAGGCGAGGAGTTCCGGGGTGAACCAGCTGGCTCTTTTGCTGGTGTCAGCTAGTGCCCACCTTTATTAAGGCCACAACAGTAAACGCAGATTTGGTACATTAAATTGACTGTACACGTCTGTAAGTGCAGGATGATAGTATCACCCTAAAAACTGCAAGTAACAAAAGTCTGTTTAAGGCCCTGCGTTTCACAATGCATACACCTAATAAATGTAGCTCTTTGCCAATTTTTTCAAGGGAAATTTTTGTTTGTACCTTTGATGCTTGACTGTTGTTTTTTTGGCTAGTTTACAAATGCCTCAGCATATGCTCAATTTGCCCACCTTAAAAGGCAACATGTAGACCCCCAGAAGCATATAAAAAATAATCCGTCCTACGTCCAGCAAAATATAATATATATTTAAGGAAAATAGGTAATGAAAAAAAGCTTCCCTTTAGGTTTATATGTAAGGTACACTGCTATAATGTGCACCACGTAATAAAGGCACCACTAATAATAGCATATATGACTTTTTTTTTTTTAAACTGTACATGTTTATAGGTGCGGCATAATCCTAGCAGCATGCAAGCTTAAGACATAAACATCCGTTAAAGGTCACATGTCTAGCCTCTTTTTGAAAAATAATAAAAATGGCAGTGTGCCCTAATGTAAAAGGCTAATAGGCTATATTAACGTTTTATGCTTATAGCAGTTTCCCACTGATTTGTCCTATTATGACAAATTAAATGTTTTCCCACACTAGCAAAACTAAAACATACCATGGACGTGGGTCCAAATGTATGTAAAAATACGTCTAACGCTGTACTACAAACAATCGATAAAATAAATTAGTAGCTGAAACAAATTACTTCTATTTTCCGAAATAGAAGGTGCACTGCTATAGTTAGTATTTCCCCCAAAATTTCTCAATAATAATCCCGTATATCTCTAAAAACGTGAACCTGTATGTTAGCCAAGTAACTTAAACCACCTCACGGCCAGGTACAAATAACTAAAAAATAAAAAAATATAATGTACACAATGTAGAACGTTAAGCTGCCCCAGGTCAGTCCGGTCTCACGAGCTCCCCGTCCTCTGGCCACCTGTGATTAGCATCAGGGCTTGACACACCATAAAGTCTTTTCATCCTACACGAGCCTCCAGCTAATCTCTTTCACACCTGACTGTTCCTGCTTTATGGCTTGTTTTCCAAACAGGAGATGCTCATGTTTATTGGGGCCTATCGATATCTGATGTGGGATCTGAGCCTTGCTGGGTAAATAATTGTGGGCTGGCTTAACTGGAATGTGGGATGGTCATCATGACTCTGCCTTTTCGTTTGAAATGTATACATATAAATGACCATGCCATAAAACAAGGAATGTATGCCTGAAGCAGGATATTTGTATTTAAGGAGAAGCCCGTTTCTGTGATTTTTAGCAGTCTCCTGAGAACATACACGCTGTTGTACTTCTAGGATACCTGTGATTGGTCTGCAGCCAATAAACTGATCTTTGACTTCACCCAGAAGACTCTGTGTTTCTGTAGGTCTGAAACAGGAAGAACCCGAAGTCATAGGGTGTGTTCCCCTGCACCGCTGGGCTTAAAATTCCCAGTACTTCAATGTGAGGAGGATCAAGGAAACAGGTGCACTCCCATGGAGTGCTTGCAGGGTAAAAAGAGTCCCCTCAAGTATGCTGTGGAATAATACAACAACTCATCTACTGAAGCCCTCATTACATTTAGTGGTTTTCCTGGGCATGAGGGGTTGCTTGACCAATAAGGGCCATTACAACTTTCCTGGTGTATCCAGGCCAGGAACTACTGGGCCAGTAAATACCGAACTGGAAAATCCTGGGCCCAGCGACCCTAGAAGCAGATCCTTATATGGCTCTGAATGGATGCACTCCCCATCCAACAACGAAGGGAACAGCAAATGCTCCTCCCTGAACTACTTGGACCTTCTTCTGCCATCCTCAGCAAAGCCCTCGAAATATTCCCCCCAGTCATTTACCATATGTCCAAGTAGGTAGTAAATGTGTGAGTCTTTGGGCCTATAATTGCCCTTGGAACAGGGAAAAAGATGAATATGCAGAATTGAACCCGGGATTCCCAAGTCCACTGTTATCAGCGATTTTGGCCCCCGGGAACCCTGCATCTACTCACATCAGAGAAGCTGGCCCAAGCACAACAAAGAAGTCTTTAACAGAACAATAACAACAAATGAGGAGTGGGTAGAGGATGTGGCCTAATGGCCAGAGCTGCCAACTTTGGAGCTGGAGAACCAGGTTCGAAACTCGGCGTCAGCCCAACATCCTGTGATTCTGGATAAATTACTTAATCTCCATGTGCCTACCAAAAATGAATGTTTCCTTGTGTAACATAACTGGTGCTCATGTAAAGCGCTCCAATACCTTCGGGTCGAGCTCGCTCTATATAAATCTGAATAAAAAGTGAAGCGGATATCCAACAAGCAGAGACATACTTGGATATGAACACCTCTCCAACACAGAAAGAAGAAATCATCACTGGCATCCGATCTCATAAGAATGGATAAACTCCTGGCCAAGACAACCTGAATGCAGAAATGTTCAAGGCAGACCCTGAAACATCAGCCAAGATCCTCAAATCACTGTTTACATCGCTTTGGGAAGGAAAGAAGGTGCCAGGTGACTGGAACCAAGGCATTGTCATCAAGATTACAAAGCAGTGAGCATCAACCAACTCTAATAACTGGTGTGGAATCACTCTTTTGTCAATCCACAGTAAAATCCTAGTGAAGATCATTATACAGCTCATTTCTGATGTTGTGAACAAGCAGTTAAGAAAAGAACAGGCTTGGTTCTGAAAGGGTAGAGGGTGCGTTGATCAGATCCTAACTCTATGCAACAACACAGACCAGGGCACAAAGTGGCAGAGACAACTATACAGCAGCTTAATTGATTTTGAGAAATGTTTTAACAGTTTCCACTGTGACAGCCTCTGGCATATACTCAGAGCCTATGGCATACTGCAGGGGATAGTTCTTCACATCAAGGGTTTGTTTGATAATTTTACCTGCAGGGTGGGAGACAGTAAGTATAGCTTCGAAGTCAGGAGCGGTGTGAGAGAAGGATGCTTGATGTCTGCGTTGCTCTTCAATCTAGTCATCGACTGGGTGATGCAATGCACAACAGAAGACCAAGCCAGAGGAATGAGATGGACCTTGACTATGAGGTTGGCCTAGCCTTGCTCTTTAACACACCAGTATGTGCAGGAAAAGATGCTTAAACTCCATAAGTGAGAGAGGACAAGCAGCGAATAAATTAAGGTTACTGAAGCCGCACCTAGGTATAAATACAGGGAACTGATATGCTAAGGTGGATTTTCCCTTCTGAGTTCACTCCTCTTCTTATTCCTGACCTGGACCCCAATAAATGTCACATGCTCTGGCCTCAGAATCAGAACACTCTTCGACCTTTGTAGTCATAGGTCAATTTATATGGAAACATGTTTCTGTTTTTGGTAATTTTCCTCTGTGTGCTCCCCTACCTGGGTGGACCCGACTGACCTGTACAATAGTTAATCTGCTCCTATCCTGGTTGTCAGCCTTTCACTCCTAGGTGACTCCATAAATGAACACATATTTCTCTCCTATTTCCTTTGATTTACATCCTCACAACTTCTGGGTGGTTACTATTAGAATAGCAGTCTATTGGCAAGTGTATGTCTTGTGTTGCACTCTTCTCCCCTGGATTGACTCCTGGCAAGGATTGGACATCAAGAGAGTCTGCGTTGAGTCCCCTTCTTGTTTGCCTGGTGAAAGAGAGACTATTCCCAGTAGCCATGGTGATATTCTGTATTGTGCAATGTATCAAATGTCTCCTTATAAGGGACCCAGTTACAAGAACAAAAACACAAAGGGTAAAAAAAAACCTCCTTGGCAATTATGTTGTTCTTACTTGAAGTTGAAGATCAATAGAGAAGTTACTAAGAAGGCACAAACTCCTCCTGGTATCAGGAAAAGGGACAAGGCAAAGAAGAATGGACAAAAACAGAAGCAAAGGTGCAAAGAACATGAAAAACATTAGGGGTACTAATCTGCGGTGAAGCATCCATCACTTGAAATGCCACATTATATATGACTCTGACAGAAACTGACTTTACAGGAAAAGATGAATTCATCTTAAACTGCAACCTCCTAAAGAAGTTTCTCAACAGACTACCGTCTTGGAAAATGCATTTTATAAGACTCATCCACACACCTTTTCCTGAAACGTTTAGAGTCAGTTTAGCACACGAAGAAGAAACCCAAGTTTGACATTCCTTGCCCACTGCTGGGCTCTGCAGTCCCACACCCACCTGTCACAGCTGACACTCCATGCGGCTGGTAGAACACCACTCATGGTAACTGCAAATGCAGAAACACAAGTGTGGGCAAAAAACACTTTGGCAATCTCCATGGTTCTTGATTGTAATTGAGAGTCAAGACTGATTGATAAATACAGCACCAAACCATTGTGAATCAGGGTTGAGAAAGAGCACAGCATAAGTCTTCCTGAAGGTCAAATCTGAAAGAAAAGCCAGATGAAAAAAAGAAAAAAAACAGGGGCAAAATAAATAGCAATGGATGATGTATTTGATGAAAAGTCATGGAACAAATATGTCGTGATACATCCTTCTCAAGCCCAAGTCTGCTTACATATGCTTAAGACAGGAAGTGATATTCCAGGAACAAAGATAATGGCCATCTTCACTTGGGGTTTTCAGAGAGAAAACACTGGCGAGACAACCATCTCCGGTAGGCATACATAAAAGGTTACACCTGCCTACTCCTTTGGGTAAATCACGTTTCCATATAAAGGATTGCGTCAAAAGAAGAAGCTGCTCTTGACATCCCCTATGCCTCCGCACCTTTCATCCATCTCCTGGACTCAGTGCTCTACATAGCCCTTGAAACTGACGTGACCACGGAGACACTGATGCCAGGAGGGTGGAGTGTAGGAGAACTCCCACTGTGAACTGAGCAGGTGTACCAGAGATGTTCTGCCTTTACCACACACAACGAAAAGCCGAAGGATCACACTGCTGGTGAGTCAGGCTCTGATTCCTATTCTGAGATGTAATATGATAAACTTATAATGCTATATTTTTTGCTTTCTTGGATTGCATACTTGATGGTCTGGAACTCCCCACCTAGATTAATGACCTCTTTGCTTCAGTTGCTAACTCTAGAACGTGCACCTTTGCCACCCTTCTGTACCTTATTTTTAAGTGTATACATCAGAGGACAGGTCTCACACCCCATGGAACCTCCTAAAGCCCAAAAAGTGAAGTGCGGAGGTTTGGTGGTGTATTGGCTATACCCTCTTTACTGGGTATACCCTTTAACCCAAACGTTAAATAATTAGACACATTTGAAAGGGGTATCAACACTCTGAAGTCTCCTTTGCAAATGCATGCACTACAGTTTTAGCGTCTATGGTAGCCCATATACGAACCCATTGAAATAATGTAGATCAATAAAAAACAAAACTCAAGTCCTTAGCTGTGGTATACTGTTTCTGTATTGTTTGAAAGATGCTTTAAAAGTTAATCAATAAATCAGAGGCAACAACATTTTTATAGGTAGTCTCAGAAAAATATTAATCCAAAATGTGGTAATCAAGGTTCTTATATATTCAAAAGTAAAGCCATTCCTTAAGCTTCGTGAGTGAGAGGTCTGCCAACAAGTGTTTCACCCCCTGTAGGCTCGCTGGCTTGGGGCTTTTTGGGGCTGAATATGTGGTGTAGGCATGGTTCTTTGGAAGCTCCCAAGTGGATGGATTTCATGGTGGAGGTGGTGTCCTGGGTGAAGAGGATATTCCAGGTGGTCAGTGTTGTGGTTTGTGTCGGTTATGGTGGTGGAGTATCTATTGAGGAAGTTGGAAGTTGCTCCTCAATTCAGAATCTCTTAGGAGACAGACAGGCTCAATCCACACTTTGGAGTTCTGCAGATTATGTTTGATTAAATTGTTGCCCTGGAGATTTTGAGACAGACATTGTCTATGTGTGAATTTGCACTGCTAGTTTTACAGCCACTCTGAGCCGCTCCTGCCTTATTTTCTGTGCTATTACGCCAGATATGTCTCTCTTCCACCCACAAAGGGTATCTACTGGAGCTGTGGATATAGCTCTATGGACATAGCTCCATCTACATTTAGAAACCGATAGGGGAGCTCCGCGTTAGTATTGAGCGGTCTGCCAGGTGCCAGATTTGTCTCAGGATGTCCCCCTTGTTGCCCTGTTATTGATGTTGTTAGCGCCCTAGAGAAGGTGTGACCAAGATTGTGGATCCCCACTGAAACGCGCGTCAGCGCACTACTAGATAACAAGACGTGATTATTAGTGAACTTAATGTATGATATATCAAGCAATGATTCTTAAGAAACACATCTATTACATATTTGTATGCAAAATAATTGAATATTGAAATATTTTTCTCTCTCTTTTATATATGTGTTTTCATTTGTTTTTGTGCTGTTATCGTCGTGTTGGTCTGTGGGTTTTTGATATGTATACAGGTGTCCGTTGAATGAATGCGGTGTGAGTTGTATGGGTGATGAGTCTGAGTATCAGTGGGGGTAGGTCTATGGTTACTCCTGAGAGTACGGTATTTCCCTTTCTTAATATTCATGGACCCTTGGAATGTCTTGTGTTGTGACATGTACGGATATATATATATATATATATATATATTTATGTGGATATGACCACAATAAACAATATTTTTTTTTAATAAAAACTTTGGATGATGACATTGATGATCCTTTTTGTGTCTGATAAACATAATTGCTGAAAATATATACATATATACCATGACTCCGAGATGACTTGGTAGGCATCCTTGAAGTATGGTGAGATACTCCACCAATTGAATCCTTCAGGCAGTCGTTCTATGTTTTTTTTTGCTTTTGCATTCGTTCCCCTGTCTCTTCTGCCTGTCATTTGCTTGCTCAGAGGCCCACTTCTGTTTTTGATGTATCTGTCGAGGAAGTCTGTAGGTGTGTGTTGGGGTATATGGTTGCGATCTTGTCATGGAAGAAGTGGACGAGGTTGTCGCATATCTCCTGTGAGGGTGTGATGTTGTTTTCGCTGGCAGCAGGGTTGGAGAACTCCTTAAAGGTGTTGACAAGTTCTTTGGTGTTGTTGACGCTGGTTTCGATGTGTGCAGCAAGGGCTGTCTTCTTTTTGCCCTCAGCAGACGGCGGTAGAGCTTGTTTTTCTGTTCTGAGTTCTTGGGTGTACCAGCTTGCCTTTTGGAGGATTTTCTCTGGATGTTGCTCTTGATGAGGACATTGCTGTCAGTGCAATTGATGATCCAGGTGTTGAAGTTTTTCACTCCCTGTTTGAGGTTTGTTAACGTAGAAGGGTTGGAGGTGTTGGGGGTGTTCGCCTAACTGGTCTCTGAGATTTTGTTCCACCTCCTGTGGGGGGCGTTGCTCATTTTGGAGGTGGTGGTGTGGTGGCTGGAGATGCTGAAGTGAACGATGAACTGATCGTTCCATGTGAGTTCTGTGACATGCTTGTATTTGATGCGGTTGGTGGAGGTGAAAATTGGGCTAGACTGACGGCACTATCTGGGCTGAAGATGCACATGCACTGAGGATGCACTACTTGGCAGCATTCTGACAATGAACTCCACTTCCCAGAAGGCCATGAACTATTGTTCAGGAGAGACGGCTGACATCTTGAATATCTGGGTATATCTTCCCTTGTGACCCACAGTGCGTTTGCTAGGCAATCATGAAGAGTGTCAGCAGGACCTAGCTACATGGATCTCGGATTTCCTTGCAAAGACATATTGCTTCTTATGGATTCGTTTGATGGGAATTAACTGGCACATGCATCAACAAAGACTTTTGCGATTCCTTAATTGCGATTTTTAAGGAATCGCAATTAAGGAATTGCAAAAGCCTATGCATGTAGGAATCGCTATAAAAATAGCGATTCCTACAAATTCCTTAATTGCGACTCGCAAATTGCGAGTCGCAATTAAGGAATGCCGTCCCAATCATTCCTATGGGCCTCCAGGCCCATAGGAATGATTTGGAGATTGCATGAGCAAATTGCGAGTACCAGTAGGTACTCGCAAATTGCTCATGCAATTTCAAGGGTGCAAGGGTGTCAAAATTACACCCTATTGCACCCCTGAAATTGATCTGTGCACACATGTTGCACACACACATGCTCTAAGGGCATGTGTGTGCGTAACATGAAACTTTGAAAAATGGACAAAAGTGCATTTTTCAAAGTTTTTGCAAATTACCATGAAGTTCAACTTCATGGTAATTTGCTCCCCCTATTAGCGAAATCGCTAATATTTTCACATTAATGCATTGCATTTAAGGAATCTCAATTTGGGATTCCTTAAATGCAATCGCAATTTAAGGAATCGCTATTTAGAGACTCCTTAAATTGCGATTTTTGCATTTGGGATGATGCATCCCAAATGCAAAAATACCGGTCGCAAAGGGGCAGATTCTGCTAATCTGCCCGTTTGCAACCAGTTTTCTCGTTGATGCATGTGGCCCATAGAGAAGTATTTAGAAAATCGAGTTGTTGATGAAAATAAACTTTCAAATAATTCTTGAACATTTATATTAACTTTTCTAAGAAAGGGGTTGTTATATTTTACTACGTTTATCCTGTGATGGAACAGGATGGAATCTTAGACTGGACTATGTGGCGCATGTTTATGTGAATGTCACAGATAACATATTCTAATTCTAGCATGAACATTTGAATTGCCAAGACTAGGGAACAACAGAATATGAACATAGTTCCTTACTTTGCAGTTCTGCGAAAGTCAAGAAGAAACTATCACTGATCTTCCACAAGAAAATGCATAGTGGCAAAGCTCAAGGTAGTTAGTCAAGTCATAGGGTGAAGTGCTAGTTAATTTATGTTTGAAATACAATGTGAGTTCATTTTTCTGGAAATACAAGTTCCACATCAATGTACAGAGAGTTGGTTACACAGGGGTAAAGTATATCCATTCATGAATACAGTTAAGCATAGAACTTTCTATAAAAAGTTACTTAAGATAGCACTTTCTAATGTAGTTGTCTACTACAACTTCGAGACATCCATGAGCAACGAAGTGACAAGTCAGAGTGGTAAAGTCCTGGATCTCTGTTTTCTCTCTTACCCCATTCCACTTTGCTGGTTTCTTCCACTGGCCCTCATATTACTCTGCATGTGGTCACTGGTAGAGGTGGTGAGGTATGGAAAAATGCATCACTCCCACAGGATTGCGAACACAGAGGCTATTGCATCCCGACATGCCTGAATTCTTTCACCTGGATTACACAAACAGACCTTAGTGTGAAAATTCCTCCTAGACAATGAAACATTTCAAAAACGTGTTGGCCACGACTACTTCTGCTTTTTGATCCTAAGTTCACATTACCCCAGGCATTGTGACTTTGCACTAGCTTCTAGTCTCTTGCCAGATCAGTCCAATACATTGTGAATACAATAACAAGCATTGCAAGGAATCAAGCTAAGATTATTCCAGCAAACCTTTCAGACACACCACCCGACACACAGCCTCCATTACAACACTCTTCTATAACTTCTTAAGATGACGCATTTCAGGAAAACCCCATTGGAGGTGGTTCATCCTGAGTCCAAGCTTGCAAACTTTTGGACTTCCTCCATGTCCAGACACTGAGATTACAAACCCACTTTGTCTACTATGACGCCATAGAAACTTGTTTTTCAAGATTCCACTCTTTCGGTATCTTCTCAAATACCTTGTTAAGACCACTTAATAACCACTGAACCACTGGCCTTAGATGGAGGGAACTGGGCAGTACACTCTATATTTGGAGATTCATGGATCAAGTCAATGTTAATAAATATTGCATCAAGTGAGCTCTATCAGGCGAGCTCTATCAGTTCTCATATACTCTATAAACATATTCCTCAACCAGGAGACCTGAGCGGAGTGACACACTGCCCTTGCCTGATGCTGCTGGGTCTTGGATCAACCCAGATACCTGACTTCTCTGTCTGCAGCTCTTTGTGCAGGCCACTCAACTGCCAGCCTCTGAGAAGGGTAGCCTGTCAATATGGGTTTAGAGGGCTGCAGGGCCATCAGGATCCTCCCTTCCCACTTTAGCAGCTTGAGCAGAGTGAGTGTCATTGGGCGGCTCTGTTATGTACAGTATCTAAATTGATGTTTACAATACTTTTGAAGGGAGTGGATTTATGAAAAAAAACAAAAGGAAGAATTATGAAATGGAAAAAAGAAAAGGAAGAACTATTTCAGATATTATTTAAATAGGAGTATTCATTTTTCTGGCTATCCCACCAGATTTGGAGGAGGGAGAGTCTGACAGCCTGAAGTTCTGCTGCCCCACTGGCTTGTCTGTCAGTGGAAGAACAGCAGAACAGTGCACAGACATACTAGGGTGCAAGATGGCTGACTTCAGTATCACTCAAATTTCACATGTACTTTAGGGTGCCGATTACGATCCTGTAAAAACCGGGTACGAACCGTCGGACGGAGCATATTCTCCGTCCGACGCGTACCCGGTTGTCAAAACTTACAAACATGGAATTACGAATCGCACGGAAACTCCATTTCCGTACGATTCGTACAAAACCCCGACCGACGAAAATAAACATACAAATGCGATCCGGGAAAGCGCCGACGTGACGTCGGGACGCACGCAGCCTGCCATTCACGAACCAGGAATTACGATTCGCACCGACGTCATCCCGCACGGTGAATATTTTCCGGCTGCCAAAAACTGCCGGGAAATCAGGACGACGCGAACAAGGAGTACCTGTACACGACGGACAGACATGGACCCGAACCTACGTGTCATCCCGGCCCTCATAGCAGTCGACCTCCTCTACAGGTTCGGACGCAGACGCCGCAGAAGGTCAGAACAACAAAGGGAGGGGGTAGAGGGGGGGGCAGGACCAGGGGCAGGCCTCAAAACCCCCACCAAAGTCACACAGCACACATGCCCTGGACATACCTGACCCCCAGGCCCTGGTCACTACGAGGGGGTGGGGGCGTGTCCAGCAAAGCCAGCGTCCGCCACAACGGAAGTGCTTGACGACGCGAACCGCCAACACAACAATACAGGTACGTCCCGTACCCACGCCTTAAGAGCGTGGGTACGAGTCGTACCCCGCCCACACCTACGTCATCCCAACAATGGCGGGAAGGCTGTACCCACGTGGCAAAGGCCTGGGTACGGCCCGCACAAGCATCACATAGCGTGGGGACGGATATGTACAGACCGTACCCCCACCCCCGTATGCATGGAGCGTACCCCCCACCCCAACAGTGTAAGTACGACCCGTACCCTCACCCGCGGTCGTATGGAGCGTACCCCCCACCCCAACAGTGTAAGTACGACCCGTACCCTCACCCGCGTACGTATGGAGCGTACCCCCACCCCAACAGTGTAAGTATGACCCGTACCCTCACCCGCGTACGTATGGTGCATACCCCCACCCCAACAGTGTAAGTACGACCCGTACCCTCACCCGCGGACGTACGTACCCCCACCCCAACAGTGTAAGTACGACCCGTACCCTCACCCGCGGACGTACGCACCCCCACCCCAACAGTGTAAGTACGACCCGTACCCTCACCCGCGTACGTATGGAGCGTACCCGCACCCCAACAGTGTAAGTACGACCCGTACCCTCACCCGCGTACGTATGGTGCGTACCCCCACCCCAACAGTGTAAGTACGACCCGTACCCTCACCCGCGGATGTACGTACCCCCAGCGTCTGCCACAACGGAAGTGCTTGACGACGCGAACCGCCAACACAACAATACAGGTACGTCCCGTACCCACGCCTTAAGAGCCCGCACAAGCATCACATAGCGTGGGGACGGATATGTACAGACCGTACCCCCACCCCCGTATGCATGGAGCGTACCCCCCACCCCAACAGTGTAAGTACGACCCGTACCCTCACCCGCGGTCGTATGGAGCGTACCCCCCACCCCAACAGTGTAAGTACGACCCGTACCCTCACCCGCGTACGTATGGAGCGTACCCCCACCCCAACAGTGTAAGTATGACCCGTACCCTCACCCGCAGACGTACGTACCCCCACCCCAACAGTGTAAGTATGACCCGTACCCTCACCCGCGGACGGAAGTACCCCCACCCCAACAGTGTATGTACGGACCGTACCCCCACCCCAACAGTGTATGCACGGACCGTACCCCCACCCCAACTGTGTATGTACGACCCGTACCCTCACACGCATACGTATGGAGCGTACCCCCCACCCCAACAGTGTAAGTACGACCCGTACCCTCACCCGCGTACGTATGGAGCGTACCCCCACCGCAACAGTGTATGTACGACACGTACCCCCACCACGTATGCATGGAGCTAACCCACACCGGTGTATGTTCTAAGCGTACATATCGTGAAATAGGAGGGGTGGGTGCAAAGTCCTCCCAGCAGTGCCCAGACACAGGAGGGGTGGGTGCAGAGACCTCCCAGCAGTGCCCAGACACAGGAGGGGTGGGTGCCCATCACTCCCAGCAGTGCCCAGACACAGGAGGGGTGGGTGCAGAGTCCTCCCAGCAGTGCCCAGACACAGGAGGGGTGGGTGCAGAGTCCTCCCAGCAGTGCCCAGACACAGGAGGGGTGGGTGCCCATCACTCCCAGCAGTGTCCAGACACAGGAGGGGTGGGTGCAGAGTCCTCCCAGCAGTGCCCAGACACAGGAGGGGTGGGTGCCTATCACTCCCAGCAGTGCCCAGACACAGGAGGGGTGGGTGCAGAGTCCTCCCAGCAGTGCCCAGACACAGGAGGGGTGTGTGCCTATCACTCCCAGCAGTGCCCAGAGACAGGAGGGGTGTGTGCCTATCACTCCCAGCAGTGCCCAGAGACAGGAGGTGTGGGTGCCTAACACTCCCAGCAGTGCCCATGGAACGCAAAGGGTGGAGTAGCCACAGATACCATGCCCACAAATGTCAGTCATTTGCACAAAGACCCTGCAGTACATGTACCACATGTGTGCGAGGCTGGGAGTATGCGCATGCATAGCGCCGAAAAGAAAACATGTCCACATGAAGTCATGTCAATAGTCCACATACACAAGTACAATGACTACCAAGGATGCCACGAATGATGCAGGTGGAGACATCGCTCAGCATGCATGTGCAAAGTTGAAGGAGTCCGTCACACACCCAGCTAATGTACACACAGCTCAGCGCTAAATATTGGGAACACCCTGCAGGGAAGATGTCAGGGTACACAGAGGAATGAATACACCTTGGGACAATTTCACCATGCAGTAACTGCTTACATGAACAGAGAAACCTAGCTAACACCGTGTGATGGCACACAGATACCAGGGTCCCCCCTATGACCAGCACACTACTACATTTCCCACACACCCAACACATGATTACCACCCAAAATCATGTAGCAGCCCCACCAACAGCAACATCAGAAAAGCAGTAGTGTTCAAAGGAAACAAAAATGACTTTAATCAGAATGCTCTTAAATAGTGTGTTCGTAGAAAGTTCAATATTTACAAAGCCCATAGGGCAGTCCATGAGTCACAGCTGGACGGGGGACACAGTGGGACGCGTGTCCCCTAGCTTGCCTGCACAGTCAGACTCCTTCGTCTTCCACAGCGGGGAGGGCATCATGTTGGGGGGAAGGACCAGTCACCGCAGGGACAGGAGGGCGAAGGGTAGGCGTCGTGGGTGCAGGGATGGAGGACTCCACCACAGGGGGTGGGGCAGGGCCAAAGGCGGAGGCCAGGATCTCGCTGCACACCTTAGCAAGGTCCTCCAGCGTCTCCCCTGCACCCGAAGGAACCACAGGCCCCGAGGAGGAAGGGGGGCGGAGGGATGGGTCGCAGCGCCACTGGGGGAGGGTGTGGACAGGGGGGGGACTCAACCACCCTGACCGGGGACTCCCTTGACCGCTTGCGGGGTGGTGTCACAGTGGGGCTCAGGGACAGAGCGGCCATGAAGGAGTCCTTGCCGGATATGTGGCCAGGAGAGCTGAGGGGAGGGGATTTGGAGGGAGTGGATTGGGTGGAATGCGGACTCCCACTCTGGCTGCGTGTTTTACGTTTGCCCCCTGACCCAGTGGGTGTGCCTACCTCACCCTGTGTGTGCGTGCCAGGAGGTGTGCGTATGACCTTCCCTGCTGGTGTGGTGCCTGTGTCTGTTGTGGTGGGTGCATGCTGACGTCTGGGTGTACGTGGGACAGGCATGGGAGTGGGAAGTGTGGATGGGGCAGGGGTAGGGGGTGGGACGTAGCGCTGCAGGAGACCCGCTGCTGCAGTCAGTGTCGAGTCTATGGACCTCAGCAACTGGCGTTGGTCAGCCTGCGCCGAAAAAATGCCCTCCAAGTATGCCTCCATGTTGTGCAGCACTTGGCTGTGGCCATGGAGGACATTAAGGATCGCAGCCTGACCAACCTGCAACTGCCGCTGGATGTCCACAGACTCGGCATTGGCGGCAGCAGTGGAGACAGGGGCAGGGGGTGCGGTGCCTGGCAGGAAGGAGACATGTGGTGACCGTGGACGTTGGGAAGGGACACGAGCAAGTGGGAGGCGGCTGATGGCAATGGAGGGGGCGGGGTGCGATGTTGTTCCGCTGTCAGCTGCTGGTGCAGCCTCCGCCCACTCGGAGAGATCATCCTCGGACCCGTCGGCTTCATATTCGGTGGTACCAGTGGACAGGTCCTCGGCCTCACTCTCCTCCGCCTCTGTACCACTCAATGTGCCAGCCACGATGTCAACGCTGGCACTGGTGCTCGGTCCCTCTGCTCCGTCTGTGCTCATGTCTCCCTCCGTGTCCCCCGACGATGCTGTGGGCAAGGTGAAGAGACAGCAATTAATCACACACCTGTACACATATGTCACATGAGTCCAATCTACATAGGTTACAGTGCATAGCCTGCAAAGAAAGTTAAGTAACATCTACAAAACAAGGTACAGATGTAGGGCATGCAACACACAGTTGGTTGACCCACCATGCCACAGAAAATCCATGGAGAGCATGACACAATAGCAAATGACATGAAATGGAGTTTGACATAGGAGCCAGGCCCTGGGGACAATCCAGCACTGCATCTGCACCACACAGCGTTGCCGACAATAGGGATGAGGAGGGATCAAATCCATGTGCTTGAGGCACATGCTGCATAGGTAATACTGAAAACATGCCCAACATGACTGGCTCACTGCACCTTGAGTGTATGTCCAGACAAACATCACACACTGGCCAGACCTAGCAAGGAGAATTCTGGTTTTGACATGTAGGCTTGGCCCGCACCAACCACCCCCTACATGAGACAATTTGTTGAGACACAGGTGGCACTTACATCTCTTAGTCTGGGTGAAATACACAGGGGATGCATAAATGCAAGATTGGGCGCCAAATACCCGAGGTGCGCCTGTCCAAATAATCATGTACAAATGGCCATCATCAGATGATTGTAACAAGACACACAGGCACTGGCCACTGTGACTATGAACAAGGAAAATCAGGTCAGGCTGTACAGTGGACACTTGTACTACATTTCACGTCAATATACATGGTGCCAGGGGACAATGGCACAGAGCACAACCTATGCTGTAGACACTGAGAGTGTCCACGTTTTGTGATGACACACATGACACCTATGAAAATATGCCCCAGGGGACAGTAGTGGCAACACAACTCCATGGTCCTGAATGGGAATGACTGCAACACACGCCACCATCCCTGCACTATGCGTATCGCACACTCATGCACATCATGTCATAGGCCACAACATAGGACATGCGCGCTGTAAGGCATGACACTTGTGAGACTAACTCCCATGTCTGGACTCTGCATCAGTGCCAACTGACATGGAACCCACATGTACTGAACTGGACAGGGCACAGGCAAGGTCCCCAAACCTGTTACACACCACCCCCACACATGATGCTACAGGCATAGTTCACGTGGAGAAAGCGCCAGCCTACATTACCTTGGGAAGGAGTGACTACACACAGACCAGGGAACACATTGCAAGGAGGGGAAGGGAGGCAGGAGAGCACAGCTATACTGTGGGTAACTGGATCTGCACAGCACCTTTAAACCCTGGCAGTGTATCTATGCAACTGTGCACTTACAAATGCTGGTGAAACACAACAAGCACACATGTACCTACCCCCTTCCTGCTGCTGCTTCTCCTGTAAGCGCCTCTCCAAGTCTGGAAATACCACCGGCAGCACACGCTTGTGGATGTGGGTCAGTCGGCGGCGCCCGCGGTTCTTATGGCTCTCAGGTGAGTCCCCCAGCAGGACCCGTGCGATCCTCCGCGTCCAGCACCGGATATCCTGCCAGCGTTTCCTCACCTGGGACAGGCGCCGCTTCCGACCATCCGCACTCCTCACGGCGCTGACGGCGGTCAGCCATATCTGCTCCTTGGCAGAGGCGCCTACCTGTGAGGATGAACAAGTGACACTACATCAATACACCTGGCACATGTCACAGGGACACATATTAGAACACATTTGCTGTTTACAACAAGGCATAGTATGCATCCAACGCATTGCACCTTTGTCATAGGGACATGATCCTCTGGGGAAGGGCAAAAGCAGTACGTGCCATTGAAAGGACACAGGTGGAATGAGGGCAACTACACAATCAATGATCCAGGCTCACACTGTGCATCACAAGCTACACCAGGATAATTTGCAGCACCTCTAAGCAGTCACATGCCACAGGCCACTGACGCTACCGCAGCAGAGTACACAGACACACACAGGCACAGGACATTCACCTGCCATTGCCAAATGCAGCGACAAACCTCACTCTGCACATGTGCCACTAGACTGGGGGGGGGCTCACAGGTGTGGGGCTGGCTCTGCACGTCAGACACAGAGCACTGCTCCCTGCTCACATCACATGGGCAGGGTATATCCATCCCTCATGCAGCTGGGGTGCTACACTCCACATATGCACCCACCCACATGACAGGGGACTTACACACACACCGATGTCCAGGGTACAAACACATCATGTGGACACTCTCAGCACAGGTACACAGAACTAACACACATCTGTCGGTACAGTCACCTGTCACACTGGTGTGAGCACAGAATCACATGAGGACTGTAGAGGCTACATTCCCAGGAGGACAAGACAGGCAGAATGTGGCATGCACCATGCAGTGATTGTCACAGTAAACACAATGCAAGTGAGGACGGCAGACATGCACCACAGCATGCACTGGCTGGGAGACATCAGGCATTCCCCCCCCCCCGGGACCCCCCCTACAGTACATAGCATGTGTGCCACACCTGGACACAATGCCAGAAGTCACACTCACAAAAAAGGGACACAGTCTGTGCTGGTGGACTCTGCACTCACCTGATACCCTGGTCGCCCATACAGCATGGGGTACTGTGGGAGGATCACATCCAGCAAAGCCAGGTTCTCCTCCAGGGTGAAGGGCTGTGACCTCTCCACAGACCTTGACATGGTCCCAGGGAATCAGTAGCAGCAGCTGGGTCGTGGAATACAAAGATGTGCAGGCAAGTGCTCCCTCATGGGACCTGGCTGCCTTATATCTGCCTTGCTGGCCTGTTTCATGCACAGGAGTACAGAGTGATTGGTCACTCACATTTGCATCCTATGTTTCCTCCAATCCCTTCAAACCTAGCACAGTCAGTGGGTTCTTATTGTGTTTTTTTCTTCAGCATGATGTCAACCCCACAAACACATTGCAACAAAGTAGATTCATTCCAACTGACTTCTGCTGTGCACCTTCCAGAACAAATTCTAACTTTAAACTTGGTCTCCATGACAACCAGCATGCATGTAGGCCTTTATACTTGTCCCTCATGTGTCCCCTATGTAATTTGGAGCTTCACACACAGGTACGGTGCGTTCCGGGGCCCTAGGGCACCCCAAATGCATATCAACGGCCCGTACAGGCGTGTGTACGCTCCGTACTACTATGGGTGTTTTCGCGTATGCGTACTCATGGTGGTACGGAGCGTACACACGCCTGTACGCTCACTATCACTATGAGTAGGCATACGCGAGAACACCCATAGTGATAGTGAACGTACGCACGCGTGTACGGTCCGTACCACTATGGGTGTGCTCGCGTATGCGTACCCATAGTGATAGTGAGCGTACAGGCGTGTGTACGCTCCGTACCACCATGAGTACACATACGCAAGAACACCCATAGTGGTACGGACCGTACATGCGTGCGTACGCTCACTATCACTATGAGTACGCATACGCGAGCACACCCATAGTGGTACGGACCGTACACGCGTGCGTACGTTCACTATCACTATGGGTGTTCTCGCGTATGCGTACTCATAGTGATAGTGAGCGTACAGGCGTGTACGGTTTGTGCCACTATGGGTGTGCTCGCGTATGCGTACCCATAGTGATAGTGAGCGTACAGGCGTGTGTACGGTCCGTACCACCATGAGTACGCATACGCGAGAACACCCATAGTGATAGTGAACGGACGCACGCATGTACGGTCCATACCACTATGGGTGTTCTTGCGTATGCGTACTCATGATGGTACGGACCGTACACACGCCTGTACGCTCACCATCACTATGGGTACACATATGGCAGCACTCCCATAGTGATACGGGAACGTACACAGGCCCTCTTTGCGAAATTACGGTGGTTTTCACACATCACAGTGGTGACAGGCAGCACACAGGAAGGAATCGGGCTGACATACTTGTCCATGGATGGACATCAAGGCATTGTCTGGGCAGTACTACATGTGTGGGGCACAGGTGTGAAAGGCTGTGATGTGGCACATTACTCCTGAGTCGAGAAGGCACCAGATGTATGATGAGATGTGTACACATGTAATGTGTGACGGTGCAATGTGTGCCAGGCATGCCCTTGACTCCTTTGACATGTGTGCATGTCGTACTGCACACTTGGGATGAGCGTCACTGGCATGGCACGGACAACAACACACGGAAGTGTCCCCTGAGGCCCGGTACAGGGGTTACCACACCTGACATGTCACTACCCACGGTGCACGATGTGACTATGTCATGTATGTGTGGGGGATTCCCATTAGCTTGATGTTGGAGCTCCCTCAAAAGCTACAGCTGTTGCAGCAACCAACATGTGTCTGTGTGTAGATTGACATGGCACACTGTTCCGCACACCATGCCACATGTGGTATCGGATGTGAGGTGCGTATGTATGCATGGGACACGGAGTAGCGTAACAAGGACATGTCTGCATCCTCTCTATGAATGTGTGGTGAGTCATCACATGTACACCTTCATGGCAAGGTGTGTGGGCTGTCCTAGTGTAATGTCATGTGACCTGTGGCTCTAGTGTTCCGCTACCAGTCTCTGCAATCGACATCCTACTTCTGCTGATGTGTGGATGTATGTCACTCCTGTCTTGCGTCTGGCTGTTCACTTACACTGGGACACAGCTAATCCCATGCCATGGCATGTGGAGGTTCACAATCTCCGTGTGTAGCTGGGTCTTGGTAGGAGTGTCACCTGGCAGCCATACGTATCCAGGGCATGTGGCACATACCTGACTCCGTATGTAGCATATGTGTATTGACAGATTAACATGTGCTCAGTACAAATAAATTGTTGTTGTGGTGCACTCATTCTTCCTTGTCACTTCCAAATTACTGCAGAGCGCCGCCTCTTCCCCGACCAATTCCGGACTTGGCAGCCATGGCTTTGGTACCACCACAGGCACAGGAGGTAGCGTACAGGAATCGCAAACACTACCACTCTATCAATGCCCTTGTGGTGTATCTATCCAACATGGTGATTTCACATGTCTGTGCTCGTTTTCCAGGATCAGCACACGATGCCTACATCATGAGGCGTAGCAGGGTGCCTGAAATGATGACGCAGCTGCGCAACGAACGAGCATGTGTTGTTGGTGGGTACACTCTGTATGTCCTGTATTTTGCGTAGACTTCCAGCACGACCGCTTCTCCTGTCCTACTTATGTCCATGTGGTTTCCATGTAGGGGACGCTGGCTATCCAAACATGCCATGGCTGATCACACCTCGCCGCAACCCCATCACGCCAGCCCAGCTCCGCTACAACACCGCCCATGGCCGGACAAGGCGAGTGATAGAGAGGACATTTGGCCTCCTGAAGAGCCGATTCCGATGCCTCCACAAGACCGGCGGCGCCCTCCCATATGCCCCGGCGAAGGTCTGCAAAATCTTCATGGTCTGCTGCATGCTGCACAACATGGCAGTTGAGAAAGCTATGCCACTCATCCTGGATCAAGATGATCAGGACCATCCACCCGTGGAGGACGAAGGGCTTGGCAATGGGGCTAGTGATGTGGAGGATGTGGAGCCGCAAGAGGACATCCGGACTCGGCTCATACGCGACTTCTTTGCTTAGTGGTGAGTACCAGTGTCTGAGTGTGCACGCATTGGTCCCCGTGTGGCATGTGTTGCGATGTGTGTGTCCATCTGCATGTATGCCACGTGAGTCAGAGGTGTGTGTGGATGTGTCACTGGAGTGATGGTGCCAGTGATGAGTATATTTCCCCAGACATAATTGTGACCTAGCATGTTGTCATCCATACATGTGTCGAGTACATGCACATGCAAGTGGCTGTGCTTTTTGTGGCTGACTTCTTGTGTGTCTCTCTTCCCCAGGTACTTGCGCATGCCGTCTGCTGCTTGCATTGTTGTGGCACTGCTATTCCTCATGGACACGTCATCGTGTGCTGACTCAGCGTTACACGCACGGACAAGTTTGGAAGTCTCCTTAGGGTAAGGGATGCATCAGGGGTGTATTGGGTGTGGCAGTTGTTCACGATGTATGCACACTGCCCCTGTCGGTGTTTGGTTCCTCTGCAGACATGTCGCATCACCATGGTACACATGACATGCAGCTGGGTACACCTGAATAGATGGTCAGACTTGTTGACAGTCATCAGTGATGGGATTGTGGAATGTGATGATGGCATCAATGTGTGTTACACTGCCCTCGGACACATACGGTTTGCATTGGCTTGACATGGTGTGGGACTTCCACATCAGCGGTTCTATGGTGTATGGCAGGCTCTCCGTGAGCAGCAGGGGGCGTTTAGAGGCTAGCCGATACTTGTGTGCCAGTTCCATGGATATCACGCATTTGTGGTGCAGAAGGGGGGTCCCAGTGTTGGACCCACATGTTACTCCACATGACCTGTTCATGTGTACTCCGAGTTGCCTCTGCAATCCCGAATACATGACTAATAAAGGTGTCCCTATGCCTCCAAGGTGCCTCTTCTCAGTCAATGCTGGTGTGTTGCCATGGGGCATACGGCATGTCTGGCATGGTTTACCGTGATAGTGGCTATGTGTCTATGTGTAGAGTAGCAAGATGCAAGCTGTTTGTGTGTGATTAGACTGTGTATTGTGCATGATGTCCATGACTGTGTGGGTATTGTGACATATGCCATCCCCATGCATCCAACGTTGGCCAGGCCACCATTCTCTGCATCCACCTGACTCAAGCTTGCAGGACATGGTTCTGCCACCTGTCCACACATACAGTGGGTGCCCCCCAGGACACTCCACATGATCCCTGACCTCTGCGCATGGCTGTCGCTGTACTCAATATGTCTGTCGGCACGGTTGTGCGGCCACCCCCTCAGCTGGTTGGGCCCATCACGGGTGTGTAAGGTGCTCCATGTCTGTCTTGCCTAATACACTGTGACCCGTGTGTCCTGTGCCAGACTCAGGCCCCAGGGTGTGGATGGTTGAAGTCAAATGAGAGCTCAGGCATGGTTAGACTTTACAAGACACATGTAAGGTAATAATGCAACCAGCAGGCATCTTCTCTTCATGGCGTGACTTTTTATTTCAGTGGGGGGGGGGGGGGGGTGTTTGACATGAGGGGCTTTCCGGGTGTGTGGAATCCAAAGTTCACTAGGGGAGTTGGTGTCCTTGCCATTTGAAATCCTCAGAGTCCATGCCACAGTCTTTGTCAACATTGGTCAGACAGTGACCAGCAAGGCCATGTGGCAGAGAATGTCTTTTGATGCTGTGCTGCTGTTGCTCCAGTGGGCCAGGTGCCAGGCCAGGTGTCCTGGGAGATGGTGCTGTAGCGCCGACCCTCACGGTCTTTTACGTGGACGACCCGCCCTCCTGCGGGGACCCTCAGAAGCAGGCCGTGACGATGTTTGGGATGCTCCATCGGATGTTTCCTCCTCCTCCTCCTGATCCCTCCCTGTGGGTGGTGATGTTCTATGCCTGCTGGCACAGGGAGGGTTGCCCATGTTGTCGGCCATCCGACGGAGTGTACTGTGAATTCCTGTGAACACCGTCACGAGCTCAGCCTGTCTGTCCTCCATCCGCCGTTGGTGTTGCTGTAGACAGGCATGTTGCTCCGCATGTTGCTGGGCCTGCTGGGTCTTGATCTCCTCGAGGATGGACACAACCTGGGTCGTGCCCGTGGTGTCCTGCCAGTATGTGTCCAGGATGTTTCGGACATGGGAATATACCGGTTCCCCAGCCAACTGGTCAGGCTGGCGCCTCCGCCGTCCTCCACTCCCACCACCCCTGCCCACTTGCACCTGGCATGCCCTTGTGGGCACATCGGGTCTCCGGGACCCCTGAGGGGTGGCATTGGCGTTGTCGCCTGCCTCCTCCTGGGTGCCCGGGACACCGTGTCCCTCCTGGCCAGCCTGGCTGCTTTGTGGTGGTGGGGCAGGGATCCTGGGTGTCTCCTGGGATGTGGCAGGAGTGGGGGTGGTGGTTGGCCCGGTTGTACCTGACGTAGGTGCTGCAGGTCGTTGGACACCAGAGGGGCCAGGTTGGTCGGGGTCGGGTTCGTCCACAGAGTGGTGAGAGTCGTCGCTGCCGGTGGCTCCTTCATACCGCCGAGCCGGGTCCTGTGAGTCTTCCCCCCCAACACTGGGGGGTGATCCACGACGTTGACCTGTGTGTGAGAGAGACAATGTTAATTTTGTTCCATGCAACATCCATGTTTCATTCGTTTCAAAGTTGGAACATTTCCTCTGGGAATTTGGTTATGTCTTGCATTCCACTCACAGTGCACTTGTGCATGGGTATGTCCCTTGGGCACAGCTTTGGCGACTTTACCTATGTGTGGCACAGTCTTACTTGCTGCGTCAAGTGTGACTGCAGTCAGCAGTGGAGTGGGCAGGTGTGGCGAGCCGTGCATTGGCGCCTTCTGTGTAGCACTGTACGTGGGCACATGGAGTTGTTCCACACACTTATATGATGCAGGTAGCTGTCGTTGTGCTCGTGCACAGGTTGTGACATGGCCCTGTGTTTTGCCATGGAGGAGAGGGGGGGTTCTGGCACTGGCCACCCTTGTCTACATGCACGCAGTCCACCTGCTGACGAGCAGACATTCCCACACACCACAAGGCTGATTTGCTCTCCCTGTGTCTCCCACCCTCTCTGTCCCCCTCTCCCTCCCTCTGTGTGTCAGCCTCCTCCCTCTGTCCGTGTCCCTGTGTCTCCCTCCCTCTCTGTCCCCCTCTCCCTCCCTCTGTGTGTCAGCCTCCTTTCTCTGTCCGTGTCCCTGTGTCTCCCTCCCTCTCTGTCCCCCTCTCCCTCCCTCTGTGTGTCAGCCTCCTCCCTCTGTCCGTGTCCCTGTGTCTCCCTCCCTCTCTGTCCCCCTCTCCCTCCCTCTGTGTGTCAGCCTCCTCCCTCTGTCCGTCTCCCTGTGTCTCCCTCCCTCTCTGTCCCCCTCTCCCTCCCTCTGTGTGTCAGCCTCCTCCCTCTGTCCGTCTCCCTGTGTCTCCCTCCCTCTCTGTCCCCCTCTCCCTCCCTCTGTGTGTCAGCCTCCTCCCTCTGTCCGTCTCCCTGTGTCTCTCTCCCTCTCTGTCCCCCTCTCCCTCCCTCTGTGTGTCACCCTCTGTCACCTCAGCCCAGCTTACTGTGCACACACTGTTAGCAGATCTTTGAATGGCCCTTGGATTGTTTCTGATGTCCAGGCACCCATTGGGTGTAGTGTCTGTGTCTGCACTGCTGCTGTGGTGGTGTGTGCTGCCACTCTTTCACAGTGTTGGCTGTTCATTAGCTGCTATCATGTGCAAGAACGTGCCGTCACCCCCATGTGTTGATGCAAGGCGTCCGCCATTTGCTGGCAAGTCATTCCTGTGTTGGGACACACTGTTTGTCTGGCTGTGACCTAGGCCATATGGGCTGGGGGCATTGTTGTCTGCTTCTGAGTTGCACTATGTGATTTTTTGGGCCCACCCTCCCGCCATCCGGCTTACCGTGTCATGTGTTGGTGTCTTCTGTGGCCTGTGACTTGACATTGTCCAGCTGGGTGCATGGGGCATGGTGGTGCCAGTGGCATGTGCGTGTTCATGGAGTGTGGTTGAGTCATGCGATAGCTTGGGGTGGTTGCGTGCCTGTTTGTGAGTTTGGTTGTGGATGACGTTCCCCCCATGTGAGGTGAGTTGTTTGTGTACTCACCCGGCTCTCGGAGTCCATCTACTCCGTCCACTGCCACCACCGGCAGTATGGCCATCACCCTCTCCTCCCAGGGATGGTAGTGTACGGGTCTGCGGGCAGGCCCTCCTCCAGTGACGTTGGCCTGGTTGTGTTCATCGGTCATCTTGGCTCGGACCCTCCTCCGCAGATCGTACCACCTGGCTTGGCATTCCTGCTTGTTCCTTCTGGTGTCCGCAACAGCATTCACAGCATCGACGATGGTCTGCCACATGGCTGTGTTTGCTGAAGTGCTGGTCTGTCTGACCAATGTTCCAAAGAGGTGTGGCTCGACTCTGAGGATTTTATCGACAAGGACCTCCAACTCTCGGCTAGTGAACTTTGGATTCTTGTTAGTGGGCATGGTGAGGGGTGTGGGTGTGGATGGTGGGGAGGGGTGGATGGTTGTGGGTGTGTGGGTGTGGTTGTGCAGGTGTGTGTGAATGTGATGAGGGGGTGTTTGTGAAGGTGTGTGTGTAAAGGTGTGCAAGTGTAAGGTGTGGTAAAGCTTCTAGTATGGTGCTGTAGGTTGTCTGTGGGGTCTGGCAGCAGTGAGTCTGTTGCAAAGGCTCATGGTTTGTGTGTGTGGGCCCTTTTTATTGGTCCATTGGTGGGTGTGGCTGTGTTTGAACTTTGGGTGGGTGTGTTATAAGGAGTGGTTGTGTTTTGGGCCTCTGTTTGTTTTTGGCAGTTGCAGGTCAGTGAATGTGTTGTTTTAGTGGTTGTTGGACATGTTTTGTGGCTTAGTGCCATTCGAATGGTGTATTCTTGTGTCGTTTTGGTTTGTCCTGGTTGTGTACGTGCGTTTTTTGCGTGTGTACGGTGTGTACATGGGCCATTTTGTTGTACAGTGCTGTCCTTGTGTGTGGCTTGGTACGACTCGTACATGCGCGATGTTGTGTGAAGGTGGTGATGTTGGGGCCTGGGGTGCGCTCCGTACTTAGAATGTTGGGGTGGGGGTACGCTCCATGCATACGCAGGTGGGGGTACGACTCTAACGTACACGGGTGTACATACACGGGGGTACGACACGTACACGGGTGCACATACACGGGGGGTACGACACGAACGTACACGGGTGTAAATACCGGGGTTACGACACGAACGTACAGGGGGGGTACGACACGTACATGGGTGTACATACACGGGGGGGTATGACACGTACACGGGTGTACATACATGGGGGGGTATGACACGAACGTACACGGGTGTAAATACCGGGGGCACGACACGAATGTACACGGGGGGTGTACGACACGTACACGGGTGTACATACACGGGTGGTACGGCACGTACACAGGTGTACATACACGGGGGTACGACACGTACACAGGTGTACATACAGGGGGGGTACGACACGTACACGGGTGTACATACAGGGGGGTACGACACGAACGTACACGGGGGTACGACACGTACACAGGTGTACATACAGGGTGGGTACGACACGTACACGGGTGTACATACACGGGGGTACGACACGTACATGGGTGTACATACACGGGGGGTATGACACGAACGTACACGGGGGGTACGATACGTACACGGGTGTACATACACGGGGGTACAACACGTACACGGGTGTACATACACGGGGGGTACAACTCTAACGTACACGGGTGTACATACCCGGGGGGGTACTACTCTAACGTACACGGGTGTACATGCACGGGGGTACGACACGTACACGGCTGTACATACCCGGGGGTACGACACGAACGTACACGGGGGGGTACGACACGTACACGGGTATACATACACGGGTGGGGGTGTACATACACGGGGGGTACGACTCGAATGTACGGGGGCTGGGGGGAGTGTTGGGCGCGTATGCGGGCACATGTCTCCATGGTTGCTATGGGAGTTCGGTGCGGATGGTGTTTTTTCCATACGGTTGTAACATCGGACGCACGGGATGGATCGTGATTCCGCGGTCGGACTTCACTTTTCACATTTGTACGGTGATTCGTCCGAGGACGTGTCGGACACATTTTCCGACACGAGGACATGTGGGGAATAATTCCCAATGCGATTCGTATGGTCTTTTTACCATGCGAATCGTGATTGGCAGTTTGTACGGCACTTGTACGATTCGTACGGGGAAAATGTTTACCGGATCGTAATCGGCACCTAGGTGTCTAGGAGGGAGCAGCGCGGCCTAGCATGTGTCCATGAGGGAGTTGTCCATGGCTCAGTAAAAGTGATCAGCTCCCCCTGAGTCATGATGCGTGCTAAGGTCTACCTTCCAAATCCGGCCTCTTCCTCTCATTGGCTAACACTTTTAAGGGTAAGCTATGAGGAGGAAGAGTCAGTACCTGGGAAAAACAGAGCAATATGTATATTTATGAGTTCATGTTAAAGGAATTTATATGCTGTGATATATTTGTAATTCAGTGGCGGCTCCTCCGCTAAGACAGAAGAGCATCACCCCACTGGTCAAAAGGAAAAAATAAAATGATAATAATATAATGTTATTATCATTTTATTTTCCTATTGCAGTCAGGGGCAGGGCTGGCTAGAGCAGGGGGAGGAATGGTTTGCACTCCCTAAGTGCTCATGACTGTTTGGCCGACCAAACAGTCATGCTCCTTTTGCATGTTCCCCACTAGGCTGCATTACACAGCCTGGGGAGGAAATGCACAGGTTCCCTGTCCCTGTCTGAGCACCAAACCATGGCCTGAGACCAATTTGCATTGCAGCGTGGTGATTGGCTCAGGAGAGCCTGTGTGCCTGGGTGCTTCCTGCTTCTGGCCGGAATTGGAGCCAAAGAGAAGGAAGCTGAAGAAGACGAGAATGAAGTAGATGCGACTGCCGGCCATTCCAGGTGAGTCCTTTTCTTTTTTTTTATTCCCTCTCGTCCACCCCCTTTCCCGCTGCCTCACCACCCCCATCCAGTAGCAGCCACTACTGTTGTAGTTTCTATATAAGTAAAGTGACAAATATCAAAACGCGAGCCTATCACGCGATATTAAAGTTTGCCAAAGTTACCAGCAGCCGTTGTTCTTTTAAGATATTGACCTGTGCTAGTTTACCATGGAACACATGTGCAATTCCTGCTAGCTCCCGACCAGTATTCTATTCGTTCCTCGTAATCTCAGGTGGACTCTTGTATTAATTGACACTGTCTAGTACCTGCTTTTATTCCATTAGCAGGCTGCCCAATTCCCCTAGAGCATCCCTTATATAACAACTGGCAGCATATACACGTCTCAGGAAATCTCTTGTAGTGTGTACTATCCATGGAGGATTAATAATTCCACTGAATACTGGTAACTTTCTCGAAGCTCAAAACAACAGGTGAGAGGAGGGTCTAAGGGAAAAATAATTTACAGACCTGCCCAAGTCCAAATCCCCTATTCCAAACTAATGCAACTACAAAAAAGGGACTGGGGGTCTACGGGAAAGCACAATAAGTGATGTGTATGCTGATAGAAGGTCTTCTTTAATCCCTGGCAAACCGAGCTGAGCACGATTTCCATCAAATTGTATCGTGTGATAGAGCTAAATTGTCAAGCCCTGTAGGTCATTATTATCACGTGGTAATCTGCCACATCCATGAGGGTAACCTTTAGATCATAAGGATTCCCTCTGTGGCAAGCTCATACGCTCTTCGTGGATGCCATTCCCCACCAAGGCAAACAATTAATGCCACAGTGTATTGAAAAAACATAGAAAAAACTGTGAAAAAAACTATGTGATGCAGTGCAGTGAGATTTAAAAAGGTTATGTGAAAAGATGTTATGACGATATCTCTTTCCTCACAACTAGTAAAAACCAAAGGAGTTAACTCAAGCCCCTGCTACTGACTCATAGCAGAAAACACTGTGACTCCTTATACATGGTCAACATGTTTCAGCCTAAACGGAAGTGATCCAGGCTTTCTTCAGGACCAATTCGCAGCTACTGCACATTAACCAAGCAACTTCTTATCTCTAAACACTGTAATAAGAAGAACCATACAACCTCGCTTGATGCGAAACCTTCATTTGCAGGATGCAATCATCACCTACAGGAAAATAAATCAATTATCATACTTTGTGCTTATAAAGAAATAGAGACCTGCAGGCATAATGTTATGTCCCAAATGACTCTAATATATTCGCTTACCCTGAGTGGTCAAGGCCCAAACCTCACCTCCCTGGAACCTTCCTCGGGTATAGATGAGGCCCCGCTCTATAATGAAAGAGGGGAGAAAAAGGGGAAGGGCTCTTCAACCAACAAAAAAACCAAAGAAGACCCTATCCGAAGTATAGAGTCCTACCAAATCACAAAGTACGTATCAATCGCACTTCACCCCCTTCAAACTCTTTAAAACAGAAACCTGTCAGAGGTCAATGACTTGTGAAGATCATAGGAATTACTATTGTGAAAAGGAGACACAGTCGCAGGGACAGCTAGCTGTGTGCTTACTATACGTCTCCTAATCTTCATGGCTATCCTGTTAGTGTCTTGTGGCTCTATGTTCTCAATAGCCCACTGAAAAAATCAATCAGTTCAATGTAATAAACTCAGAAACCCAAAGCGTACATGCCATCATCGCACCCTGGATACTGGTTAGAACTGTCCTTCAATATATTTCAACTTGTTCCCCCACTCGTATGGCTTTTGGCCAAAATGGCCAACAGTTAAAATAAACGTGGTATATGTTAAGCCCCAATATGAATAAATCCCTCTATCAGGACAGAAATAGGAAGAACGTCTTCATATTAGAAAATAGAAAATAGCCCAAGCGTAATGTCGACCTAGAAAGTTATAATTTAGAAGCCCGGCGTCAGTGAACAAATGTGTGATCTCACCTAACTAGGGCTGCTGCACCGCTATATTAAGGGACCCTGACTAGGGGATTGATTTCCTTAGCGCTACATAGCTACGTTTCCCGCTCCCAGTCAGGCACACACTAACCTGTCCGTCGGTACCTCTGGACTCCCACCGAGTTCTGGGAAGGAGGCACCGGAGTCATAGCCTCCTTGGATTTAAATACCATTTCTAGTGGTTGATCTAGTTCCGGTTTGGAAAAAGCGCGCTTCAGCTAACGGCGGCATAACAACGCCGGACTACAAAATGACGTCACGCGTTCCTCTTCTGTAGTTTCGAGATGCGCGCGCTTGGTATGAAACGTCGTGGCGCCGCTGGACTACAGAATGACGTCACGCGTCACTGTCCTGTAGTTCCGTGCATCATTCAAATGCAAGTCAGGCGCGAATATTTATAGTTCGAGGGTCAAGAACAATTCGGACTCCAAGGATTATTTTGGAAAGGGCAGAATAACATTCTGTGTTCACTCACAAGTATCACTAGATGTAAGGGAAAAATTAGTAATCATAGGGCAGTAGTGAATGTTCAAGCGTCCCTATTAATCTTATTATGTTAGTCAAGGCTACAAAAGGTACATCCCTAGTAATGGAATAAACATGCCCTACATGGTGTGTGCCCTCAAAGGAGTGATGTCCCCATATGTAACGATTCGAACTCCAAAAATTGTTTTTTAAAAATTGTTTTTTAAAAAAAGGCAGAATAACATTCCGTATTCCTTAACAAGTGTCACTAGATGTAAGGAAAAAATTATAGTAATCATAGGGCAATGGTGATAGTTCAAACGTCCCTATTAATCCTATTATATTAATCAAGGCTGCAAAAGAAATGGAATAAACATACCATACATGGTGTGTGCCCTCAAAGAAGTAATGTCCCCATATGTTTCTTATCGGAGGCGTGCCATTAGTCGGCTCTGTTGTACAGAGATTTATATTGTTACATTATATCTACGTGTTCCATCACCTGTTGAGAACTCTTGATGGTCAACTAATGGCCATCATATACTAATGGTGGCCATGATGTTTACATAAGCCACATAGTGACACCAGTCAGAGCCGTAACCCTCATTGACCAGCCCATCGGGTATGTAGTGTTCTGAGACTTATTAGGAACTGCTAACAAATTAAAGATTAACCCAGGGAATGTCATCATTCAGACCCAGAGTATCACTGTGCAATCTATACACCCATTTCTGCTCTTTGACGAATAGATATCTAGATATATCACTGACAGATAAGGGTATACTGGGTTTTTCAAGAACAGTCCATTTGAAATCTTCTGGTCCATGATGTTCATTGAAATGTCTCATAAGTTTTGTAGTGAGCTTCTTACATCTAAATGTACTTTTGTGCTCTAACATACGTGCCTTAACTTTTCGAGTGGTCATCCCGACATAGTTTGTCCGGCACGAGCAAGTGATCAAATAGATCAGATTGCTGCTGTTGCAGATAGTGAATTGATATTGAACCCAAGGTTTGCTGGTTCCTATATCAATTGTTGTTGAATGAGAGGTCTGTGGACAAATAGAGCATTCGCCACAAGGATGGTGGCCTGTGGCCACCGGTAAACCCCAGAGCGTACCCAGTTGTCTCGGTAATGGTGTCTTGGGGCGTGTGTGAACCAATTTGTCCTTGATATTGCTGCCTCTTTTGAATGCAAACAAGGGGAGAGGGATCTTTTCTTTACTGGAATTCAGCAAACGCCAATGGTGTCTGATACACTTCTGTACCTGATTTGAGAGGGTACTAAAAGTATGTACAAAAGTGAGTCTATCTACAGGAGGCTTCTGCATAGGTGGCTCTAAAAGGGACTCACGGTGATTGTTAGCAGCTCTCCTGCGGGCGCATCTTATCAGACTCTGAGGGTAGTGTCTTTCCAAAAGATTGGTAGTCAGCAACTGGGTATGTGTTTTGAAACCCTCCGTGGTGGAACAGTTTCTCCTCACTCAAAGAAATTGTCCGTAAGGCAAGTTGTCTCTGAGTGCCTTGGGGTGCTGGCCTTCATATCTGAGAAGCGAGTTCCTCGCCATCGGCTTTCTATAGATTTTGCTCTCTAGGCCACGAGATGTTGCAAAAATGGACAAGTCGAGAAATGCCAACCTGGTCTTACTAGCTTCGACTGTAAATGTAAGGAATTCGTTTTGTGCATTTAACCACTGGTGAAACTCAGAGATGGAATCAAGATCTCCACGCCAAACGACCAGAACGTCGTCAATATATCGCTTCCACAAGCGAATGGATGCCAAAAACGGATTAGTGGGAGATAAGACGTGTTCCTGTTCGAATGCATGCACATATAAATTCGCCAAGCTGGGCGCGAAGACACTTCCCATACTTGTACCGGAAGTCTGCAAGTATAAGGAGTCTTCATATCTGAAAAAGTTTTCTTTCATGGCCAGGCGTGCGAGTGTCATGATGAAATGGACAGGGGTTATCGAGTGCAAATCAGTGGCCTCTAAAATGGACATGATGGTCTCCAAGGTTTCATCCTGGGGAATCGAAGTATAGAGGGACTCTACGTCAAAGGAGACCAAGTAGTCCCTCTCCTCATCGAATTCAATTGTCGGTAATAGTCTCAATACATCTTTGGTGTCCTGAAGGTACGTCGGAATCTGTTGTACAATCGGTCTTAAGAAGAAATCCACGAAAGTGGACAGAGGCTCTAGAATAGAGCCCTGGCCCGAGATGATAGGTCTTCCGGGCGGAGGTCTTTGCTCTTTATGTACCTTCGGGAGGATGTAAAAATAGGGAGTGACAGGAAATGGAGTTCTTAGAAACTGAGCTTCCTGTGCTGTGATCCATCCCTCATTAAGTGCCTCTTCACTACATTCTAGAATAGTGGTCTTCAGTCTGTTTGTAGGATCATCATACAAAAGCCTGTAGGAATTCACATTATGTAATTGGCGGAGGCATTCAGTTCTATAGTCATCAGCGTTTAGGATGACTATGGCCCCGCCCTTATCCGCCGGCTTTATGACAATATCATCGTGTTTGGCTAAGGTTTGAAGAGCCAGCTGTTCAGAACGTGGTAAGTTTTTGTAACTGTTGTTGCGTCGAGTGCATAGATCACTGATCTCACTCCTGACTGTGTTTTCAAAGGTTAAAACCTGTGGTGGAACCACATGGCTTGGAGGGTTGAACGTGGATTTTGTTCTCATACCTGTGTTCCGTTCAATATCCTCTGTTGTAGTCATGTCTTTGTCCTTAAAGAAATAGTGCAGCCTGATTTTTCTAAAAAACTTTGCAAGCTCACACTGTATTTGGAAAGGATCGCCCTCAGAGGTTATGACGAAACCCAGACCCCTATTTAGCACTCGTTCCTCATCTTTGGCTAAGGTACGCCTACTCAAATTCACTACTAGGTTAGGTTCTGTTATGGGCCTGTCTGAGCTGAGTTCTTCCTTGTGTTGCTCCTGGTCCCTGTATGTGGGCCGGTACTCGGGTCCCAATGAACTTGGGCCTGTTGGTTTCTTCTTCTGCCTCTTGGTCTTGGTGGGCCATAGCCTAAAAAAGACTGGTCATCATATGTTGCTTGATAGGGTGTCATGGGGGTAGGGAACATAGGTGTTTGAAAACCCCAAGGGGGTGGTGGTTGCCACCATTGTTGGAAATGTGGATTGTAAGGACCTCGTTGGTTAAACGGTCGCATCCCCCTCCCCCTACCTCTAAATCTAGGACGCTGATTGTTGGGTTCATCAGTATCACTTGAGATATCATCAGAACTGGATCCAGAGTAAGTTGATCCATATCTTTTACCATTACTCTTGAATTCTGGTGGTGAGTAATCTTCACTAGTGTAAGGATAGACTTTATCATGTTTGAATTTCGCTAAGTCTTTTTTGAACTTTTCAATTTTGGACAGTAGAATTGAGTCTTTGAACTCTTTATTACTCTTATTGGATTCCTCCAGGTTTTTTTTGAAGAGGGTTGCTGTCACAGTGGTTTTTATTTGTGCCTCCAATACTTGTATCTCTACAAGGATAGAGTCTGCAACTCGCTTGGCGGTGCTGATTATTAAAATTAACCAATCTCTGGTACGTCGCCAAGCTATTAAAGACCAATCTTTCCGAAAGGTCTTATCTTCTAAAAAAAGTCTTGGTGCATTGTTTACTATCAAGCCTGGAGGGGCACAATTGGCCCGTAAATATTCGGCCATTATTGCGCCATGTATAGAAGCCCGTGAATGAGATTTTTTCAAAAACAAAACTTTGCCCCAGTCATTACTAGCATCCGGCAAGGAAGTACTAGCTATATCCAAAATACTTGGCATATTGTCCAAGATCGCCTGGTATACTGTGTCATCGTATGCCAAGCCACTAAATTCTGCCATCTTGGTCAGTCAATCTAAACAAATCCTTAAACACCAGAACAGGAGAGGGTCTAAAGAGAAGACAAGGTGGTGAGAGAAATAATAAAAAATCCCACTAACCTAATGTGGAATGAAACTACCAAATAGTGTAGTTATGAACACAGACCCGCAGCTAAACAGCTGCTCAAGAACATCAAAACAACAGGTGAGAGGAGGGTCTAAGGGAAAAATAATTTACAGACCTGCCCAAGTCCAAATCCCCTATTCCAAACTAATGCAACTACAAAAAAGGGACTGGGGGTCTACGGGAAAGCACAATAAGTGATGTGTATGCTGATAGAAGGTCTTCTTTAATCCCTGGCAAACCGAGCTGAGCACGATTTCCATCAAATTGTATCGTGTGATAGAGCTAAATTGTCAAGCCCTGTAGGTCATTATTATCACGTGGTAATCTGCCACATCCATGAGGGTAACCTTTAGATCATAAGGATTCCCTCTGTGGCAAGCTCATACGCTCTTCGTGGATGCCATTCCCCACCAAGGCAAACAATTAATGCCACAGTGTATTGAAAAAACATAGAAAAAACTGTGAAAAAAACTATGTGATGCAGTGCAGTGAGATTTAAAATGGTTATGTGAAAAGATGTTATGACAATATCTCTTTCCTCACACCTAGTAAAAACCAAAGGAGTTAACTCAAGCCCCTGCTACTGACTCATAGCAGAAAACACTGTGACTCCTTATACATGGTCAACATGTTTCAGCCTAAACGGAAGTGATCCAGGCTTTCTTCAGGACCAAATCGCAGCTACTGCACATTAACCAAGCAACTTCTTATCTCTAAACACTGTAATAAGAAGAACCATACAACCTCGCTTGATGCGAAACCTTCATTTGCAGGATGCAATCATCACCTACAGGAAAATAAATCAATTATCATACTTTGTGCTTATAAAGAAATAGAGACCTGCAGGCATAATGTTATGTCCCAAATGACTCTAATATATTCGCTTACCCTGAGTGGTCAAGGCCCAAACCTCACCTCCCTGGAACCTTCCTCGGGTATAGATGAGGCCCCGCTCTATAATGAAAGAGGGGAGAAAAAGGGGAAGGGCTCTTCAACCAACAAAAAAACCAAAGAAGACCCTATCCGAAGTATAGAGTCCTACCAAATCACAAAGTACGTATCAATCGCACTTCACCCCCTTCAAACTCTTTAAAACAGAAACCTGTCAGAGGTCAATGACTTGTGAAGATCATAGGAATTACTATTGTGAAAAGGAGACACAGTCGCAGGGACAGCTAGCTGTGTGCTTACTATACGTCTCCTAATCTTCATGGCTATCCTGTTAGTGTCTTGTGGCTCTATGTTCTCAATAGCCCACTGAAAAAATCAATCAGTTCAATGTAATAAACTCAGAAACCCAAAGCGTACATGCCATCATCGCACCCTGGATACTGGTTAGAACTGTCCTTCAATATATTTCAACTTGTTCCCCCACTCGTATGGCTTTTGGCCAAAATGGCCAACAGTTAAAATAAACGTGGTATATGTTAAGCCCCAATATGAATAAATCCCTCTATCAGGACAGAAATAAGAAGAACGTCTTCATATTAGAAAATAGAAAATAGCCCAAGCGTAATGTCGACCTAGAAAGTTATAATTTAGAAGCCCGGCGTCAGTGAACAAATGTGTGATCTCACCTAACTAGGGCTGCTGCACCGCTATATTAAGGGACCCTGACTAGGGGATTGATTTCCTTAGCGCTACATAGCTACGTTTCCCGCTCTCTTGTAGTGTGTACTATCCATGGAGGATTAATAATTCCACTGAATACTGGTAACTTTCTTGAAGCGTCAGGACTAAGAGTCTCTGACATTCACAGGTAACCTATTATGGTTTCTATGGTTCCTGAAAAGCTTTGCTACTACTGAGACGGCCAGCCAAACCGACCTGCTCACTGATAGCAGTGCATACCACTCCCCGTCGATGCCTTTCATCCCCCTGGCCCACCCCCAAGACTCGGCAGGAAACAAAATTTAACAATAATAAACCTGGGCTTATTATTATTTTCTTGTTCTTCTTTTAAACTTTGCTGGCAGGGGGTGACGCTCCTTCGCTGCTGTCTAGAGGGTACCAGGAGTGTTTGTAGTCTTGTCATTCGAGGTAGTGTCTTGTAGCATATGTAGTCTACAATAGATTCAGGCAGTCATTTAGTCTCTGTAATGTCAGTTTGCCGGCTGACAAAATTAAGTAGTCTCAGGATGCACTTGTCTCTCTATGTGACGTAGCAGTCAGTCCTTGTGTAGAATAGCTGGTGCTCCTGTAAAGCGCTCCAATACTTTTGGGTTGAGTTTGCGCTATATAAAACTGCAAAAAACTTTAAAAAAACAATAGCCACCAGTAATCTCTGGGTACTCATTGTATACAGGCCTCTAGTTGAAGAAGCCATGAGGATTAACCAGGATACCCTACTGCAGGGGCACCTAGCCACATTGGTGCCATACAATCCGGAGCAAGCACCCAGGTACGCATGAAAGGATTAGGCCCATATGGTTAACTGGAGGTGGAGGTTGGCAGCTAGTGCAATTCATAATGTTGATAATATTGGCTGATTATTTTCATGGAGTAGAGTAATCATTTTGATAATACTGTTTTGGAGGTTGCTAATGCTCTGTTAAGATGCAGGTCCAAGAATGTCAGTGGGGTCAAATGCTGTACAGTTAGGTGGGAGACTAGAATACATAATTATTGGGAATAATTGGGTTAAGTTAAAGTATAGTGTTGGGTATTTGCATGGCTTTGGATTCTTCCATTACCTTAAAGCTTACAATGATCCAGCGCGAGACCGGAGGAAAATGGGGAAAATATATATATACACAGATATCCTCCCTGCGTCGCAGACCCAACGTCACACTAGCTCATTCACACATGCAGTCATTGGTGGGGCCCATAACACCAACACTCACACGTCTCCACTCATGAGTCTGCACACAGGAGGGATAATGATTTCGCGCTGGACATGTGGGGGGGTACCTTATTACCTATAGGGAAGAAAAGTTATTTTACAAAATATACATTAGCATTCACCACCTATAGATTCCTAATCCCAAACATCAAGGCCTTCCACCCACTTGGTCGACAGACCAATTAGTTGGATTGGTTGATGGTGATTCAGAACCATCTAAAACACATTTTAAGACTCAGAATTCTTTATTCTCTTCATCGAAAAACCACAAACTCGTAATTTCTGTTAATCAAATATTTGTTTATCTAAATATTGTTTGCAATTAATTTCAACATTTATGATTAATCAAAGCTTAAGAAATTTAGTCAAGTAATACAGATCGCAGGACATTTATATTTACCTATTCTTGCTATCTGGATTTTTCTCTAATTCATTTGGCTCTGCATAACCGAATTTAGCCGTTAATTGTCCAAATAAAGCAGGCCAAAGCTCAAAGTCCAAAAGTTCTTTGCTCAGCACGTTACAGTTCCAAAGATCTCCAAAGGACCAGAAATCGTGCAAGCATCTGTCATCGCCTGTGGGGTCAAAAATGGTGTGCAGTCATCGAAACCGCCGAATGCCAGACTCCTCCCTATTCTACTACACTTTTTATAATAAATTTCAGGATAACATGAAACATTTTTAGCGACGGAAAGTTGTGATTGGCTGATTGGAAAACGTCAGATTTTTATTCTATGAGGTTCCCATGTATTTTGCTGGTTCATTTCCGTAGTTCATGTTGCCCTTATGCAACAATGTTTAAGGTTTGCTTTCATGTCCCAATTGTTCATTTAGACCAGTTTTTACTGACTGAAGTTTGGCAGTCCACCAAGATCCTATCCTTGACCAGGAACATGGTGAACCGAGGTCGTCAGGAAGTTCACTGAGCCATCCGAGTCTGCGCAGTAGGCATCGCGCTCACGAGACAGTGGCCACTTCTGAACTCGATTTCGGACGCCATTTTGAGGTAGGCCCAAATGTCAACTTAAGCGAAACAAACACAAAAGAATAATTAATACAAAGAAATGATGATTCTAATGTTAAACCCTCACTAATCCCTTTATGTATTAGTATTTTCCCAGCGTATAGCAACAATTAAAGCGATAATACTCACCTTTAGGATCCAAACAGGAACGCAAACATCACATAAGCAACATAAATCATGCGATATCCTATTACCACATGTACTACTATCAATATGCGTACATATTTTAGTTATTAGAGTTATTTTGCCATGAAAATAGCAATTTCCCACGTGTAATTGGTGTATGCAAATGGTTGGTTTAGTTTCACACTGCAATCCGTTAGTAAAATTATAAGCAGTAGGTTATATAGTTAGTCTTATCATGCAAAATAGAGGAGGTATACAAAATATTGTTCTACCTGCTCCATCAATCTCCCCTTTGGTGATTTTTAACATCACCACACTACCTTAAAATTTTGTAAAATTTGTAAATAGAAATGAATTCAGTTCTCTTAATATTTTGTTAGATCACATGACTGTTTCTCCTGTCTCTTCTTCTCTTGTCTTTTTATACATATTCTCTTTCCACTCTTCTAATTCTACCTCTTCAAATTCTCTTTCTTTTCTTTCTTTCTTTACAGTTTCTCTTTTTATGTTATTACGTATTTTCCTTCTATTGCTACACAGACATCCTTTTTTTTAGTTAAATAATTTTTATTGAAGATAAAAAAGCACAGGATTACAAGTATGGATTAAGCCAATAAAGAACATAAGTATAAGCATACAGGCAAATATAAATAGTGACTATACACTAAGCGAATTATACATAAAAAGGTTATATACTATATGAACAAAGATATTAATGTTGCTAAAAACAAGAGGCAATTACAAGAATTATTATACTACAATAGGACATAAAGATCCTGAGTATATAATGAGAATGAATAAAATATTTAAATAGGAGGTTAGTTTTTTAGCAAAAAGGGGAAAAGAAAAAAGAAAAACGAAGAAAAGAAAGAAGAGAATAAGAAGAGAAAGAGAGGAAAAGGAGAAGAGAGGAAAAAGATTATGTTGTTGATGACAGAAAAGACGTAAAGGGAAGCCATAGTAAGTCAGATTTGATTTGTAGATGAATGGAAGGTTGAGGAATAGAGGCGATTCTATGTTCATCACATATAGAGTTCCACCAATGTAAAAAGGATAGTTTAGAGTTGTCTTTCCAGCAAGTTAGTATAACTTTAAAGGCCACAGCAAGAAATAAATCCAGTAATGGTGAAATAGGAATCACTATATCAAAAGCTGGCGACAAAGTGCCTAAAAATACATTTTGAATATTAAGTTGTAATTTATGAGAAAAAATCAAAGCACATTTTGACCAAATATCATCCCAGAAAGCATAAACCTTAGGACAAAAAAATAATAGATGCAATAAAGAACCTTCAGCATTAAGGCAAGACCAACAAGAAGCTGTGACAGAATGATTGAATTTATGTAACAAGAGGGGAGTAATGACAACTCTGTTATAAATAAAAAATAGGGATTGTGTGAGATTAGCAGCCTTAGATGTCTTAAATAGTTTCAGCCAAAACGTATCCCATTGTGATATTGATAGAGTCAAAGAGAGGTCCTGTTCCCATTCCAATTCAACCTTAGACTTATTCCGAGTGACAGTAGGGGTAGATAAAGATTTATAGATGAAAGGGGCAGTAGGAATAGTATCATTAGAGATTTGATATAAAGAAGAGTCAGGAAGAAAGTAAGTAGGAGTTGGTAGAGAGAGGAATGTCTGAATAATACACCCCTGTAGAATTGGAGCTAAAGTATCATATTGCTGAATACAGGAATCAGGCAATTGAAAAGATTCTTGCAACTGATGGAAAGAAAGAATTACATTGTTGGCAAACATTTGATGGACATAAAAAAGACCCTTTTCTTTCCATTGTTTGTAGTAAAATGATTTGTGGCGAAATTTGATGTATTTGTTAAACCAGAGTGATGACGCTAGAAAGGATTGGTAGTTGTTGAGTGTCTTAAAGAAAAGTGTGTGCAGCAAAACTTGAGAATGTTTCAAAATAGGATACTTGGAAATAAAAGTACAGTTAGTCATGTGAACAACATCTCGTATTGAAAAATCATTTAATAGTGAGCTTTCAACATTAACCAATGGAGGCTTAGGTAGATCCTGATAATCCTTAGACAAAGCAAAAAATTGATGAATCTAAAATGCATTATGGTATAAATTAAAATCAGGGAATCTTACCCCCCCCCTCATTTTTAGGTCGAATCAGTTTAGACAAGGCAATACGTGCATGTTTGTTATTCCATAGAAACTTGGAGCATAGCGAATTAATCTGAGAGAAATAATATCTAGGAATTTTAAATGGTAGCATAGACAATATAAATAGAATCTGGGGGACAATCATCATTTTAATTTTATCAAGTCTGCCCCACCAAGAGAGAAACAGAGGGGACCAAAGATTTAACAAATTAGTAATTTTAAGTTTTAAGGTAGAAAAATTATGAGATAATGTATCACGAATGTTGGGGGAGAACCAGATGCCGAGATATTACATTTTTTGAGAACACCATGTAAAATTAGACAGATCAAACATATATCTATAACATGAAGGATTTAAGGGTAAAACCTCAGTCTTAGAGAAGTTTAATTTGTAACCTGAAACTTTAGCGAAGGATGAGATTTCCTGCAAAAAGGGGGGTAATGAGGATACAGGATTGGACATATAAACAAGAACATCATCAGCATATGCAGACATCTTAATTTGTGTAGACTTAAGACTGAAACCAGTAATGAGAGGGTTATTCCTAATACGTTCCAGAAATGGCTCTAAACATAGCAGGAACAGTAATGGAGAAAGAGGGCAGCCCTGACGTGTACCTCATTGAAGGGAGAAATAGGGGGAAAAGAGACCATTGACAAAAATACAAGCTTTAGGATTAGTATATAACAATTTAACATAAGAAATAAACTTCGGGCCGAAACCAAACCATTGTAATGTATGAATCAAGAATTCCCAATTAACAAGGTCAAAGGCTTTTTCTGCATCCAAGGATAGAGCAGCTAGTGGGGAAGGATATTTTTTACTAAGGGCAAGAATATTGGAAAACATCCTGGCATTATCAGAGGCCAAACGACCTTTAACAAAACCAACTTGGTCTGGGTTAATGAGTATAGGGATAATTTTCTCTAAACGAGACGCCAATATTTTTGCAAAAATTTTACAATCATAATTAATTAGCGAAATAGGACGAACATTTTTGCAATAGGATGGATCTTTATCAGGTTTGGGGATTACAACGATAAGGGCTTCCAAAAAAGAGCCACATGCTAGGGAATTGGAGATAAAAGAATTAAAAAGTTCTAGTAATTTGGGAGCAAAAATTGAGGAGAAAGCAGAAATTAATTCAATTGAAAAGCCATCGGGCCAAGAGCCTTTGCTTTCTTCAAAGATTTAAGAGCATCATTCAATTCTTGTAGGGAAATATCTTCTTCCATGGGTTGGAAATCGTCTTGGGAGGTTTTGGGCTTGGGGATATCACGGAAAAAAGAAACAAAATCTTCCTTAGAGGGTTTTGTAGTTTCGGTATACAGGAGATTGTAATACGATTGAAATGAGGCAATAATATCAGAATCAGATGAGAGGAGTGCATCATCCGACTCTGAATGAATGGGACCAATAACTTTACGTTCTGATTTAATTTTTAGATAATTAGCAAGTAATTTCCCGGCTTTGTTTTGGCCTCCATGATATTTCGACTTAATCTTAAGGAGAGTATTACAGGCATCCTTGGTAATAATCTTATTCAAAGTGGACGTAGCTTCTATTAATTCTTGCAATGATGAAGAAGATTTGGAAGAAAAATAATTATGTTCTAGCAATTTTATATGGGTTAAGGTTTCTTTATATTTGGTATGCAGCAATTTTTTCTTCTTTGAGGAATAGGCAATAGTGAAGGCTCTAAAAGATGCTTTAAAAGCATCCCAATTGTTGTGTAAGGAAGTGTCTAAGGAATTATTAAAGGAAAATAATTCCTTGATAAAGGAGGTCGCTTCTAGAATAAAAGTACGATCTGATAACAGGAAATTATTGAAACGCCATCTGCCCTGTTTACAAGTGGTGAGGGATAAATCAATACGGGTGGAGACAGGGGCATGGTCAGATATAAAGATGGACCCAATGTCAGAAGACAAAAGACAAGGTAACAATGATTTAGAGACAAGTATATAATCAATTCGAGATCTAGTATGGTGTACAGGTGAAAATAACGTAAACTCTGAGGTATCAGGGTTACACGTTTTCCACGAATCAAATAGAGGGCGAGAGGAGATGGCAGTTTGAAATGATTTGTGGGATTTGTCAGGTTTGAACTTGCACTTGGATTGTCTATCAGTGAACGGGTCTAACCAATTATTGAAGTCACCACCAACCACAATATTAGAATTGGAAATGGACAGAAGTTTCAGTTTTACAGAATGCCAAAATTCTGAGTCTGGTTTAACAGGACCATAAATATTGAAAAAAGCTATTTGCTTCTTATCTATGATAACCTCAGCCAATACCCAACGACCATTTTGATCACATTCAGTCGACAAAATTTGAGCATTAATAGATTTATGAAATAAAATAGCAACACCACCATGTCAATCCGTAGCAGGAGAGAAAACAATCTGGTTAACCCATTGATGTTTAAGTTTAAGAGAGTCTTTGTCATTGCAATGGGTTTCCTGTAAAAAAGCAACCTGTGTGTTAAGTTTAGCAAGATGAGACAATACCTTCTGACGTTTGACCGGGTGACCCAGACCACGAACATTCCACGAAACGACATTAACCATACCACTGGATGAAGTAGAACGTACGGACATGGGACCACATGACTGCAGGAGTGACAAAAAAAGAGAAAGAAAGACAATTTTCAATAGAGAAAGCAAAGGACAAAATCTTAGGAAAAACACCAAAACACGGAAACATGATAAAAAATAAGGAAGAGAGAGGAAAGGAGAAATAGAAACAAATAAAAGGGGGAGAAAAGTGCATCAAGAGAGATAGATAGAAAAAAGTAAACAGATTAAGGAAGAACATCCAGATCTGAAAAAAGAAAGAAGGTCTAAGAACGAGGAGCATAGTGACACCGAAGGACGCGGACCACCATGAGAGCAGATGTAGAGAACAATGAAATGTACGTGAACCTCACGAGTATAAAGAAAACAGAAAAACAAGAAAGGAAAACAGGCAGATCAATATAACAATAAAAAAGAAAAACAATCCAGCAATAGGGAGGAAATCAAGAGCTAGTGTCCATGCCATGTGCAGAGAAATTATGAAGAAAAAGATTGAGATTTTCCGGATCCTCAAAGGAGCGTGTGCGACCCTCATGTGTGATTTTGCACAGGCAGGGATGAAGAATTCCATATTGAATATTAAGCTGCCGCATCTGAGGTCGAAGAGCAAGAAATTCTTTGCGTCTGGCATTGGTAGCATTAGAAATATCTTGAGATATGAAAATGTTATGGCCAGACCAGATAAGACGGCGTTTGATTCTAACAGCTTTCTAGACTTGCATAAGATCGAAGAACTCCAAGAAAAGCATTATAATTCCACGCGGTCTGTTAGCAGAAGGTTGAAGCCGACCCAATCGGTGTGCTCTTTGTATGTTAAGAGGATTTGATGTAGATTGAAGGTCTAGAAGCACTGGAAGGAATTTCTTTAGGAATGATACTAGGTCAGCCCCTTCAACATTTTCTGGCAGGCCAAAAAGGCGAAGGTTATTTCTGCGATTGCGATTTTCAAGATCCTCTGTGTGGAGCTTTAGTCTAAGAACTTCTTGTTCAAGTAAAGGGATCTTTGTAGAGATATCCTGTAAATCGCTGACCCGTTGTTCGAGGTCTAGTACCTTACTTTCCATAACAATCCATCTTTCCTCAATTTGTTTAAGCTTATCATTGGTAGCGGACATAAATGGCTGGAGGCCACGAACCTCATCTAAGATGGAATCCAGGACTGGATTTTGTGAAGATAAAATCGGTGAAGGCGGGTCGTTTTTGTGCCTTTTCGGTTCTGTACCAGAGCTCGAGGATCTGGGCGCATGGGGATCGTTGGCCATCCTTGAACGGTAGAAAATCAGCGACACAGTAATCCAAAAGCAACAAAAAACTTGATGTCACTTTAATGCGGGACAGTAGTAAATCCACAAAAGCAGGAACACAGCCAGAAATCAAGGCTTGGAAACCTGATATGGTATATTCTATCCCAGAGCTATTAATCCGGTGGACACTAGGACACAGTTCAACAAGACCCCACCGTGACTGAACGTGGCACAACGATGTCGGACAGAAAATACCTCACAAAATCAGTAAAAATTGAGGAGACCATGAATGGTGAAGGAAATTCACGCCATAGAAAACATGAGAGGAAAAACTCACATACTGACTTAGAGGTAAAGTCCATGAAAAACCAATGCAGCAGCAGTAGATATAAAAAGGTAGCAGAAAGGTAGCAGAAAATATAAACTATTAATGCCCTTGAGGAGCTTCAGACCAGATTCGTTGGAGACTCAACTCCATAGCTATTCAGGTAAAAACACAGTTAGAAAGGTGAAAAAACGAGCACCACAAAAATGCGATGCAAAATGGCGGCCGCTCGCATCTCTGAGGGAGAAAACAGCCGCTACGGTGAAAAACCATTTAAATTGGTGAAACAGAAGAAGAAAAGCGGCATAAAAGACTCACTGCGGTGTCTGCATCACATGGCAGTCCCCCTTTCCATAAAAAAGTGAGTGTGAGGTTCCAAAGTCGCGTTCGAGATCCGTGACGGAACGGAGCTCACAGAAAGTCCGCCATTACGCCTCGGCGTTCAAGCCACGCCCCCCGCTACATAGACATCCTAATCTCAGAATTAATACTAGAATAATCACACATGTTACTGGAAGTAATATTTTACCAATAAAGGTACTACCTAGTTTTAGTAAAAAGTCTTTAATAGTAGAAAACTTTTTTCCAATCTTTTCCCAAATGCCTTCAACCTCCAGTGGAACAATCTCCTCATGCAAATCAGTTATATTCTTTATGTACGTCTTTAAATCTTGACTTTCGTCAGGAATGTAAGTACAACAATGTTGAACTTTCAGCATTCCACAGACTCTACCCTCTTTTGCCAATATTAAATCAAGGGCAAGTCGATTTTGCATTACCATAGCTCTCATGGCAACCATTTCAGTATTTACCAATAAAAATCCTCCAGCAGTGCTTGTTGACAAGCGATCCACTACTGTTGATAATTTTCTAATTTTATGTGCATTCAGAGATATTCCAACTGCTGGTATCAATGCTCCAAAAATGTCTCCTACAATTTCTGACCAAGATTCTCTTCTCCTACGTGTTAGTTGTCTACCTTTCTCATGTGCACCATCTTTTCCTCTTCCCACATGAAATATCTTTGGGCAAACCAGGCCTAGATAATGTGCCATACCAATGGTCAGGTAATCGATAGTAAACTTTGTTCCCGCAGATAAAATATAATCCAGGAAAAACCGGATAATTTCCTCCTTTAAATCCCCATCCACCCATGATTCTATAAGTATCATGGCAATCACTTGTGACTACAAAATAGTTATCATATGAAGTCTGATTTCTTCTAATACACAACTTCCCTTTCTGAGGCCAATCTAGAGCCATTGTTGGACTAGCTTCTCCGTTCAAATGTTTTTCTCTTTCAACATCCCAAACTGTCTTTCCTTCTTTTCCCTCAGGTACCTTCTTTTGCATTTTTTATCTCCTTTCTTCTACCATATCTAAGAAAGTCTTCTCCTCTCTTTTCAGACAACAAGTTAGATTATTTCTAAATATTGACTCTAATGTTAATTCTTTAGTTTCTGAGAACAATTCACCTAACACTTTAGCAGGTTTTACTTTATTCAATTTGTTGACTACAGGTACTTGTGAAAATATGTTATCTACATCTGAAAAATAATATTCTAGTCTCCCTATTTTATAAAACAAACTTGCTAATGCACTACATGTTAATCCATATGTCACTGGGAGGTGATGGTATGTCACTCCCTCAGACACTGATGCAGGCAACTGCATGCAGACATAACAATCCCTCACATCCATCATCTTCACATATTCGTATAATAATTTTGAAAAAACTTTGTTAGAAAAGTCAGTTATGGACCTATCTTTATGTAAATAATTTCTATCTATTCTAGTCGGATAAATCTTTTGAATCTTTTCTACATTAGTCTTTTCTCACTATGACCTTCTATTGTTTCTAATGTAACCTTAAATGAGACCATTAAAGCTAACACACTCCACAGAAGCATTAGTAATCCTGTACAACAACAACACATTGTGCACCATCTTCTAAGGAACACACATTTACATTTTCTACTTTCTGTGTTTGCCATTTCAGAAAATGATCAGTGTCTTTTGACTTAGCCTCTTTCACTTCATAACTAGTTTTGTCTAACCCAAGGCTCTAAGCACCTACTTGGTTCTTTTCAGTTTTATGTCTTTTCCGGTAAATTTCAAACTTCTCCTTTCAGAGCACTTTTGTTTCTTCAGTTTGGCATTTGATCATCTTTCACTTTCCTTTCACAATCTTGATTCAGAATTTCCTGAACATCCGTCTCTTCCCCAATGTCGGACAAGATAACTCTCAGGATTTCCGATTCTTCGTCTTCCTTAACCACTTCTGGTATAGTCACCTATAGATCTCCTTGGGTGTCTGCCTCTTCTCGTACTTCAGGAAGTTCCACATATGACCATTCTGGTGACTTATACTTCTGGTTAGGTTTTCTCGTTCTCTTGTTTTCTTCTGATGGTGTCCGTTCAATGTCTTTTGATTTTTCTTGGCTAGACACCTCATTCACTTATTCAGCTCTAGATGAATTTACTCGTGTCAATCTGTATCTCAATCTCTTTATCTTGTTTGGCCAAATTTCATCTTTTGCTGGCCTTTTTAACTTACTTCCCTATTCATTTCTCTCAGTTCTCCATGTTCTTTACCTCAGGACTCGACCTTCTGGTATTTCTTCGTCACTATCCTCCGATTCAGTTCCAACTTGACTCTTACTTTCAGTAATTCTTCTTTCCACCACTTTCTTTTTCTTACCTACTTCTGTCCCTCCTCGTGGTTCTGCCACACAATCTTCCTGCTGACTAACTGTCCCTTCTTCTACCTGGATGTATGGTTTCCCTACGTCTCCTCGGGGGTCTTCTGCGACAATCTGCAACAAGGTATCTGGTACCTTACCATCTATTTCTGTTTTTTCAGGTGGAATTTCTCTTGATTTTTCATTCAGAACTTCTTTATCAAGAATTTCTTTGATAGTCTCTTCACTGTTTTTATTTTCACTCTTATGTGCTTTTACTGGTTCAGTGTCTGATTCTGAGCTGGTGTGAGAAATCTGCAATTTTCTTCTAAATGGAAGATTCTCTGGTGCAATAGCTGGACTTGGTTTTGACTCCCCCCTTTCAGGAGTTTGTCTTGTTCTTATTTCTTCAGTATCTGATTCAGAAATCGTATCTGATTCTTCAAAGTATTCTCCTTCCTTGTTATCCACTGGATTTGGAATTCACAAGGTGTGACTAGCATGAATTCAGTTCTTCACTCCTGCACATTTTACAGCTGTCGTCGTGGTCAGGATCACCTGATGTTGTTTACCCCACCGTGGGACCAAACAGTTTCATCTTCTATGGACTTTTATTCTCACCCAGTCACCTGGGCTCAGATCATGAGCTGGCTTCTTTTCAAGAGTGGTGGCATCTGATCCAACCTGATGAAACACAGAATGAACGGAATCAGCCAGCCCCTTGCAATAATCCAACACCAAGTCATCAGATATAGGCAATAACTTGTTGACTGGTATGAAATCATGTCGCATTGCTCTCCCCATCACTATTTCGTGAGGACTCAAGCCTGTATTCCTATCTGGAATAGATCTTATGGTCATGAGTACCAGAGGCAAGACATCAGGCCATTTCAAACCTGTGGCTAAACACATTTTCCCTAGTCTGTTTTTAATGGTGCCATTTACCTGTTCCACCACACCAGAAGCCTCTGGGCGATAGGCACTATGTAGTTTCTGTTGTACATTCAATGCTTCATAAAATTAGTTTCATGATTTCGTTATGGAAATGTTTTCCTCTATCTGACTCGATCGTGACTGGAAAACCAAACCTAGGAATGAACTCTCTCAAAAATAGCTTGGCTACTGTAATTCCATCACTCCTTCCTGTTGGGTAGGCTTCCACCCATCAAGAGAACAGACAAACCATCACTAGAACATACCTCAACCTGTTGCAGGGGGGCATTTCAATGAAGTCAATCTGCATTCTTGTGAAAGGCCCTCCTTCTCGTCCTATAGTTCTCAAACTTACCACTATTTTTCTTCCAGGATTGTATTTCTGACATATAAGGCATCTTTGACAAAGGCTTTCTGCTACAAGTCTAAATTTTGCATTATACCATGTTTGTTTGAAAAGTCTGATCATGGCATCTCTCCCTACATGTGCTTGTCCATGATACATCCGTGCCATGGTAGAAACCATGCTATAAGGCATAACTGGTCTTCCATCCCGATAAACCCACACATGATCTGTTTCCTGTGGTGCACATCCTGCTTTTACCTATTGTCTCATTTCCTCATCTCCTGCTTCTTCCTGCAACTGCCTCACTTCTTCCCATGTATTCACGGTGTTAGTAAACAACAAGGGACATGAATTCATTTCTTTTTCTCTCCCTCGATTGACTGGGTTCTTATTACGTTCACAATACTGAGACGGTTACAAACCGGTTGCCAGCTGAAATATAATCAGCGGACTTGGCATGCAGAGCACATTTCACCACTGCTAACTGTTTAGGCAGCAGTATTGCCTCAAGCAATTTTCCAACCACTTCAGCATTCCTTATAGGAGTTCCACTCGATGTCAGAAACCCTCTTTGGGACCACATTTGCCCAAAGTCATGCACTACAACGAAGCCGTATTGACTATTGGTTATCACAACTTACATGCTCTTGTTGATGCAAAAAGTTCAGCAACCTGGGCTGATTTTACTGCTTTCAGACAAGAGGCTTCCAGTACAGCTGCTACCGTACATACTGCATACGCTGCACTCAGAATTCCCTCATCCGTTCTCAAGCATGATCCATTCACGAACATCACATAGTCACTTTCTGTCAAGGGTACATCTTTTATATCAGGACGTGGTTTGGTACAGAAGTCAAGCACTTCCAAACACTCATGATCCACATCATTTCTGACTTCCACATTCTCAGCATCAGGTAGCAATGTTGAAGGATTCACATTAAGACATCTCTCAAGGCTCACATTTGTCGCACCTAAGATGACTTTCTCGTATTTAGTCAGATGACTATGCCTCATGAACTGAGTACGGCTCCTTGTTAAAAGGATTGCCACATCATGAGGTACAAATACTCTCACATGATATCCCATCACTATTCCTTCACTCTGTTCCAGACTCTTACAAGTAGCTGCTACAGCTTTCAAACAACCAGGCAATGCTACAGCTACAGGGTCTAATATAGCTGAGAAATATGCAATTGGTCTCCTCAATTTTCCGTGCTTCTGTATTAACACAGAAAGTGCACATCCATTGCTTTCGCTGCAATAGAGCTCAAATTCTTTTTCATAGTCAGGCATGCCAAGAGCTGGTGCTTCACACAACCCATTTCTCAATTGTTTAAAAGCTTTCAACTCTTCTTTATTTAATTAAATGGGATCTTTTACATCACTCCTTGTCAAGCGTACCAAAGGTTTTGCAATCAGGGAAAAGTTATTAATCCACTGATGACAACATCCAACCATTCCAAGAAACATTCTCACTTCTCTTTGATTCATTGGGGCTCTCATTCCTTTTATTATCTTGATTCTATCTGCAGTTACTTTTCTTAATCCTTTTTCAATTTTGTGGCCTAAATATTGTACTTCTTTCTGACAGAATTGCAATTTCGATGGGGATACTTTAAGTCCTCCATCTGCCAAATGATTCAACAATGCAATGGTATCCACTACACAAGCTTCTCGAGTTCTCGATGCCACAAGTAGGTCATCGATATATTGGACCAGTACCGAACTTTCAGGCATTTTTAAATTTTCTAAAGACTTTTTCAAAATCTGATTAAATATTGAGGGACTCTCTGTATACCCCTGTGGGATTCGGCACCATGCCAAAATACATTCGCCAAACCGGAACACAAAAATCTGTTGGCTGTCAGGGTGCAACGGAATGGAAAAGAAAGCATGACACAAATCAATCACGGTGTACCATTCTGCATCGTGAGGAATCTGATACAAAATCACAGATTGATTTGGTACAATGGGACAACATGATACAACGATTTTATTTCTTTTTCTCAGGTCTTGTACTATTCTAAAAGCTCCGTTAGGCTTTTTCAGACCCATAATTGGTGAATTACATGGACTGCTCATTATTTCCCTCAAAACACCTTGTTCAATCATTTTCTCTATTATAGGAGTGACTCCTGCAATTATCTCGGGTGCCAATTTGTACTGTGGAATATTTGGGTAACTTACTCCTTCCTTTACAGCAACTTTTACGGGATCTACATTTTTCATTAATCCCACATCTTCTCCTGTGAAATCCCATACCTCCGTCTTTACTGTCTTTTTCAATTCTTGCGGCAATTCTTCGGGGTCAAATACAGCAAATGCCTCGGTAATCTCAGGTTCCATATTAGCTATAGTCATTTTATACAGTACGTCCTCATCAGGAGTCTCAAAAGCTATACCATCCGGAGTACAGAATATTGTGCAGTTCATTTTGCACAGCAAATCTCTCCCTAACAAATGTACAGGGCTTGAATCACACATGACAAAACGGTGAATTTCAGAAAATTTTCCTATGTTAATTTTAATTGGTTCAGTGAGATACGTTTTTATCTGTCTGTTGAACACTCCAACTACTTGGATTGTTTCATCCGAGAGAGGAAGGTTTTTGACATCAGCTGATCTAACAGTTGAATGAGTAGCACCAGTATCTACTAGGAAAGTAATGTTTTCGTCATTTACCTTTCCATCCACAAAAGGGCCTGTCTGGTCTACTTCTAGAGTTGCGCCATGTACGAACTCGTCTTCCTCCCCTCGGCACCGCCAATAGCTCTCTTCTGACTCACTCTCATCGCGTTGTAGCCAATACTGCGAAACAGCACTAGCGCGCAGAAGCTTAGTTACCTGTTCTTCGTTGTAGAATCCTGTCTCATTACTGTATTTCTGAGGATTTACGCTCTGTGGAAAAGGCGGTTTTGGCGCCTGACTCTGTTGGGCAATAACCTGCTGCTGTCGCTGCGGTTGACAACTCACCTCATTCTGCACCTGTGGATTCAATGATGCATTATCACCATTAGCACTTGGGGGAAATTTACATTCGGTTCTCCAATGCCCTATTCTTCCGCAATTATGACATGGCCATTTCTTTTTGGCTTCATCTAGACTAATTTGTCCTTTCCCTTTCCCAATGTTATGTTTTTGTCTCATGCCCGTACCATTTGCCTGTTCAATCAATTGAGCTTCCTGTCTCTCTGCCACTTTTACTTGAGCCCACATGGCTTTTTCTTTTAATTTGCGCTGCTTTGCTTCAATCTCATCACTAAAATATTTTGCATGTCTCAGTACTTCATCTATCTTTTTATTTTGCCAATCTACTGTATGCTGTTTAATCATTTCACTTACTTCAGGTCGCAACCCATACACAAATCGATATACAAAATTACTTAAATCCTTCTCACTCAAATTTTCATCACCACTGTATTGCTTAAAAGCGAGTATCAACCTCTCATAATATGCATGTACGGATTCCTTTACTTCTTGATGAGTTCTATCAATTTTTACCCAATCAGTTTCTTTAGGAGGTACTTTATTTTTCAGAAAGATAAATACTTGTTCATATTTTCTCCTTACTTCTGGATCAGGGGCACCTGTTTTTGGATCTCTAGGGTATTCTTGAGTAGGCCAACCTATTGTAATTTTACATCCTGCCCATAGGTCTGCTGGTACAATTATGTCAAATAAACTATTCAAATCAATCCATAGTACTTTTGATAATTCTACAAACCTGTCTACCTGCCTATACCATTCAACCGGCTTCTCGCGCAAACGAGGAAAGTCATTGGTGAATGATAAAATATCTTGTCTGGTCCAGGGGACATGTACATAGCCTCCACCTGGAATCTCCCTCATGGAATATTCAGTCACTACCTTTTCTTTTTCTCTTACAGGATAAGCTGTAAACATTTTGTCTGTTGTATCATCTCGTTTTCTAAACCATCTACTTTTCCATTTGTCTACATCGCCCCATTTTCTCAGTAAAATAATTAAGTCTTTAATCTGAGTTGTTCGTCCTGTAGTATTCAAATTTTCAATATCTTTTTCAGAAAAGTCTACTCTGTATGGTTTTTGTAATGACTTTACCTTATCAAAGTCGATACCCATTTCACTTACTACTTCTTCTAATCTTTCATGTAAATTTCTTGCTCTCCACGTTATACTTTTGCATAGAAACATTAATTCCTACTATTAATTCTTCCAAAACTATTTTCAATTTAGACACATCTAGAGGTCGAGGCTCAGCATCTTTTTGCTGTAAACTCCTTAAACATTCACTTAATTCATCAGAAGTTGGACCTACAGGAATCATTTCATTTCGTGTTTGTTCTAAGCTTTTTGGTGACCCTGGTACTAATTCTGTCGTCATTATTGCTCTATTTGCTAGACTTTGATTTATTTGTTCCGAAATTCCTACTGCTTGTCCCCATGAATTTTCTCTTGAACCTCTTCTTTGTATTTCATTTCCTTTATTACTGTTATAAGGAATCATCAGACAATGCTCACTATCCATTTGTGTATCAAACATTGGCATTACAGGTCCTATTGTTACAGGAACAGTTACAGCTTCCATGTTTTTAGTCAGTTCCCTAATCTTCTCAGTTAACTCTAAAGTAGTTCTGGCTAATTCAGCTGAATTTTCATTAGCCATTTTACTAGGTTGTGTACTTTCTGTTTCTCTAAAGGGATTATTTTTTCCTACCTCATGTGGTATTGATTCAAATTTTATATTCTGTGGTGATTCTTTTACTGGGGAACTTGGTGTCAATAACGTGGAATTTGGTCGATACGGGGGTGGATTTTTATAAAACATGTCTTCAAGAACATCATCCTCCGACTCATGCACACCATACTTATAACCTTCTGATCCTGTATTATTTCTCTTTTCTGTACATTTTCTACTAGTAGTCTTTTCGGGATTTCTCATAGGGAACATACCATCAGTCATATTTGCACTTCGCCATCTCCTCATTCTATCATCATGATTCTGTTGTCCACACGGCCTACCAAACATATATTTGTACCTTCCGCCACTCCGCTGTCGTTCTCTGTCATACATCTCATCTTCCCATTTTGTCAATACTTCAAACCTTGTAGGTCTAGGTCTCGGTTCTAGTTTTATCATTCTCTCTCTCAAATTCCACAATACCGCTAAATTGAATGAACCATGTTCTGGAAATGCTAAAACTCCATCATCTTTTGTATACTTTGCCCAATTGTCTAACCAAATACATGTATGATAGCCATATTTCGCAACCATAAAGGATGCAGGTGATTTCGGTGGAGGAAGCAACTGTCCCTCTCTAGTCACAATTGGTTTGTCCTTTTTAAATAAGTTCTTGGTCTTATCCAATCGCAGCACCAATCCGGAGCGTCTATGTCACTTTTGCAATTCTCCAATCCCAGCGCGACTCTCACTAACGCACCAATCTGGAGCGTCTAAGTCACCCTGTAATTCTCCACTCCTAGTGCGGCACACACTAACGCACCAATCCGGAGCGTCTACGGTTCTTACTGACTGACCAATCCCAGCGCGGATTCTGACGTCAGCTTCTCTTGCTACTCCTGTTTCTGCTGACCCCTCCTTTACAAAATTTATCTGCAAACTTTCTTACATTCACTTTTTACTCACATTCTGTTAGTAACAACATACACACACCACCATTATCTGTTTAGCTAACAAAAGGATAGTCTTGACCTTTTTCACAAGAATTCCGTCTTTCCCGAGAGCAGCACGACAATCTGCCCTACTACGGAATCATTACATCTGTCGATAAAGTAGCACTTCCCTCTACCTCACGCTTCTAGCAAGCATTAACTAACCGTTTCTCTGGTAATAATACACCTGTTGGAGACGCTCTTCTCCTGAGAAATAAAACCAGAGTTTCACAATTAAGTCGAATGCTATTTCAGTCACACACTCTCATACGGAAAATGTAGTTCATTCACACAGAATCCAGAGAGCAGCACGTCAATCTGCCCTACTACAGAATTATTACACCCATTAATAAAGTAGCATCTACTTTACCCTTCTATCAAGCTTAGGGAACACCTATTACCTTTCCAGTGATAAGCGTAATCAGAGTTCATGTGGACTCCTGTTACTTAAGACCAAAATTTCACAGGTGGCCTTCGCTACCCATACACCTCTTTCATGCAGAAAATGTCCCTAACGGTAACACATGACGATGTTACCAAATCAAACCCAGACAATGCGTCGTGCAACGTCAATCGTTACACATTTTCCCCGTGTACCTACAGGGTACTATAATTCCGTCTTTCCCGAGAGCAGCGCTTACCTCAGCCCTACTACGGAATCATTACGTTCGCCACAAGGCATCCGACTTCCTACATTCCAGAAGTCTTCAATACAACACAAAACACAACGCGACTCAACATAGAGTGTTAATACATAGACCAATACTCATCCAAAGATTCGCAATCAATAATCAATATTCAAAAATCGGAAATCAATAAGCAATAATCAAATCTATAAGCAATAATCACTAAACCAATTCAATAAAACCATCATTCTGCTACCAGAAAAACTGATCCAGTGCAAAACCGGAGGAAAAAGGAGAATATATATATATATATATCCAAAACACTTTTCCCAGCTCTTCCCGCTTCCCATCCGGCAAGACAGCGAAGAGAGAGTCACGGACACCCGTTTTCTTTGTGGCAAAATCAGGTCTTTATTCAATTACAGCTTACGACGCGTTTCGGATAACAAAGTATCCTTGTTCACATGCGGAAGTGCAGTCCGCCAGCAGTTTTTATACCCAAATTTTTTGTGTGTGAGTGCATTCTGTCACGTGATAATAGACATAGACAACACCTTCATTTAGCGCTGGTTACTTGCCAAGCGTTTGGCAAGTTTACAATCATAGACATAAATGCAGTTAGAGTCCCAATCGACAAATTAAGTTGGTCACATGTTTAAATACATTGTATATGTCGCCAAAAAATGGATGCGTAAATGCCTGGAATATAAAACAACATACATAAACATGACTTTTATATATACGTTGTGTAGTGATTCTATGCAAGGATCCAGTAATATATGGAATGTTTGAGATGAAAATGGCTACCTCGGGATGAATCCTCTGCCAAAAAGGTTTTTTTGTATATAATTGTTCAAAATTCCATCTTAATGTTGACTAAAATGGTTTGACAACATGAATGTTGTATCTCAAAACAAGACCATAAAAATAGATTGTACATACTGGAAAGTTGATACAATAGACAACCAATTGATAATATGCCGGAATTGTGCAAAAATGCATATTTATGTAGCCCATTGAGGGCTATCATAACATCTGGATTAGATGTTTTAAAGTGCAAAGCGCAAAAATGGTAAGGTGCTGGAGAATATGTGCAAATAGTGCAAATACTTTGTGGGGAACACAAAGTTTGTAGTGCAAAGAAGGGACAAAAGGGGAAGAAAACACCGGGGGGGGGGGGGAGATTATATATATTAGCAGCTAAGGAAATGACAACCCACTGTAAAAACCCTCCATAAAAACTCTCACACGAACTCCTAAAAATAAGTAAAGAGTTATCATAAAACGTTCCCACAATGAGTCCTCATATAAAAACATACTGTTGAACAGTACTATAAAAAATTGTGGAGATCTTCAGTGTTGTTAAGCCCATTGGGATGTTTGGTATCGAGTTCAACTATCATTCTAGATTCAAGTTGACGGAGTAGTCTTTCTCGATTGCCTCCTCTTGGGAGGTTTGGGACGGCGGCAATCACAAAATATTTCAGACATTTAAGGTCATTGCCGTGGACTATTTTAAAATGTCGGGCAACCGGGTACGCTGGATCGTTGTTAACGATTGCACGTAAATGTTGTAGAATCCTGACATGCACCTGCAATTTCGTGCTGCCTACATATTTGAGGCCGCAGGTGCATGTCAGGACATACACAGCGTATTCGGTTTTGCAGTTGTGATTGCCTTTGATCTTGTATTCAATGGGACTGAAAGGAGTCATGTATTTAGTTGTTGTCTCTCCAAATCTACATGCTCGGCATGAAGAGCATTTATAAAACCCTTGTCTTGGTTGTAGCCAGGTGGTTTTTTTGGCTATGTATTCCGGACTTTTTCTGACCAACTGACATCTCATGGATATCCCTCTCCTATACGTGATGGTAGGGTTATTGGGGAGGTCAGGGGCTATGACAGCATCAGTTAAAACAATTGGCCAATTACGTTTAATAATGGACCTGATTTGTCGTTCTTGCTGGTTATAGGTAAGGATCAATCTGGGGGTGTTGGTATCTGATACTTGCTCAGCTTCAGGATTGTTATTTTCCAGCAATGATTCCCTAGATCTCTGGGCGACCTTACTGACTGCTTGTTTAAGAGTGTGTGTGTTGTACCCTCTTTGTTTATATATATATATTACCTACTGGCGGTCGCCAGTAGGTAGTTATAGTTAGGACCACGTTTCCATAGGAAATCCTCAACATTCTATTTTGAATAACTTTGGCGCCGGTCGACGAATCCTCGCGAATTTTTTAAAATAGGTGGGGCGCTCCGCTCCGCTCCTACCCTGAAAGTCTCGGGGGGATTCGTCAAGCGGGGGCTGAGATAAAAGGGGGGTCCCAAAACGCGTTTTTCCCATGCATTTTTCCATAGGACCTTTAGACAGGGCTACAGCCCGAACGGCTGAACAGAATTACTAGAAATTTGGCAGAGAGGTAGTCCTCAGGTCAAGGAAGTGCCTTTTGTAGGTTTGGTGTAAATCTGTTCAGTAGATTCTGAGAAAATAGCCTTTAAATCAATATATATATCTGAGCCAGCTTACGGTGCGCTTACGGTACGCTTACCGTACGCGTACGGTGGCGTGCGCGAGCGCGATTCTGATTGGCTCTTAGATCTTAGTAAACATTCGAATCGGCCGAAACCAGGAAGCGGCGGCCGCCATTTTCTCTCTCGCACTGAGAGTTAGGTTGTAAAATAAAGCCAAAAAACATGTAAAGGGGCTGTTTAGACAGCTCCCACACACATAGCCATGTTGAGGGAGTCCCCAAAGACCCCCCAAGGCCAAAAATGCAATTTTTATTTTTTCGCTAATTTCGCCGATTACGCTTACCGTACGCGTACGGTAAAAAATTATAAAAAAAAAAAAACTATCCACACTCTCCCCACCCCGTGCGCAATTGGTGTCCGCAGGCCACCAATTGTGCATGGCTTATCAGAGGTGTGATAAACTAGAATATTTTAAACAAAAATAATAAAAGAAAAAAGTATCCACACTCTCTCCACCCCGTGTGCAAATGGTGCCCGAAGGGCACCATTTGTGCATGGCTTATAAAAATTACGAAAAATTAAAATATTACCTTTCAAAACGAAGTGCATCATATGTCCTCCATGTGCGCACGGTGCGCGAAGCGCATCGTGCGTACATGGCCCATCTAGCGTAACGTGGGCACGCGGTGCGCGTAGCGCACCGTGTGCCCACCGTGCGTGCACGGCACTAACTGCGTAAAGTGGGCGCGCGGTGCGCGAAGCGCACCGCGTGCTTACTGTGCGCGCACGGTGCGCGAAGCGCACCGTGCGCGCACGGAACAAACTGCGTTAAGTGGGCGCGCACGCCACGAATGGCGTAAAGTAACTTAGCATTTAAAAAACCGTACAAATTCACTGAAAAAACCATAGGTTTCACACACGTTATAGTTAGGAATTATCATTTAAAAAACCTTGCAAATTCACTGAAAAAACCATAGGTTTCACACATGTTATAGTTAGCGGAAATTTTACTGATAAAAAACCAATGAAATTCCCCCGTTATAGTTAGTGCAGGCAACTATAACTCACGCGACCGCAATCCTCTGCTGATGCTAATACTGTATTTAGACACTTATTTGCCCATGTCTTCTTCCATACATTTTTAGCTATACATATATTACAAATATTTTTTTTTCATAAAGACACATATGTCATCAGCAGAAGATTGCGGTCGCGTGAGTTATAGTTGCCTGCACTAACTATAACGGGGGAATTTAATTGGTTTTTTATCAGTAAAATTTCCGCTAACTATAACATGTGTGAAACCTATGGTTTTTTCAGTGAATTTGCAAGGTTTTTTAAATGCTAATTCCTAACTATAACGTGTGTGAAACCTATGGTTTTTTCAGTGAATTTGTACGGTTTTTTAAATGCTAAGTTACTTTACGCCATTCGTGGCGTGCGCGCCCACTTAACGCAGTTCGTTCCGTGCGCGCACGGTGCGCTTCGCCCACCGTGCGCGCACAGTGAGCACGCAGTGCGCTTCGCGCACCGCGCGCCCACTTTACGCAGTTAGTGCCGTGCACGCACGGTGGGCACGCGGTGCGATGACAAAGCAAGAAAGCACGTCAACAAATCTGTTTCTGCTTTCCTCCGTGACTATGGTATGGGTGCCATTTACCACAACAACTTGCGTTATGACATGCAAGACATTTATAGAGGAGATGGTGTGCACTTCAATGATGAAGGGAACAGAGTCTTCCTCTTGAACCTTAGACTCTGCATCGGTACTTACTTGTAGGTACCACTAAAAAATCATTTCATAAACACAACGGCTCTTTTTAGAGCCCCCTAATATCTAAACACTTAAATCTGATTTTCATTTTTTTTTTTTTTTTTTCTACCGTACGCTTACCGTAAGCTTACCGTACGCGTACCCCGTGATTTTTTTTTAAATCAATAAATGTTTTTTTTGTACTTTTCTGTCCTTCTTTGACCCCCTTACAAATGTTAGGGGGTCTGTAACTCTCCTCATTGCCCCCTTTCCTTGTTTTCACTCTTTTTTTTCAGAGTGAAATACACAAAATGGCGGCCGCCGCTTCCTGGTTTCGGCCGATTCGAATGTTTACTAAGATCTAAGAGCCAATCAGAATCGCGCTCGCGCACGCCACCGTACGCTTACCGTAAGCGTACGGTAAGCGTACCGTAAGCGGGCTCAGATATATATATTGATTTAAAGGCTATTTTCTCAGAATCTACTGAACAGATTTACACCAAACCTACAAAAGGCACTTCCTTGACCTAGGGACTACCTCTCTGCCAAATTTTGAGTAATTCTGTTCAGCCGTTCGGGCTGTAGCTCGTTCTAAAGGTCCTATGGAAAAATGCATGGGAAAAACGCGTTTTGGGACCCCCCTTTTATCTCAGCCCCCGCTTGACGGATCCCCCCGAGACTTTCAGGGTAGGAGCGGAGCGTAGCGCCCCACCTATTTTGAGAAATTCGCGAGGATTCGTCGACCGGCGCCAAAGTTATTCAAAATAGAATGTTGAGGTTTTCCTATGGAAACGTGGTCCTAACTATAACTACCTACTGGCGACCGCCAGTAGGTTATATATATATATATATATATATACACAGCTATCCTCCCTTCGTCGCAGATCCGACGTCACACATGCAGTCATTGGTGGGGCCCATAACACCAACACTCACACGTCTCCACTCACGAGTCTGCACACAGGAGGGATAATTTTGTGCTGGACATGTGGGGGGGTACCTTATTACCTATAGGGAACAAAAGTTATTTTACAAAATATACATTAGCATTCACCACCTATAGATTCCTAATCCCAAACATCAAGGCACTCCACCCACTTGGTCGAAGGACCAATTAGTTGGATTAGTTGATGGTGATTCAGAACCATCTAAAACACATTTTAAGACTCAGAATCCTTTATTCTCTTCATCGAAAAACCACAAACTCATAATTTCTGTTAATCAAATATTTGTTTATCTAAATATTGTTTGCAATTAATTTCAACATTTATGATTAATCAAAGCTTAGAAATTTAGTCAAGTAATACAGATCGCAGGACAGTTATATTTACCTATTCTTGCTATCTGGATTTTTCTCTAATTCATTTGGCTCTGCTTAACCGAATTTACCCGTTAATTGTCCAAATAAAGCAGGCCAAAGCTCAAAGTCCAAAAGTTCTTTGCTCAGCACGTTACAGTCCCAAAGATCTCCAAATGACCAGAAATCATGCAAGCATCTGTCATCGCCTGTGGGGTCAAAAAGGGTGTGCAGTCATCGAAACCGCCGAATGCCAGACTCCTCCCTATTCTACTACTCTTTTTATAATAAATTTCAGGATAACAAGAAACATTTTTAGGCAACGGAAAGTTGTGATTGGCTGATTGGAAAACGTCCGATTTTTATTCTATGAGGTTCTCATGGATTTTGCTGGTTCATTTCCGTAGTTCATGTTGCCCTTATGCAACAATGTTTAAGGTCTGCTTGCATGTCCCAATTGTTCATTTAGACCAGTTTTTACTGACTGAAGTTTGGCAGTCCACCAAGATCCTATCCTTGACCAGGAACATGGTGAACCGAGGTCGTCAGGAAGTTCACAGAGCCATCCGAGTCTGCGCAGTAGGCATCGCGCTCACAAGACGGTGGCCACTTCTGAACTCGATTTTGGACACCATTTTTAGGTAGGCCCAAATGTCAACTTAAGCGAAACAAACACAAAAGAATAATTAATACAAAGAAATGATGATTCTAATGTTAAACCCTCACTAATCCCTTCATGTATTAGTATTTTCCTAGCATATAGCAACAATTAGAGCGATAATACTCACCTTTAGGATCCAAACAGGAACGCAAACATCACATAAGCAACATAAATCATGTGATAGCCTATTACCACATGTACTACTATTAATATGCGTACATATTTTAGTTATTAGAGTTATTTTGCCATGTAAATAGCAATTTCCCACGTGTAATTGGTGTATGCAAATGGTTGGTTTAGATTCACACTGCAATTCGTTAGTAAAATTATAATCAGTAGGTTATATAGTTAGTCTTTTCATGCAAAATAGAGGAGGTGTACAAAATTTTGTTCTACCTGCTCCATTACTTACAAAATTAAGCATGCAATGCTAAAAGATAGGTCAACTTCTATCAGTCGCAACAGCAGGTCCAAAGAAACATAACTGCATTATGCTAATGATACCGGACTACCCCCAATACACTAACTATACACCTACACCACTGTAGAACAAGAAAAAGAAAAACACCACTACCTCTCTCAAAGGGGAGACCTATTGGCTTTGCTAATGCTTGTTCAGAACGAGATGGCATCGGAGGGAAGTTTGTGAATACCATGTTGATCTTCAAGCAAGTTCATTCATATATAGGTTTAAAACCAACAAGTAGTTAGGCACTTAAAGGAATGGCCAATTGAACCTGCAAGTGTATCCTGCATGTGCAAATTAGGGAATCTGGCTCATTCTGTTTTTTGTAATCTGATTTCAACTGGACTACACACACACACACACACGCACACACAGCAGTTCTATGTGTACCAGCATAAGCACAGATGCTCCAACTAACAAAAGAATGTACTATGTCAAAGTATCTGCCACTTGTTGGACTTAGGTTTGCACAATTTCAAATACCTGACTTAAAATAGTCTTAAGATACATCACACATACACACATGCAACATTCTATTTATTATCCTACCATTTATACATTATTGCAACAGCCTCTACTTGGGAATAAACAAGACCTAAATTAAGAGGGTGCAAATAATACAGACGTTGGCAGGCTACCAAAGGAGGCGCATGTCTCCTCCCACTGGATGCCACATCATTGGCTTCTGGTGGATAAAAGAATTCAGTTTAAGGCCATATGGCTGTTTTTTCAGGTAATTAAGACAACATATGTATCTCCAGAATAGATTGCAGAAGTATTTTCCAGCTCTCTGTCTTCGGTCAGCATCGGACAATAACTTAAGGCTTCCCCGCTTCAACCATGTCTGCTATGGAGACCTCTCTTTCAGCTATCTTGCAGTTAAAGCTTGGTTTACTGAAATTCTACAGGGGATACAGTTATATCTAACCTTTAGAAATGGTTTAAAAATACTTTGAATGACACAATAAGAAGTGACCAAGATACAACAGAATGTTTTAGCTCCAGGATGCCTTGATTGAGAAACAATTAGCGCTTTATAAACAACATAAAACAACATAGCATAGTATAACATGACATAGTATAGCATTAATGGAGCAAGGTTTCGCATAAAAAGAAACTTGCTCATATGCAATCCTCTTGATTAACCTGTAACCCTATAATCAATCTGTCCATGAGTACTAACAGTGCACCACATTCAACATATTGTATCTAGGGGACGCTTTCCTATGTGCCTTACTAATGAATAACCTGAGTGTCCTAAAATGGTCGCCGAAAACGCGGGAACTCTTCTGCGCATGCGTCTACTACATCTACGTAGTACGACGTTTTCTGTTGCTTGGTGGCAAACTTTGCAGTTGCGCAATAGCTTCTGAAATGGCCGCTTTAAAGTAACGCATTAATGCACATGCCGTGCTGAAACTAACCTATGCAAGTTCTACTAAGCTATTAATGCAAAAGATTTATTAAATGAATGGGGTTAGAGTAGAAGTAAGTGGTATACAGTGAATTCATTTAAGTTTGTATCCCAATGTGTTTTTCTTTGACTTTATCAATAGTTCATATTTGGGCCTTGGAGGGTGACCACGTCTCTGTTTCCTTGTGGCTTCTACGCATGTGCAAACGTCTGCTGGTTCTGAACAAGTGAAGTAAATTGACTGGCTGCCAAACCCTAAGCCCAGCAAGGACATGGGAAACCAACTTTTGACCCTACGAGAGGAAGAAGGAGCAACAATGTAAAATAGACTTATCGATCCACATATGAAATGCTTGCGGGAATAAAGATTGTGGGTATTAAAATTAAGGGGCGGAGAACTAGACAATAGACTAAAGAAAAATATTGCACTTAGTATGGTGTGAAGTCCTCACCCCACTGCTTGGCCCAATCAAAATTGCGGGTGAACATGGAATTGAAACATTTGGGGGTGGATCATACATTTGAATTGGTATGACAGAGGTAAGTTCTAGATAGTTAGACACACTTGATGCTGAGATGTTGATGCTATGCTGAGATGCTGCCCGATTTTGCTGCAATCCGACTGAAGAATCCAACATTAGGGAAAATTTGAGGAACAACCGAGAAGGCACATCTAGGAAGGGGTCCAGACGAGCCCGAGCCGGAGAGAGTACCACCAGAGAGGGGTGTGATGCTGGCGTTACACTAGAAGAGGTCACCTTTCCCTGTCCTGAACCTGTCCTGAATCCTTGACTCTCTGATGTTGGGGACCTCACACCATTCTAGGTAAATATATCTGTAGGGTTAATGCTCCGTATTTGCTCTCTGTTCTTTCTCTCCTCAGGTGCTGTCATTGCAAGAAATTATTAATGCAAATTGATTATAAGCTAACTGTACTATTTTTCCAGGTGGAGATTTCTGGTATATTCATGTGTATCTTGATTTGACTCACAAAATGATTAATTCAGATAAACTTTGAAAACTTCTTCTGAGTCTGTGGTTCTTTAAAATATTGTTAAATGCATTATCGTCTCTCCTCTCTATTCTAATCTACTGCTAGATCTTATCGGATTGTTCATTTACTCAGGAGACAGGAAGGGTAAGAATGCTGGTGTAAAGGTTTCCTAGGGTGAATAAAATTGATGACCAGTGGATATTTGCCAGCTCATTGCGTGTATGAATATATATGGGCCCAAATGAGTGTTGTGTGTATGAATGTGTAGAGCTGGTAAACTCCGCTGCATCAGCATAGCACAGCATAACATAACATAACATAACATAAGATAACATAACATGCAAGAGGTCCAGTAACCAACTGAGCCATTTTACGAGCATTTCAATCTGTGGCTAGTAGGGCACACAACGATCACTAAAGCAGACACCTATCCTCCTAATATAGCTCATTGGCAATGGAGTCTATAAGAAAAGAAAACCCCGCCACCGCCAAAACCAACCTCCACGAAGGAATGAAGGCCGTCGCCGAATGGATGATGAACAGCCGCCTGAAACTGAACTCGGACAGGACAGAGGTCCTCATCCTCGGCTCCACACTCTAGGGTCTTCCACAGGTCATGGGACATTACTCCTGTGGGTCATGCATAGTGTGCCCTTTCACAAAAACCACCAAGGAGATTGATGTGGGGTTAACCCACCCCTGGCAACTGAGGCACCATACTAACTGCAGCACTATGAACTGCATCTACCTATTACTTGTCCTTGCAGACTAAGGTATGTGGGTGTGACTACAAGGACGGGCAAAATCAGAATTATCGAACATCGCAGCACCATCCGCTGTAGGAAGGCCCATACAAAAATGTCCTCTCACTTCTTGGGACTGAAAAATACAACAGACAGTATAAGGTGGACAATTGTTGAAGCTAACAGTAGATGGAACACCGAATCCCTCTTCTCTACAGAGCAACTGTGTTTTTTTAAGACACATGTCCTTGGGCTGAACGAGACATCCCCTGGGCCGAGTATACCAGTTAACTAAATGTTCCTTACTATGTTTAGGACACCTGAACGCATATACCCGCTATGATAGCCATTTGCAGGTACATTCTGAGCAACACCCCACTGGATTCAACTGGACCAGGCTTCACATTATTTAACTAGCATACTAAATATAGCCTGGTTATATTTTAAGTATATTAGCCTATATAACTCTACCAGTTCAGATACCATTCTAAAATGGCCGTAACTTCTGTAGATATCTCTGTCTCTTTGCGCAAACATATGAAAACACTCTTCGGCATTTTTTCTGCCTATGCACCTTTTCTATTTCTGTGTATATATATATTACCTACTGGCAGTTGCCAGTAGGTAGTCATAGTTAGGACCTATTATCCATAGGAAATCCGCAACATTCTATTTAGAATAACTTTGGCGCCGGTTGACAAATCTTCGTGAAATTTTCAAAACTCGTGGCCCACTCCGGTCCGCTCCTATCCTGAAAGTCTCGGGGTGATTCTTTCAGGGGGGGGCGAGAAAAAATGGTGGTCCCAAAACGTGTTTTCCCCATGCAATTTTCCATAGGGACCTTTAGTCGCAGTTACAGCCCAAACTGCTGAACGGAATTACACCAAATTTGGCAGAAAGGTAGACCTTGGTTCAGAGTCATGCTTTTTGCTTAAATGGTGTAAATCTGTTCAGTAGTTCCTGAGAAAATCAAAAGTAAAATCACATATATATCTGGGCGGAGCCTAACCACACATCTCATCGCGAGATCTGATTGGCTGTCAGCACTTCATCCAAGAGAGAATAGTAGAGTGAGTAGTAGAAAGTAGTAGAGTGAGTAGTAGAGAGTAGTAGAGAATGTGTAGTAGAGTGAGTAGTAGAGAGTAGTAGAAAGTGAGTAGTAGAGAGTGAGTAGTAGAGTGAGTAGTAGAGAGTAGTAGAGAGAGAGTAGTATAGAGTGAGTAGTAGAGAGTGAGTAGTAGAGTGAGTAGTAGAGTAGTAGAGAGTAGTAGAGAGTGAGTAGTAGAGAGTGAGTAGTAGAGTGACTAGTAGAGTAGTAGAGAGAGAGTAGTAGAGTGAGTAGTAGGGAGTAGTAGAGAGTGAGTAGTAGAGAGTGAGTAGTAGAGAGAGAGTAGTAGAGAGTAGTAGTGAGTGAGTAGCAGAGAGAGTAGTAGAGAGTAGTAGAGAGTGAGTAGTAGAGTGAGTAGTAGAGTGAGTAGTAGAGTGAGTAGTAGAGAGAGAGTAGTAGAGAGTGAGTAGTAGAGAGTGAGTAGTAGAGTGAGTAGTAGAGTAGTAGAGAGAGTAGTAGAGAGTGAGTAGTAGAGAGTGAGTAGCAGAGAGAGTAGTAGAGAGTAGTAGAGAGTGAGTAGTAGAGTGAGTAGTAGAGAGAAGTAGAGAGTGAGTAGTAGAGAGTGGGTAGTAGAGAGTGAGTAGCAGAGAGAGTAGTAGAGAGTAGTAGAGAGTGAGTAGTAGAGTGAGTAGTAGAGAGTAGTAGAGTAGTAGAGAGAGAGTAGTAGAGAGTGAGTAGTAGAGAGTGAGTTGTAGAGTGAGTGGTAGAGTAGTAGAGAGAGAGTAGTAGAGTGAGTAGTAGGGAGTAGTAGAGAGTGAGTAGTAGAGAGTGAGTAGTAGAGAGAGAGTAGTAGAGAGTGAGTAGTAGAGAGTAGTAGAGAGTGAGTAGTAGAGAGTGAGTAGTAGAGTGAGTAGTAGAGTAGTAGAGAGAGAGTAGTAGAAAGTGAGTAGTAGAGAGTAGTGGAGTAGTAGAGAGTGAGTAGTAGAGAGTAGTAGAGAGTGAGTAGTAGAGAGTAGTAGAGAGCAAGTAGTAGAGAGTGTGTGGTAGAGAGTGAGTAGTAGAGAGTAGTAGAGAGTGAGTAGTAGAGTAGTAGAGAGTGAGTAGTAGAGTGAGTAGTAGAGAGTAGTAGAGAGCGAGTAGTAGAGAGTTATTAGTAGAAAGTAGTACAGAGTGAGTAGTAGAGAGTGAGTAGTAGAGAGAGAGTAGTAGAGAGTGAGTAGTAGAGAGTAGAATAGTGAGTAGTAGACAGTGAGTAGTAGACAGAGAGTAGTAGAGAGTGAGTAGTGGAGAGTGAGTAGTAGAGAGTAGTAGAGTGAGTAGTAGAGTGGGTAGTAGAGAGTGAGTAGTAGAGAGAGTGGTAGAGAGAGAGTAGTAGAGTGAGTAGTAGAGAGAGAGTAGTAGAATAGAGTAGTAGAAAGTAGTAGAGAGTGAGTAGTAGAGTAGTAGACAGTGAGTGGTAGAGAGTAGTAGAGAGTAGTAGAGTGAGTAGTAGAGAGTAGTAGAGAGTGAGAAGTAGGGAGAGTAGTAGAGAGTGAGTAGTAGAGAGTGAGTAGTGGAAAGTGAGTTTTAGATAAAGTAGTAGAGTAGTAGAGAGTGAGTAGTTCTGAGTGAGTAGTAGAGGATAGTAGTTCTGAGTGAGTAGTGGAGAGTGAGTAGTAGAGAGTAGTAGAGAGCGAGTAGTAGAGAGTGAGTAGTAGAGAGTGAGTATAAGAGAGAGAGTAGTAGAGTGAGTAGGAGAGAGTAGTAGAGTGAGTAGTAGAGTAGTAGAGAATGTGTAGTAGAGTGAGCAGTAGAGAGAGAGTAGTAGAAAGTGACTAGTAGAGAGTAGTAGAGAGTGAGTAGTAGAGAGTGAGTAGCAGAGAGAGAGAGTAGTAGAGAGTGAGTAGTAGAGTGAGTAGTAGAGAGTAGTAGAGAGAGAGTAGTAGAGAGTGAGTAGTAGAGAGTGAGTAGTAGAGTGAGTAGTAGAGTAGTAGAGAGAGAGTAGTAGAGAGTGAGTAGTAGAGAGTGAGTAGTAGAGTAGTAGAGAGAGAGTAGTAGAGTGAGCAGTAGGGAGTAGTAGAGAGTGAGTAGTAGAGAGTGAGTAGTAGAGAGAGAGTAGTAGAGAGAGAGTAGTAGAGAGTGAGTAGTAGAGAGTGAGTAGTAGAGAGTAAGTACTAGAGAGTGAGTAGTGGAGAGAGCATAGTAGGGAGTAGTAGAGTAGTAGGAGTAGTAGAGAGTGAGTAGTAGAGAGTGAGTAGTAGAGAGTAGTGGAGTAGTAGAGAGTGAGTAGTAGAGAGCAAGTAGTAGAGAGCAAGTAGTAGAGAGTGTGTCGCTGAGAGTGAGCAGTAGAGAGTAGTAGAGTGAGTAGTAGAGAGTGAGTAGTGGAGAGTGAGAAGTAGAGTGAGTAGTAGAGTAGTAGAGAGAGTAGTAGAGAGTGAGTAGTAGAGAGTGAGTAGTAGAGTAGTAGAGAGAGAGTAGTAGAGTGAGTAGTAGAGAGTGAGTAGTAGAGAGAGAGTAGTAGAGAGTGAGTAGTAGAGAGAGAGTAGTAGAGAGTGAGTAGTAGAGAGCAGTAGAGAGTGAGTAGTGGAGAGAGCATAGTAGGGAGTAGTAGGAGAGTAAGTAGTAGAGAGTGAGTAGTAGAGAGTAGTGGAGTAGTAGAGAGTGAGTAGTAGAGAGTAGTAGAGAGTGAGTAGTAGAGAGTAGTAGAGAGCAAGTAGTAGAGAGCAAGTAGTAGAGAGTGTGTTGTTGAGAGTGAGTAGTAGAGAGTGAGTAGTAGAGAGTAGTAGAGTAGTAGAGAGTGAGTAGTAGAGTGAGTAGTAGAGAGCGAGTATTAGAGTTATTAGTAGAGAGTAGTAGAGTGAGTACTAGAGAGTGAGTAGTAGAGAGTGAGTAGTAGAGAGAGAGTAGTAGAGAGTGAGTAGTAGAGAGTAGAAGAGTGAGTAGTAGACAGTGAGTAGTAGAGAGAGAGTAGTAGAAAGTAGTAGAGAGTGAGTATTAGAGTGAGTAGTAGAGAGTGAGTAGTTAGAGAGAGAGTAGTAGAGAGTGAGTAGTAGAGAGTAGAAGAGTGAGTAGTAGACAGTGAGTAGTAGAGAGAGAGTAGTAGAAAGTATTAGAGAGTGAGTAGTAGAGTGAGTAGTAGAGTGAGTACTATATAGTAGTAGAGAGCAAGTAGTAGAGAGTGTGTAGTAGAGAGTGAGTAGTATGTGGAAATATGGATTTTTCTGATCAGTTATGTCCCCTATCTTGGACCCCAACGGTTTCATGTATGAATCACAAGTACATGTATGTTCCCTCCAGTTCCAGTTATGAAGACGCAAACACATGTGCGTCCACCGTCAACATGTCCTCTTTCAGATCCGCCATGAATAGGCCGGATATTCCATTCCTAAGTATGAAAGGCCACCGGCTTTATATGGTTCACTTATGCCATTTTACAGTCCAGGCAAGTAGGCCCTGATTCTGTCATCAAGCTTTTCTTTCTTTCTGCCTCTGAAGCTCCAGTCTGAGCCTGCATCTGTGACCATGAACTTTGTCTCATTCCCTGCGCGGCTCACGAAGCCTGACATCAGCCTGTTGCCTGCCAAAAACTGTATTTCACCTTCGAAATTATCTGCTCCGCTCCCTGCCCAATGCATTCCTGTCTAGTAGTTTAAGTAAACATTCTTCCAGCTACCGAGCAAAGGCCCGGCTTCTCTGTCTTTATGCAAGTAATTCATAGCCTTATTATTATGGAAGACTTCTGCCCTCGCATCTAGTGTAGACACTTAGACGCTTGTACACGCACTAACAGTCAGTATAGTCAGTATAGAATAAGATTCTACTCTAAGAGACCTCTCTTTTGGATAACATAGTTCTTTAAACATAGGATGTTAGATATGATTTGGGATTAGGTTGACTTGACCCTCCAGACTTCTGTCGCCACATGTAGAGCTAAATGTCAAGTCCCCTTCACCCCCTAGTTGCACGTCAATCACACGTCATGCTGCTGTGCGCGCATTTCTGCCAAGTATTTCTGCTGACATTGCGAAATTCTTTCCTGGAACCACCCTATTATGACATCACACTTAATGACGTTCTTTAATCACACCCAGTTACACCTACTTTTGCTACGTATGTATGTCTTATCTACACTATCAATTGTCACGCCTCTTGCATTTGCTTCACTGTAATGCCTATTGTATAAAAGTGATTAATTATCAATAATGTATGTACTTCACTTCCTGAACCTTCGTGGTGATGGAACTTGGAGCAACCGATTCGAATCGTCCATTGGAATAAAGCCCATTCCGAACCTCTAATACCACGGATTCTGCCTCTTATTTACTGAGCTATTTTTATTATGTTTCTGTATCAAATTAAGTCCCGGTAATTAAATTATTTACCACATGAATGGCGCCCGAATAGGGACACTTTCTCATCTCACGCGCCGGCGGTGCGTTGCAGGCCCGGTCTCCTGCCACAGCTGGACGGACAACAACGCGTACCAGCAGGATTTCCTGTATCTCCCTCCGGTCAAGCGGGGGCGACTGAGGCTGCGATCAACACCCAGACGAGGCGGTGAGAAGTGCGAAGTATCCCGACCAGAGCCTAGCTGAGAGAGCAAGATCCGAGGTATACAGAGGCCCACCAGGTTTCCGAAGCTCAGAAGTGTCCGAAGTTTTCGAGTCGAGTCCAGTCCGGTCCAGTTCAGTTTCCGTTCCGAGGCCTTCCGTTCCGAGCTACCCGGTGAGTACCATTACTGGGGAGGCGTTCTGACGTGCACATAGGTTGTGCCGGTCAAGACGGGTTTGGGTACACAAATCCGGTCTGCACTGTTTCAGCAGTGTATCTGTACTGTTTAGCAGTATATCTAGTATATCAAGTATATAAATTCAGAATAATCCAGATAATGCCGAGTATTATGTTTAGTGATTAAGTTTTCCTTAGATCGTCATCATCATTGTTTGCTCATTTAAATGTTAAATGTTAAATGTGTTAATACGTTCTGCATATTGTGGTATGAATGACTGTTCATTATCGTGTTTATTGTATTAAGTTTGTTCAAGATCAAGTATCAGATCAGTTCTCAATATGCCGCTCTTTTCGAAATTAAGACAGATCACAACTAGAAAAGGGGTACTCGAAGAAGCTGTTCCTATTCCTCCTAGGGACACTCCAGGGTACTTCATGTATCATAAACACGGTTTAGACGCTATATTATTTCTTGATTTATGGGTAGACTACACCAAGGAATTACCAGAAAGTCAGAGGTGGCCCGCAGCTGGGACCTGGGATGCAGAGTGCATCATGAAAGTAGAGGAAGAGTTATGGAAAAGGAAAGTCAGACAGTCACAGAAAGACGCCGTTGAGTTATGGCGTAAAGAATCTCATAGACGTACAGAAAAAGCACTCCGACAGGAAGAGAAAAATAAGGAGAATTCAAATAGAGTCCGAGAAAATCTATTAATTGAAGAAGGTACACGAGTGAAATCAGAACAAGTAGACAGACAAAGAAATGCCCTTATGAAGGGTATGTATCCCCTTCTGGCCGAGGGATTACCTAAGGCTACTCCGGGGATACCAAAAGACTTGCCACCCCCATTATTTCCAATAAAAGTACATCCTAAGGGGCATCCTAGAACCGCAGAAGATGTTTTTCTTTCCTCATATTTAGATGACGCAGCTCCCGAGTATGCTAACCCCGCCCCACATAGACCGTCGGCCGGGGAGGTTCAATGCCAAGATCCCGTATCTGTATCTCTACAACAACAAATCCTGACACAAGTTCCGGCAAGCACATCTGTTTCCACATCTGTTCCTACAGCTACTTCTATAGCTGTGTCCACACCTATAGTTGCTGTATCGCGTTCAACGAATCCTTTCACGCCCGATACCCCAGACGGGGCTACCGGAGGTGCTACCAATATTTTTTCTACGCCACCCAGAGTAAATAAACTTACCTTTCAAGAATCAGCACATCCACGTACCCCCAAACTCATAAATGCCCGTACGCTTAAGGAACTTCTTATAGATTGTAGATATGACCCTGTGCCCGGCAAAGAGGACGAAATGATCATGGCATCATTACGTATCAGACGAGCCGCGGTGTATTTAGGGAAGTTACCAGGAATGACTATGCATCTAGATAATATATACCATTTTGTCCAAACAGGGCGAGATTCTGAATGTATTAACAGAGCTATGGAATACCAGAAAGTGGAGATACAAGGGGAACTGTTATGTTTCCTTATAAATTGTGTGATCAGAAATCAAGACCGACCGGGGGTAGACCCGGAAGTAATGCAAACTCTTACCAGATGGAGCCAGAATATATCAGAAGGGAGACATGATAAGCAAAACTGTATAATAGCCATGTGCCGAAAGATCCGTAAAGAAATAGAACGCCTACACGAAGAGAGATTAACGGTAGACCAGTTCGAACAAAGCGAGGAGGAAGGATCAGGACTGCCCACAGGACAGTCAGACACCATAGCCTATGTAGGTAGAGGAAGATCTTGTAATAGTACTAGATGTTTTACTGACCCGATACGTCCGATATGTCCAGATAATAACAGGAATTTCCAAACACCTATAATAAATATAAGGTCCCCCGAGCATTCGTTCCAAGCCGCTGACAAATTACTGCGAGAACGAAGGGGTTATCATTTACTCGATTCTATGGATGAACAAGAATTAGCCAGGTCAGCCGTTCATTGGGTTGACAGTCCCGGAAAATATGGTGATGATACAGTAGCACACACATTTTTGAACCTCACCCCAGATGAACAGCGTTTAGCTGGGATTTATATGATTCAACAACTTCTTATACTATATAAAAGCCAACATTCAGATCCTGGTCCTTTACCTGATATATTGACTGAATTACTCACGAATAGATGGAGAGGTTCAGGTACTGAGCTAATTAAAGAAATACTAGAATCAAGAAAGCAGTACATTCTTTTTGTATGCCCAGAACATGTCTCACTGCCCATCAAGGAAAGACCGATGTATTACATGGACAGACAGAATCCCTTACGAGAAGTACACCCAATAAAGGGCGAGGACAATCAGTTTAAACGTGTATTTGTATATACGCCCATATCGAAAATAGAATTGTTAGAAATGAAGAAAGTGGTACCCAGTCATGACAAAGACCCAGCGGGTTTCCACCGAGAAATTAAAGACATGTTACTCATGGGAGAGTATACCTATCCCGACATTATGACAATATTAAAGGTTTTGATGCCTGCTGGCATTTATGAAAAACTCAAGGAAAAAGAGTGGGAGGTGGGAGACCAAAAGATAGACTGGACAGCATTAGAAAATGAAGAAAAGGCCCGAGGTCCAGGTTCGGGGCTTGGGGACAAAACTAAAGCACTACCAGGTTTACTAGTACAGGTACTGCCACGTTTATTAACTACGAAAAAGGAAGACTGGGGTGCAATTTCAGCCTGTAAACAAAAGCAAGATGAAGACATTAGTGATTTCTATGCACGATTTGAAAAATGTTTTGGTATAAATAGTGGCATAAAAGCAAGTAGCGAATCATACCCACATCTGTTTGTGACAAAATTAGTTGAAAATTCCTTGCCCCAAGTGAAGAATAGAGTATTAAAATTCGAGAGTACCTGGCAAGGTAACACCCCATCACAAATGTTACAAATGTTACAGTATCATCACAATAGAATTAGAGAGGAACAAGAACATGAACAAAGACGCATGAAAGACACGAAAATGAAAATGCTAGTCTCCCAGACAGTTCCAGCTGAAGGACATAAAAAGGGTACGACACATTCCGGTGATTCAGCAGGACCTGTAAAAGGGACATGCAACTATTGTAAACAACAAGGTCATTATATACACGATTGCCCAGTCCTGAAGCGTAATATCGCCACAGGTATTACAAAAGAAAGACCACGGCCACTTAGACAGGATCAGAATGAACAAGGAGCCCCGCAGCATGCACAGTCCATGCCAGCTCCACAACAGTCTATACAGTTTGTGCCAGCTGCACCAGCGCTGCCTGTTGCTGCCACACAAACCACGACACGACAGCTGTACCAGACCGCACAGTACGACTATCCTGATTATCAACGATACGCATGAACCAGCCTAGAGAGGGAAGTTGACTTACCCCTTATCGAGGTCCCAGTAGACCAAGAAGGACCTTATGTACATAGTGAATTATTAGGCCAAGATAGAAAATTTTTACTTGATACAGGGGCAAGTCGAACAACTATAAAACGTAGTGAAGTTCCAGGGGCACCCCTCTCAGGCTCACAGAATATTTCCCTTGGTTTTTCAGGAAAACCTATTGTTAATGAAGTATCACAGCCTCTCCCACTTACGATAGGACCTTTGACCCGAACTACAGATTTATTACTTACTAAATCATGTCCAGAAAACTTGTTAGGTATAAAAACACTGAAAGCTCTAGGAGCTATAATATGTTGTTCTCCGGAAGGAGTAAGATTGTTTTTACGTGATTTCAAAGGTCACTATGTGTCTCGAGACATGGATCCCCGACTGCAGACTTTACCTACACATCTATGGGCACAAGGCCCTACTGATGTTGGTTGCATGAATATTACACCATATCGAGTTACACTAAAGGCAGGAGTGGTACTACCACGAATGCGACAATACAAGTTACCACCAGATGCTGTAGTGGCTTTACTGCAAATCATTGACGAGCTCATTGCCCAAGGAGTGGTTGTGGAAACAGACTCCAATGTATGTAATTCACCGATAATTCCGATTCTTAAACGAACAGACCCGAAGGCCCCGCCAGTATATCGATTGGTTATTGATCTGCGCGAATTAAACAAGTGCATTGTGCCACAATTCCCTGTGGTCCCAGATATCTCGTCATTACTGACAGCTATTGATTCTGAAGCAACATTCTTTACTGTAATTGATCTCAAGAATGCCTTTTTCAGCGTCCCTATAGATCCGGAAAGCCAATACTTGTTCGGATTTAGTTTAAATGGACGTAGCTTTAAATTCTCACGCGCACCTCAAGGATTTACAGAAAGCCCCAGCATCTATAGCCAAGCACTGAAACGAGAACTCGACAGTATCCACATGCCAGTAAACACTGCCCTGCTTCAATATGTCGATGATCTGCTGATCACCGCTAGAAGCGAACACGAATGTGAGAAAGCATCACTGACAGTTTTACAATTTCTAGCCGAAAAAGGGCACAAGGTGTCCCCTTCTAAGCTGCAATTCTGTGTCCAGCGAGTTGTTTATCTTGGACACTCGCTGTCCAAGGAGGGAAGGCAGCTTACACCCGACCGCATTCAGTTAATAGCTAACATGCCAATACCCAAGACACAAAAGGAGGTGCGGGCTTTTATAGGCCTCACTTCATATTGTAGGCAGTGGATCCCTCAGTATGCATTTCTAGCAAAACCACTCATTCAATTGACAACACAGGAGGCAGCCACATCGACTGTTCTCCCTTGGACTCAGGAACATACACAAGCTTTTGAAAACCTAAAGAAAGCCTTATGCCAAGCACCGGTTTTAGCAACACCATGTTACAATAAACAGTTTACACTCTTTGTTACAGAACGCGAAGGTACTGCCTTGTCAGTACTCACACAGGAACAGGCAGGATCCCACAAACCATGTGCTTATTTTTCTAGTACATTAGATCCCGTAGCTCAGGCTTTGCCTGCATGCCTGAAATCGGTGGCAGCAACAGCTTTAGCAATAAGACAAAGCGATGCCATAGTGTTAGGACATCCATTGACAGTTCAAGTACCACATGCAGTAGAAGTTCTTGTGAATAGAACGCAAACACAGCACTTGACTATAGCGCGACTTACAGGGTATGAATTAACATTGTTTCAGCCACATATAGAAATCAGACGTTGTAACACATTGAATCCTGCCACACTTTTACCCGTAATCGGAACAGACCCACTAGCTCATGATTGTATTGATGTTATTACAATCACGACGAAACCCAGACAAGACTTGACAGATGTCCCATTGTCAGACCCAGACCTAACGTTGTATGTAGATGGTTCATGTATGAGAACAAGTACAGGAGAGTTAGTGGCCGCTTACGCAGTCACAACAGACACTGAAGTCATCGAAACAAATTGCATAAATACCTTGTCAGCTCAAGCCGCAGAGCTCATCGCTCTGACACAAGCCTGTATTCAAGGCACAAATAAAAAAGTCAACATATACACTGATTCACGTTATGCATTCGGAGTTGTACATGACTTCGGCGTGCTGTGGCGAGAGAGAGGTTATTTAACTTCTCACGGTGCCCACATTCAGCACGGACCCCTCATTCATGCCTTATTAGATGCAATACATCTACCCACTGCAATATCAATTATGAAATGTAAAGCTCATACGAAAGTTATTGATATCATTTCTCAAGGCAATGATCTAGCTGACAGAACAGCTAAACAGACTGCTCAAACTCAAACATCCGACATGACAAAGACAAAAGTCCCGACGCCAACACATTGTATGACGATTAAAGATCCCGCTCTTGACGTAATTGACATACAGACGCATGCTACACCAGACGAAATAAAGAAATGGACTGAATTAGGAGGGATCCAAACGGATCAAGGATGGATGACGAAGGAAAAATCTGTGTGGTTCCTTCCTGATTCAATGGTCCAAGTTATTATTAACACTATACATAGTCCAGCGCATCTAGGAGAAAAAGATATGCTAGACAGCATCCAACACATTTGGTTCAATAAACATTTACGAGCAGCAGCCAAGCAAAAAGTTCGTACCTGTATGATCTGTTGTCAGTTCAACCCAGGAAAAAGCGTTCCCGTAGAACAGGGTGGATTTCAGCCTCCTGATCACCCTTTTGAAGTGCTCCAGATGGATTATATCCAGATGGAACGATGTCGAGGATTCAAATATGTTCTCGTAGTTGTCTGTGCTCTTTCCCGTTGGACAGAGGCATACCCGGTTTCAGATTACACTGCCCCGACTACTGCCAAACAGTTAGTTCGAGAATTCTTCCCACGGTACGGTTTACCACGTGCTGTCTACTCAGATAACGGCCAGCCGTTCTCATCCGAACTAATGAAACACGTTTCACTTTTGTTAGGCTATCAGTGGAAATTCCACTGTGTCCGACACCCCGAGGCAGCAGGTCTCGTAGAAAGACATAATCAGATCCTGAAAATCAGATTGTCCAAAATATGCAGAGAGAAAGGTGTCGACTGGGTAGTAGCGTTACCAGTTGCACTCTTTTACATGAGAATGGTAGCACACTCTCGAACAGGGCTATCCCCGTATGAGGTGATCTTTGGCAGACCACCAAATATGTGGGGGACGCCTATACCACGAAAAATAACTGATATTGACTGTAATATGCTGACAGATTATTTGGCTTCCTTGATGTCTGCACTACAATCTTGTCGTTCACAGGTAGCTGCAGCCTTTCCCGACAACACTGAGGTGAAACCCCATGATTTAATTCCGGGGGACCTGGTCCTCGTGAGGAACTTTGATCGAAAGACTCAGCTGGATCCTAGGTGGAAGTCACCGCAACTGGTCTTGCTCACCACAAGGACAGCCGTGAAGATCGAAGGCAGAAAAGGCTGGATACATTCAAGTCATATCAAGAAATTTCATGGACTACCATCGGATGTAAATACCACACCTCGTGTGTCTTCACCCATTGACTCAAAACTTCCTTTTGTTGAATCAAGTAGTCACGAACAATATAAACTAAAACTCAGATCTAACCAGTCGGGAAATTTGATTGTTTAAGTCCTCTCCAAGGTGAAGCGGTTGAATTTGTCTCTGACATGTATCCCTTAGATCTGAATAGAGAAAACACCCGAAAAATGTTGAAACGACATGCATACTGTAAATCACTGCGTAGTCATTGCACAGTGACGTTATTAATTTTGTTTTTCTTAAGTCTTTTAATAATTACTGCAAGTATATTGTTGCACATATATTATCCTATTTCTAGACATGTTTATAATACTACTGCTGAACATTCTTTTAGTGAATTACCTCCGCATGAGTTGTCTTATAGATTTGCGCTGCGCAATAACACGTTTATTAGTATGTTACATCATTCCCATCAGGTTAGCAATGCTACAAATTGTTGGATATGTGGCCGACTCCCTCCCTATCAGAATTATAAAGGAATTCTACCTCTCTTTCCATACCCATTCACACACAACGGCTCCTGTGGAGCATGGTTTAGTTTAATTAATCCCCTAGATTCAAATTCTGCAGTTTATCAAGACAACTGGGTATGGGGAAATTTAAACTTAGTTTTACTTAAAGTCTGCTACCCTAACAAGGAGGGACTTCCCAAGAGAACAGGAACTGATCTAGAAAATGAAGTATATGGATTAGGTAATTTTACGCTTAATCTTATGATCCTAAATGTCGAATCCGAAGCTACTCCAATTTTGCCCGCCATGTCAGTATTTCCAGTAAAAGGTGAATTATGTGTAAGAAAGAATGGTTCCATACATATGGGCCATAGTAGATGCACCACTGTAATAGAATTCAGTGATCAAGGCAAGTCGACATTTAGAGCTTCCCGCCATTCCTATTTCATATGTGGTCAGACGGCATATGTACGTCTGCCTCTAGATTGGGATGGTACCTGCTACATTGGATTCCTTTTGCCACCTGTTTTCCTAGCTCCTCCCGATTATCACAGAAATACTCATTTAGTACACAATAGAGAAAGGAGAGATCTCCCAATTGTCGATTACACTGAAACAGCATGGGAAAAATACACAGATTTCAATAAAGGTCTCTTTCCCTATATAGGTACCGTTACTAATAGTAAGCTGATACGTAGATTAACTAGAACCCTTGAAGCAGTAGTGAACGAAACTATTTCCGCCTTAGGCAATTTAACAGAAGAACAGTCTGCTATGCGGATTGTTGTGCTTCAAAATCGTCTTGTCCTTGACGTCATCCTGGCCGATAGGGGCGGAGCTTGTAGGGTCATCGGATCAAGTTGTTGCATTTTCATACCAGAAAATTCGCCATCTGTATATAAAGCCATAACTCGCCTTCATAAGATTGTAAGCCAGATACACCAGAATCCAGGCACCTGGACTTGGTCCGGTTGGTTTTGGAGTGTATTATCTACCTTTGGATGGAAGGTCCTATCCTTCCTAGGTATTGGCTTTCTCATACTATTCAGTTGCTGTCTATGCCTACAATGTGGACCAGCGATTTGTGGTCTGTGTGCCACATCGTGTATTCCATCACCAAGATTTCATTCGTCCCAGAAGAAAAAAGAAGAACAAATGATGCTATATGAACAGATCAATGGATTGATGAAGATTGATATCTCTTGACGGGCAAGTAGGGGACAAGGAGGGAATGTGGAAATATGGATTTTTCTGATCAGTTATGTCCCCTATCTTGGACCCCAACGGTTTCATGTATGAATCACAAGTACATGTATGTTCCCTCCAGTTCCAGTTATGAAGACGCAAACACATGTGCGTCCACCGTCAACATGTCCTCTTTCAGATCCGCCATGAATAGGCCGGATATTCCATTCCTAAGTATGAAAGGCCACCGGCTTTATATGGTTCACTTATGCCATTTTACAGTCCAGGCAAGTAGGCCCTGATTCTGTCATCAAGCTTTTCTTTCTTTCTGCCTCTGAAGCTCCAGTCTGAGCCTGCATCTGTGACCATGAACTTTGTCTCATTCCCTGCGCGGCTCACGAAGCCTGACATCAGCCTGTTGCCTGCCAAAAACTGTATTTCACCTTCGAAATTATCTGCTCCGCTCCCTGCCCAATGCATTCCTGTCTAGTAGTTTAAGTAAACATTCTTCCAGCTACCGAGCAAAGGCCCGGCTTCTCTGTCTTTATGCAAGTAATTCATAGCCTTATTATTATGGAAGACTTCTGCCCTCGCATCTAGTGTAGACACTTAGACGCTTGTACACGCACTAACAGTCAGTATAGTCAGTATAGAATAAGATTCTACTCTAAGAGACCTCTCTTTTGGATAACATAGTTCTTTAAACATAGGATGTTAGATATGATTTGGGATTAGGTTGACTTGACCCTCCAGACTTCTGTCGCCACATGTAGAGCTAAATGTCAAGTCCCCTTCACCCCCTAGTTGCACGTCAATCACACGTCATGCTGCTGTGCGCGCATTTCTGCCAAGTATTTCTGCTGACATTGCGAAATTCTTTCCTGGAACCACCCTATTATGACATCACACTTAATGACGTTCTTTAATCACACCCAGTTACACCTACTTTTGCTACGTATGTATGTCTTATCTACACTATCAATTGTCACGCCTCTTGCATTTGCTTCACTGTAATGCCTATTGTATAAAAGTGATTAATTATCAATAATGTATGTACTTCACTTCCTGAACCTTCGTGGTGATGGAACTTGGAGCAACCGATTCGAATCGTCCATTGGAATAAAGCCCATTCCGAACCTCTAATACCACGGATTCTGCCTCTTATTTACTGAGCTATTTTTATTATGTTTCTGTATCAAATTAAGTCCCGGTAATTAAATTATTTACCACAAGTAGAGCATGAGTAGTAGAGAGAGTAGTAGAGAGTGAGATGTAGAGAGAGTAAGAGAGAGTAGCAGAGAGTGAGCAGTAGAGTGAGTAGTAGAGTGTAGTTGAGAGCGAGTAGTAGAGAGTGAGTAGTGGAGAGTGAGCAGTAGAGAGTAGTAGAGAGTGAGTAGTAGAGAGTGAGTAGTAGAGAGAGAGTAGTAGAGAGAGAGTAGTAGAGAGTGAGTAGTAGAGAGTAGTAGAGTGAGTAGTAGAGAGTGAGTAGTAGAGAGAGAGTAGTAGAGAGAGAGTGAGTATTAGAGTAGTAGAGAGTGAGTGGTAGAGAGTAGTAGAGTGAGTAGTAGAGAATAGTAAAAAGTGAGTAGTAGAGAAAGTAGAGTAGTAGAGAGTGAGTAGTAGAGAGTGAGTAGTAGAGAGTGTGTAGTAGAGAGTGAGTAGTGGAGAGTGAGTAGTAGAGAGTAGTAGAGAGCGAGTAGTAGAGAGTGAGTAGTAGAGAGTGAATAGTAGAGAGTGAGTAGTAGAGAGTGAGTAGTAGAGAGTGAGTAGTAGAGAGTAGTAGAGTGAATAGTAGAGAGTGAGTAGTAGAGAGGGAGTAGTAGAGAGTAGTAGAGAGTGAGTAGTAGAGTAGTAAAGAGTGAGTGGTAGAGAGTAGTAGAGAGTTGTAGAGTGAGTAGTAGAGAGTAGTAGAGAGTGAGTAGTAGAGAGGAATAGTAGAGAGTGCGTAGTAGAGAGTAGTAGAGAGAGAGAGTAGTAGAGAGTAGTAGAGAGTGAGTAGTAGAGAGTGAGTAGTAGAGAGTGAGTAGTAGAGAGTGAGTAGTAGAGAGTAGTATAGTGTGCGTGGTAGAAAGTGGGTAGTAGAGAGAGTGTAGTAGAGAGTAGTAGAAAGTGAGTAGTAGAGAGTGAGTAGCAGAGAGTAGTAGAGAGTGAGTAGTAGAGAGAGTGTAGTAGAGAGTAGTAGAAAGTGAGTAGTAGAGTAGTAGAGAGTGAGTAGCAGAGAGTAGTAGAGAGTGAGTAGTAGAGAGAGTATTAGAGAGTAGTAGAAAGTGAGTAGTAGAGTAGTAGAGAGTAGTCAGTCAGTGTCAGTCAGTCAGTGTCAGTCAGTGTCAGTCAATCAGTGTCAGTCAGTGTCAGTCAATCAGTGTCAGTCAGTGTCAGTCATTCAGTGTCAGTCAATCAGTGTCAGTCAATCAGTGTCAGTCAGTCAGTCAGTCAGTCAGTGTCAGTCAGTCAGTGTTAGTCAGTTTCAGTCAATCAGTGTCAGTCAGTGTCAGTGTCAGTCAGTGTCAGTGTCAGTCAATCAGTGTCAGTCAGTGTCAATCAGCCAGTGTCAGTCAATCAGTATCAGTCAGTCAGTGTCAGCTAGAGCAGCTCTGCTGACCTGGTTCTCTGGCTCTAAAGCAGCTGTGCTGACCTGGTTCTCTCCCTCTAAAGCAGCTCTGCTGACCTGGTTTCGTTGGCTGGTTCTCTGGCTCAAGAGCAGCTGTGCTGACCTAGTTCTTAGGCTACAGAGCAGCTCTGCTGATCTGGTTCTCTGGCTCTACAACAGCTCTGCTGACCTGGTTCTCTTGCTCTGAAGCAGCTCTGCTGACCCGTTTCTATGGCTCTAAAGCAGTTCTGCTGACATGGTTCTCTGGCTGTAGAGCAGCTCTGCTGACCTGGTTCTCTCCCTCTAGAGCAGCTCTGTTGACCTGGTTCTCTCCCTCTAAAGCAGCTCTACTGACCTGGTTTCTCTGGCTCTACAGCAGCTCTGCTGACCTGTTTCTCTGGCTCTAGAGCAGCTCTGCTGACCTGGTTCTTAGGCTCTAGAGCAGCTCTGCTGACCTGGTTCTCTGGCTCTAAAGCAGCTCTGCTGACCTGGTTCTATGGCTCTAGAGCTGCTCTGCTGACCTGGTTCTCTGTCTCTAAAGCAGCTCTGCGGACCTGGTTTTCTAGCTCTAAAGCAGCTCTGCTGACCTGGTTCTCTGGCTCTAGAGCAGCTCTGCTGACCTAGTTCTTAGGCTCTAGAGGAGCTCTGCTGCCCTGGTTCTGTGGCTCTACAACAGCTCTGCTGACCTGGTTCTCAGGCTCTAAAGCAGCTCTGCTGGCCCGCTTCTATAGCTCTAAAGCAGTCATGCTGACCTGGTTCTCTGGCTCTAGAGCAGCTCTGCTGACCTGGTCCATTGGCTCTAAAGCAGCTCTGCTGACCTGGTTCTCTCCCTCTAAAGCAGCTCTGCTGACCTGGTTCTCTCCCTCTAAAGCAGCTCTGCTGACCTGGCTCTCTCGCTCTAAAGCAGCTCTACTGACCTGGTTTCTTTGGCTCTACAGCAGCTCTGCTGACCTGGTTCTCTGGCTCTAAAGCAGCTCTGCTGACTTGGCTCTCTCCCTCTAAATCAGCTCTGCTGACCTGGTTCTCTGCCTCTAGAGCAGCTCTGCTGACCTGGTTCTCTGGCTCTGAAGCAGCTCTGCTGACCCGTTTCTATGGCTCTAAAGCAGTTCTGCTGACATGGTTCTCTGGCTCTAGAGCAGCTCTGCTGACCTGGTTCTCTCCCTCTAGAGCAGCTCTGTTGACCTGGTTCTCTCCCTCTAAAGCAGCTCTACTGACCTTGTTTCTCTGGCTCTACAGCAGCTCTGCTGACCTGGTTCTCTGGCTCTAGAGCAGCTCTGCTGACCTGGTTCTTAGGCTCTAGAGCAGCTCTGCTGACCTGGTTCTCTGGCTCTAAAGCAGCTCTGCTGACCTGGTTCTATGGCTCTAGAGCAGCTCTGCTGACCTGGTTCTCTGGCTCTAGAGCAGCTCTGCTGACCTGGTTCTTAGGCTCTAAAGCAGCTCTGCTGACCTGGTTCTCTCCCTCTAAATCAGCTCTGCTGACCTGGTTCTCTGCCTCTAGAGCAGCTCTGCTGACCTGGTTCTATGGCTCTAAAGCAGCTCTGGTGACCTGGTTCTCTGGCTCTAGAGCAGATCTGCTGGCCTGGTTCTCTGGCTCTAAAGCAGCTCTGCTGACCTGGTTCTCTCCCTCTAAAGCAGCTCTGCTGACCTGGTTTCTCTGGCTCTAAAGCAGCTCTGCTGACCTGGATCTCTCCCTCTAAAGCAGATCTGCTGACCTGGTTTTATGGCTCTAGAGCAGCTCTGCTGACCTAGTTTCTCTGGCTCTAGAGCAGCTCTGCTGACCTGGGTCTCTGGCTCTAGAGCAGCTCTGCTGACCTGGTTCTCTCCCTCTAAAGCAGCTCTGCTGACCTGGTTTCTCTGGCTCTAGAGCAGCTTTGCAGACCTGGTTCTCAGGCTCTAAAGCAGCTCTGCTGACCTGGTTCTCTCCCTCTAAAGAGCTCTGCTGACCTGGCTCTCTGCCTCTAGAGCAGCTCTGCTGACCTGGTTCTCTGGCTCTAGAGCAGCTCTGCTGACCTGATTCTCTGGTTCTAAAGCTGCTCTGCTGACCTGGTTCTCTGGCTCTAAAGCATTTCTGCTGACCTGGTTCTCTGGCTCTAGAGCAGCTCTGCTGACCTGGTTCTCAGGCTCTAAAGCAACTCTGCTGACCCGGTTCTATGGCTCTAAAGCAGTTCTGCTGACCTGGTCCTCTGGCTCTAGAGCAGCACTGCTGACCTGGTCCCTTAGCTCTAAAGCAGCTCTGCTGACCTGGTTCTCTCTCTCTAAAGCAGCTCTGCTGACCCGGTTCTCTAGCTCTAAAGCAGCTCTACTGACCTGGTTTCTTTGGCTCTACAGCAGCTCTGTTGACCTGGTTCTCTGGCTCTAGAGCAGCTCTGCTGACCCGGTTCTTAGGCTCTAGAACAGCTCTGCTGACCTGGTTCTCTGGCTCTAAAGCAGCTCTGCTGACCTGGTTCGCTCCCTCTAAATCAGCTCTTCTGACCTGGTTCTCTGCCTCTACAGCAGCTCTGCTGACCTGGTTCTATGGCTCTAAAGCAGCTCTGCTGAGCTGGTTCTCTGGCTCTAGAGCAGATCTGCTGGCCTGCTTCTCTGGCTCTAAAGCAGCTCTGCTGACCTGGTTTTCTGGCTCTAAAGCAGCTCTGCGGACCTGGTTTTCTAGCTCTAAAGCCGCTCTGCTGACCTGGTTCTCTGGCTCTAAAGCAGCTCTGCTGACCTAGTTCTTAGGCTCTAGAGGAGCTCTGCTGACCTGGTTCTGTGGCTCTACAACAGCTCTGCTGACCTGGTTCTCAGGCTCTAAAGCAGCTCTGCTGGCCCGCTTCTATAGCTCTAAAGCAGTTCTGCTGACCTGGTTCTCTGCCTCTAGAGCAGCTCTGCTGACCGGGTTCTCTGGCTCTAGAGCAGCTCTGCTGACCGGGTTCTCTGGCTCTAAAGCAGCTCTGCTGACCTGGTTCTCTGGCTCTAAAGCATTTCTGCTGACCTGGTTCTCTGGCTCTAGAGCAGCTCTGCTGACCTGGTTCTCAGGCTCTAAAGCAACTCTGCTGACCCGGTTCTATGGCTCTAAAGCAGTTCTGCTGACCTGGTCCTCTGGCTCTAGAGCAGCACTGCTGACCTGGTCCCTTAGCTCTAAAGCAGCTCTGCTGACCTGGTTCTCTCTCTCTAAAGCAGCTCTGCTGACCCGGTTCTCTAGCTCTAAAGCAGCTCTACTGACCTGGTTTCTTTGGCTCTACAGCAGCTCTGTTGACCTGGTTCTCTGGCTCTAGAGCAGCTCTGCTGACCCGGTTCTTAGGCTCTAGAACAGCTCTGCTGACCTGGTTCTCTGGCTCTAAAGCAGCTCTGCTGACCTGGTTCGCTCCCTCTAAATCAGCTCTTCTGACCTGGTTCTCTGCCTCTACAGCAGCTCTGCTGACCTGGTTCTATGGCTCTAAAGCAGCTCTGCTGAGCTGGTTCTCTGGCTCTAGAGCAGATCTGCTGGCCTGCTTCTCTGGCTCTAAAGCAGCTCTGCTGACCTGGTTTTCTGGCTCTAAAGCAGCTCTGCGGACCTGGTTTTCTAGCTCTAAAGCCGCTCTGCTGACCTGGTTCTCTGGCTCTAAAGCAGCTCTGCTGACCTAGTTCTTAGGCTCTAGAGGAGCTCTGCTGACCTGGTTCTGTGGCTCTACAACAGCTCTGCTGACCTGGTTCTCAGGCTCTAAAGCAGCTCTGCTGGCCCGCTTCTATAGCTCTAAAGCAGTTCTGCTGACCTGGTTCTCTGCCTCTAGAGCAGCTCTGCTGACCGGGTTCTCTGGCTCTAAAGCAGCTCTGCTGACCGGGTTCTATGGCTCTAAAGCAGCTCTGCTGACCTGCTTCTCTGGCTCTAAAGCAGCTCTGCTGACCTGGTTCTCTGGCTCTAGAGCAGCTCTAATGACCTGGTTCTCTCCCTCTAAAGCAGCTCTGCTGACCTGGTTTCTCTAGCTCTAGAGCAGCTCTGCTGACCTGGTTCTCTGGCTCTAAAGCAGCTCTGCTGACCTGGTTCTCTCCCTCTAAAACAGATCTGCTGACCTGGTTCTCTGCCTCTAGAGCAGCTCTGCTGACCGGGTTCTCTGGCTCTAAAGCAGCTCTGCTGACCTGGTTCTAAAGCAGCTCTGCTGACCAGGTCCTATGGCTCTAAAGCAGCTCTGCTGACCTGGTTCTCTCCCTCTAAAGAGCTCTGCTGACCTGGTCCTCTGGCTCTAAAGCAGTTCTGCTGACCTGGTTCTCTGCCTCTAGAGCAGCTCTGCTGACCTGGTTCTATGACTCTAAAGCAGCTCTGCTGACCTGGTTCTCTGGCTCTAGAGCAGCTCTGCTGACTTGGTTCTCTGGCTCTAAACCATTTCTGCTGACCTGGTTCTCTCCCTCTAAAGCAGCTCTGCTGACCTGGTTTTTCTGGCTCTACAGCAGCTCTGCTGACCTGGTTCTCGGCCTCTAGAGCAGCTTTGCTGACCTGGGTCTCTGGCTCTAGAGCAGCTCTGCTGACCTGGGTCTCTGGTTCTAGAGCAGCTCTGCTGACCTGCGTCTTAGGCTCTACAGCGGCTCTGCTGACCTGGTTCTCTGGCTCCACAACGGCTCTGCTGACCTGGTTTCTCTGGCTCTACAGCAGCTCTGCTGACCTGGTTCTCTGCACTCACTATGCACACACCCGACTTCGCAAAAATACATTTAAAAATAATATAAGTTTATTATAAGTACAAATATATTATTTTTATGAATATCTTAGATAATCTCTTGCCCTAATATGTATATTAAAGACACATATATATCATTTTGAAATAAATCTTTTTTGCTGGAGTCGCGCACCCAGCGTGCCCCAGCACGTATATGACGACACGCGGGACCCGCAACCGCACAAGCATCTCATACCGTAATGCGCATGTGTCACGAATGCGCGGAAGCAGAAGTCGCGGACTGGTCGCATACCAATTGCGCACATCACGTAATATTAAATGTATATGATGTAACTAAAAAACACGCAGCCGTCGCACACCGTACGCGGATCCTTCACGACTTTTCAAAAATGGCGGCTAGAATGCGCGCACCCACCGTGATGTGTACGCTTTGAGTGCGCGACTCTGAAAAAAAATGTGATATTTTTTTAATGAAAATAATATAAATATATTAAAATAAAAAATGAAAACAAGAAAATTAATCAATATTTCAGTTTGAATTTTTTATTATTTTTTTGCGCTTTTCAGAAAAATATATAATGTTATTTAATGAATAAAATATTTATAAATAAACAGTTAAAAAACTGTAGAAAATCAGTACAAAAAAATCGGTATAACTACTATCACACTTAAAAATTAGCATTCAAAAAACCTTGGAAATTCACTCCAAAAACCCCAGGTTTCAGAAACGTTATAGTTAGAAATGAGCATTTAAAAAACCTTAGAAATTAACAGAAAAAAACATAGGTTTTGTTGCCGATATTACTAACCTCAATTCCAGCGAGGCTCAATCCACAGGAGCGACGATTAATTCCCCACTTCCCCTAAATCAAAGCATGCTGGTGAACGGGTACATTGCACCAACAAGCATGCACTGCCTTCGGGAGATGTGGGGATTAGATCCTTGGATATATCACTTCTTACTTTCCCATCTGGTTTAAGGGAGGATTCGTGGGGCTAGGCAGGGTGAGAACCTATAGAAAGAAGAATAGGACAATAAATGCGGTGCTCCTTCCCCTACTTACGACTAAACAGTAATACGGGTCAACTGCATAGGGAGTGTTTGCTCTCTGGAAATAATTCAACACTCACCGCCAGAACCTTCTTGAGTTTAATTCAGTCTACAGCCTCAGCAGGAGAATCCGGAGGAAAGACAGTCTTTGTCCTAGCAGCTGCACGTGTTCGGACCCAAACCACCAAAGGAAAGACACCTCCAGTTCAGAACATCAATTTGTAGCAATTACTTTCAGCTGCTTCTGTTCTCCTTTAGCTGTAGTGTGGATAGTAGATTCTAATTGGTTAACTCCAAGGACCAAAAAAGAAGGAAAAGAAAAGGCGCGCGGGGAGGCGCCGGAGTCTTGTTCTCTCGAACGTGAACGATACAATGTATCTACAAACTCAGACTGAAAACAAACAATCGCGTCTTAAACCTTCAAACGAGGTTGATCAAGGAGTTAAAGTTCCAACACTTTCGTAGGGAAACCGCTCTCAGACCGCGGTCACGAAAGTAGAATTCGAGTCAAATAAATCCTTTGATCCGAGGTCGCTTAATCTGAATGTTCCACTATAGCGACAGGGGCACTTCATGAGTGGAGACAGGGCATCACCGGGAACGGACAGGCGTTGCGCATTCCGTCTTGACTCCCAAGTTAGGAGTAGGGAGATGAGGAATAAACGGGTTTCTTCCGTGGGTCACTGGGGAGCTATGAACAGGTCACTTCAACGGCTCCTGATTGTAGCAATGAGGAATCTTCCTTGCCGCGATGGAAAGAACAATGAACATCCAGACAGTTATATATCCACTCAGTCTTCAATACAGATTGGTATATTCATAATACATATTTAAATTTCAAACGAAACCACATTCACTGGATGATGTCATCAGTGATGTCATCAGTGATGTCATTTGAGATGTCATCAGTGATGTCACTGACCCTGTCATGAATGATGCAATATGTGACATCATCAGTAGTGCATTGCGGGCACGCAAGTTATAGTTAGCAGAACTAACTATAACGGAGGAATTTCTATGGTATTGTACGAGTGAAATGGCCAGCTAACTATAACACCCCTGAAACCTATGTTTTTTTCTGTGAATATATATATATATATATATATTCACAGAAAAAACCATAGGTTTCAGGAACGTTATAGCTAGGAATTAGCATTTAAAAAACCTTAGAAATTCACTGAAAAAACCATATGTTTCAGGGGCGATATAGTTAGCTGGACTTTTCACTCGTACAAAACCATAGAAATTCCCCCGTTATAGTTAGTTCAGCTAACTATAACTCGCGCGCCCGCAATGCACTGCTGATGACGTCACATATTACATCACTCATGACATGGTAAGTGACATCACTCATGACATCACTGATGACATCTCAAATTACATCACTGATGACATCATCCAGTGAATGTGTGTTTTTCTGAAAATTATATATGTTTTATATATGTATATCTCAAGGTCGATGGAAGAATAAATGGGTATATAAATGTCTAAATGGATGATTTGTTTTTGAAAAATTGATTGTATTACTGACTGATTAAGTGTATCTTAGTGAGTAATGTTTAAATATGTAAATATCTGTATCAGTCTCTCACTTTGTGTATAAGTGGCTGCATGGGTTGGTGAGCAGCTACATGAGTGTCTATATAGGTTATTAGTTGATTTTTTGAGTATCAGTTTGAGTGTCTGATGTCTGTATGGTTCTGTGGGGGGGTATTACGTAGTGCATAGGTGCATGAATGAGTGACTCACTGTTTGTATGTGTTGAAGACAGCATGTGTGCAGGACTGTATGGGTGGATGAGTGTGTGCATGGGTGTGTTAGTGAGTGAATGACTGTCTCAATAGTGTCTCTATGAGTAACTACATATGTTTTAAACTAGTATATGTGACTATTGGTGTATATAAGTGAGTATATGTGAGAGTGAGAGATTGAAAGAGTTCCTGTATGAATAAGTATGTGTTTCTATAAGTGATTGTTTAAAAGACTAAGTATGTGTAAGTTTCTGTAGAAGTAAGTGTGGTGGTGTGTGTATAACTGAATATGCAGGTAAACGGATGTTTGATTCTTTATTAGCATGAGTGACTACGTGTGTGAGTAACTTTGTGGATGAGTGGCGTTGTGTAACAGAATGTATAGGTGTATGAATACATATGATGAGTGAGTGCATGTATGAGTGACTGTATAGGACTGTTGGTGAATGAGTGGATGTGTTTGTGGATCTTACAATTACTGAATAGGTTGTTGTAACTGGTATTAGTATGTCCATTGTTTTGAAAATGTTAATTTCTATTTTTGAATGTGTGTATGAAAGGTTATATTAGGGGGAGAGGAGGTCTGCCACTCTATCACAAGGATGATGTCATCAGTGATGTCATGAGTTATGTCACTGACCATGTCATGAGTGATGTAATATGTGACGTCATCAGCAGTGCATTGCGGGCGCACGAGTTATAGTTAGCTGAACTAACTATAACGGGGGAATTTCTATGGTTTTGTACGAGTGAAAAGTCCAGCTAACTATATCGCCCCTGAAACATATGGTTTTTTCTGTGAATTTCTAAGGTTTTTTAAATGCTAATTCCTAGCTATAACGTGCCTGAAACCTATGGTTTTTTCAGTGAATTTCAAAGGTTTTTTAAATTCTAATTTCTAACTATGCCTACAGAGATAGGACATGTGAAGAAAGAAGGAAAAACGCACAGAAAGAAAAAAAAGAAATGCAGAAAGAAGCAACAGAAGTCCTCAAAGACGAAGAAAAGTGCAGGAAGAAATATAACGTGCAGAAAGAGCAAACAGAAGAGCAGAAAGAAGCCTTGTTGCAAAATCATCCTGTACCCTCAACTTTTTCAGACGGATACTGGTGGTAACTGAGTCTGCCTAAGCAGTCCTAGAGCCAGTGCTATGTTAAAAGACACTCAGAATACAGTGAAAACACCTACATACACACCCCTATTCCCTCCTTCCTGGCTTGTCGGTTCCATTGTAATGCCCCTGATCCGTCCCTCCTGCCCTTTATGGTCTGTTATGCTGCAGCTTTCTCTCCTGTCTGTCCATTATGGTCAGCTAGCTACCATTGCCTCTTTCCCCTGTGTTGTCTGTTGTCCATGTGCATGGTCCTGTCCCCTCCCTATTGCTTTCTATGGATTGTTGTGCTGCACTCCCGTCCCGCATGCCCTGTGTGGTGTATTGTGCTGCTGCAAACCCTGATGCCTGCCCTCTAGGGTCAGTTTGGTGCACCTCTCAATGTCCCTCCTGTCCTCTGTTATCCGAGTCCATGTCCCTACCCCAATTCCTCCTGCCTACCATGATCCAATGTACCATACTTGCGAACATTTTGAACTTGGTAAGAGGGAGATTGTGAAATAAAACTGGGGTATTGATTTTCCCCTTTGAGTTACATTGAAAAAGAGAAGATTGTAGACAGGAACCAGATCAAGTAAAGCCCATTTGAGCTTAAAAACATTGGACGTTTCCTGGCTGAAACGGGTCTGTTGGCATGTATGGTTGTATGACCACTGCCTCTTCCTTCTGCCCACAATGGTCTATTACATCACCACAGCCTCTCTTGCCAGTCCTGTATTGTTGGTTTGTAGCCCCTGCCCCCGTTTCCACTGCCCTCCATAGTCTGTTGTGCTGCCTCTGCCCTTCCTGCCTGCCTAGTGTGGTCAAATTGTTGCCTCTGCACTCTCCTACCTGCCTTCAATTTTCAGAGTCCGTGCCCCTGGCCTCTGCCTCTCAACAGTATCCCAATGAACAACTAGATTGCTAACATTCTATATTTATTACAAAAGTGTGGAACGCCTGACGTCATCTTGATGTAATCAAAACTGTAATGCCTAGAGCATTTCCTTTAGAAATTACATATATGAGATGGTCTTATTTGCATCAAAATTATGGTTAGTGCTCTAAAAAACTAAAATGAGGACATATTTTCTGAGTTTTCAAATAGCGACAAAGAACTTTTAAATTCTTTGTAATCTTAGTTTTTTTTATCCAGTTGACCACTTGATTAAATGTTGCATCCAAGGGGAGAGGGTGTGGTGTTACTTCCAGAGCTGCAGACTGGGGAACCAGGTTGGAGTTTCTGCTTCAGAACAACATTCTGTGATTCTGGTCAAATCATTTAATCTCCCCATGTCTACAACCAAAATGAATTTGATCTTGTGTGATGTAACCAATGCTCATGTAAAGCACTCCAATACCTGAAAAGTCTGCACTATATAAAACTGCAAATACACAAAAAATAAGTGTTTTGCACACTTCTGTCATTGGGCTACATCTGGGCTACATTTGGGCTACATTTGGGCTACATTTGGGCTCTTTTGTCTCTGGTGGCCATTTTAGGAGATTTATTTGTTATGAAGTTTCCTAATTTCCTCATTTACTGCAGTCTCCTCAGTAGGAAATGCTTTCAGTTTTTTACTTTGATTCCACCAATAAGGTATTCAGATATGTCACACATTTGCCATAAATTCTGAATGTTAGCACTCTAGTTGCTCATTAGATCACTGTAGTAAAGCTACTGCTCACCAGGCAAATCTGCTGCTGGTATTAAAAGTGCATGTTTCAGTCTGCATGTCAGAATTGTTTTATGAAATAAAAGAGGATTTCAAAAGTCAAAATGTGTTTTTCTTTCTGCAGCACTAATCATAATTTATATGGCAAAATGAACCCCCTCATTTTGTTCCTTTGTAAATTAAATGTTTTAAGTGTTACCACTTTATTCCAATCAAGATGGCTTCAAGTGTGCCATACTTTTGTCATAAGTAAGACTGTTAGCGCTCTAGTTGTTCTTTAGAACACTCTGGGTAGCTGCAGTAGAACACAAAGGAATCAACTGACAGTCTCTGCCCTTGTTGGATGTACATGTTTTACTGAGAATCTCAGACTTCATTCTCACATGACTGAGAAAGATAATGTGAATTTACAGAAAATATGCTCTCAGTTTAGCTTATAGATCACCTTCCAAACCTCTGTGGGAAAAGCATGAGAAAATAGTTTTCTCTAAAACATGGTTCATGATATCACAGCAGAAGGCTTTTTCACATGGTAAAATCACCTTAGAACACACCACAATTCCTTAAATGAGTATGGTACCATCAACAAATGATTTATAATGTAACTAAAGTCTTAAAACCTTCTATTAACTGCAATGCTTTTTAATGAGGTGCTATCATGTATATTGGTCCCAAGATGGCTGCCAACACTTCTTGGATGAAGTGCTGACAGCCAATCAGATCTCAGGATGAGATGTGTGGTTGGGCTCCGCCCAGATATATATATGATTTTACTTTTGATTTTCTCAGGAACTACTGAATAGATTGACTCCATATATGCAAAAGGCACATCCCTGAGCTGAGGACTACCTCTTTGCCAAATTTCAAGTAATTCTGTTCAGCCGTTCGGGCTGTGCCTTGGACTAAAGGTCCCTATGGAAAATTGCATGGGGAAAACGTGTTTTGGGACCCCCCTTTTTTCTCAGCCCCCGCTTAACGAATCCCCCCGAGACTTTCAGGGTAGGAGCGGAGCGGAGCGTCCCACCTATTTTGAAAATTTCACGAGGATTCGTCAACCGGCGCCAAAGTTATTCCAAATAGAATGTTGCAGATTTCCTATGGAAACACGGTCCTAACTATAACTATCTACTGGCGACCAGTTGACACTGGATATTGAATCCCTTTACACGTGCATACAACACGATATAGGACTTCAAGCTATTCAGCATTTTTTGAATTTACGTCCTATTGAATTTTACCAACACAACAAAATGTTACTTGAATGTATTGACTGGTGTCTCAATAATATTTTTTTTCTTTTTGGCACTGACATATTTAAGCAGCTGCGAGGTGTAGCTATGGGATCCTGCTTCTCTCCCAGCTATGCCTGTTTAATGGTAGGCTGGTGGGAGGAGCAGGTCCTAAGAGGGACCCACGCAGCACTGTACAACCGACATGTGAAATTTTGGTACAGATATATCGATGATGTTTTTGTGGTGTGGCAAGGCAATACAAATGAAGCACATGCTTTTGTTAACACTATTAACAACAACAAGGTTAACCGAAAATTCACATCTAACATTCATGCAGAAAAAATAGAATTTCTAGATGTTGAAATTGTCATTAAGGAGCAACAGCTAACCACAACACTTCATAGAAAAGCTACGGCGGGGAACTCCACCCTTCATGCGTCAAGTAAACACCCCACACATTTGATAAGAAGCATTCCCTATGGGGAGTTACTTCGCATCAAAAGAATCTGTAGCCAAACACAAGAGCTTGAAAGATGTACAAATGAAGCCATCACAAGATTTAGAGACAGAGGGTATGATGAAACTGTCCTCAATGCAGCACAGGCTAAAGTTAAACTTAAGACTAGAGAGGACCTATTGGAATCCCAAAAGGCTACAGCTCAAGTAGCAGATAGTGTTGATTCTGAACCGAGATTGATTATTACTTTCAATCAACAGGAGAAAAAAATCAAAGCAATTCTCAAACGCAACTGGCCCATAATTTTAACAGATGCGGTATTGGCACCACAACTGTCAGAAAACCCCCACGATCACATTTAGGAAAGGCTTTTCCATGAAATCCCAGTTGGTCAAAAACAGCCCAGAGATCAGCTTAGATAATAAAATGTGGTTACAACCAAAACAGGGATTCTATAAATGTCCAAGTTGCAGAGCTTGCAAGTTTGGGATCAACACTACCAGCTATGTAACTCCTTTTAATACCAAACCCAAACTAATTGTGGGCCACTTCAATTGCAAAACCGAGTTTGCCGTATATGTTTTGGCGTGCACCTGTGGTTTAAGATATGTGGGCAGTACAAAGCTACAGGTGCACGTCAGAATACTGCAACATATCCGAGCAATCGTGAACAACGACGAGGCTTACCCAGTCGCCAGACACTTCAAAGCATGTCACAACAATAATTTGAGTTGTTTAAGTTACTTTGTAATCAGCTCAGTACCAAAATCCCGCAGAGGCGGTAATAGAGAACGACAGTTACGCCAATTAGAATCGCGGTATATCATTGAGCTGGATAGTAAAGATCCAAAAGGTCTAAACAACACAGAAGATCTTCACAACTTCTTATAGACACAACTCATTTTTTGCTGCAGATGTCTGACATTAGGGTGAACAATCAAACAAACAAAAGATTTTTTACCTATTTTACCCATTTTTTATTCAGTATTATCAGGTAGTTGCAGGTTTTCGTAAAATTGGTCTGTCTAATAGTCTGAAATGATTTGCAATAAGGGTAATTTTATGACATTTTAACTACCCTTATATGGATTATTCTGTAATATAGTCTTGTTTTTTCCACCGTTAACTGGCAACTTGTTAATCATAATATTCTGTTATAATTAACGATGAAGATACAATATTTATGAACAGTTCATCAAAGCCATAACTTCCCTTTATATATTTTTTTTTTAAATATATTCTTTTTTTCTTCTTTCTAATTTTTAATGCACTTAAAAATCATGATTTCAAGCACTAGCACTTTCATGAGTATTAAGGGAGCACTCAGCACTTTATGTGTATTATTTTTCTGACCAACTATGACAGTGTACAAAGTGATTACAAGCGATATATGAGCATAGTATATGTTTGGTCAAATATTACAACTACCAATTGATCAACACATCAGTTACAGAATTGTGTGACACTCACTGAAAATCCATAATGGGTTTTAAGCATTTATGCAGTTATAGGCACATGTTGCACTTTATGCGCTTTAACAATTTTAAGCACATAAATATATTTTAATAAATCTGTTGTTTACATATATATATTTATATTTATATTATATGTATTTATACCATTTAATTTTGGGGTTTTAATCAACCAGAATTTTAGCAAACAGTTTTTGTTACTATTTAAATTAAAGATTGATGTATTTATACAGATGAGATTCACCCAAGCAGCTGAGTGTTTGAGACAACAACATACGTTAATGTGCATTTATTGTTGGTCACCACTAAAATACAACGACAACATGATTACGTTTTGTCAAGGGTATTGATGTACAATCAACGTGCGCAACTTTGGATACACGACTGTCAGATAGTGTTTTTTTCATGTTTAGCACTTGCGCGACCGCAATCCACAATGTGTAATTTTAGATGTCATCATTGATGTCATGAGTGATGTCACTGACCATGTCATGAGTGATGTAATATGTGACGTCATCAGCAGTTTATTGTGGGCGCGCAAGTTATAGTTACCTGATCTAACTATAACGTGGAATTTCATTGGTTTTTTACGAGTGAAATGTACAGCTAACTATAACATGTGTGAAACCTATGGTTTTTTAAGTGAATTTGCAAGGTTTTGTAAATGATAATTCCTAACTATAACGTGTGTGAAACCTATGGTTTTTTCAGTGAATATATATATATATATATATATATATATGTATATAAGTTTTTCCACCTTTTTAGTTGACACCTTTTGGTGCACTCCTAATATGGCCACATCCTTGTGGACATCTTTGCCCTTGCATTTATGTATAAAATATTATCTGTGGATCTCTCTGCCTCAGTGTATTAATATGAAAATCTAGTTTTTTTAAACAAATTAACTACGGTACACCTATAACGACAACAGTCAATTTTGGTGCACACACTGTCTGTTTTTCTTACATTACCCTTAAAACACATACTGTTTGGAGCTGCATATAAGATAGTACAGCCGTTTTCACCATTTAAAGATGGCTGCCCTGAGAACTGGCACGCAGCACATACCTCCTACCCCTGCCACTCCACCACTGAGCCCCGGGTTCCTAGTTAGGTCGGAATGGGTTGACTCCACCCTTGCCAGCACCCGGAACAGCCTTATTAACAGCTCCGGGCTGGTATCCCATCCTTGCGGGCAAGCAGGTGAAGGGGTAGGTGACTATACCCAACACCTCATAGAGAAATGTGTGTACATAATTCCGAGCAGCCCGATTCTTCTAATACTGCTCGCCGTCTTAACTTGACAATGAGCCTCTTATTCCCCGACTCTCACAGTTTTCATGCCATAGTCTTCACGTGGGCGCCTCTTCCGACCCAAGGAGCACAGTCCTTACGATAGGAGGGTAGGAATATTGTCCCTCGCTGCATAAGGATGCGACACAGTGCGCACATATCACTATATCTGCAACTCTATGTGCATGTGTGTCAGTCATGTATATATGTTTTTAATTGCAATTAATTAAATAAATGTCATTCACTCTAAACTGATGAATGAGTGACACCATGCAATTTGGAAGTTCCATTTTGCACCTCAAGCATGTTTTTTTCTCACCAAAGTGTAAAACTATGCCGGGAACTGAACCCTGGTCCCGGGCTGACCTCTGCTTCCAGGTCTGCCTCCTCTAACCAGTGAGCCACACTTCTCCAGCCATTCCCAATGTGTTGCAAATTGCGACCTACCGCATGAATATTAATGAGGCAGGTCCCTAGCAACCCATTTGGGAATCGCAAACAGTGTCACAGACACTCCTTGTACATCAGGTTTTGTGACTCGCTAATTGCGAGTTCCTGATTATCGCAATTTACGAGTCGCAAACCCTGATGGTCGCACATATGGCCCTTGGTGTCTTTGGCTGTTGAGGTGGTGGGAGCAATTCCGCCCTTTCTGGACCTCAGGAAATTCCCCCTGGCATACAAAGCATGTGAGGCAGGCCGCAGAAGAATTCCCAGGAAAGCCATGTAAAGGAAGGAGGAATCCAGGATTTCTGGTATCTCTGAATTAGTGGTCCCCACCACCATCCTTCCAGCGCTATGTAAAGATTGCGAGTTTAAGTCGCCATCAATTCATACATGGCAGGAGATTTGCAAGCAGCTGGTGATGGTGACAAAGGTGGGGATGATTTGTGCTATCCCATCTCTGCCCTCAGGGCAAACGTTTCAGTGATAGACTTAATTGTGCAAGCTCGTTTTTTGTACAGCGTAGAGATACTTCATAGCTTAGATGCGTTCGAACGGCTTCAAGATTGATTTTTTATTAATAAAAAACCTTTGTTTTAACTCTCTGAGAGCACTGACACCCCTAAATACCCCATACTCTCCCTCCACCCTCCACCCTTACCCCTAAGCCTCTTAAACACATCACTTCTCGTTCATTAACGAGCACCATTATCAACAGTACATTTGACAAGGTACATGCCAGTAAATGTACCTGAGCAGATAGGCCACCTGCCTCCACCATGCCTGCTCAACACGACACTAGCACCCCACGATGGCAACAACCCATGCCCATATCTTTTTCGTGTATCTCCTTTTGAACTTTTTATTGGACACCTTCTCCTATGACATTAAAGTGTCGGCCTGCCCCTGCTTGAACGTTTCAGCGAAATGCCTTGGACTGTTTTTTTGTATCTTCAAATAAAACTTATTTAACTAAAAGGATCATATGGAAGGTCAAGGTAAAGAATGGTACTTTTTGTTTTAAAAGAGTGTAAAATGTTGTTTGTTATAGTCAGCATCCTGCGGTGCTTTCAGCTAGCTACGAGTGCCAATTTTGCACGTTACCCTCCACATAGCAAAAACGAATAAGATAGTGTATACATGCAATGCACTGATGAAGCACAAATTGAGGAAGGAGGAGCTTGCTTTCAGAAGCTACGCCCCTATTTTACGATTTACTTGTCACCCTCATCAAGGTCACGACAGGGACACATTAAAACAAAGCTCTGACTTGTGCATATGATTTTAGAGCTTGTTAAGTTTCAAAGGCGACCTCGACTGCAGATATTAAAGCACATCTGTTCGGCCAGTCATTCTAGAATGTTTCTTTGTTTGTTGTCAGCCTCGGTTTTCGATGCATTGTGACAACGTTCGCGAATGCCCCCTTTAATTAACTCTGAAGGATTATATAAAAACAACAAATACAATAAGTGTTTTCACACAAAAATTCAGGAAAAACATTTAACTGTAACTTTCACTTATTGGACATAACATGTAGCTCTTTTAGATGTAAAAGGATAATTGATCTTCAAAAATTCGCAAACAAAAGGAATGTTACCTTGGTTACAGCATTAAAAAGAACACTTTCAAGTGAAAATGAGCAGGTAAAACATGCTGCTTGTATTTTTGAAAGCGCAATATTTTGCCATAAGTGGACATAAGTCCATTTAACACCTTTGCATTCTTTTTCTGAAAGTAAGCATCCGTTATTTTGCGCCAGTATAGTTCAGGGGGTGAACACGCACCTAACAAATACCGATTATGTTATGGAGTGTTAAAGAGACACACTGGCAACAGTGCACCTCAGCTTTGATGTAAGAGTTTCCTGTAATGATTCCTGTTGCCCAGGCAAATAGTGGTGTGCCAGATTAAAAGAACCAGATCTCTCGGCGACGGCTTCTTATTTACTCAGTAATCCAATTTTTCCATTCAGGATTCTGCACTCTGAACAGTCTCCTCTAATAGGATATTGGGTTTTGTAAGGGAAAGGAGTCAGCAAAATGATGCTTTGGGTGCCATTTTGGATAGGGAAGCAGAGAGCACTCATTACTTCATTGTTATCCCTTAACCGTGCCACACCATGGTACTTTTTTGACCCAAAGGGCACAATCTTGATCTTCTGGAGGTCACCTAGAGATTAGCATATGATTTTCTTCTTGGAATCAAAGGAAAGGGAAATTTGCCATTAGTAACCTTACTGAGACCTCAATAAGCCATACAAAAACGTAAGTCCATCTACTCTCACTTAAGGACTAATACAACTAAGCTAGTGCATGGAATTTTTCATTTCAGAATGTTTTTATTAGAGATTTTTCATTAGCATACATAAATAAACATAATAATAGAGATAGGAAAATAGGTTCGTAAGTGTGTATATATCATAATGAACATTTAAAGTTACTAGTGTATTCAAATAACTTGTTGCAATTTCATAGACAAGATAAGTTCTTTAGGTGGATGGTGATGAGTAGATAAACATTAATATATTTATTATAGTAACTCTTGGACATGTTCAACAAAAAATATATTATGGTCCCAAGTATGCAGAGAAAGAGAAGAGATAAAGAAGATAGGGTAGATGAGAGAGAGAACCACCGAAATGTAATAGGCCTATTTTAGCTCTTTTAAGATATTGGGGAGAATTATTTTCAACCGTTTGCATTATGGGCCACTGCTAACAAAATACTATCTCCTTGTCAGCATGGTTTCCGTCTTGGGGTAGGCGCAGTGGAGCAGTGTTTTAATTTACATCTGCATCAGTATTATTATTATTATTATTAGTGAGTAAATACACTGTCGTCAGACGCTGCCCACTGTACCTGGCCTTCATGGACTTGTCAACCGCCTTTGACTGCATAAACAGAAATAAACTGCGGTTGATGTTAATCAAACTCGTGGTAGATATTGCCCTGTTAATTTTTTGCACGGTGTTCACGAAAATATGGGTGCCAGGGTCCGATATGGCCAGGGTGCGTGTTGGCACCCTTGCTCTTCATTTTATACATAAACGATCTGAGTGTCTGTTTAACTAATTCAACCAGGGAAGTGCCGGAAATTGCCAACTCTGCTGTCCCGGCTTTATTGTATGCCGACAACGCTGTTTTGTTGGCCAGAATCCTTTGTGCATTGCATAGTCTGGTGGAATCTTTTGTATCATTTATGAGTTCGTAAGTTATGAAAACGAATTTTGAGAAATTGCACATCATGACTTGCGGATCTTGTAGCGAAAAACAGCTAAGTGCAGTTAACATTTTTTGCTATTTTGGCCTGACGTTTGACTCAAGTAATTCTTGGCACAGGCAAGTAACCTGCCAGGTGGAAACCTGAAAGGGCAGTAGGCTCTCTTTTTAATCTAGCTAAGAAGAATTGCAGATCCACGATTTCCCCATTTATCAAAGTATACAAAATGCAATTTGTTCCCACTGTTACATACCGAGCCGGAGTTTGGGGATTTTATAAAGCTGCTACCATATAAGTTGAAGAAAATAGAATTTGCAGGAGACTGTTGAACCTTCTCCCCTCTAGTGCCAATTTTATTCTGAACTTCAAACTGAATCTAGAGCATATCTCAGATAATATTAAATTGACACCCCTCCTTCTCTGGGTGTGCGTGTGGAGTAATAGTGAGGCAAGTTTTAACTGGGCAGTTATTGAGGACTGTCTGAGTCTGGATAAGGGGCTCTCCATTCCTTGCCTGAACTACGTCCACAAATCCCTGATTGATATTGGTCTCACTGAATTGTTTAGTACCCCTGATGTTATTACTAAGTCTGATAAAAGGCTTGTCATGCAGAGGTTTGCTGAACGTACCTCCACAGAGAGGACTTAGGAGGCCATCGGCAAACATACTATTCGCCACTAGTACTTCTTTTTTGCAACAGGTGATACTGCCTTGTATCTCACACTAGAATTAACCCGCTGGGAGAAGTCTCTCCTTTTTAGATTCAGGTCAAGGATGGTTTGGCGTTTAGCATGTTTTTATGATGGGGTTAAAGGGTGGGGTAGCATGCTGCCTCCCTGTCACTGCAATGGTAGGGCAGAATATTCCCTGTCATATTTTATGTTTTTCTGTGGCTTTTATCCTAAGTATTTACAGCTTTGTCTGAAGTCCACACTGAATAAGCTAGCCTTCCAGAAATGCAGGGTGTCTTTAACCTTCCTACAAATGTTAAATAGCCCTGATATTTGCTATAGCGTATGTTGCTTCCTTAAGATGGCTATTCATAGCAGAAAATCAATGGAGGGGACCTAGTAGCCTAGGAGACAGATCCATACTCTTTTATTAATTTAATGCATTGTTTGCAATATAATAATGTGATTTTTAATGTTTTTAGCTAGTATGAATGAATTGAGATTGATATTTATGGTTCTGCGTGAATTTTATATTTTTAATTGTATTGTTTTTATTTTGTGCTTTTTTGATCAAATAAAGACTTTTATTGATTGATTGATTGATTAAGAGAGTAGATAAGTGGAAATGGAGGGGAGAGGGATAAAATGGGGTATAGCTGAGGAAGGGAGTGGGTGGATAGGGATTGAAAGGGCATGTTGATCTTCCAGCAATGTTTTGGAGGCTCTCTCTAAGGCACTTAGGAGTAAAAGGGGATTGAAGGGGAGTCCATGGTTTTTGATTCAATAACCCCACCCTTTAAAATCTTTGGCTACTTCAGTTTTGAATCAGTGTTGGACCTTTTGTTACATGCTGTAGGTTCTGCGCTCTAGAGTAAGATTGCCTGCAATGTCCATTTCAGACGTTTTGAGTAAAGTCTTCCCAGGGGATGTTTTCCGATACCTAGATCATACAAAGAGAGATGTACTAAAGGCTTGTTTAGATGTCCCCAAGGTGGGGATGTTTGTAGCCCGAGGGGTGGTATGGGGGCCCTGATTCAATAACTCCTTCTTTCTTACCAGAATGGAAATATCCTCAAAGCAGAATTCACAGTAGTCTACAATTACTGTAAGAAAAATAAAATGAAAAAAATGCTAGAAAGCTAAAATCATGCTATTGTCCAGGAAGAGCTATATAAAGAAAACAACTAAGTTCACCCAGGTGGCAGAGTGGACATCATCAAGGAATAAAGGACCTTATGTACAAAGCCTTTTTAAATTTGCAAACTCTGCAGTTCTCAATATGAGAGGAATTTTGATTGTAAATGGGTTTTTCTTTTTGTATTAAAGCCCTTTTACGAGTTATAACATTATTTCCAACTCGTATAAGGACTTTTGTGATCCTTTCTGAATATCACATAGGAGGGGGCGTGAAACGTGAATCCCATGTCCTATTTATGATTCAGAAAGGAATGTATCAATGTTTATGACCACATGTGTGGATGCAAATAATTGTTGAGATATTACCTGTGTTGGAGTAACTGATTCGCAATGGGGAAGGTGTCCCCTTAAGACCTCTTCCCCTTTGTGCGTTGTGTTGGCAGCTTATTGGGGAGCAGGCAGTGGTCTAACAGTCCACTGCCTGCTCCCCCTGAAGTTTCCAAAAACAGTTTTTTAGAAGCAAACTGGTTCCTTTAAGGAACACAGTTTCCTGTTAAGAAACAAAATCCATTTGGAATACAATCATAGGGATGTTGGTCTTTCAGATCATTGCAGGTCACCATCCCTGTGATTCCAGTCTAATGTATAGTAACTTGATAGGTCATTGTGCGACCCCCTGCGAGTCAGCGTTTGGTAAACTGACCTACTGTATGTTGGTCAACTTGCAAAATACTGTTTATTAGCAAACAGTCAGTGTACAATTAGCGACCACTTTTTGCCAATGGAGTAATCAAAGTCCAGGGACATAGCAGCATGAGTTTTGCCAGCTTTATCAATTTCATCTTTCTCAGCCCACTGGGGTGGGTATCTGTGGTTTCGGTTCAGAAGCCCTTCTCGGGAAGTCCTGTCTCCTTTGCTCAACTAAATTCAAAAATATATTTTCTTCTTCGTGCAATTTACATGTTAAATTGTGCTTGTGTGCTTTGGCTATATCTATTGACTTTATTGTTAGAAAATATTCTCCCATAAACTGTGCGTCTTTAGTACTAAGAACTGGGTTCATGCTCTTTTGCATAGGAACCTAGGAAAAATCACATCTACATTAGAATAATAATATTGTAGTTTTCCTGTTCTATAAAACAAACTTGCTAAAACACTACAAGATATACCATATGTTAATGGAATATGATGATATGTCACACCTTCTACTACTGATGCTGGTAATTTCATACACACATAACAATCACTAACTTCCATAGAGACACGTACTACACTAATAACTTTGTAAATACATTTAACCCCTTCAGTGCCCGCCCCTTTCCCCGCCCAGTGCCGGCCGTTGCATTAGCGGGCGGGGTCTATGACGAGCTGGACTCGTCATGGGCACAGCGCCACCGCGGCCCATGACGAGTCCAGCTCGTCATGGGCACTGAAGGGGTTAAAGCAGTGTCATTGTCTGTCACAGTGTGCAATATGTCTAACTCATCTGGTGCTTTTAAATCTACTTGGTCTCGTTTTGTCTTATTCTCATCTGGTGCTTCTAATGCTACCCTATTTTTAATGTTAGCTACTTTCTCATTCATCTCTGTGTTATTCCTTTCTTTTGTAACCATCAAGTAAGGGAAGGCAACTGTCAATAGTAACCAAACTATGAGTACTAAAAATATACTACATATGCATATTCTACAACATTTTTTAACACAATTTAGTTTCGGTTTTCCAGCAGCCCTAGCATCAGCCATTTTGAGGCAAGAAGATTTCTCTTCTATATTTTCGATTTACTTGTGGAATTCAAAATGTCTACGAGAAATTTTTCAGCTTGGTCTCACTTCTTCGATACTTTGGTCTGCAATTATTTCTTCATTCAAATCTAGATTCTCGAATTCTTCAAGAATTACATATGTCCATTCAGGACCCTTGAATTTATTGTCCAGGATTTTCAGTCTTTGACTTTGTCATCTGGGTTGTTCAGCAGATGTTCCCGACTGACTAGAAATTTTGTTTACTTGATCAGGTTCTTGATTAACTGTTTTGAAATTATACTTTAGCCTTTTCACAACACTCGGCCAGTTGTCACCTCTTCTGACCCTTTTTGCTTGCACTGCACTGTCACTGTCTTCAAGTGTTCTTTTATTTTCGTTAGACTGTGGCACAACTTGGTTATCTTCGTCTTCAGATTTCCTCTCTGTCTGACCTTGTCCAGGGCTTACTCTTGTACCATCCCTTTCTGCCTGGATGCGTTCTTCTTCCGTAGTCTGGCCCTGTTCAGGTTTTATCTCGATTTTCTCTTCTTCTACCTGAACTTGTTTTTCTTTTCCTAACTGGTCCTATTCGGGTCTTATTGCACTTTGGGTTTCTGCAGCCCGAACGCGTTCTTCTAGACCTATCTGTCCCTCCTCAGACTCATGTATTGTTGCATCCACTTCAGTCTGAATAGATAGTTCTCTCCTTATCTGTTCCTGCTCAGGTTCTCCAATAACTGTATCACCTTTTTCCTGAGCTGATTCTTCTACACCTGTCTGGTCCTTACTGCTCTCCGGTCTTTCTAGATGGATTTGGCTTCTTGTTTTCACATTTACTTCAGGTATGTCAACCACTGGTATCCAGTCATCCTGACTCATGCTTGGTTGTTCTCGAGCAGCTATTTCAGGGCTTGTTATTCCAGATCCTTCAGCTGTACAACCTTCCGCAGCCTCAACTCTTTGCATATGTTGAGAACCTACTGTGTCAGGTGCTGGTATGCTCTTGGTATGGCTTGCATGAATCCAATTAGGTAGGCCTGCACATTTCACTGCTGTGGTGGTAACCAATATAACTTGCTGTGGTTTTCCACACCTGGGGGCTAGACACGACTCTCGAGTGTGTTCTTTCACCACCACCCAATCACCAGGATTCAGATCATGTGCTTATTAGGCTGTCTGGCAACTGCGCCTTCTCCAACCTGGTGAGAGATAGAGCGCACTAGGTCAGCCAGTTCTTTGCAATATTCCAATACCAAATCATCAAATATATTCAACAGTTTGTCTCCTGGTATACATGCCTGCCTCATTGCTCTTCCCATGAGTATTTCATGGGGACTCAACACTGTATTCCTATCAGGAATGCTTCTGAGCCCCATCAGAACAAGAGGTAAAGCATCAGGCCAATCCAGTGGGGTAGATGCACATATCTTTCCCAGTGTTGCTTTTATAGTGCCATTCAGATGTTCTACCACTCCAGAAGCCTCTGGACGGTATGCACAGTGCAGTTTTTGTTCAATTTTAAATGCTTCACAGATTAGTCAATTTACTTTATTATTAAAATGAGACCCTCTGTCTGATTCCAAAGTTACTGGAAAACCGAATCGAGGAATCAGTTCCCTCAGCAAAAGTTTGGCAACTGTTATGCTGTAATTTCTTCGTGTAGGGTATGCCTCCACCCACTGTGAAAACAAACAGACTATTACAAGTATGTACTTCAATCCTCTGCAAGGGGGCAATTGAATAAAATCAATCTGTAGTCTTATAAATGAACCTTCTGCTTTTCTAATTGTTCCCATACAAACCACTGTCTTTTGTCCTGGATTCATTGGTTGACAAATTAAGCATCTCTGGCATAGACTCTCTGCTACACTCCTGAACCTAGTATTAAACCAATCCTGTCTAAAGAGTCTGATCATGGCATCCCTGCCTATGTGAGTGTCTCCGTGGTACATTTTTGCCGTTTGTGAAAGCATGCAGTCTGGCATTACTGGTCTGCCATCTGGGCAAATCCAGACATCATCTTCTGACCTCCTTCGACACCCAGCTTTTACCCATTCTTCCTTTCTTTCATCTCTGCCTCATCCTGCAGTTGTCTTACTTCTTCCCATGTCTCTAATCCTGAAAGTAGCATAAGTTGGCAGCTGATTCCATTTGTTTCGATTTTCTTGTTCACTACTATTTTATATTTGGCACAGTGTTGGGCAACTTGGTCAGCATACCTGTTACCAGCTGTCACATAGTCATTTCCTGACTGATGTGCGGCACACTTGACCACTGCCACTTCATTCGGCAATTGTATTGCTTCAAGCTATTCCTTTACAAAATTTCCATTTTTGATTGTGGATCCTGAAGAAGTCAAGAAATCCCTCTGCATCCAAAGTTGGCCAAAATCATGCATAACCCCGTAACCATACTGACTATCAGTATAAATGGTTACTTTCCAATTTTTCCCAATTTTGCATGCTTTAATCAAAGCTACTAATTCGGCTACTTGTGCAGATTTGTCTCCTGGCAAATAGGATGCTTTAACTATTCCAGCCAATGTACATACAGCGTAAGCAGCACTCAGCCCTCCCTCCTTATGGCACATACACGAGCCATCTTCAAATGACTCATGTTCTGCATTTTTCAGGGGTTCTTCCTGTATGTCTGGACGGGGCTTAGTACAAAGTTCCGTCACATCCAGACAATTGTTTTTGACTTCATCCCTCACTTCTTTTCCATAGGCATCTGGTAACAAAGTGGCAGGGTTCAGCACTGTACATCTGACTATTGTCACGTTTTCAGCACCTAAGATGATTCTCTCGTATTCTGACATCCGACTAAGAGTGAGATATTGAGTTCGAGTTCTTGTTAATAGAATCTCCACTGATTGTGGGACGTGCACTTTTACTGGATGTCCCATCACAATTGACTCACTTTGTTCTAGGCTTGTACAGGTGGCGGCCATCAGGAGTCGCATCAGACTATGTCTTTGAGTTAAAACCGAGAGTGCACAACTATTCCTCTCACAACAGAACAGTGCAAATTCCTTTGAATAATATGGCATTTCTAATGCTGGGGCTTCACATAGACATTTTCGTAATTTCACAAATGCTTCCATACTTTCATCATACCATTCTATTGGATCCTTTGCTCGTTTCTTGGTCATTTGTATTAGGGGTTTGGCCAATAAGGAAAACCCTACAATCCATTGCTTACAGTATCCCACAACTCCAAGGAACATTCTGGTTTCTCTCTGGGTTTGCGGCAGTTTCATTTGTCTTACTATTTCTATTCTTTCAGACGTCACTCTCCTCACTCCACGTTCTAGTTGATGTCCAAGATATTTGACTTTGGTTTGGCAAAACTGGAATTTTTCTGGGGACACTTTATGCCCACGTTCAACCAAATGGTTCAACAAGGCAATCGAATCAGCAACACAGTCATCTCTGGTTTTGGATGCAACTAGTAAGTCGTCAGTATACTGCACTAATACTAACTCTCTGGGTAACACTAAGGTTTCTAGACACTTTTTCAGTATCTGATTGAAAATTGAAGGACTTTCAGTGCACCCTTAAGGAACACGATTCCAAACTAAAATACGATCTTCAAACTTGAAAGAAAAAAAATATTTGATGTCTGGGTGTAATGGGATAGAGAAAAAGGCATGGCATAAATCAATTACGGTAAACCATCCTGCCTTCCAGGGTATCTGGTACAGAATCACAGCTGGGTTGGGCACTATGGGTCAACAAGGCACAACAATTGTATTAATCTTTCTCAGGTCCTGAACTATCATGTATTTTCCGCTAGGTTTCTTTATGCCAATTATAGGTGAATTACAGGGACTGCTCATTATTTCTTTTAAACTGCCTTGTTCGATCATTCTATCTATTTCTGCTGCAACACCAGCCTTAACATCAGGACTAATCTTGTATTGTCGAGTGTTTGGGTAATCTGCACCTTCCTTTACAGTTACTTTTACTGGGTCTACATTTGCCATTAACCCTATATCTTTTCCTGTAAAATCCCACACATCTGGATTTACCGTTGTTTTGACCTCATCTGGTAATTCATCTTGAGTCATCATAGAATACATCTCATCTACCTCTGTAACTTGTTTAGCTAACATAAATTTATAGACTCCGTCTTCATCTGGGGTTTGATTTGCAACACCGTCCGGTGTGCAGAATATTGTGCAGTTCATTTTGCACAGGAAATCTCTTCCTAATAAATTTACGGGACTGGAGTCACACACTACGAATTTGTGGATTTCCATAAAATTGCCAATGCGTACCTCCATGGGTTCTGTAATAGGGATTCTAATCTGTTTATTGGAAATGCCCACTACTTGGATCGCTTCTCCTGAGAGGGGTAGGTTTGGAATGTCTGCTGTTCTCACAGTAGAACAGGTAGCACCAGTGTCCAATAAGAAAGTAATATCCTTCCCTTCTACTTTCATCAACATATGGACCTGAGTGATCTACAGGTAAGGATGCGCCAAGTTCGCATTCCTTTTCCTCCCCTCTCAGGCACCTTAATTGGTCACTGTCATCGAAATAAGAGTCCTGTAAAAGAAATTGTGAGGTTACAGAATTTTTCTTACCACTTCCTCCTTGAAATCCGGTGTCCACACTGTACTTGGGCTGGTTCACAAAATTTGGCATAGGGGCAGGTGGCAACTGACTCTGCAGATTTACGACCTGCTGCGTTTGATTCATTATCCCCTCATTCTGCGTCTGTGGATTTTAATTTTGATTTAGGCCATTATTGTTCTGTCCCAATTTTCCGCACCCATGACAAGAAAACTTTTTCTTGGCTTCCTCTCTACTCATTCGTCCCTTCTGTTTACCCCCATTATTTTCATTTTAGCCCTGCCCTTTTCCTTGATTTCCTCTCTGGCTATTTAGTTGGAGTTCCTGTTGTTCTGCTAATTTTATTTGTGCCCACATTACTTTTTCTTCCAATTTCTTACGTTTATTGTCAATCTCATCTCTGCAATACTTTGCGTATTTGAGAATATCATCTATGGGCCTTGCTTGCCAACACAACATGTGTTGCCGAATCATGTCTCCAATTTCTGATTTTAATCCTGTCACAAATCGGTACACAAAATGTCCCATATCTTATCCCCAATGTTCTCAAACCCACTATACTGCTTAAATACTTGCAATAGGAGTTTATTATAGGTATGTACGGACTCATTTCTGTCCTGGGTTGTTCTGTATATTTTTACCCAATCTGTTGCTTTCGGAGGAATTTTCCCTTTCAAGAAAGTGATCATCTGGTGATATTTCTTCATTACCTCTTCTGAAGGAGCTCCCATTTTCTCATCTGTCGGATATTCATCACTAGGCTAATCAACAGTAATTTTACATTCTGTCCACAAATCAGTAGGCACCACAATATCAAACAGACCACTCAAATCCTTTAACAACACTTTCGAAACTTTCACAAATCTGTCGACTTACCGATACCACTCAACTGGCTTTTTTCTTAACTTCGGGAAATCATTTGTAAAGGATAAAATATCCTGTCTAGTCCATGGTACATGTACATATCCTCCTCCGGGTACCTCCCTCATAGGACATAATCTTTCTACCTTTCATGTTTCTTTCATTACAAATTCTTCCTTTTTCCGCATCCATCTAGCTTTCCATTTGTCTAAGTCACCACATTTTTGTAAAATGGTCATCAACTCTTTAACCTGTAACTTTCTTCCAGAAATATTCATATTTCCTAGGTCTTTATCACTGAATTCTGCTCTATATGGTTTCTGTAATATTTTGGATTTGCTGATTTCAACTCCCATTTCAGAAGCTAAGTCTGTCAATTTCTCATGCAATATTTTTGTATTTCGGGTGATAAACAATAACTCTTCTTCATTGTAAGTGTTCAACCTGTCTAATCCTACATTCCCAGCTATCATTTCCTCTAGTTCCACTTTCAATTTGTAGATATCTAAGATTTTCCTTGGACGTTTTGGCTTGTCCATTCCCTGTTACCTTCTCTCTATTTCGTCTGGGGATATCATTGTGGCATTCTTAACTCGTGTGGCTGATTCTATTTGTACCTCCTTCAAACAACTAGGTGTAACTCTTCTTGGGGTTTCATTTATCTGACCTCTTATCGGTAAATCCATTAATGATATTACCGACTCACATTCACTTCTTGATCATCAATGATTAAGTTCTTGTTTCTGGGTTCAATTGTAGGTGTGGACATGACTGGGGGTTTATGAGTAATTGCCTTATCCCCATACAATGCAACCACTGGACCTATGGTTAGGGCTTCAGGGTGAGTACTCAATTGGGTTATTTTCTGTATCAATTCATCTCTATTCTTGTTTATTGCCTCTCTTTCCTTTTCTTGCAGTACCCTTCCATTTATTGCGTCATGCATGATTTGGGGAACTAATGGTGTTCCTAAGAACGGATCACTAGGAGTAGCTCTGCTCTGTTCCTCTTGGTAAGGTGGAGGGTTTTTCATTAAAATATCCTCCAAGCAATCATCTTGCGATTCTCCACTACCTGTCTTCTTTAAATGTTTGGTCTTCTCTGTGCATTTGCCTCCTGACTGTTCCTCAGACATTACTACAGGATATAATCCTTCAGCTACCATTGCTTGTCTCCATTATTTCATCTGACTACCTCGAGTTTCACGCTTTAGCCTGGGATAATATCCACTAAGATTCCTGCTACTTCTGGATCTATTGCGCAAAATGCATCAGTTCCCCATTCCTCTAAAGCTTCATTCTTGGTCGGGGCTCTAATTCATTCATTTTTAACCTCAAATTATGCAGAATTCTCCCATTAAATGTACCATGTTCTGGGAAAGCTAGCACTCCATCTTATTTTGTATATTCTATCCAATTTTCCAACCATACACACGTATGATAGCGTCTCTCCATCATCATGTGTGATGCGGGCGTTTTCGGGGGAGGAATAAGAATTCCCTCTCTAGTCCTAAAAGGTTTATCCTTTTTTAAATAATTTTTAATTTTCTGCATAAACGTCATCTTTCTCTTTTCTCCGTACATTTTAGGTATCGATCTTTTTATGTATTGTTCTCTGGCAAAACCTAAATACCTTCTATCAGGTCGATTCCCTATCAATGTTGGATCGTGTTTCCACATACAAATCCCACTGTCAATTATTATTGTAGCTTCTATCTTGCTAGCCAAATCCAATCTTCGCTTTTACTCTACTGTCCAACCAACACCAAAACGCCTTTTATTCTTTCGACCAATCAGATTCTATTTTACACTATGCACTTAGCCAATAGTAGCGCGGCTTTCCTGTAACATCAGTATCACTCCTTACTACTGACCTCTCCTTTACAATTTTGTGTCAGTCACACGCCCGCTGTTCCAACCAATCCCACCGTGGCCCTTTGTGATGTCAGTGCAGCGCCCTCAACTGACCCCTCCTTTGCAAGGTAGCACGAAACTTATTTTTTCTTTTAAATTTTCATACAAATTCATTAATTGACAACATAGAAACATTCGCTACTCTGTTTGCTTTACTTAAACCAGAATTGATTCACGTTTACTGCGAGTAAACTATTCCGCTTACTCTTCACACAATATGAGTAAAACCCTTCTGCTTACTCTTCACTCAAGCACCGATAAACCTGCTACTCCTTCGGTACTACCTTTTCTAGATGATATAGGACCAAAGTTTCACCAGCGAACTTCTTTGCTATCAAACACTCTCACTTTTATACTAAAATAGTCCCTAAATCAACAATGTCAGCCTTGCAGAGTCCTTCAGTGCTATCTTCTGCAAACAAGCAACCTCACTGCAGTGTGGTTTCCATTCACCACCTGCTATTCAATATTCCCGGGAATTTCCAGACAACATAAAACATGAACAAACGGGTAAGTTAATACATAGCCAATAATTCCGATTCAACTTTTTCACCTAACTAGCTAATAAATTAAACCATAGCTTTGCTACCAGAAAAACGGATCCAGCGGGTTACAAACCTCAGGTACTCACTTACTATACATTCACTTAGGCCCATAAACACACTAATTCATGTAGGCTAGAAAATACCGCTGGGGTCAATTTATTGTGCTAATACCTGTAAGACGAATTGTATCTGATTATATCTTACGAAACCTCTTCATCCAATGTATTTTCCTCTGGTCAATGGACCATTTAGTTAGCTAAATAGGTGAAATATTACATATATTAAACCTTTATTGAATAACCACAGACTCGGGAGAGTTTAAATTGTTTATCTAATAAATTTGTGTGAGCCAAGAACCATAATACAGTTAGAACACCGTCTTCGACAAGGAGAAAAAGAGAAAATAACTCATTCAGAATAATCGTTAAACAGAATTATTACGATGACAGAACCTGTGTAGGGGGGAAAAGAGAGAGCAGTACATTGACATACTACACAGAATTATATTTACCTAGTATGGTGTGGAAACCAACCCCATGGCGAAGTAATTGGGAAGGGCCCCTGGAACAGATCAAGCAACCAAAGCTCAGGACAGCTTTCAGGACAGGACAGATGAGCTCTTCTAGATACGGCGCCTGCGCCGCACCCTCTCTGATGCTATTTCATCCCCGATTTTTCTGCGATGTTCTCTAATATGTGACTCCTTGATTCTTCCCCGATGTTCTCTAATTAGGAGCCTCTTCGATTCTTCCGCGATGTTCTCTAATTAGGAGCCTCCTACATTCTTCCGCACTGTTCTCTAATTAAGAGCCTCCTCGATTCTTCCGCGATGTTCTCTAATTAATTGGCTCAAAAGTTCTAAGTCTGGATTTGGATGTACTTCAGTATTTTCTCAAATTGCGTACAGCATCTCAGTCTCTCAGTATTCTTCGTCTCTCTGTGGTAACTAATCTAACTAAACTACCTCTATTATACCTTTCTGATGGCATGTACCACCCCTGAATGTTTGGAATTTATGAAACTCCTAACTCTGATTGAACAAGGAAAAGGGAGATGATCATCACACCATGCTAAGTTTAATACTTTTCTTTAAGCTCATTGTTCTGTGTTCCCTCCCCTTCATTTACTTTCCCATGCTTTATTTCCCACCCATATTCATAAATGAATCAATACAAAGTATACAGTTTTATTAAAATTTCTTCAGTTCTCAGGACATCATGCTTGTTCTCAGGACATGTTTCTTTTTCTGCTTTTGGATGACGTTCAAGGCTTTGCATCGCGGCTCTGGGGTTGTTTCATCTGCGCAAGTGAATTGGTTTCAGTCCTGCACGGCGGTCCAAATACGAACTAATAGAGAGGTCAAAGAAGAGTGTATTAAAATCAAAAAGAAATGATTTCACTGTATACCACTTATCTCTACTCTATTCCCATGTATTTATATAAATCTTACGCATTAGCATTTTAGTAAACTTACATGGTTTAGTTTCAGCAAGACATGCGCATTATCATGTGAGTTTCAAGTGGAACTGCGCAGCTGCAAAGATTTCCCTCCAGGCGATAGTACATCATACTACGTAGGTGCGGTAGACGCATGCGCAATGCAGAATCCCGCGTTTAGCGGCCATTTTAGAGACACACAGGTTACTTGTTAGTAATACACATAGGCAAGGTTCCCCTAGATTCTGTGTGCGGATTTTTCTGGTGCGTTATTAGTATTTTTTAACACAATTATTACGGTACTACAGGTTATTTGAGAGGTTTGCTTCCAAACAAGTCTCTTTTATACGAGTCCTTGCTCCATCAATCCGAGCAAGAACTGATTCAGTGGTGTGAGATTTGCAGAACCCAGGTTGCAGTGGATTCAGTAAACAGAGCTAGAATACTAATGAGAGACCCAATTGCATAGGAAACGTTAGAGGATTTAGAAAATAAAAAAATACATCATTTGAAGCAGATAGAGGCTTCAGTAGTCTTATTTGTCTGCATGGGGGAACATATGTAGATTAATAGCTCTCTTTTACATCCCAGTGGGGATAGAAAGGCTGAAGGTGAAGTAGACCAGAGTGCCGTAAGGTAGGGCTAGTGGTGTGTCAATTAGAGAGGAGAAAAGGCCAGAGTGAGCACCTTGCAAGTATAAGGATAATTTATGTTGGAGTGGTCAGGGGCAGCACAGATTGAAGAAGACAAACACAGGTGTAGTGAAAACACAAGCCTCAGGTGGTAGCCAACACTTTATTGATCTTCCGGATACAAGATTACCCTCAGAATGCCCTCCTGTCTTCCACTCATCACAACCATCATCTCCTAACATTCCAACCCAGTGTGTTGGGCTGCGCACACACACACAAGAGGGAAGGGGATGTGGTGAACAAGGAAACAAATATGGCACACAGAAGCATGCAATATAACAATACCACATGTGTGTTATGCCAATTCAGGACACTACATCTTCTCCCTTTCTTGAGGACATTAATCCAATACATAATCCTTGAACCTGGAGGGTGTTCCTACATTATGTGAAGTTTGCTCTTCCATTGCTAACTGGTGCTCAGAGGGAGCTCTCATGAAAGATTTAATTATGGTCGGCAAAACAGTCTCACAGGGATGGGATAGAACAATCATATACAGATTCATTGGGATAAATGCACTGGCTTCAAGGGTATTTCTAAACCCTATGGGATTTTGAAAAACACATACAGCATGTGACAGTTTCCAACAACTCCTATTTTAAAGCTTGAGGGCAGAACCAGGGTTTGAATTACTCTCATGGGGTCACTGAATCTTTCACCACGTGATCTACTATTTGGGGGAAACATCCATTACAACGCAGTCATTACATCGCAATGCCTTTACAACAAAACTTTTACAACGCAAGTCCCTTTACATCGCATGCCATTACAATGCATGCCATTACAACGCATATCATTTCAACGCATGCCATTACAACGCATCTCATCACAACACATAAGGTAAGTAATGGAGAATTTTACGTTTTAGGGTGGGTATGGGTTTAGGGGTAGTTGGGAATAGTAATTTTTACCCATACACTATCCAACACATTCCCTACTGTTGCACTCACTGGAGTGGGAATAGTGATTTCTATCCCTACGCTAACCAACACTTTCCCTACTGTTGCAATCACTGAAGTGGATATAGTAAGTTTTACCCCTACGCTATCCAACACTTACCCTACTGTTGCATGAAAAGTATTATGCGTTGTAATGGTATGCGTTGTGATGTAATGTGTTGTAATGGAATGCGTTGTAATGGTAGTTTTAAAAAATGCATTGTAATGGTATGCGATGTAAAATCATGTGATGTAAAAACAACGTTGTAAAAGCATGTGTTGTAGTGGTTTGCGTTGTAACGTCATATATTCACTATTTGGGTGCTTAATTCTCACCATTTCCCCCACCTAGACTTTATTCTGTGTCATAGCCTTCCTTTGACCATAATACAGTTTCATTTTGTATTGTTTGGCTCTTACTACATCACACAAGTTTGCTTTTCATGAATATCATTGTGTGATGCATCTTTCGCCCCAGTTTTAATGCAATGTGGGTGCAATTTAGATGTAAGGTATTTTCCCCTCAATAACCCATATTGAGTTTTACCTAGAGAACTGTGGGGGTGGAGCAAAAATCCCTTAGGTGAGTTCTTAAGGCATTTGTGACAGGTGGGGATGATAGAGGGATGTTTTGCAGAGTTTTATCCCACAACTATTAAGAAATTCAGGCATTAAGTGGAGACAAACCGTACCCTGTTATTACTGACAATGGCAGTGGAGAAACTTTCCTTTTGGAGCTCCAAAATCATTTTGGTTGTGAGATTGTACAGGAATTCTAGATCAATTCATTTACTATAGTAATTAACTATGACTATGGAGTAGCGCATTTCCACAGGTAAGTTGTACATAGGATCTATTAGATCAATACCCACTTTTTGCTATTTCCCCTCTGGAAAGTCAGTTGGGATTAGGGGACTAGTATGTACTGCCATGTTTTTATCAGCTTCCTTACACTAATAGCATTGACGCACAAATATCTCAACATCACGGTACATTGCTGGCCACCAGTCTTCTTTTCTCAAGTTTTTCTTAGTACCAGTTATGCCAAAGTGAACTTCGTGTGCTAACGCTATTAAACATGGTCTTAGTTTGACAGGAGCAACCAACTTTTCATCTGTAACAATTATCTTATTTTCAATAGTCAATTCATCCCTTACCTTCCAGAATAGTCTTACGTTTCTATCTATCCTTTTCTCCTTTGGCCAACCCTTGATGATGAACTCAGATATAACGGAATACTCATTTACGGCTTACATCAAATCAACTGTACGTAAAGCTTTAGTGATGCTGTGACCCTCCAACAATAATGCAAAATGGTATCATCATCAGTTTTGCACCAAGTATCATCTGTATTACAAGCATCACATGGCATACAGGACAAAAAATCAGCAGTAATGTTCCATTTTCCTGGGGGTATTCTACCTCTAGTATATATAAATGCAATTTACAAGCTAATCTTGTTATGCGTGGAGACACCTTGTCAGAATTACATTTTGTCAGAATACTCACGAGTGATTTATGATCATTTCTTAGCAGGAAAGGCTTAGTTTAGTTTAATTAATTTGTATTAGTTTCGATAAATAGACCTTAGTGCTGTAGTGACAGGCATATTATACAGATCATAAATGATGTGCACTACATATACAGTAATTTGCTGTAAAAAGGTACACAGATCATTATAATAAATAGATTCAAATTAGGTTAAAAAGAAGAAATACCCAGATAACTATAATTTACAGATTAAAAGTGAAATCAATATATCTCATACGACATGCATCCGCAAGCATTGAAGCATATTCCAACTAAGGTATATCATACATCTCTTAGGTATATTAAAATTAGTACAATAAAACTATAACATGAATCTCCCTACCCACAGTTACCCCGCATCAAGAAAAGCAGTCAGAAATAAAGTATCGAAATATTCCACATGCACAAGTATAACACAGTAGTACCCATTATCACCCAATTTATCATTATCAAACTTGAATTCTCTTCTCTTACCCACAAGGACTCAGGGAGCTATTCGATGAATCTGTGTCTGCTTCCGAGGCCAACAAGTTCTCCAGCAGGTGTTCCCACACTTTAACCCTTTCAATATTCTCTTCTCCTCTTTTTATCTCACGAATTAACACAACACTCTCCAAACTTTCCCATGTAATCATTTCTTTATGCCATCAAGTAATTTGAGGAAAGGCTTACCCAACGAAAAACATTTGCATTTAGTGACCACCCTTACACATTCAAGCAATTCTTGATTTATTCCTCTGTATTTTGATTCTGTGTCTCTCAGTCTGCATGAGGCAAACACAATTAATTATTCTCCTTCAGGTGCCTTCTGGCTCAGTACAACCCCCAACTCATTCTGACTGGCATCAACAGTGTCAATTGATTGAATGTTCTCATTGAATGGCTTAAGTAATGGTGCACCCTGTAATTCCTGTTTAAGTTTCTTCTTGGTGTTATTGTATTTCTCGTGTCATACAAAATCCACAACCTTTGCTCATTAATTGAAGCATAGATTCCACCTTGTCGGCTGGTTTTTCATGAATTTCTAATAAAATGTGCATAGGCCTAAAAAGGACCTTAGTTCATCCTTGTTCAATGGTGGAGGAGAACTAATGATAGCAGAGACAAGATCAGGTTTGGGGGTTCACATCATTGGCACCAATAACATAACTCAAATATATGACCATTTCTTAGAGAAATTTGCATTTTTCTTTCTATTGAGTTAAGCCACTTGACTGAATCCTTTCAAGCACTTCTTGTAATATTTCGCCATGTTTTTTGTGTATTAATGAGAATATGAGATAATTTTGAAAGGCTCTTATGCCTTGCATTCCGTCAAATAGTTTGTTCATCACTCCTTAGAATACTGCCAAACCTGAATTTAAGCCAAAGGGCATGTGGCAAAATCTGGATGCTCCTCTGGGTGTGATAAACGAGGTGAAATCCTGTGAAATCTTATGTAATACTATTTGATGGTAGGCCGCTGTAAAATCCAATGTAGAATGTATTTTCACATTTACTAAGGTGGCTACCATCTCATACACATTAGGCAAAGGTTGACTCTCAACAATTACTTGAAGGTTCAATTGCCCCAAGCCAATGCAAAGCCTGATATTTCCATTCTTCTTTTTTTTGCTATGACAACCAAGCAGATGCAGAAACAGGTTCAACTACTCCTACAAGCCACCGTTTCAATACCTTGTCAACTTCCACTGCTGATAATGGTATATTTTGTACTTGTCTGACTGGAATGGCAGCCTCCTTCAACTCTATGGAATGGAAGCCTTTTAAACATTCTAACTTCTCAGTGAATAGTTTACTGTAATCGTGCAACATTTTGTTTAAGTCTGAGTTGGTTATCTGGAATATGCAGAGAGCCTGCACAGGTTTACTAGTATCTTGAGTTTCTGTTGTTCAGACCAACCCAAAATGTTGATTCTACAATTCACTACATATTTATTTGCATCTGTAGATCTGTTTTATATTTGCATTGAACAATCCTTCCAATTTGATTATTTGTCCATTGTAGGCACCAGCGGCTAGGCAAATGAGTTGAAGCTGCTCCTTACTCATTAAATTGCGGTACCCATCCTTAGATATGATAGTAATACATGAGCCTGTGTCAACTAAGTTATCCACTTCCAGCTTGTTAAGATACACAGTGCATCTTGGTTGGTCATCTGCAGCATGTTTATCTAATAAGACTATAAGCAAGACTAGACCTTCTAACATCTAATCAATACTAGCAGGTTCATCTCCTTCGTCTTGAATTGTGAAAACTTTCTTTGTGCGAAATGATCTTTTCTGCCACATTTGCTGCATTCCTTTCCAAATGCTGGACAAGTTTTGTAGGACGTCATGTGATTGAGAGATCCACATTGATAATATTTGTTGCAGTGGTCCTCTTCTGCTTTGGTGTTAAATGTACCTGTTTTCCCTTTACACTTATTATTCTCATACCCAGATGTGTGTTTTTGGTTCTTACCATATTCACCTCATTCAGATTTTTTAAGCATGTGGATGGCTTTAGCAGATCTCTCGCAAATTTTAATGGCATCAAATAACTTTATCAAGTGTGGGATTCTTATGGCACAACACATATTCTTTTACTTTGAAATATGTGGTGCACATGACCACTTGGTCCTGTAAAATTTAATCTGGATTGAAAAAAACGCATATGGATGCCAACACGCGCAATGTCACTGCATACGCCTCACTAAATCCACCAGGTGCTTGTAATCTATAATAGAAATTATGCCTTTCCATGATAATGCTGAGGGAGGTGTCTAAATTATGCTCCCTTCTTACTTTTGCTTCAATATTTATATCCCACTCTTCTAATCTAATTGCTGAAGGGATGAGGTTGATGCATCTAGGGGCATGTATAATGAGTCAACAGTCAAGGAAGGTGGTACCCTGGGCAGTACCGATGAAGAAGACAGGCTAGAGGAGGAGGCTCGACATTAGAAGATCACCACAGGAGGCGCGGCACGATGCGAGTCAGGTACTTCCCCCAACTCAAAAATGAAGAAACAGCAATTGGAAGCGTCCAGCAGAGAGGAGGCACATTGGATGAAATGCGATCCTGAGCTCATCGCTAATTTAGGCTTATAGTGAAAACACAAGCCTCAGGTGGGGACCAACACTTTATTGAGCCTGCTCATACAAGATTTCCCTCAGAATGCCCTCCCACCTCCCGCACATCTCATCCATCACCTCCCACCATTCTAACTTAGCGCGCAGGGCCGCTTGAACACACAAGAGGGCAGAATTTGTGGTGAACAAGGGACCACATGTCGCACAAAGAAACTTGCAATATAATAATAAAACAGGCATTATTCCAATTCAGGATACTACAACAGGGTAGGTAAAGGCATTAGAAATGGTGCAACGTGTGGTTCTAAAGAAAATCTGATAAGAAAAATAGCACGGTAGGACATGAGCTATGAGAATGGTTTGGCTAGTGATGATGCAGCGAGCAGAGAGGGAAGATATAGTATGGGATTGTTCTTGAGTTTTGAAGAAGGTGATTTGGTTATGTCAATATTCTGGATTAGCCAATTCAAGGATAGAAGTTGGCTCACTGAGGACTGTCTTGTTTAAACCCAGAGGCTGGGTGCAGTATTTCCACAATCTACATAACTGTCTGCTTGTTTGTGTTTTGAAAGCAAGGATGTCCAGTGTGAGCCAGAGCTGTGGCCGTGAGGTGGAGGGTTAAATATGCAAAGTTAATAGTGATAGATGAAGGGTGACATAGTTTAATTCTTTCTGCAATGCTAGCTGAAACAATGTTTGATAACGAAACACATGTGACCAGTAAACCTTTGCATTAAGTTTTTTTCTGGCACATTTTTCCCCAAAAGACAAGTTATCCATATAAGACCTTTTATAGTGTAATTTATTCTTGGCTTTGGTAATGATAACCTTTGTCTCAGTTCTTGCTTATCTATGTTTTCTCACACTTGTTTTCTGTTTTGACTTCTGCCATTTGTAAACAGCACTTTGGTCCAGATTCCCAAAATAAATATATAAATGTACAATTACTCATGTATAGAAATACTCGTATACCTTGGTGTAACTCTCAATTTTTTTGCTATGCACCCTTTCTTGTTCCTAGGTGTAGATGTACATGCCTCCATCCCCTCAAAGAAGCAGTTTAGCAGAATTCACGAATGTAAAGTTACTACTAGTAACTTTGTACCTGTTGGAGGAGATCTTCCCCTCAAATAAGCAGTTCAGCAGAATATATGAGTGTGAAGTTACTGCTAGTAACTTTGTACCTGTTAGAGGAGATCTTTGCCACCGAGATGGAGGTCTCCCTGTGGGAAAGTATACAGAAATGAAATAAAGTTTATTATTTAAAAAATATATATATTTTCATGCATAATATAAATGTAAAACATTTATTGTTAACCTGAAACTAATAACAAAGTCTTATAGTACATTAACACATCAATTCAATTTAAATGTGCTTAAAATAATAAAGTAATGCAAACATTAATTTAATGTATAATTCTTAATTTTTAAGCAATAATATAAAACAATACCCACCTCACTAAAAAATTAATTTGATTTATAGTAAATATGAGTACAACCTATGTATTTAATTAATGTGAACACTTTTTTATGTTAAAGATGCTTTATTGAATGAAATTGTAAAGTAATACTGAGTATAATTATATGCTTTTGCTCAAGCACTATGTAAGAATAATATATGAAACAGTGAAAATATTATAGCTAAAAAGGATTAACAACTAAGAATAAATAATGAGAGAACACATAATGCCTAGATTTAAAAGAACAATACTAATATAAAACTGCAGCACCTTCTAAAAAACAAATAAGGAGAAAGATGAAAGAAGAAAAAGAGAGAAAAGAAGAAGACAAAGAGAAGGAAAAAAGAAGAATATTCAGAACAAGGTTAAAATAACATAATTAGCAATCATCTGTTATTACCAAAATAACCAAACATGATAGTGGCTACTCAAGAGAATCCAAAAAGGTGCTCAAAGGTATAGAAGGGGCAACAGTTCTGGATAAATATGACGTTAGTGGAAGACAGAACAGATCTCCTTATATCATTAGGGGTATTGTGTCTAACCTGTGACATAGTAAATTCCACCAGGCAATGAAGGTGATTTTTGAGGTGCCTTTCCAATTCGATGTGATAGTTTGTAAGGCCAAGGCTATCGTCAGATCAATACATTTCCAACTTACCTTGCGAGATTGCCATAAAGGGGACACACTACCCAAAAACAGATGTATGATGTTAAACGTTTAATCCGTTGACAATATGTTATAAGCTTATCCCATATTGGCAACCAAAAACGAAGAACTCGGGGACATTCAAAAAACATATGCAAAAACTCGCAGTTTTCTTGGGCACAAAACCAACATTTGGTGTCATTGATTTAAATGAGTGGGACTGTAATATAGTCTGTTATAGAAATAAAATAGAGTTTGGGTAGTGGCAGCAGAGCAAGTGGTGTGTATCTTGGCCCCAATTGTTTCCCAAGTGTGTTGAGAAAATTCATGATTGAAGTCCGGTTCCCAACTGTTAGTACGGGGATTCCCTAGTTGGCTGAGGTAGGGACCCTCACTTCCACGTCAGGGAAAAGGAAGGACACCTTCTCAGATAGCCCCTGCTCACCCCCTCGGTAGTTTAGCATGAGCAGCCAGGCTTATCTTCAAGGCAAATGTGTAAAGTACTTGCAGCCACGCTCTCAGTGACCCAATGCTGACACCACAAAAGGACTCTACACGAGTTTCATAGAAAAACAAGTATATGTTTATATAAAAGATATAGGAGGAGACCACACGATAAAAATCCAACATATGTGTATCTGTAATATTCCTCCTGGCCGGTTATTAGACCAGCCAGCCCTTGTAGGTTCTGGCGGTATTAATGAGCAATTCTAGATGATCCAATTCAGTCCTAATGCACTGCTATGCAGTTGGTAATGCAAGAATCAGGCACTTTCCAATGCAAAAATAATGCAGTTTGTTATGCAGCAATCAAGCAATTCGTAATGCCAAAATAATGCAATGCGTAATGCAACAATCAGGTAGTTTGTTATGCAAACTTATTCAATGTGTAATGCAACAATCAGGCAGTTCGTTATGCAAACTAAGCAATGCATAATGCAACAATCCGGCAGTTCATTATGCAGAAATAATGCAATGCGTAATACAAAAATCAGGCAGTTCATAATGCAGAAACAATGCAATGAGCAAGGCATTTCGGCACTGATCACGGTGCTTCAGACGATCTCTCTGCCACTTGTACTGTCTCGCTGTCAGCCTCCACCAACATATGCCCCCTAAACGGGTATTGTGTAAACCACAGTGCAGCGCCACACTCCGGCCCCAGTACTGCCACTCCTTGGCACGTACGGTCTGCAATACGATCTGGAACAGAAGCTCGCACTGCAAGAAGGGGAGAGGCCTAGAGCGTCTCTCTCCGAGCCAGAACCCCTCCCCAGGCGGTGACACACTTTACCTGGGGGGTGCGGCCTAGTTCTCCTCTCCGCCTCTAGCAACTTGTGCCTCCGATGCGACTTGGTTGCTTCCAGGCCGATGGCGATAACAAAGATCTCAGGCTGCAACAGGGCATACGCACACAGCGTCACTGAGGCTCCCTTGAGCTACGGGTGTGCACGGTCACAGGGCAATCCTCACGAAGGTCTCACGCTGCATGAAGCACATGCACACAGCGTCGCTGAGACTCACTTGAGTTCTGGGTGCACACGATCACAGGGCCATCCTCACGAAGGTCTCAGACTGCCCGAAGCACACACACACAGCGTCGCTGAGACTCACTTGGACTCCTTACGCCCCGATCACAGGGCAATTCTTACGAGGGTCTCAGGCTGCAAAATGCACATGCACACAGCGTCACTGAGACACACTTGTACTTCTGGTGCCCACGATCACAGGGCAATTCTTATGAGGATCTCAGGCTGCAAAAAGCACACACACACAGCGTCGCTGAGACACACTTGAACTTCTGGTGTGCACGGTCACAGGGCAATCCTCATGAAAGTCTCAGGCTGCACGAAACACATGCACACAGTGTCACTGAGACTCACTTGGACTCCAGGTGCACATGTTGCAGCGTGGAACATTAAGTTCCCCCTTCGTCACAGACCAAATACCTCAACAGCAAATTCACTCAAATACATTCATTGGTGGGGCCCATAACACCAATACTCACACTCCGTTGATCTGCTTCCCTAGAGGAATAAGCTTCCAAATGCTGACATGAAAGGAATACCTTTACCTGACTCTAGATACGTTGACTTTCAATCCTATGATATTCCCTTCATAAGGCAATGAATCATTTAGTTGTTTGTAGGTTTAGTGTCACAATCATTTATCTACTCTTTACATCCTAAACTAAATTCTCTTCTTTAAATAATCGACACAACACATTTGTCAATTAATCAAATATTCTTTATCTAAGAAATATTGCAAAATCGTTAGAAATCATCATCAGCATTGCAGAGCCACATATTTACCTAATCTGGCTAAAAGTCGTCCTCTAAGTCAGTCAGGTCAGGGAAAAATCTTTATTCAGCAAAGTTAGGCCGCAATTCAGTCTCTCAAAGATTCAGGATATCAGCTGTCCAGCAGTGTCACCGTCCTCTCCGTCAGCGTAACGTCAGGAAATCGAGTTCGTCAAAGAAGAGCGAGTTTTTTTAGTTCAATTCCCTACCTACTTTTATAATGAAAATAATGTCAAAAAGTATCAAGATCGGGGTTTTTAGAAAGTCCTGATTGGTCGACTTGTGGTCGCGGGGTAAAGTTCTCATGGTGTCTGTGTAATGAAATCATCGCACTTGCTGGTTCCGGTTTTTAAATTGGCTATTGTCTTGTCGTTGGCCGAGTTCCTGGAGAGACCTTGAAGGGTACATCTTCTCCCGGGGTCAGAACTAGGCCACTGCTGCTGGCGGTGACGCCTGCGCACTTCACCCAGAACCTCGTGTTGTCAGGGGCAGTCACGTTCAACGTCTCGTTCAGCCATCTTGTCTAGGCCGAAATGGGCAACTTAAGCAAAAGAAACACAAAAACGTAATTAAAACATAGAAATGGCTAATAAAATGTTAACCCCTCGCTAATACCCATATGTCTGTATAATTATCTAGCAGAAAGCAACACTCAAAGCGTTTTATACTCACTTAATAAAGCACAAATCACAAATACATCACCAAAGCAACATATATCATGCAATATTCTAATTCTCCACTATTAGTATGCGTACACAAGTTAGTTTACAATTAATATAGCCATGCAAAGGGCAATTCCCACGTGTAATTCTTTTGTTAGTATGATTGATAAGTCTTTTCACTGCAAACCAATTAATAGGATTACTATTAGTTAATTATTCAGATTAATATAAACATGCAGAATGGGAGGGTATACAAAATGTTGTACTACCCGCTCCAGCAATCCCCCCTTTGGTGATTATATCACCACACCAACCAAAAATGTTGTATCCCTTTTACGGAATTTTAAATTGATTTCTTGTTTTTGCTGTTTTATACATGCTTTCCTTTATCTCTTCTAGTTCTATTTCTTCGAATTCTCTTTCTTGTTTCTTATCCCTTCTCCTTAAGTTTTCTCTTTTTATTCTGTTCTGGTTTTTATTCTTTCTACAACAAATACATCCTAATCTAATTATTAATACTAAGAACATCACACATGTTAATGGAAATAATATCTTACCTATAAATGTACTACCTAATTTTACTACAAAGTCTTTAATAGCTGATATTTTCTTACCAATCTTCTCCCAGACACCTTCAACCTCCAGTGGTACAATTTCGTCATGCAATTCTGTAATATTCTTAATATAAATTTTCAAATCTCTACTTTCGTCAGGAATGTAAGTACAACAATGTTGAACTTTCAGCATTCCACAGACTCCACCCTCTTTTGCCAATAAAATATCAAGGGCAAGTCGATTTTGCATTACCATAGCACGCATGGCAACCATTTCAGTATTTACCAATAAAAATCCTCCAGCGGTGCTTGTTGACAAGCGATCCACTACTGTTGAAAGTTTTCTAATTTTGTTGGCATTCAGAGATATTCCCACTGCGGGTATCAGTGCTCCAAAAATGTCACCCACAATTTTAGTCCAAGATTCTCTCTTACTACGTGCTATATAACTACGTAAGTTATGTACACCATCTTCTCCTCTGTCCATATGAAAAATCTTTGGAAAAACCTGGCCAACATAACATGTGCCATACCAATGGTCTGGCAAACGATAATATGCCCTGTTCCCACAAATGAAATACAGTCCTGGAAAGACTGGATCTCTTCCACCTTTAAATCCCCATCCTCCCATGATTCGGTATGTATCATGGCACTCACTATTCCCTAGAAAATAATTGTCATACGCCGTTTTATTCCTTCTTATACACAATTTCCCTTTCTGAGGCCAATCTAAAGCCATAGTTGGACTCGTTTCTCCTTTCAAGTGTTTCTCCATTTCTACATCCCAGACTGTTTTCTCCATTTTCCCTTCTGAAGCCTTTCTTTGCATTTTCAATCTTCTTTCTACAACCATATCTAAAAATGTCTTCTCCTCTTTCTTTAAACTGCAAGTCAAGTTATTTCTAAATCTATATTCTAGTGTTAGTTCTTTAGTCTCTAAGAAAAATTCACCTAATACCTTTGCAGGTTTTACCTTATTTAGTGTGTTAATTGCTGGTACTTGTGAAAATAAAGTATCTACATCTGAAAAATAATATTCTAATTTACCTGTTTGATAAAATAAACTAGCTATTACACTACATGTTATTCCATATGTCACTGGAAGGTGATGATAAGTCAATCCTTCAGATACAGATGCAGGTAATTGCATACAAACATAGCAATCCCTTACGTCCATTGTTTTTACATATTCATACAATAATTTTGAAAACACATTGTTAGAAAAATCTGTTATTGACCTATCTTTATGTAAATAGTTTTTATCTATTCTAGTTGGAACTACCTTTTGAACTTTCCCTATATTAGTTATGTTATCATTATGTCCTTCTAATGTATCTACAGTAACTTTAAATTAAATTAGTAGAGCGAGAACACTCCAAAGAAGCATTAATAATCCTGTACAACAACAACACATTTTGCACCATCTTCTAAGGAAGGTACATCTACTTTTGCTACTTTCTATGTTTGCCATCTTTTCTAAAATGAGCCGTGTCTTTTGACTTAGCCTCTTCTACTACACAACTAGTTTCTAACCCAAGGCTTCTAAGCACCTACGTGGTTCTACCAGTTTTTGTCTTTTTCAGTATTTTATTGTCCTTCCATCAGTAATTTCTTGTCTCACTCAGTTTGGCATCTCATCATCTTTCACTTTCCCTTTGTTTTCAACCTATAGGTTGTCCTGAACATCTGCTTCTTCTCCAATATCGGACAAGATAACTCTCAGGATTTCCGATTCTTCATCTTCCTCAACCACTTCCGGTACAACCACCTCTGGATTTCCTTGGCTATCCACCTCTTCCTTCACTTCAGGCAGGGCCACATATGTCCATTCCGGTGATTTATACTTCTGGTTAGGTTTCCTTGTTCTTTTGCTTTCTTTAACCACTGTTTGTTCTTCTCCTTTCGAATTCTCCTGACTTGTCACTTCATTCACCTGTTCAGCCCTTGGCGAATTTACACGTGTCAGTCGATATCTCAGTCTCTTTATTTTGTTTGGCCACACCTCGTCCTTTGCCGCTCTTTTCAATTTACTCCCTTTATCATTCTTTTAAGTTCTCCAAGCTCTCTTTCTCAGAACTTGGCCTTCTGGTATTTCATCTTCGCTTTCCTCAGACTCTGTTTCAACTTGCTTTTTACCTTCAACGATTTCTTTTTCCACCACTTCTTTTGTTTTCCCTACTTCTGTCCCTCCTCGAATCTCCGACACGCAATCTTCCTGCTGACTACTTGTCCCTGCTTCTAACTGGATGTTGGAGTTCCCTATACCTCCTCGAGGGTCTTCCGCAATAATCTTTCCCTCTCTCTCTGTATCTGGCACCTGTCCATCTAAAGGTGTTGTTTCAGGTGGAATGTCTCTCAATCTTTCATCTGGCACTTCCTTCTCGTGAATTTCTTTTATTGTCTCTCCACTGTCCTTTTCTTTGTATTTCCCTTGTTCTTTCTTGGAAGAGCGTGCTCTTTGTTCTGTCTCTGAGTCTGAACTGGTATCAGAAATCTGTAACCTTCTCCTCAGGGAATTACTTCTGGGGACCAAAGTTAAACTAGGCTCTGTCTCCCCCCTTTCAGGGTTTTCTTTTTCTTTGTCTTTTGGCTCTCCATCATCCGACTCAGTTCTGGATTCCGATTCATCAAAATACTCCTTTTCTTTACAGTCAACTGGATTTGGAATTCTCAAAGTATGACTTGCATGGATCCAGTTCTTCAATCCAGCACACTTCACAGCTGTTGTTGTGGTCAAGATGACTTGCCTTAGGTTTTCCCCACCTGGGTACCAAACGGTTTCTTCTTCTGTGTACTTTTATCCTTACCCAGTCCCCTGGGCTTAGATCATGGGCTGGCTTCTTTTCAAGGGTGGTGGCATCCGCTCCAACCTGATGAAACACAGAATGAACTGCGTCAGCCAGGCTTTTACAGTATTCCAACACCATGTCATCAGTTATAGTCATCAGCTTGTTGACTGGTATAAACACATGTCGCATGGCACGTCCCATGATGATCTCATGCGGACTCAAACCAGTAGTTCTGTCTGGAATTGATCTAATAGTCATGAGTACTAGAGGCAAGACATCGGGCCATTTCATACCTGTGGCTAAACACATTTTCCCTATTCTGTTTTTGATAGTAATATTCATCTGTTCTACTACACCAGAAGCCTCTAGGCGGTAGGCACAATGCAGTTTTTGTTGTACATTCAATGCTTCACATATCAGTTTTATGATCTCGTTATGAAAATGTCCTCCTCTGTCTGATTCAATTGTTACTGGGAACCCAAATCTAGGTATAAATTCCCTCAACAGTAATTTTGCCACTGTCATTCCATCATTTCTTCTTGTTGGGAACGCCTCTACCCACCTGGAGAATAGGCATACCATCACCAAAACATACCTCAACCTGTTACAAGGAGGCATCTCAATGAAATCCACTTGCATTCTGGTAATAGGCCCTCCCTCTCGACCTATTGTTCCTAGACTCACTACTGTCTTTCTTCCTGGTTTGTATTGCTGACAAATTAGACATCTTTGACAAATACTTTCTGCTACAAGCCTGAACTTGGCATTATAGCAAGTTTGCTTAAAAGACCTAATCATGGCGTCTCTCCCTATATGTCCCTGTCCATGATACATCCGTGCCATGGCAGACATCATGCTATCAGGCATAACTGGTCTTCCATCTCGATAAACCCACACATGATCTTTCTCTCTTGGTGCACATCCTGCTTTTACCCACTGTTTTACTTCTTCCTCTCCTGCTTCTTCCTGCAATTGTCTTACCTCTTCCCATGTTCCCACAGTGTTAGTAAACATTGGGAAACAAGAAATCAATTCCTTTTCCTTTGCCCGATTGATTGAATTCGTGGACAATATTGGGTCATATCATTAGCGAATTTGTTTCTAGTGGCAATGTAATCACCACTGCGACTATGGGCAGCACATTTCACCACAGCCAATTGCCTAGGCAGCTGTATCGCCTCAAGCAACTTTCCAACCACTTCAGCATTCTTAATGGGAGTTCCACTTGAGGTTAGGAAACCTCTCTGCAGCCAAATTTGGCCAAAATCATGGACTACCCCATAGCCGTACTGGCTATTAGTTATCACAGTCACTCTCACACATTTCCCAATCTTACATGCTCTGGTCAGGGCAACAAGTTCAGCTACTTGGGCCGATCTTACTCCTTTTAAATAGGATGCTTCCATCACTGCTGCAACTGTACATGCCGCATATGCTGCACTCAGCACTCCATCATCTGTTCTCAAACAAGATCCATCAACAAACATGACATAATCACTTTCTGGCAAGGGTTCATCTTTTATGTTTTATGTTTTGTACAGAAATCAAGTACATCCAAATAGTCATGATCTGCTTCATCTCTTACTTCCACATGCTCTACATCTGGCAACAGCGTTGAAGGATTCACATTCACACATCTCACAAGACTCACATTTGTTGCACCCAAAATGACCTTTTCATACTTAGTTAGTCGGCTGTGCGTCATATACTGAGTACGACTCCTTGTTAAAAGAATTGCCACATCATGAGGTACAAACACTTTCACAGGATATCCCATCACAATTCACTCACTCTGTTCCAAACTTCAACATGTAGCAGCTACTGCTTTTAGACACCCAGGAAGGGCTACAGCTACAGGGTCCAACATGGATGAAAAATACGCAATTGGTTTCCTCAGTTTTCCATGCTTCTGTACTAGAACAGAGAGTGCACATCCATTTCTCTCACTGTAATACAACCCAAACTCCTTGTCGTAGTCAGGCATTCCTAATGCAGGTGCTTCACACAATCCTTCTCTCAATCTTTTGAATGCTGCCAACTCCTCTTTGTTCAAATCAATTGGATCTCTCACATCACTTCTTGTCAATCGTACCAAAGGTTTTGCAATCAATGAAAAATTTCCTATCCACTGACGACAATATCCAACCATTCCCAGAAACATTCTCACTTCTCTTTGGGTCATTGGTGGACTCATTCTTTTTATGATCCTGATTCTGTCTATGGTTATTTTCCTGTGTCCTTTCTCAATGCTATGTCCCAAATATTGGACTTCTTTCTTATAAAATTGTAATTTCGATGGTGACACTTTTAATCCTCCATCTGCCAAACGATTCAGCAAGGCTACTGTGTCTACCTCACAAGCTTCACGAGTTTTCGATGCCACAAGCAGGTCATCGATATATTGGACTAGTACTGAGTTTTCAGGCCTTTCTAGACTTTCCAAAGACTTTTTCAATAGCTGATTAAATATTCAGGGGCATTCTGTATACCCCTTTGGAATTCGGCACCACGCCAAAATACGCTCACCAAAACGAAATGCAAAAATTTGCTGACTGTCATGGTGCCATGGGATGGAAAAGAAAGCATGGCACAGATCAATCACTGTATACATTCTGCGTCGTGAGGGATCTGATATAAAATCACAGATGGATTCGGTACAATGGGACAACATGGTACAACAATTTTGTTTATCTTTCTCAGATCTTGTACTAACCTGAACTCCCCACTAGGCTTTTTCAGTCCCATTATTGGTGAATTACATGGGCTACTCATTATTGCTCTCAAAATTCCTTGTTTTATCATTTTCTCAATCACAGGAGTAACTCCTTCGATTATTTCAGGTCTCAATTTATATTGTGGGACATTTGGGTAACATACTCCTTCTTTTGCAGTTATGTTCACTGGATCTACATTTCTCGTCAATCCTACATCTTCTCCTGTGAAATCCCACACTTCTGCTTTAACAGATTGTTTTAATTCTTTTTGTAGTTCGTCAGGGTTAAATACAGCATAGGTTCCTGTAACCTCTTTCTCTCTATTTGCTATTGTCATTTTATACAGCACATCATCATCTGGTGTTTCAAAGGCTATTCCATCTGGAGTACAAAATATGGTGCAGTTCATCTTGCACAATAAATCTCTACCTAACAAGTTCACAGGACTGGTATCGCACACTACGAATCGGTGCATTTCAGAAAATGTCCCTATACTAACTTTCACTGGTTCTCTAAGGTAAGTTTTAATCTGTCTGTTGAATACACCAACTACTTGGATCGTTTCATCCGAGAGAGGAAGATTCTTGACATCAGCTCATCTAACAGTTGATCGAGTAGCACCAGTATCAACTAGGAAAGTAATATTTTCATTATTAACTTTTCCATCTACAAATGGGCCTGTCTGGTCTACTTCTAGAGTTGCGCCAAGTACGCACTCTTCTTCCTCCCTTCGGCACCGTCAATAACCCTCTTCTGAATCGCTTTCATCGTGTTGCAGCAAATACTACAAAGCAACGCTAGCGCGTTGCGGCTTATTTACCTGTTCTTCGTTGTGGAATCCATTCTCCTTACTATACTTCTGGCAATTTTTGTTCTGTGGAAAAGGTGGTTTTGGCACCTGATTCTGTTGTGTTACACCCTGCTGTTGTCGTTGCTGTTGACCACTCACCTCATTCTGCACCTGTGGATTCAATGATGGATTTTCATCGTTAGTACTTGGAGGAAATTTACTCTCGGATTTCCAATGCCCTATCCTACCGCAATTATGACATGGAAATTTCTTTTTAGCATCCTCAATATTCCCTTTATTTTTCCCAGAATTAAATTTTTGTCTTGAGCCAGCTTGTTCTGCTAATTGTGCTTCCTGCCTTTCTGCTACCTTTACCTGTGACCACATAGCCTTCTCTTTCAGTTTTCGCTGTTTTGCTTCAATTCCATCACTGATATATTAAGCTTGTCTCAATACTTCGTCTATTTTCTTATTTTGCCAATCTACCGTATGCTGTTTTATCATTTCACTAATTTCTGGACGAAGTCCATATACAAATCTGTATACGAAATGACTCAAATCCTTGTCACTTAAACTTTCATCTCCACTGAATTGTTTAAAGGCTAAAATTAACCTCTCAGAATAGGCATGTACTGATTCTTTGCTTTCCTGATGTGTTCTGTCAATTTTTAACCAATCTGTCTCTTTAGGGGGTACCTTGTTTTTCAAAAATGCCATGACCTGTTCATATTTCTTCATTACCTCGGGTCTGGAGCTCCTGTTTTTGGATCCCTTGGGTATTCCTGTGTCGGCCAATCTATTACTATTTTACATTCTGTCCAGAGATCTGCTGGTACTATGATGTCAAACAAGCTATTCAGATCACTCCACAATACTTTGGATAATTTCACAAATCTGTCCACCTGTCTATACCACTCGACGGGTTTTTCACGCAGTCGAGGGAAGTCATTCGTAAATGACAAAATATCCTGTCTAGTCCATGGGACATGTACATATCCTCCTCCTGGAATCTCTCTCATAGGGCATTCTGTCACAACCTTCTCTTTTTCTCTCACAGGGTAAGCTGAAAACGTTTTGTCTGAAACTTCGTCTCGTTTACGATACCATCTGCTTTTCCATTTGTCCACATCTCCCCATTTTCTCAACAAAATAATTATCTCTTTAATCTGACCTATTCATCCTGTGGTATTCATGTTTTCAATGTCTTTTTCAGTGAAATCTACTCGATAGGGTTTCTGTAGCGCCTTTACCTTTTCAATATCAATACCCATTTCATTTGCCACTTTTTCTAATCTTTCATGAAGACGTTTTGCTCTCCATGTTATGCTTTTACACAGAAATAACAACTCCTCATCTTGGTAAGTTTAACTTCTCTGTTGGGATAGTTCCTACTATTAATTCTTCCAGTACCATTCGTAATTTGGCCACATCTATTGACTGCGATTCTTTGTCTTTCTTTTGCAAACTTCTCCACCATTCACTCAACTCCTCTGTTGATGGTCCTACTGGCTTTTCTACATTTCCTTGTCCAAAATCTTTTTGAGTTTCTGACATTGTCTCTATTATCGTCATACGCTTTTCTGCACAGTTTTGGCCTAAAAACGGGTTATGTGAAAAATTTGGTTCAATCATACTCATAGTCTGTCTCCATGGATTCTCACTCTGACTCATTCTTGGTTGGTCAACCGGTTTACTACTTTTATAAGGGACCGCCGAACAATGTTCGCTATCTTTCTGTTTATCAAAAATAGGCATCACTGGACCTATCGTTACTGGAACAGTTACCGCTTCTAGATTCTTAGTCAATTCTCTTATTTTCTCGGTTAATTCTAGGGACGTTTTTGCTAGTTCTGCTGAATTTTCTCCATCTAATTTTCCTCCGGACTTCTTTTCTACCTCTCTAATGGAATTGTTTCTTCCTAAGTCTTGGAACTCTGGTTCCGATTTTATGATTCGTACTGTTTCTTTCATTGGGGCACTTGGGGTTAATATTTCTGGTTCTGGTCGAAATGGAGGTGGATTCTTATAAAACATATCATCAAGTACATCATCCTCTGATTCATTCATTCCATACCCTCTTGATTCCACATTATGCCTCTTTTCTACACACTTTCGTCCTTCATTCTCTCCTGCAGTTCTTACAGGAAACAAACCCTCAGTCATACTCGCATTCCGCCACCTTCTCATTCGATCATCATGTGTCTCATGTCCGTATGATCTGCCAAACAGGTACCTATATCCTCTACCGTTTCTCTGTCTTTCTCGGTCATGCATCTCGTCTTCCCACTCCGTCAAAGCCTCAAATTGTGTCGGTCTAGGTCTTGGTTCTAAATTCATCATTCTCTCTCTCAAATTTCTCAAAACAGCCAAATTAAATGAACCCTGTTCTGGAAAAGCCAACACTCCGTCCTTCTCGGTATACTTGACCCAATTATCTAACCAAATACAAGTGTGATATCCATATTTCTCAACCATGAAGGATGCAGGGGTTTTCGGTGGAGGAAGTAACTGTCCTTCCCTAGTTACAATCGGTTTGTCCTTCTTAAACCACTTCTTAATTCTACCAAACCATGACTTTTTCTCCTTTTCTGGTGGATCGTAATACATTTTCCCTTCTTTTGTGTCTCACTAGTTTCTCCTTATGACTGTACCACTTTTCTTTCCAATCGTAGCGCGACTCACACTAACGCACCAATCCGGAGCGTTTATGTCACTTTTACAATTCTCCAATCCCAGCGCGACTCTCACTAAGGCACCAATAGGGAGCGTTTATGTCACCTTGTTGTTTCTCCACTCCTAGCGCGGCGCACACTAACGCACCAATCCGGAGCGTTTTACGGTTCTGACCAACTGTCCAATCCCAGCGCGGTCGTTCTGACGTCAGCAGCCGCTGCGACAGCTCCTGCTCCTGCCTACCCCTCCTTCACAAAATCCACTCGGTAAGTTTTGTTTCGAAATTCTACAATTCTGTTAGTAACAACATAAAAACGGCACCATTGTCCGCTTCGCTAACCAAGGAATAGCAATAGACCTTTCTCACGAGAATTCTGTCTTTCCCGAGAGCAGCGCTTACCTCTGCCCTACTACGGAATCGTTACTTCCGTTAATAAAGTAGCACATCCCTCTACCTTACCCTTCTAACAAGCATTAGCTAACCGTTTCTCCAGAATTAAGACACATAGTTGGAGACCCAATGCTCCTGAGAAATAAAACTAGAGTTTCACAATTAACCCGAATGCCTTTACATTCACGCACTTTCACACAAGAAAATGTAGTACATTCACACAGAATCCTGTCTTTCCCGAGAACAGCGAACAGTCTGTCCTACTACAGAATTCTGACATATGTTAACAAAGCAGTGCTTCCCTCTCCTTTGTCCTTCTAACGAGCTCAGAGAATACCTATTACCTTTACAGTGATAAGCGTTATCGGGATGCCATTTGGATCCCTGGTACCTAAGACCAAAATTTCACAGGTAACCTTCGCTATCATACACACTTCTTTCACACAGAAAATGTCTCTAATGGCAACACACGGCGATGTCACCGAATCAAACCCAGACAATGCGTCGTGCAACTTCAATCGTCACACGTTTCCCCTGTATACCTACAGGGCAACAACAATTCCGTCTTTCCCGAGAGCAGCGCTTACCTCTGCTCTGCTACGGAACCGTTACATACTTCCGACTTCCTACATCCAGAAGCCGTGCAAACAACATAAAACTCAACACAACTCACATAGAATGTTAGTACATAACCAATATCGATAATCAATAAGCTATTTACAAGCAATAATCACCAAACCAAAACAATAAAAACCATAACTCTGCTACCAGAAAAACTGTTGCAGCGTGGAACATCAAATTCCCCCTTCGTCTCAGACCAAATACCTCAACAGCAAATTCACTCAAATACATTCATTGGTGGGGCCCATAACACCAATACTCACACTCCGTTGATCTGCTTCCCTAGAGGAATAAGCTTCCAAACGCTGACATGAAAGGAATACCTTTACCTTACTCTAAATACGTTGACTTTCAATCCTATGATACTCCCCTCATAAGGCAATGAATCATTTAGTTGTTTGTAGGTTTAGTGTCACAATCATTTATCTACTCTTTACATCCTAAACTAAATTCTCTTCTTTAAATAATCGACACAACACATTTGTCAATTAATCAAATATTCTTTATCTAAGAAATATTGCAAAATCGTTAGAAATCATCATCAGCATTGCAGAGCCTCATATTTACCTAATCTGGCTAAAAGTCGTCCTCTAAGTCAGTCAGGTCGGGGAAAAATCTTTATTCAGCAACCCACGTGCATGGTCATATACTTGACCAAATTTGGTCGTCTTGCCCCCTTGCTTCACCTCCCTCCATCTCTCCCTGTGTCTGGTCTGATCACTCTATTATTTCTTTTTCTGTTCACTTGGGTATGGTTGTTAAACCCTCTCCCCCTAAAAACCTTCTAGCACGTAACTGGAACCAAACCGACCTTGATTCCCTCTCACTCTCTTTGGTATCTTCTGCTCCTGATCTCACTTGTCTCCCTCTTGAATCTCAGGCCAAAGCCATAAGTACATGGCTTGCTGCTTCGTGTGATCGTGTGGCCCCGCTTAAAAAGATCAAAGCGGCTCGTCCATACGACGCGCACAAATGGTTCTCCACTGAGCTCAAGGCACTAAAACTTGATCTCAGACGGGCGGAACGTCTTTGGAGACGTCAGTATTCCCCTCCTCTGCGAGCTCAGTACAGACAACTCCTCACCAACTATAAAAAAGCAGTTCTTAATGCCAAAACTTCCTATTTCACGGAGAGAGTATCGCTCTCCGTAAATAAACCTCGTGAAATTTTTTCCTTGGTTCGCAATCTTGCTACTTCTGACCGCTCCACCCCTAGCTTGGTTCCTTCCCAACCCCTCTGTCTGTCACTTAATAACTTCTTTATTGACAAGATTGCGAAAATTAAAGCTGACATTCCTACTGTGCCTCAGCCTACCCCTACCAGCCCTGTTACCCTTCCTTCTTCTTTCTTCGACACTTTTCCCCCTATCTCCCTTGATTTGTTTCACAACTACCTGTCTAAAGTTAAATCTGGCTCTCCTTTGGATGGTGTTCCTGCACGGATCCTCAAAATTCTCTTCACTAATTGTCCTGGTCCCCCCCTTTCTCTTCTTAACTCCTCACTGGTTTCCGGTGCTGTCCCCTCTTCCTTTAAATCTGCTGTTGTCCTCCCTATTCTCAAAAAACCTGGTCTAGATCCCTCCCTCCCAGCTAATTTCCGTCCCATTTCCCTTCTTCCCTACCTGGGTAAGATCCTAGAGACCCACGTCACCTCCTGCCTCTCCTCATACATTGAGGACAATGGCCTTCTAGCCTCCCACCAGGCGGGCTTCCGCCCTGGCCACTCTACAGAGGCGGTGGTTCTAGCGGTCTTGGACGAACTTAAGGGTAAGGCAGATGTTAACCTTCCCCAAGCCTTGGTGCTTCTCGACTTGTCCGCTGCGTTTGACACTGTCGACCATTCCATTCTTCTCGGCCGAGTCTGCGCAGCGGGCATTCGGGGCGCGGCCCTCTCTTGGCTAGCATCCTTTCTTCAGGATAGGCATCAGGCTGTTCATCTCTCTGGTTTCTCTGCCCCTTCCTGTTTGGTCACCTGCGGTGTTCCTCAGGGCTCTTCTCTTTCCCCTCTCCTCTTTAACCTATATATCTGTCCCCTTGTTTCTTCTCTTCTCAAGCAGGGGGTCTCTGTATATAATTACGCTGATGACCTCCAGCTTGTCTTTGATCTGTCTTCTTCTCCTGATTCTATTCCCAAGTTCAGTTCCACCCTTATCTTTATTTCGGAATGGATGAGCGCCAACCATCTTAAGCTCAACCCCGATAAAACGGAACTTGTCCTTACGGGTGGTCCCTCTAACCCTTGGTCCCCTGCACATTGGCCCCCCTCTTTTGGCCCCCCCCCACGCCCTCTCCCTCTGTTCGCACCCTTGGCATCAAAGTCAGCTCTGACTTAACCATGCACTGCCAGATCAGCTCTGTGGTGTCTTCATGTTTCCTCTCCCTCCGTCTTATTCGGAAAATATCTCGTTTCTTCACCATCGACGCGCTTAAATCCATAGTCTTGGCTTTAGTCATCTCACGCCTCGACTATGGCAATGGCCTGTACGTGGGCATCCCCTCCCACGAATCCCGACGTTTACAGGCCATTCAAAACCAGGCTGCCCGTCTCATTTTTTCCCTTCCCAAATCCTCACACATTACCCCGGTTCTGAAATCCCTCCACTGGCTCCCCATCTGCTCCAGATCCCTTTTCAAACTTGCTTGCTTTGCCTTTCGCGCCCACTCCCGCTCTGCCCCTGCCTACATCACTTCCCTCATTTCTTCCTATGTTCCCAGTCGCACTCTTCGTTCTTCCTCTCTCTCCCTTCTTCACATTCCCCGTTTCCGCAAATCCAGATCTGGGGGCACTCGTCTCTCCGTCTTGGCTCCCCAGTTCTGGAATAGTCTCCCACTTCATCTTCGCTCTATTCCTATTTTTAGCCACTTTCGTAAAGCCTTAAAAACTTTTCTTTTCTCTTTGGCCTTCCCCTCTTAGGCCCCCTGTGTTTCCCTCTGTGAGTTCTTACCCAGGTCCCCCCAGCGCCAGGAAGCCGCTTGGCAGCAGTGCGCTTTATTAAATATTGTTTTCATTTCATTTCATTTCAGTTAAGCTGCAATTCAGTCTCTCAAAGATTCAGGATAACAGCTGTCCAGCAGTGTCACCGTCCTCTCCGTCAGCATAACGTCAGGAAATCGAGTTCGTCAAAGAAGAGCGAGTTTTTTTAGTTCAATGCCCTACCTACTTTTATAATGAAAATAATGTAAAAAAGTATCAAGATCGGTGTTTTTAGAAAGTCCTGATTGGTCGACTTGGGGTCGCGGGGTAAAGTTCTCATGGTGTCTGTGCAATGAAATCATCGCACTTGCTGGTTCCGGTTTTTAAATTGCCCATTGTCTTGTCGTTGGCGGAGTTCCCGGAGAGACCTTGAAGGGTACATCTTCTCTCAGGGTCAGAACTAGGCCACTGCTGCTGGCGGTGACGCCTGCGCACTTCACCCAGTACCTCATGTTGTCAGGGGCAGTCACGTTCAACGTCTCGTTCAGCCATCTAGTCTAGGCCGAAATGGGCAACTTAAGCAAAAGAAAAACAAAAACGTAATTAAAACATAGAAATGGCTAATAAAATGTTAACCCCTCGCTAATATCATATGTGTGTATAATTATCTAGCAGAAAGCAACACTCAAAGCGTTTTATACTCACTTAATAAAGCACAAATCACAAATACATCACCAAAGCAACATATATCATGCAATATTCTAATTTTCTACTATTAGTATGCGTACACAAGTTAGTTTACAATTAATATAGCCATGCAAAGTGCAATTCCCACGTGTAATTCTTTTGTTAGTATGATTGATAAGTCTTTTCACTGCAAACCAATTAATAGGATTACTATTAGTTCAATATTCAGATTAATATAAACATGCAGAATGGGGGGGTATACAAAATTGTGTACTACCCGCTCCAGCACACACAATCACAGCACAATCCTCACGAAGGGCTCAGGCTGCAAAAAGCACACACACACAGTGTCGCTGAGACACTTCTGGAAACATTTGTGTTCCTGACTTTCCACAACAGGGAGCCAGCTCTCCTCGGGCCCTTGGGGTTAAGTTACTTCAGGACACAGCACAGCAAAGTCCTTTCAAGCAGGGGAACACAGCACACAGCAAAGTCCCTTTTGCCTCTCCTTGGTAAAAGCAGCAACTGCAGGCCAGCCCCAGAACACACAGCATGGGTCAGTCCTTTCCTTCAGTCTATTCAGCTGTTTCTTCCTTGGCAGAGGCTCCTCTTGACCACAAAGTAGTTTCAATCCTTTACATTCTTGAAGAGTTCCATTCCCAAGTCCAGGGGTTTCAGTTCTCATAGTTATACCCCTAAATGTCTTTTAAGTCTTTGTGTTCAGGGTGGCACTGACCCCTGTCTAAACTAGTTCTGGGTGTCTCATTGCCAGTGACACCTTCTTCCTTTGATAGTGGGGGTCTGGACCCTTAATCACTCAGCAGGAGATGGAGCCCTTGTTTTATGGCAGCAACCCAGGCCTCTTCACCTCCAGGGGCTACTTTTCCCCCCTACACTCCAGATGCAGGTCAGCCTGTTGCTGTCTCACCTCCTCCCCTGGGTCAAGACATTCCCCAGATCCTATCACTTTCAAATCCAGACAGTCAATCCACAACCAGGCAGAGACACACAGAAATGTTGGAGCACAAAAACCCAGCCACTTCTAAAAGAGTGGTTTCTAAACACACAATTCAAAAACCACCTTCACAAAAAGATGTGTTATTGAATTGTGCGTTCAGGCATACTAAACTTCACCTCTCCATCATAAGCCTTTGGGAAGATAGACTGGAAACATATTACACAGCCACCCCATTCTGTCCTATGGGCAAGATGGCCTTTCAACAGTGAAAAACGAAACGATTTCACTGTCAGGACATGGTACACACCTCAGTATATGTCCTACCTTTCACATACACTGCACCCTGCCCAGGGGGTACCTTGGACCTACCATAGGGCTGTCTGATGTGCACATAAAGGCAAGGGTAAGGCCTGGCAAGTGGGTGCACTTGTCAGGACAACATGGCAGTTTAACAAACTGCGCACAGGCACTGCAGTAGCAGGCCTGAGTTCTCTCTTTAAGGCTACAAGTGCCCAAAGCATCTAAGTTGGCAAACCATGTCAGAAACAAGGTCTAGGGGGAAAGCGTAAAGTTTAAGGAAAAAGGGCCAAGTCCAACACCAACGTAATTACATTTTTGTTCCAGTTGGCTCCAGAGAAGGAACAGAACGAGAGGTCCAAATCTGCTTTAGAGAAAAAGTAGAGTGGTATCTGCTGATCACAGAAAAATTGACCCCTCTATTGTCCCTAGCCTGTTGAAGCCGACATAGAGATATTCTCGATTTGTGTTTGTTCCATAGAAAAGATAAAATGTAAACAATTAACAGACTTGAAAAATGTAAGAGGGAGTTTGACTGGAAGTATGGACAAATAAAAATTAATTATCGGTGACATCATCATTTTAATTGTAGCTAATCTCCCCCACCAAGATAAGAAAAGAGGGGACCAGGCTATGACATATTGGAAATGTTTAACTTTACTTGTAAATTTATTTGAATGGTTTCTTTAATAGTATTAGAATATATAATGCCTAAATATTTGATGTGTTTAGATGTCCCGGTAAAACCAGTATCCTTAAACATATCAGGGAAACAATATTTATTTAATGGCAGTACCTCTGATTTCTCTATATTGAGTTAATATCCGGTACCAAGGAATATTCATTTAATAATTCGAAAAAAGCAGCAAGCATATTTAGTGGGTTAGAGACATATAGTAATACATCATCTGAATAAGCAGTGAATTTAACTTCCAATTGCTTGTATTGAAATCCAGAGAAAGACGATGATCTATGAATTTTCTCCAGGAAAGGTTCCAGAGAAAGAATAAAAAAGAGAGGGGATAGAGAGCAGCATTGTCTGGTGCCTCAGAAAAGAGGGAAATATGAGGACTTCATGCCATTAGCGTAAATTGAAGCGGAAGTCTGATAATATAGAAGATGAATATATCTAAGAACACGGGGACTAAACTGTGCCATTATAATGCACCAAACATAAATTCCCAATTAACACGATCAAAGACTTTTTCAGCATCCAAAGTTATGGCCGCATAAGGTGTTTCGGAATTAGAGGCCATATGGATTATATTGTGGAAGGTTCAAGAGTTATCTGAAATGAAACGTCCTTTCACAAATCCTGATTGATAGATGTCTATTAAATCTGTAATAACCAGCTCAATGTGTAACGCTAGGGCCTTTGCAAATATTTTGCAATCCGTGTTAAAAAGAGAAATGGGCCTATAATTCCCACACTTGGATAAGTCCTTACCCTTCTTGGGAAGCAAGCAAAGCATCGCCTGTGAAAAGGTTCCTCGTGTGCCCTCTTGAGTGACAAAATGAGAAATCAAAAGAATTTGTTTTGGAAGTACGAAATAATCAAAATGCGAGTAAAATTGAACAGAAAATCCATAGGAACCTGGGGCTTTATCTTTGGGGACTTGAAGAACAGCATTCTTGAGCTCCACTTCTTTTATGTCCCCACGGAGAGATCTGGTGTGTTGACCGTTAGTTTGGGAATAGATTAAAAAAAAGAATCTAATTGGTGAGTCGTGGGAGAAAATACTACTGAACATAGGTTTGTGTAATATTGTGTAAAACATTCTAGAATTTCTATGTCTTTAGTGCAAGTCAATCCATCTTTGTCTGTGATAACTTGTATTTTCGATTTTTATTTTGTAATTTTCAAATAATTGGCCAACATTTTCCCAGCTTTATTACGCCACCAAACACTTTTGCATAGATTTTAAGTAAAGTACTGCATGCATCAATACAAGATTGTTTGTTGTATTGCAATTTAGCTTGGATTAATTTAGACAAAGTGTCTGCTTTTTGGGCAAAATAATAGTCATGCTCCAGCGCTTGGATTTTTTTAAGCAATTGTGATTAATCCTAAAGGGATTTATTTTTCTTCACTGCAACATAGTCATTAATAAAACTCCTAGCGCTCGCTTTATATGCATCCCAAATGTAATTCATCTGTGAATCAACAGGAAGATTAACAGCAAAGAAGTTGGTAGTAAAATTTAGGGGTGGGCGGAATTTGCGAAATTCACTTTCGCAAGCTATCGCAAAAATGTTAAAAATCTCCACAAACACGCGGAAATATCGCGAAGATGCAGAAGTTTTTTTCCCGCCCGTTCACGGTATTTTCTGCGTGATCGCGGTTCGCCAACTTACCCATGCGGTTGCTCATGGGCGCGAGATCTCAATCATCTCATACTCTCGCGGTGCATGATCGCGAGAAGAAAGACGTGATCGCGTGACGAATGACGTGATCGCAAGACAAATGAGATTAACTGTCGCGAGACAGTGCAAATGGCTACCAACAATCCAACATCTCGTGGAGAACGCGACCGGATCGTCAAAACTTGTCGGCGAACGCGGGGATTCAGGTAAGGCGATCGCGCGCACGCGATCATGTATTTTTTTACAGCGTGAGCAAGAAAAAAAATTCTGGTAAGATGCGGATTGCGGAAATTTTGACATTTTCGCGCTCTCCGCGGAACGCGAAAATCTCAAATTATCGCAATATCCGCAAGCGGAACGGAATTTTAGCCCAGGCCTAGTAAAATCAACAAATGCATAAATAAACTGTTTATCTTGCAGTAATATGGTATTGAATCTCCACCTTTTAGGCCGAGAGTTGCTATTAGGAATATCTAGGTCTAAAGAAACAGGGGCATGATCTGAAATCATACGGAGCCAATCTCAACAGTTAAAATCTATTAGAAAACATTTTGAGTGACAGACAAGTAATCTATTTGCAATAAGAAGTAACTGTGTGAAAGCTACTGCAATAAATAAATCAACAATTATTTTTAACAAATGTCATTAAGAAAGATTAAGGAACCAAGTATAATATATTCAGGGGAACAATGAAAACTAGTTCCATATATAACATTACATTTACACCAAATACATTCCCAAAAGGTATGAGAAAATTCATAGGAAAAATTATAGTCCAAAAACAAAATTTCCAAAGTACTTATTTTGTCTGGACATGACTAGCAAAGTCTATTTTCAGATTCTGTAAATTTAGACAATGTAACATGTGGAATGGTGTCTGTTGTATATAAAAAATAAAGCCTGAGTTAGATTAGCACATCTAATGATTTTAGAGAAGTTAGGGCCTGATTTAAAATTTGGCGGTTCGGCCATCCTCCGCCAGGGCGATGGAGTGTCATAGTCAGTCAGTCACCCTCACGGCTGTAGAAGTGACCCAAATTTGAAATGTCCGTCCGCCCGGTAGGCATTTCAAGCATTGATGGAAACCGCCTTTAAGGTAGTTCCTGCCAATGTATTGTAACTTTGAGGTACGGCTTCGTCAAACATGACAGAGCTGCTCGCCATAGTTACAATTGTTTTTTATTTTAAAACAAATCACCAAAGTGAGATTTTGTTAATGAAAATTAAAAAAACAACACCGCTCTTCCAATGGGAGTTATCTCCCATGGTGAGGGGGGCATTTTGCAGTTTTCACTGCCCCTTGCTGGGTAGTTGAAAATATCTTGTATGTCTGCCCTTCTAAAATAGGTGGGCGGACATACAGGTCAACCTCCGTTGACCCTTACTCTGTAATATGTATGGCCATGACAGAGACAAAGTAGTCTCCGCCCTCATTACACCAAAAGTCCACCCACATTTAAATTGGGTGGACGGACTGCTAGTTTGGTGGAAAGGGTACTCTGTCGCCATTTTGACGAAGTATCCTTTCCTCCAGAAGATAAATTAGGCCTTCATATCAAACACAGTTCCAAACTTAAGTATCCATTGTAACACATAGATTGTGTTCACAGGAAAGTTCAGTCTGAGATTTTGGTCTGACTGAGAATGGTTGACGAATAAGATAATCAGTTTCGCTTTAGGAATAGTAGTGTTCTTTATTGGATTATACAAATTACAATTAGTATTAGAATCTACGATAGGTGAGTCAGGTACCTTGACAATAGGCCGTGAGAGAGTGTTGTAAAGAAGTGAACATTGCTTACGAAATGAAGTCAGGAATATAAGATAAAACAAATCAAAAGAAATAATACATTTCCTATCCATTATTTGATAAATCTATCTAAAAAGTACCCCATCTCTCCTTTTAGTCCACCAAGATGATCTATTACAAATCTTCAAAAATGTATTGTAACAATGAGATGAGAAATTAAAGATAGGTAATGAAGAGTATTTTATAAAACAAAACTCTTTGTAGCAAGGATATAGAGAACTTTAGAGGAGAAACTTTACTAATACTAGGCCACTCAAACATATAAGTTAGCTCATTTAAAAGAAATCTGATTATAAAACCTTTTGCAGGTTCACCCAAGGTGGGGAAATGCTTTAGTTAGAACCATGAAGCAGAGAAGAGGACTATCTAAGTATAAAGGAAACATTACATGATTTGAAGTCAGGGAACTGAACCTCTTCATTAGATTTAGGGTTTTTAAGATTTAATAAAGCAATCTTTGGAGTTTTATTGTCCCATAAGGATTTATAAACATTTATATTCAGTAACTAATCGATACGTACATGAATCTTACTAAAAGGAAGCATGTATCAAACGTAAAGGATTTTAGAAACAGTCCTTATTTTAATGGTATCCAGTCAATCCCACAAAGATAAGGAAATAGGAGACCAGCAAGAAAGTTACTTATTGAGCTTATCTTTCAGTAAAACAATATTGGATTGATTTTGTTAGTATTAAAAGAAAAACAAATGCTAAGATATTTATTTTTTGGGCAGCCCTTTTAAAATTGGAACCTTCAAACATGCATTGCAGGCAAATAATATTAAGAGAAGAGATGATATTTCACTTTTGGTGAAATTGAGTTTAGAACCTGAAACATGCAGGTTTATTTACTTACTTATGCCCACTACCCCTCCTTGGGTATAGGCCATCAACCAAGACTCTCCAGCCTTCTCTGTCCTGAGCTTTTCTTTCAATCTGGCTCCAGGTCTAACCCATCTTCTTGCAGTCAATTTTGAGGCCTCAGCTCCAGGTGTTTCTTGGCGTTCTTAGTTTAGTTTTCCTTTGAGAGTTCAAAGTCAGGGCTTGCCTGGTGGTGTTTGACACAGGTGTAAGGAGGGTGTGGCCAATCCAGCCCCAGTGTCTTCTCATGATTTCTTCATGGGCAGAGGGTTGAGAAGTCTGCTGCCATAGGTTGTTGCTGCAAATGGTGTTTGGCCAGCAGATTTGGAGGATCTTCCTCAGACAGGTGTTGATGAAGGTCTGGCCTTTTTTGGTAGTGATCACTGTTGTCCTCCAAATTTCTGCTCCATACAGAAGGACAGATTTTACGATGGTGTTAAAAAGCTTGATCTTGCTTTGAAACACCAGGTCCTTGGAGCTCCAGATCTTTTTTAGCTGAATAAAGGCAGCACTTGCTTTGCTGATTCCCAACTTCTACCCATCACCAAGACTGCCCAACAATGTCAAAGCTAATCGAGGTGGAATGAGGGAAAAGTGCATGGGAAGAGAGAAAACCAACACAGATCCCTTGGAGCAGAGCAGGATGGTAGAGGGATTTAGTCTTATTCTTTCTACAAAAGGTTCAAAACACTGCATAAATAATAAAGAGAATAGAGGATAACCCTGTAGAGGGCCACAACCTAATTAAAAATAATGAGAGGAATGACCATTGGCAAGAACACAAACTATTGGGTCTTAATAAAATTGATGAGTTTATCCCCAAACCAAACCAGGAAAGGGCCTTTAACATATAATCCCCATTGATATGTTCAACGCCTTTTCATTGTTTAAAGAAAGGGCTGCACGAAGGACATTCATATTAACAGCTTTTAATATAATATTAGAACACATTCTAGCATTATCAGATGCTTGTGTATCCTTAATAAAACCTGCTTGATCCAATTTAATAATCCATATGACTGCAGATTCTAAATAAGTAGCTATGACTTTTGGTAAAACATTACAGTCCGTATTTATCATAGATATGGGTCTATAATTTTTAAACAAAGTTGGCCCTTGCCAGGCTTAGTGATGACAGTAATCAAGGATTCTAAGAATGTTCCATAAGCATGGGAATTAGATAGCAGAGAATTATAATGTTCTAAAGGCTTAGGACAAAGAATGTGGAAAAGTGTGAATAAGGTCAATCGAAAAAACATCAGCACCTGGTGCCTTAGTTATGTAAATGATTTTATAGCAGGAAGATCTCTTCTAAAGCAATATCTTTAATTTAAAAAAATATATATTGGAAGACCTAAATTTAGTTGTGGTATAAGAAAATGTATCAAGTTGAGATGCAGCTATGTCATCAGTGCATAGTTCTTTATAAAAATGTCTCAAATGACTTTGAAATATCAGAATCTGAGAGAGTGGTATTTTTGTTAAACTTTTTGTTATGCATTCATTGGTTTTCATTCTTTTCAAATTTCAAATAGTTTGCAAGCATTTGCCTGGCGTTATTGAGACCACATATTTAAATGAATTAAGTTCATTAAGGATATGGGAATATTTGGTAGATAAGTGTGTCTGTTCCAAAGATTTGGTTTGTTTTAAAAGCCCTTAATATTGAGCATTAGTTTATTTCTTCCTTGTTATGACCACATATGAAATAAATGGTGCCTTGAAAGTGTCCCAGTTATTATTAATAGAATTTTCAGTTGGATTTTTATTTTGGATACTGAAATGTGCTAGCTGGGTGCAGGTGTGAGAGGCCCAAGAGACTGAGGCACGGCTGGGATGCTTGCACACCCTTTCAACAAAATTCATGGGTCAACTATGAGCTGAGAAGATACATGAAAGCAATATATTTTCTCAATCTCTCTCTATAGGTAAGTGATTATTCATGCAAATATGCTCAAATATGTATAGAATAACAACAGTCACCGAGAATTGTTGAGCTGGTGCATCTGTTCTTCGAGTGTGTTCTTGAATGTGTGTAAGATGTATTGTATTGTAGGACTAAGTCAACAATTATTGTAATATAATGACCATGTATATAGCACACAACACAAACATAATTGTTTTTTTTCTTTTAGTAATAAGGGTTAATCACTATCCAACTTAATAGTCTCCTTTTGTTGCCCTTCCAAAAATAAAATATTGATTTACCTTGTATGGACTCAGACGTATACCGAGGGCATTACATGCAGGACTTTGCAGCTGGTGCATAACTCACTACACTATCATAACAGGCATGGAACCTTTGACGTGCATAGCATATTTACATCTCTGCAATTCTGCAATAAACTCTCGAACCTAGTAATCTTGTTGCATTCAACCCTATAACATAAGGATTGTAAACAATGCACAACAGCAAAGACATTCACTAACTTAGCAACTTTTCATAGCATTCAAAGACGAGACCTGCTCGGTATGCACAGAGCTCTACACTTAAACCCACTTAACCCACTTAGGGGCATATTTACAAGGGAAGTGGTGGAGTGAGACTTTAGCCTTCCTGGCTTAACACCTCTTTCTGCCACTTCAGAAACGCAGGGCTGCACTATATTTACTAGAATATGGTGCAGCCCTGGGTTTCCCCATGCACTGGAGCTAAATTAAGCAGCCTAGCAACAAGGCAGGCACCCTTGTACCATAGTGCAAGGGTGTCTGCATGCAGGGGAAGATTGTTAATGTGCAGGATGGTCCCCCTTCCTGCACAAACAATCTTTAAATGCTGTATTGTAACTCCTATGTGAGCTGCTTAATGCAGCATACATAGAAGTTGCAAAAAGGCATTTTTAAATAAATGATTGTTTATGTGCAGGAAGGTGGACCTTCCTAAAGATAAACAATCATTGTCCTTTTGCTGTTTTCATGTCTGCTGCACAACGCAGGACACATGAAAACAGCAAAAACAAGGAGAAATTAAAGGTTTCTCCTCTTTGCACCAGGGTAAGACTTGGTTTTCCCATGTCTTAATTCTGGTGCTGCCTTCTATTTACGCCACCCTTGTAAATAGGGGGCAGCGTCAGGATCAATGGGTGTTGCGGTGTAAAGCCCACAGCAACACCCCTCGCCCTCCCCATTCACGCTAAGCATAGCATGAAAGGGGGCCTTATTTACAAGACAGCGTTAAACCATGTTAAGTGGCTTAACGTTGCCTTGTAAATAAGGTGAAGCCTCATTCACCACAGGAACGTCGTAAAAAGTGACGTTCTTGTGGTGATAGGGACTTGTAAATATGCCCCTATGAGTCTTTACCAGTTGGTACACTTGAGAGCAAATATTACTATAGCTCAGTGCGTTAAGCAGACCCCCGAGGATATTGTGGCATAGATTTGTAAATTTAGCGACACAAAAATTGACATTTTGCAGCATTATTGCAGCACTTTAGTTTACTTGTAATAATTCGTTTTCAGCCTTAAAGAAATGGAAACTGTGTTAGCAGAGTAGTACACTTTGAAATCGGCATGTTTAAAATTTCTGAGTGTTATTTTGTTATATTCTCTATTGTGGTACCATTCTGGAGCATAGGCTAGAACAAGCACAGCAGCACAGAGACACCTCAGAGACACCCCTGACCATGGATATGTCAGAGACATCCCTGACCATGGACATGAGAGAGACACCACAGACCATGGAGGTGTGGATCGGTTTTGGCGAAGCTTGCAGATTCTGAGCAAACTTTTTTAAGCACCATCACTTAAACTACCGACATCGGCTAAACTCTGAAATGCCTCAAAAGGCAAATTTGAAAGCGCAAATGTCACTAAAACAGCAGACATCGAATAAGTAGATGGTCCTACAAGCAAACACCACTGAACACACAAGCCAGCACAAGAGTTGTGTACAAGAACTGGCAGGGAGATGCACTAACATGTATACGTAGGAATGTACTAGCGCCATTCAGCAAGCAGACCTCTATTCTGTCAATTAAAGAGTGACACAGTGAGTCATCAACATGCAAATGTCACTCACTCGATCTGCAGAGAACGCAAGGTCCTGACATGCTGGTGCCTCAATACACAAATCCCGGGAGTGGACGATGATGCCGCAACCGGATGTATCCCGTGTGTCAATGTCACTCAACCAGCAGACTATGCGTGAGAACCCTGACCATGCGAATGTCTCTCAACTCTCGGCCACTGCTCACACCGCTTGACGTGGAGAGGTCTCAACAGGCAGACAGACATTACGATGCACTAACGTCACTTAAGCGGCACGCATTCAGTTAACATGGAGTCCCTCATCACGGACATGTAACTTAACCAGCAAACAGCCCCCGAACCGCTGACTGCAACCTGACAGATGTCAGCACAACACTCTTAACACACAATGCCACTCATACTGCAGACATTGCTTATTTCACTGACACTATCTGACTCACACACACCCTTCAACCAGCAAACATGGCCACCACCAACACTACATCAGTGGCTCAGTCTAGGACTTATGCCTTCCTTTAGGATAGCATTCGAGTGGTAAGTAAAATAAACGCCAAATGCAATAATGACAAAACAGGCAGATCCCCTCTGCTTGGTGCACACACCATGGCTCGTGAGGCCTGTGCAACCTGGTGGCAGCACTACCCACACAACACGAGCAAGTCACCATCACCAAGGACCAGAGTGGGCAAAGGCTGTTTCAACTTAGTACATCTCATAAATCAGGGTGGATAAATGAGTAGAATAAAATTCAGCTCACGGTTGTCTTTGATGGACAAGGAGAGAAAATGTTTCTTCCAACAACACTATTAACAAAATATGAATATCAGGGACTTGCAGATTTACTGGTTCTGGCTTGCTTTGAACTTTTATTATTACTAGTCTGCCGGATAAATTATTTATTATGATTGGAGGATGCATGTACTTATTCCACATAAAATTAGTTAATTAATGCATATTTTCTAGAGGCCATTTATGGAATGTGCATGCTAAGCAGGAGTAGTTCTCCAGCTGGTCTTATACTCTCGAGATATCAGGGCTGGGATGGGATGCGGGATTATAGCAACTCTGAAATCATGATCCCACCCCCATACTGCATCCAGATCCTAAGTCTAAATGATTCATTTTGGAAATCATTTTCATTTAAATTGATTTAGAAAATACTCTTGTGAATTATTTCAATACATTTAATATGCGTGTGTCCCCAAAGTTCATTCACACTTGGTGAATTATTCCAATACTTCATGGTTTAGGATGGTAGCCAGGAACATTATTTCTCTACACTAGCAAATCATTTGACTGCATATAAATAGGACCAAAGGTTCCATAAGCAGAATCTGACAGGACCAGCAAGTTAGTAGAAGCCTGCACTACAGCCCCAATTAAAAAGAGTCATACTCTGATGTGGTTTCTGCATTCTTATATGTACTCAAAGGTGAAGATTTCTTTTTGTTAGAGCTTTCAGATGTTTCATAAATATACGAAGCAAACCCACAAGATGTCCTAGTGTCCTAAAAAGTTGAGAACTGAGTGGCAAAAATATGTGCTACTTAAGTATTCACAAGCCTTTGTCAGCATCGCCATATTAAAAAAATATAAAATTGCATTTTCTCCAAATTTTGTGGGCGGTTTTGTGAAAAGCGCACCCTTTTTACAAAACTGCTGATTTTGCAATTTGTTTCGCAAATCACAAAATCCTGAAGGGTCTGGTTAAGGTGTAGACTGTTTAAGTTCTGCAGGCACCTTCAAGTTTACAGGTTCAAATCTCATTGTGCCCCAAATATATTTTTATCGCTGTGAGGTTGATAACATAAGTGCCACTGAGTTGTGCAATATTAACACTATTTACAGTGCTATTTAACAAGATTGAAGTTATCAGCGTCAAAAAGTACAAAGGTGTTGTGTATGTATCTGTATCTGCAGGACACAACCAAAGTTGGTCCTGGCAAACATTTTCAAACCAGCCCCACATTTGCACTTTGCAAGTGTTGCAAACAATCACAAAGAGCTATTTTGTCACTCTCAGGAGAGGTTTGGTAAGGGTGGAGGGTTTTATTTTTCCCACCAATTTGTTTTTTAAAATGGGCCCAAACAATGTGTTTTACAAATGTATTTGCTAAAAATAAACTTCAACTATGTAGTTCTGATGGGGAAGCGATAATCTATTGAGACAGGAATGTCCCATACATGGTATACAGTTGTTTTCACCTGCCATGAGTGCTCCCCTGCGGAATTCTGGTATCCTAGCTTTTTATTTTGACCCTAGACTACTAATCTAGTGTGTGCACAGTGACCAGGGCCTGTCTCTTGACATAAGGGAAGCTCTGGATCTGTCCTGTCACCCGAAGGAGTGGACCAAGAGGGTCATCATTACAATGAGAGAGGGCTACCGTCTCTATCAGGGGTTTGGTTCATGGAGCGGTGGTAGCAGCGTACCACGCTTTGTGAATCAATTTCAATGAGAATCAATTTCAATGACCATACCTTTTTACTTGTGTCACTGGAGTGGAGGCCTACTGGCCTACTTGTTAAAGCTCTGCTTCTTTGCGCTAACCCAGATCCTAGTGTTAACATCCCAAGTGTATGCTGTGCATGTTGGTGTATATGGCTGCATGGTACATGCATTGTGTGCTTGAGGGAGCAAAGTATTGGCGGTCTGAGGGGTCCATTTTGGATGCCAATGGCCTTGCGTAATAGATGGAGGTGAGGGTGTTTTCACAGACAGTGGAAGTGTATTGCAGACCTTATTGAAGCTGGAGGAGATCCAGACAGTGAAGTGGGAACAGATGGGACAAGACATCTAAGGTTCTATTAGGACTTCTGCTGAGAGAAGCTGCTGATTTGTTTTCATGTAGCACTGCTATTAGGGGGTGAAGGGTGGGACTGGGGATTGTAACTATCATGTTGGGTGATAAGGGACCCATCCTGTTGGAATACGTCCTTGTATATATGGTTTTCAGGTGTTTCTACATAGAGAACATGCCTTGTGAAAACGTTTTCCCTGTACTGCTTGGCAGGTTTTTTTTTGCTGCATATATTGCATTGCACAATTTTTGGAACAAAGTTATTTTCTCCTGAAGGGATGGAGAAATATTTTCAAACATCGTAGGGATTCTTTGAAGTTGGTAAGTTTTCTTCTTCGTCCTGCTCTTTTCTTTCTCTTATATCTTCATCCGAAGACATCTTGACTTTAAAATTCTGTACTTTTGAAGGAAAACGAAAAAAAAGATGAAGCTGTGATTTTCAGTCTGTGTCCAGAGCGATATTAAACCCAAATAACTGATTTAGGGTGTGGTTTGAAATGTGGATGGGTGAAGACTTACTGTATCTGATGAGAGGTTGAGTTTTGGGTGTGTTCCTGTAATCACTGCGGATTTGTGGTAGCATTGGGGTGGATCAGCAGATTCATAAAATGAATACAAAAAAAAAGTCTTGTTGTATTGCATTTATAGAAAGAGTGTATACGTTACTCTACATTGGTTTGTTAATTGTTACCTTTAAAATGTATAATAAGAATAAATCTGTGAATAAAATGTATTTATAAACTTGTAAAAATGGATATTACTACATTGAACTTATAGGTGAAATTGTAGTAACGTTTACATTTAAAAAATGTGAAATTCAATTAAAAAAACAAGGTTATAGGGACATTACAGTTAGGAAATAGAATTTTAAAAAACTTGGCAATTCACTGAAAAAACCAAAAATTACAGGGACGTTCTAGTTAGGCTCAGATTTTACACACACAAAACCATAGAAATTCAGCAGTTATAGTTACCTGAGATAACTTTAACTTGTATTAAAGTAAAAATTAGTTCACATGCCAGCTTTCCTGAATTTAAGAATACCTTGAATGTAACTAATAACGCAGTAACAGGCACTCAAAGAAGCCAAGGATTGCAATAAAACATAGCTGTCTTGTGGTCAGAAATGTTATTCTCTTTAAAGAGAGGGATCAAAACAAATTCCTATAAAGGCATTCAAATTTGCAGAACATTAAATGCAGCGTTGACTGCGCGAGAACCACGGGATACTTAACAGGGACAGGGAAAGCCACCAGATAATGCAGTGATTTGAGTCTCAACCGGGTCAATAAGGTCCGGTGATAACTATTACCTATCCAGATAATGCAGGGTTGAATCACCGGACCAGTATCTAGATGACAATACAAATGAACTGTGCTTTTATCTGATTCAGTACAAGCTCTAAAGGTCCTTGCCCAGTTCCAGAAAAGGTCTTTAATTTTCTAACGGGTAGCTGGCAGGAGGACCTCAGGGCAATTGTAAAAGTCAGGGAAGCCTAATGTGTTACTCAGGTTTTTTAATATATTTTAACCAGGGAATATAGCCAGCCTTATTAAGGTTCATACAATCCCTGATCACACTGCGACAATAGTGTGCTTCAGGTTTAACCCAGATTGACGACCACAAGAAAAGAGGATGTATTCTAATGAGGTCAGAAACATAACTTTCCTTATAATGCACTGCCACTCGTGCTTTTATATTCGGCTGGCAATTTTTTGAGGGATGAATTTTTCTTGTATTTATTTTGCATGTCTTTTTTATTTGTCTTCTATGTCTTTTTCAGCTGAATAAAGTGTATTTTGACTAACTATAACTTACGCCCGCAATGCACTATGACCTCACATATTACATCACTGATGATATCACCGATGACATCTCAAATGACATTACTGATGCCATCATCCAGCAAAGTAAACTTCAATATACTTAAAAAAATACCATTTACATTTGTTAAGATAAGAAGACACAGGTGAGAGACATATAGCACAGAGCTCACTGTAACCCTATCAACTACTACACTCACTTATCGTTTAAAAGACAGTTCTCAGTGGATAGTCTTGTCTCTTCTGAACTACTACTCTAAACACTAATGGCCAAAGTAAAACGTCTAACTGTATAGGTTAGTCGATTGCAAACGACAACAACTCCATTTGTGAACCAGGACAGAGGTTTTAGTACAAATGTCAGATTTACATAAAACACTACAACATTCATCCAGTAGAGAGGTCTTAGTGGACAGGCCACTGTGTCACAAACCACTAGGAAAATTATTCTTCATCAAGACAGGCGTGAGCAGAGAGGTGAGTATGTTGTAAATGTCTACTACACTGAGCCATTACCCTAGAGAAAGGTCTTAGTCAACAGATGGATATATTGTAATCTACTACTGCAGTCATTCATCCTAAAGGAGAGAGGTCTAAGGAAACTGGTCAGTGTGTCATAAAATAGAACTATACTCAACCATCACTGTGGAGTGAAGTCTCAATGAACAGCTTAGACTGTCGCAAAGCACTACCATACAAACATCAGCAGAGCACCTGTGCCAGTGTAGAGGCTTATGTCACTGATAAATAGTACACCCACTTTAAAAATGGAATTATAGATCAGATGACATATGCTAGAAATAGTATCACTCATTAGTACAGAAAGAATAGTAATCTAACTGATGCAGTTGCTTAGTATATATCTCTAAGTCTCCGAAGCTTTTACGAAACACTTACACTCACTGGATGATGTCATCAGTGATGTCATTTGAGATGGCATCAGTGATGTCACTGACCATGTCATGAGTGATGTAATACGTAAGGACATAAGCAGTGCGTTGTGGGGCGTAAGTTATAGTTAGCTCAGGTAACTCTAACTGCTAAACTTGTAATGTTTTGTATGTGTAAAATCTGAGGCTAGCTATAACATGCCTCTAACCTTTAGTTTTTTCAGTGAATTTCTGAAGCTTATTTAATTCTATTTCCTACCTAACCAAGATGTTCCTGTAACCTTTTGGGTTATTCAGTATATATATATCAGTGACAAAATTCCTGATACAAAAAAGAAAAATGAAACCAATAATAATTTTAGGATGATTACTGAGTACTCCAGTGATGCTCAGGACATTAGACGTGTATTCAGGAAGAACTGGCACATCTTAAAATCAGACCCTATAATAGGGAAAGACCTACCAAAAGCACCGCCTATGACATTTAGGAGAGCAGGAACACTGCGTGACAGCTTAGTTCAGAGTCATTGCAGCCAGGAGAACAGAGTATCTACTTTTGGTAGAATAGCAGGTTTCTATCCATATCTTAAATGTAGGGCATGTAGGAATAGCAAGAAGGTTTTGAACTATACTGTGCCCAGTTTAGATCAGCTAAGAAAAATCAGTAAATTAATGAATTGCAATACATGTTATACGGTGTATTGTTTGATTTGTCCATGTGGCTTGCGCTACATAGGAAGTACTATACACCCCACCAAAGTGCGTATCTTAGAACATCAGAGAGCCATCAACAATAGAGATGTAACTTATCCGGTGGCACGGCACTTTGAGGCATTCCATCAGAGCAACAGAGATCTGCTGAAATTTTTCTGTATGGATCATGTACCACCAAATGTGAGAGGGGGTGACAGACAGCTGCAACGCCGAAGATTAGAGTTGAGACATATTATCGATAATCAGACGAGGATGCCATTTGGTTTGAACAGCGGGTGGAAATGGCTGTTCTCTTGTAGTTAGGGAATCTGCATGTTATGAACAAAGCATAGCAATCGGAAGGTTAAAATGTACTTAGGATGTAAATAGTTTTGTGCAACATTCACCCATTCAGGGTAGGATATTTAGCAATAGCGCCTTACATGCAATTTTGAAAGTCCAGATATTAGGTAATATGAAATTCTGTTAAGGTGTAATCACTGTGGGAAGATCACCCATTTAGGGCTTGATATGAATATTTGGCGTGTAGAATGTGAATAGTAATTTGAGGATGAAATTGCATGTTTAGTAATGGCTGCCATTGAGGGACTGGAGCAAGTCCTATGTCGATGTTGCTTGTATTGTATTTATGTTTACCTCAAGTCGGTGCCGACCACAATTGAGAAAGGCAGCAGCCGAAACGCGTTTTGTCGTGTGTTTGTCCTAATAAAGATCAAGGACAACTGTTCCCATGAGTGCTGGTATCCTTGTGTTACCGCGAGCCCGTTTGTTTATACGCGGTGTCCGTCACCGCGTTTGAAAGCACCTGACCGCGAGTGAAGGGGAGAAGACGGAAATTGGAGGGCGATAATATATATATATATATATATATATATATATATATATATATACATACAAAATACAACTCCCTCCATTTCGGAAAAGAACTTCCAGGACGCCCAGGGATGCTTCACTCGTTTATTTTAGGCAAGGTAGCGCCTCGCTGACGCGTTTTGCTTTACAACTTTATCACGGTGCGGTCAAAGCCTCCATACTGCAATATTTACATACGTGATCAATGAAAAGGAAGAAGGACAACATTAGATCCTCATTAGAACATTAGACAACAAATAGAAGCTCATAAATACAGTTCAAGAGAATAATAATAACACATGGAACAGAAGAACACAAAGGGAGGGAGAAGGTATGTAGATAAAATATGGTTGAGAAAAGGATGGGTGGAGGGAAGCATGGATGGAGTGAGGGACTAGACATAGATGAGTGTTTGGAGAGGTGGATGGATGAGAGATGATGATGGATAGATGGAGAGATAGAGAGGAGGTTGAGGAAAAGATGGAGATAAGAAGGGATGTATGGAGCGAAGGGTAGATGGATAATGGATGGATGGAGAAAAGTATGGATGGATGAGGGAGTGGATGGATGCTAAGATGAGTGAATAGATAGAGGTAAGGATGGTTAGGTGGGAGAAGGGTAGACAGATGGATAAAGGAGTAATAGATGAAGAAAAACGGGTGGATTATGAAGAGAGGATATAGATGTCAGGAGCTTTTCATCCTGTCTGGTATGTCGGCACCCTCTAGTGACTTTTGATTCAAGACTTCGGCATTTACAGATTTGTTTCGCACTTAGCGCTTGGGGTAATTTTATGTTTGAAATCATTTCATATTTGTATTACGCTTAGCGCTTGGAGTCATTTTATGTTTGAACTCATTTCATATTTGGATTCAGCCAAGCGCTTGGGGTCATTTTATGTTAGAACTCATTTCCAACTTCTGAGAGTTTTGTTTCTACACTATCTGAATAGAACTTTGGTATTAAGACAAATATTATGAACTTGATACCACGCCTTGTGCATGGAAGCATCCTGTTACCCCAATGATCATCATATTGTATGGACACTGACTTATGTAGCCCTTTGGGCCTGTTCCTAGATGTGAATATTTGTTAATGGGTGTTTTGTGCAACTGAAACGATGTGTCTAGGTGCCATTTGTTTACCCGGATGTTGGTGACACATAATCATAGCCAGTGACACCTTTTTGGCAGCATTGTTCTTAGAGAACTATTATTTGGATTGTATTCTCCTGAAACCTACAGACAAAGGCTAAGAGAGTATCTCAGCTCTTCTTGAGAACCAGGGGGCATATGTATCAACCAAATTTTTAATCGCAAACGCTGCGATTCGCAAAAAACAGCGTTTGCGATTAAAAATTCGCAAAGCGGGATATATGAGGCAAATTCTCATCGCAAATTTAAGGAATCGCTAATTTAGCGATTTCTTAATTTTGCGTAAGCATTTAAGAAATCGCAAATTGCGATTTCTTAAATGATATGTACCACGCACCAAAGCATTGCGAATTATCCTTAAGAAATCGCAAATTACACCAACTTCTAGTTGGTGGTAATTTGAGATTTCTGTTAAAAATGCACTGATTGGAATTTTACAAAGTGCCACGTGGCGCACATACATGCCCTTAGGGCATGTATATGCGCCATATGCACACACATGCCCATTTCAGGGGTGCATCAGGGTGTCATCATGACACTCTTGCACCTTTGAAATTATTCTCAAATTGCGATTAGCAAATTGCGAATCGCAATTTGAGAATTACTTCCCATTCATTCCTATGGGTCTCCTGGCCCATAGAAATGAATGGGAAGGTATTCCTTAATTGCGATTTCGCAATTTGCTAATCGCAATTAAGGAATTTTAAGAAATCGCTAAAGTTTTGCGATTTTTTAAATACATCCCGTTTTGCAATTCTCAAATAGCGATTCTTTAAAAATCGCTATTTGAGAATCGCAAATGGAGATGTTGATACATATGCCCCCAGGTGATTAACATAACTCGCTTATAATGAATGTTCTGTGTTGAGTGCGCCCGGGAGGCACAGAAGTGTCTCTATACTCATCTGTTGCATTTCTTATTGTATAGAGAAATGCAAGTCCTCAAAAAGGCCACCCTATTCTGCAACTCTGCAAACTGATCCCCTCAAGGGTGCTGGGCTGGACCAGGCTTTGTGGAGTAGCAGTGTTCTCTCTCTTTTTCTCGTCTCATTTCCCTTCCCTTTTGGGACATCTGAAAGGACTCCTGTAGTGAGTTCAGTATTGCCGAGAGGTGAGCTAGGAGGAGAGAGAACAGTTCATCGCTCCTGCAGACAACCTGAACTGCAGGTGAGTGGTTGTGCCACAGTCTTATAATGAAGAAGAATGCCCAGAACTGAATTGGTCTCCCAAGATCTCATCTACAAATCTTTATAAAGTTTTCCAAAAGCTTTTTTCATCTTTTGGCCCCCAATATAGAATTCCAGTAACCATTGTGTGACTTTCTTTTTTTAAGGTTCCCCCTTTATTTTATTATTTAACAAGTTCCTTTGTTTTATTATTCACAAATCCCAGAGGCATGCCTATAAATTGCTGTAGTCTATGATTTGGCTGGGCTCAAGCCAAGGCAGAGACTTGTATAACCTTGCTGGACTTGGCTTTTTTGGCCCTGCTTCCTAGAAACTGAACTTGCTTAGACAGCAAAGAATTGGGTTTGAACACCGGGTGCATAACCTGTCAGAGCTTCTATCTGAGTCTGAAGAATGGTCATGTCTTCGGAATTGTGATAGGGTTGTAGTGAGTTCAGTGTTTTCTTGTTCTGTGATGGGACTGCGTATGCCCTCTGAACTGACACAACTGTTCTGCTCATCTTCATCTCTGTCATCACACTCAAGATGCCCTAGAGGACTAAGAAAGTTCTCTCAAACCCAAAGAGGGTCGAACTTTGTAGACCAAATCATGCTGAAATGCAGGTGAATATGTTTTCTATGGCTAGAAAATTATCTGGTTCCTCCCAGAAGTAATCCCATTGTAGGAGACAGAGACCTGGACCAGAGGTGCACATAATTGGCCAAAGAGGTTTTTGATAGTGTCTGAATTAATTTGGAATTGTCTTTTGCAGATAATGGGAGAGCTGCTTTCACAGGGTGTCAGGCTTTAAAATCAATATACAGAATTCTAAAGGTATGGCAACATACCCCTGAATGAAATACATGGCCTGAAAGCTTCATACCTGCTGACATGGGCATCTACTGAGGTGATCTACTTAGGGGTCCAGATTACACCCTCTATAGCTAAAATGGTCTCCTTCAACTACTTCCCCTTACTAAGGAAAATCAGGAAAATGTTGCAGTCTTTGCACATTTGGAGGGTTGAAGATTATAAAGGTGGTCATTTTGCCCAAGCTACTCTACCTATTTCACATTAGCGCTACCACCTTGACTGATGGGGCAACTCGAGAAGGCCTTGAATGGCAAGACGCCCAGGGTTGCATGCAGATACTTGTGACTTCTGGCAGCGGGGTGTTGGATGCCCCTGATTTCTGTTATTATCAAGCAACTTAGCTATGCTATTTTAAAAATGTAGGACGATTGAAATGGAGAAACAATGGGGTTTCAGCCACCATAGAATGGCTGGAATCCCATGTGGCTCATTAGTAGTCATGGCTAGAAAGGAAGAACCAGAGTTGGGGGCTCTACTGTACCTAGATCCATCCTTAGAAATCTGGAACAGAGATAGCAAAGGAGGGAGCAATATTACATTTCCACATGCTTCAATAAGGATTTTTACCTACACCTTCAAATATACAACTTTAAGAAATGGAGGGAGCAGGGTTGCCACATGGTCAGCTTTCACTTCAAGAAGGGGGTGATCAAATCTTTTGGAAGATCTTAAAGTTGAGTTTCACATCTCAGAATTGCCACACTTTCACTATCTGCAGATGCATCACTTGCCAATCAACTACGAATAAAACTGGTGGCCTTGAGGACTCCTTTGACATTACAAAAATGGATGAAGTGGGTCGAGCATGAGAAGAGGGTTGTGTCAACTTTCTATAGAATCCTCTTGTTGAACACAACCCAGAGAAAGACCCCGGAATACTGCAGATGGGAAATGAGGCTTGACAGGACTCACAACCAGTGTTTCTTAACCTGTGGTCCGAAGACCCCTGGGGCCGTGAGCCCTACTCAGAGGGTCTGCAATAGTTTTGCTAACTTAAATAATAATACAATTTATAAATTAAAATGAATAAAGTATATTCAAATAAATATGCAAAATTGAAAATCTGAAAACAATTCCATTCCTGATTGTGAGATAAATAAAATAGTTCGATATCCTAGCATGTGTTTGTTGTCTACTTATTTTTTTACTTTTGTGTATTGTTTTGAGGTTCAAATCATAGAAATTGCATAGCCCAGGGGTCCCCAGATTCCAATAATGGCTCAGTGAGGGGTCCCCGGGTTTCAGTAATGGTTCAGTGGGGTCCTCAGAAGCCAAAAAGTTAAGAACTGCGACTCTAGAAGACAGGGAATAGGAAGCAAACACACTCAGCCTCTATGTATAAAATGTCAACATGTCTTGCTTGGGCAACGCTAAGAGTGAGGGAAGGAAGGAGACACTTTTAATGTATATATCACTGTCTTTCCCCGACTTAAGAACAGTAAAGAGGGAGAAGGTCAGCACCTCAATGACAGCAATTACACTGATTAACAAAGCAAGGGGACTCTGACGTCTCACACATCTTTGGTGAGACAAGCAGATGAGGTGCATAAAAAAGTAAGGCAGCTTTGATCCTGGGTACACCTGGGGAGGAGTTAGTGATTGTGCGGGCAAAATCAGAGATGTGGCTATAAAGAACAAAATGTTCCCTGTTTTGTTCTCCTTTACTCACAGGTAAATGCATATAAAATATAATGCGCTCAAAGTCCTGAGATGCCCACGTTACGGCAAGGAAAATATAAAATATAATGCACACACTTTAAATGAAAAATAAATGCAAGTTAAACCAATCCGTGGTAAATGTATTGTTCTGGTAGGAAAGCTCAGTTGGTTAATGCAATCACTTCAGATGTCAGTGGGTGTAATACGAAGGCCACTGATTTGAATCCTAGTTGTTGGACTGAGGAATAGGTACTTCTGTATTATTGGTACTGTGAATAAGTAAGTCAATAATTTTAAAATGTGTAGTACACACAGTATCATTTAATTTGCTGCAGTTTAAAAAAATACATTAAACACCGTATATGATAGGCTGCATACCGCATAAGGTAGGCTGCCACAAAATGTGCTAAATGATTCAGTGGTTACAATGCTTTCAGAAGTTCTAAGTTTACTAATGGGTACTGAGACTGCATATATTGCAAAACTTTGTATTATGTTTTCATTTAAAGGTCACATTGTCACACCCTTGTGTTACCTCTAAAAAAAAAAATAACTCTTATTACAAAAAAATCTCTACTGGCCCCCAGGCAGCCTTTACATTTCCTGATTAAACAACAATATTTTTCCAGTAGAGTAGCAAAGATGCCACAGGGCCTGGTGCAGTCAATGAAAATGTCCCCTTCGACTTCTGTTGGAGTAATAAAATGCGGCAATTATCAGGGTTTAATGAGACCCTGAAGACTCTGGGCCCCGATGCCACTGCACCAAATGGTAACTACCACCCTGCTTTATTTTCAGGTATAAGGTACCCTGGTGAAAAGGCTAGTTTCTTTAGCTGTATATCACTTCTTTCATTTCACGGCACAGGCGACCCCCTGCTTACTCTTCAGCCGGAGGCAGGTCAAGTCAAAATAAACCATTCAGGGTAGGCTCTTTATTAAGAGCAAATATGGAAACTGTTTTGGTAAATGTAAAAAATCTTAGGAACAGATGGATCCAGCCCAATTTTCCCTCTGGGTGAGACGCATACCAAATTCAGGCAGGAGTGTAGCTTTGGGGGTGGGGGGGGAGGGGGATCGTTTGGGGGCAGGATCAAAGACAGATCAGTGATCTTTGATGTAAACATAAAAGAGAGCAACAGCGATACCCATCTGGTCGCTGAATTTAAAATGTGAAACCAGCTAACCTGGAATCAATACCCACTTCCATGCATATCAAAATTGTGTGATCTGAGCCACAATATTTTATTTCACAGAGCCTCCATTTCCTTTATTATCACATATGAACACACTTTTAAATACTTGAGTTCAGGATGTACGCTGTACAAGAACCTCTTCTATTTGATTTAATAGACTGTAATGTTACTCCATTAATAACAAGAATCTAGACCACGTTTAAGCTGCACATGACTATTGACGTGCCTCTTGGTTCACTAACGGCATTGTCGTTGGGGGTAGCAATGATTCTTGTAAAAAACTATCACTTTTAGTAAATGCCTGTCTAAGCAGTGATATAATCTGATGTGCTAACGTTAAACGCTTCTGCATGCTATAAAATAAACTTTTTTGAATTTTGAAGAGATTGTATCATATTTTACATAATGTTTGTTGCACAATATACATGCATAATATTTCCATGGCTCGGTTCGTGCACAGACTCTTAGAGCCATTCCAGGCCCATGGCTTGGCTCTGGCTCGGCTTGCCCTGTTAATTTGCCTGCATGCCGTCCTCTATTTGTCACTCGGGCTTAGTACATGCAACTGTTAGTCACTTGATCAAAGGATCTGTAAAAGGTGAGGACTAGAAACATGGAACCCAGCCCACATGCACCGATTTGACAACTCTACAAGCAGGGCTTCTTGTACCAGAGACGAAGAAGATTGTGTGCAGTGACAATACATTTACAATAAGTGATCCCAGGGCAGGGATCCCAGGCCACTGTGTTGTAAGTGACTGTAGTCATGAGTTTCCAGGTAAAACTACCATGTGCATGTGGGGCAGGCAGGGACGTAGCCTCAAAGGGGATGTGACACCCCTCAAATGTATTCTCAGGTTGGTAGTTGCGTCAGATGGCCCTGAATCATTTCTGGTATGTCTATGTCGGTTTATCTCATTCTCATTTCACTAAGAGGATTTTAACTTGCTCAGTTTTTGGATTGGGTTCTTAAATATAGATAGAGAATGGCTTAGCAAAAAAGTAGGAAATCTGCACCCATAGAAGTACTCCTGCAAATTTACTACTTTTTGGAATTGACAAACATTAGCAAATGTAGGCCTGGACAGCTGCACCAGCTCAAGTTTCCAGGCATACTACTGGCAATCAAACACCCAAAAGGTGATGGGATGAATACTTGCAAATAATTTAACCAATTGCAATTGCTCGGGGTAGTCCACCGCGCCACTGTACACATAGGCTGACCCAAATCAGCACTAATCCTGCTCCTCATGGAAACAGTCCAGTCCAAATCTTGTCCTCTCACCCGTACACCCAGCAGCTCACTGCTTTTTTTAGTTAGCAAATTTGAGATTCATCCCCACACCCCCATCTTACCGACTAAGCTACACCCCTGATTGCAGCTCCTCTTGACTGCCAAATCACCCAGCAGAAAAGCACCTTTTTAGATTTTGTGCAGTAAGGTGTCATGCATTTGAAGCTTTGTGCCTTTTAAAACTGTGATATGGAGAGGAAAAGGTAGTCCTTGTGATGCTTTGCTCTTTTTCAACTCACCAGTGCTCATAGCACAAGTGCAATGGTAAACCCTCGTTTGGGTTGTCCCAAACCAGAGACAATCATTAGGCCCAAACCTTCTACGGCCTTGCTTAGTATTCCCATTCCTACCCATATATCCCTCACATAAATAGTTGAACTATCCCTCACTTTTGAGACTCATTTCTAAATTTGTTGTGAAAGAATCAGAGGACTTATTGTTTGAATGTAAATTACACTGGGAAGTTAATTCGGTTCACTTTATCCCTGTCTTATAAATTAGGCTAAATATTTTGAACCAAGAGAAATTACTGACTATTTTTCTGAGCTCTAGTCCAGTTATGGGACAAAGGGAAATGTATTTGCACAATGCACTTTGTTTGAGACTAACGCTAAAGTAGGAGCCCAGCAGGAGACTATTAGTCATGGCCATCAAATGCCTGCTAGCTCATTGTATACTTGATTGCATTGGCTTAGCAAGTAAGTTCATACTTTAAAGTTTCAGAATTAATTCTGCTCTGGGTAAAGTCTCAATAGTCGCATAAATGATATGCCAGTTTTGTGCAGCTCTGTAATTCTCTGAATTAACCTTTATAGAAGCGCGGGGTCCTGTTACCGGAAATTACTGAATGGTCAAAAATTGCAACGTCTGACCAAGTTTGGATGACTCCCAGAAGGCTTGACCGCTCTTTCCATGCTTGACGACCTTTATTTACAACACATTTTCTACCTTCGTTCCTCAAGGGTTTTTCAGTTGCTACAACAAGCTCAGTGAACAGTTTGTATGCATTGTAGACTCTCTAAACCATGAGCACATCATGTTTGGCTTGCAAGGTATACACCTCATCCGAACACATTGATCCAATAGGAAATCTCGGGCTTGACTGGTATGTTTTTTGCAGAATTAAAAAGATAACAGTTTTTTAAATATGCAAGGTACTCTTATTGTTGCGGATAAGAGTGAATGAAATATATGGGTCTGTTTTCATCATTAGAGGAAGACCCATTAATTTCTTCACCTAAACCATTGTCTTTGCTGGAGTTTAGAAGTGAATGAGCAATAAACAGCCCTTTAAATTTTGTTTTTTTCTTGTCACATTGGTTGTGCATTCAAAGAGAGACTTCAAATGTTAGGCTCTAACTTCTGAGGGAGGTGGTGTTTACTTTTCTTTCTCCGACTGCAAAGTTAGAGGATTTATGTGACAATCTTGTTGGGTCCTCAGATTCGAAAGGAAAGGCTATAGTGTTATATTTTTGTAGCACATAACAACATTTACGAAGGACACCAGAGAGGTATCATTGGAAAAGGAAGAAATTCCCCGTTCCAGTGGTACCTTTCTCAAGTGGATCCCTGCTTGGTGCTCACTGCAGGAGGGCGATCCCCAAGCAGGGATCAACTCCATTAGCCATCAGGAATTCATATTTAGTTGCGGGGATTGGCTCCTTGGGCAAGGGTCACTCCTCATTATGGGAGCATTATTTTGGCCATTATCTTACCCTGCCTTGCGGCATATCAGCTATATTTTTAGGCTGATCTGCCCCTAGGGGGGTAGAAAACCACTAGACACCAGGGATTTTGTAAGAATGCATGGTAGGGGGCGGCCCTTGTGCAAGTGTCGCTCCCCAGTTTGGGGTATTAATTTGGCCAATTTCTGCTCCCCCAACCCCACTTAGGGCAAGTCAGCCATTTTTTGGTTGGATCTGCTCCCATGGGTATGTGTAAGCTGGAGTTTGGCTGATGATATGTGTGTACTGGAGCTTGGCTAGCAGTGTGTGTGCAAGGTGTTCCTTTTTGTTTTTAAAACAAACTTTATTGCGTACCATATAGTATTGTCAAATATTTACAAACATCTCACTTATGTATTTCTTGTCTTTATACAGCTAGCTCTTGTTAGCAGGATTATTGCAGTACGTGCATATAAGTACAACAGGAGTTCAACATTGGTACAATAGCAGTTTGTATGTTGTAAATGCAAGAAAGAAGCATTAATTTAAATAGGGCAATCAACATATCTATTAACAATTACCCACTTACCCCCCTCCCCCACCCATGTTCTGGCCCATCAGGTCTGCTAGCTGGCATAACAGTTGAGCATTTGGATAATGCTTGGTGTCCCAATTTGCTTTGTGTGGGGATGAGTATCTTCCTTTTGCCCTCTGACTAAGCTGCCCATAGCAATAGAAAGTACTAGCTACGGTGTGCCTGGGATAGCATGCTGTTGGTAGAGGTCTATTGCTTTAAAACCCTCCAGTGTGACATCCCACTCCATGGATATCCCGCGTATCCACAGAGCCAGAGCAGGCGGAAGATCCTTCTCTCACATTGCAGCCAAGACCTGGAACGAGCTACCGGCAGACATCATGTGCGTCCCCTCAGTGCACACCTTCAAGAAGACCCTCAAGACCTTGCTTTTCGGTTAAACGGACCTGTGGACCCCATCCCCTCCAGCGCCTTGAGACCCTCACGTGTGAGTAGCACGCTTACAATTCCCCTGATTGATTGATATTGGATGTTTACGCAGCCCCGAGCCTCTTCACATCTGATTGCCGTGCTTTCTGTGCTGCCCCAGCAAACCACCTCATCATATTATATAGATAATGCAGGGGGTCTCGCAGATTTCCACCTCATCGTTGTAGTTTCTATAGCTAGTATAAAAGCGAGGTCTAAGAAGCGAAGCTGGACTTTCTGGGCGCCAGTGCATTTGCGAAGCCCTAACAGGCTTTCTGCTATATTGTCTTCAATTTGTAGGTGTGTGACCTCCCCCGAAGTGCCACGTACTCCCTCCCAGTATTTGCTAAGGTGAGGGCAAGCCCATAGTATGTGTGTGAAACCCGCCTCTTAGGGTTTACAGTGTGGACAACAGTGTTGGGTGTCCGGCAACATTCAGTGTTGTAGGCGGCGGATTAAGTAAGACCTGTGCAGAATCATGCATTGTATAAATTCAAATTTGGCATTACAAGACACTCCCTTGGGTTGTTCCAGTATACTTGCCCATGCCTTATCAGATATATCTCGTTCGATAGTACCCAACCATTTTGTTCTCAAGTCGGTGAGTGGAACTGATGCCTGAGCACGAATACCTATATACAACCACTTTATAAGGTGTCGCCCCTCTCCCATCTGTTATAATGTGCGAACTGATTCATGCTGCAGGGGCTTCAGCTGTTGAGGGGCCCAGTTCTTCTTCACATAATGCAATACCATGGCATGTGTTAAATAGAGGGGCCATGGTGCCCCATAGCACGCATAAAGTTGTCATGATCTAGAAGGGTATTGTCGCTAAACAAGGCTCTTACAGTGTCTACTCCCACGTCAGCCCAGGCCTGCAGTCTACGCTTTGTGAGTCTTAAGCCAGGTGTTGGTATCCCTAGCAGTGGGATGTTCCCAGCATAGGGAATGGAGCGTGGTGTGTGTATAGCAGCGCTTTTTTCCAACACTGGAGTGCCGTTGCAAGCAGTGGCGGTGCGCGTGGGGCAAGTCTGCTTTTTGGCAGCAGCAATGGGTTGAGCGACCCTCGGTCAATGTCCTGTGTCGTGTAACCTATTTGTGCAAGGAGTACCGTTGACCTTCGTGTGATCCATTCCTGTCAAGGGCACTAGGTCCAGGAACTCAAATGGAGTAGCGTTCTTTTATCGGGACAAGTGGGGGAACCCTGGGTGGTAGCAAGTTTGTGGATCCTATCACATTCCTGTAGTTTACGTCACAGAAATGCAAGGAAAATTAGTGTTTTTATTGAAGGTTTCACCTTTGCAGGGTATTCTCAGTAAGAAAACGCTGGGGGATCCATGCCAGTTATGCCTCCCTCGACTCCCTTGACTCACCTGGATATCCACTTTTCAGAAATGTCTGGGTTTCATAGGTTACCCTACATGGTTGCCGACCCTTAACAGCAGGTATCAGTATACCCACAAAAAGTTTTGGACCCTCCCTGTCACAAGCGCTTGGCCCACACACACAAGTAAGGGACCATTTTTATTGGGAGACCTGGGGAAATGCTGGGTGGTGGGAAATTTGAGCCCGATCAGTGATCCCATAAATTTACTACGCAGAAATGTAAGGAAAATGTGACTTTGTAGCTAAATTTGAGGTTGCAGAGGATTCTGGGTAAGAAAACGTTGGGCAATCCACACAAGCCACACCTTCCTGGACTCCCCTGGGTGTCTAGCTTTCAGAAATGTCTGGCTGTGATAGATTACCCTAGATGGCCGATGAGCCCGGGATCAAAAACGCAGGTGCCCCCCTTGCAAAACCAGGTTGCTTCCTAATAGATAATTTTGTAGTCTCCTCAATACATTTGGGCACTTCCCTGTCAAGGGAATTGGGCCCACAACACAAGTGAGGTACCGTTTTCCTCAGGAGACTTGGGGGAACCCTGGGTGCTAAGAAATCTGTGGTTCCATGCAGATTCCAGGAAGTTTCCTCACATAAACTCAAGGAAATTGTGTTTTTTAGGCAAAGTTTGAGCTTTGCTTCAAGATTCTGGGCGAAAAAACCTGAAGAGGGCAATGCAAGTCACCCCATCCTGGATTCCCCTAGGTGTCTCCAGGTGGTGGCTGAGCGAGGGCCCAAAGATCCATAGCTACACACTGTCCAAAAAATTGGTTCGTTTTGAGTGGAAAAATGTGATCTATTCATTTTGCGTTTTGGGCCTTTTCCTGTCACTGGTCCTAGGTCTACCCACACAAGTGGGGTACCATTTTCATCAGAAGACTTAGGAGAATCCTGGGCAGAAGGAAGTTTGTGTCTTCCTGCAGATTCCAGAACTTCCTATCACAGAAATGTGAGAAAAATGTGTTTTTTTAGTTAAAGTTTGAAGTTTGCAAGGGATTCTTGGCAAAACATCCTATTGAGAGCCACATGAGTCAACCCATCCTGGATTTCCCTAGATGTCTAGTTTTAAAAGGTTCACAGGTCTGCTAGTTTTTCCTAGCTTCGGGCTGAGCTAAGGCCCAAAATCCACAGCTAGGCACTTTACAAAAAAATGGCCAATTTTCAGTGGAAAAATGTGTTCATGTTGCGTTTTGGGGCATTTACTGTCATGGGTTCTACCGTACCCACACAAATGGGGTACCATTTTTATCAAGAGGCTTAGAGGAACACAGAAAAGTAGAACAGGTGTTATTACCAATTGTATTTCTCTGCATTTGTGCCTTCCAAATGTGAGCTAGGGTGTGAAAAAGAAGACAGTTTGAGAAATGCCCTCTAATTCACATGCTAGTATTTGTTCCCACAAAGTCGGAGATGTGCAAATAACCACTGCTTCCATATCTTGTACCCATCTCAGAAATACATAGGTTTCCTTTATATCTATTTTTCAGACTACGTCACTCCACACCACTCTGCTTCACACTATGCCACTCCACTCTACGCCATTTCACTCTACTCTATGCCACACAACAGCACTTTACTCCACTCTTCTCTATGCCACGACCCTCTACTCCATTCTATGATATTTCACTATACAATACTCTACGCTATTTTACTCTGTGACACTGTACTCTATGACACACTACTTCATGGCACTCCGCTCTGTGACACTCTATGTCACTCTACTCTACGACTCTACTTCATTTTACCCCTCTCCACTCTTCAAAACTCCATGACACCGTATGACACTCTACTCTACGCCACACCACTCTATGATACTCTACTCTATTCCAGTCTATGATTCTCTATTCCATGTCATTCTATTCCACGTCACGCCACTCTATGCCACTCCACTCTATGACACTATACTCCACTCTATGCCCCTTCACTCTATGGCATTCTATTCTACTCCATTTATACCACTCCACTCCTCTCTATAAAATATACTCCACTCCACTCTTCACCACTCCACTCTACGACACTCCACTCTACTCCACTCTGTGCCACCCCATTCCACGTCACTCCACTCAATGTCCACTCTACTCCACTCTGTGCCACTCCATTCCATGCCACTCCACTCCATGCCACTTTTCTCTATACCACTAACTTTTAGCCACGCTGTATACCAGTCACGCCGGTGTACAACATGGCTAAAACACATTGGCAAAGCCAATAACTCTTGCATAGGAGACAGCTATTGGCATTGCCAATGCATGTTATTATTGCCCACATTGTACTTGCATATAAAAAAACAAGTTATTAGTCTAAGGTTTAATACATTTTTCACTATTTGTGCAGTGATGTAGACATTGCAATGCACCTGAATCTACATATAACATGTTGCGTACCCGTACACCACATTGCAATTATGTTTGTCACTAAAATAGTTATTGTCATACTGAGGATTGAGGATTGAGTTGTGTAATGACGCCGATGTAGAAGTGCCAGGACCAAACGGGTCAGGCACTAGGACCGGCCTGAGTGGGGACCAGGGCGGGCGGAAAGGGAGGAGCAGAGGGCTAGGAACGGCAGTTAGCCGTTAGCCCTGGATGAAGAGAGAGGCTAATAAAGGAGCTGACTAGCAAGATCCTGTGTCCGTGTCTTTTGTATCCCCGGGGATACTACAAGCTGTGCCAAAGAAGCTTAAATACGCATCATTAACCCAAGTTGATATTAACAGAACTCTCTGCCAAAATCATCACCAAATTTCAGAGCACTCAAAGTTATGATCCAAATTTACTCCACCCATCCTGACAACATGTAAAGAACACACGCTTGCACACATCCCAAATTATACAATAAGCTGGGAGACTGGACTAATCTTTTCAGGGAGAGCAGGTAGGCAGTCTCTCCACTTGGGGTGCAGGTTAGACAGCCTGTACCCCTGAAATATAATCCGCTATCCCTATCACCAGTCGCATCATGGTCAGGGTATATGTCAGAAAATTGGTGCCTAAAATATTGTCAGACAAAAACATCATGTCCCAAATATAAGTTCCAAAAATATAGTCCCACTGTTAAGATTTTCTATTATTATTTCCAATGGAGTGATATTTTTGTAAACAGCAGTTAAGACATGAGGGACGATGTACTAAATCATTTTGCAGTTGCAAACCCTGTGATTGCAACACAAAATTTCCATTCCCCTTTACAAATGATTTATCACCTCCCTTGAGAAGTTGGTAACTTTTCAATGGTTTGTGAACAAAATTACGCCTTTAATACATCTTATTTTGATTTGAAGTTGGGGGACACACCTCTTTTTAAATGCCATCCTAACTACAATTCGAAAGGAGCCATAAAACTCTGTTTGCAACGCAACCTACTTGTACATAGGTCGCATCACAAAATTACAATTAGCAAAAAGTTGGCGCACAATTAGCATCCATGTTTACCATCTGTCTGTTAGTAAATGGGGCTGATGATATTTATGTCACATGATTTTCTGACAATGATATTTTAGTACAATACCCACACCCTAATATCAATAGCCAGCCTCCTTGCTCGTGTTTACATTGTAGCTATACCGCCTCCTCTTAGCAGATCTAGGCTCTTCTGTCAAGAGCTTCTGGAGAAAAGGGAGACCTCTACCGGTTGGCCTGCAGACTTTTGAGACCACTGCAGTCAAAACAATTAAGTATTTCAGATAAAGGGACAGGACATTTTGGCAGAACTTTTTCAAACCATGCAGAGAAGTTTGCCCCACAGTCTCTGCTACAGAAGAGGTGTTTTGCTCATACTTCCTGCAGTCTCATCTTTGATGGCTTCTCCCGAGGTAGTCACACTTTCCCAATCCTGAAATCCTACCTTTAATAACCTCTTGCTTTGCCCCTAAGAACCTCTAAAAAGAAATGCATTTTATGGTTCAGTGTGCTGAGGAGATGTGGTTGAGAGCAACAAACAACAGAAACAAGGGAAACTATTTCATCAGAGTAGTCTTTACATCAACTTTGAGCCCTGAAAGTTGCCAGGAATTGAATCCTTTACATTCAATTCCTGTCAGCTTTCAGAAATCCTTTAGGTCCTGCTTTCCTGACAGCTATTAGCTATCTATAGGTGAAAGCCTCTTGTGGACCACACCAAGACCTTACAGTGGGCTTAAAGCTTGCCATTGGTTGGTTTAATTGTCATTCTTATATACTTGCTTCTTATTTGATGGTTTAGACTTCTTCTTGTGCTTATCTCTTCTCTGGAACATTGCTTTTCATAGTGCCGATATAGGCAACCCTCCCCACCCATGATAAACATGGCATGCATTGCAATAAATAATCAGGAAAAACAAGTTTGTTGGAAACATTTAGCTGCAGGTTTATTCCATACAAAAGTATGCCAACGTGATGGGTTAACTTACGGGAGATCCAAGGGCAGGCAGCGGTGACTTACCTAAACTGCCCTGCCCGCCTGAAGAGCTAAAATGCACCAACCCACTGGGTGCTACCAGATATGTGGGGATTATCCCCCTTGAATACTGTGAACCACCCGTCCACCACTTTACTCATGCCTTTATAAGGGCGAAGCATTACAAGGCAAGCTCCCGGTTGCTCAGGCTTACAACCGCCAAAAAGACTAGCGGGGCGCCGACGATTTTCATCCAGGGTCCTGCCGTAAAGACTCCTGGGGTTTGGCACAGCCACCCCTATTGTGCTCCTGAAGGGGTACCCTTCCGTACCATTTCGCCTCCGGATCACCCTGTAACTCCGCCTGCGACACAAATTATCACATTAACCAGTCCATACCTAGCCGTCCTCATCAGCCAACATGACGACTATGTGGTAGGGAGGGAGAAGGTATGACTAGATGACAAAGAGGGAGGCCTGCTGGCCGGGGGCAGGTATAAATACTTCGTCCCCACCGCCGTGCACTGGAAGGGATGCGGCCCGGCGCCGGGCTTGGGGACTCCTCCCCGCGTCCCCACAACTAGAGAAGTGGTGGTGTGGCTAATGTGGAACTAGGTGGCCGCCCTTTTGAGAAGGCACCCTGCGTGTGCCGCAGGTAGTCTCATAGTCATTTTGATTAGCTAACTTGTATTTAGAGAACTACCTTTATTTGACTTTAGGCATTGCATTAGATGCACGTTTTTTCTAGGCCTTTCCATCATGTGTTGCTTCTCCCCCCAAAATATGCCCTCATTCTGTATCGCTCTCCCTAGCTCCACGTCTCTCTATCTTGTGTGTTGCTTTTCCGTTTGATGTCCACCTGCCACCATAGGTGCTCCGTGTTCCTTCCTTCACCCTACCCTAGCTTTACTTTTTTTCTTTTTAGTTAATCCCCTTCTCATACATTGCTGCCACCTTCATCTCCCCCCACACGTCTCGCAGTCCTTAAGTTGCTTTTTTTCAATTTTCTTTAAAATAACTATTAGGGGTGGCTGGTAACTCCCTTGTGCTGGGGCAGGTGGTGGGTCACTCCGCTTCCAGAAATGTGCTTTTGTGAAAAGTGAAAATGCATTTTGTATTTACTGCACCAAATGGCGTATACAATCTTAAAACGGTAGGAACAAAAATGGCCACGTCTTCCAGTAGATGCACGCCTGCATGGCGATGCATGCCCATGCATGCGAAATGTATGTATGTATGTATATGTAGTTATTTGTAGATCGCACACCTATCTTGAGACCAATGGAGCGCTGAACAGAGGGCACGGCCCTAGGGAAGCTACAGATATGGGAATCAAGACAGAATAGACATACACGCGCGTCATTTCGTCTTTTTTCTTTTACGTTGTTTTTGTTGTTGTTGTTTTTGGCCAATGCTTTACAGCAATTGGCTAAAGCACTGACAAAGCCAATGGGCCACGAGTGCGAGACCTGTTTGCTGTGTCCGTGCTCTTCCTCTTGGCTCCAATCGTGCAGTATTAAAGCCGCGAAGAACAAGCGCCCGTGCTGTTAAATGTCAGAGACCCACATGAATCCAAGCTAGGACTATGGTCCGTTTGCGCTAATAAATGTTTCCCTTTTCAGATTGTTGCACCGCGAGCTTTAGCTATTATATCGGGAAATTTGTTCCAAGGATCTGCCCTCTGGGTATAAAAGGTGTATTAGTCTTCAGCGGAAATGCAGGCACTTGTCGATCGATCTTCATAAGACCTGCCACTGTGAGCCTCTTGCCTCCTACTTTAAAAAAATGCATGCGATACATTTTTCTTCAAAATGTACTCTTCAGAACCTCTACGTTTTTTTCGTTTAGTTGAAAGCTTCTTCGCCTACGCCTTTTCATTGGATTGAAACACTTTCTATAAATACATTTTACATCAGATAGCCACTTGAAAGTAGTATAGTGTCAACTTACTTAAGGAATTACTGGGCATATTAACAAGGAACAGGGAAAATTAACGCTAAAGGCGCTTAGCGTTAATTTTTTTAACGCCCGCTATCGCTGGATAATATCGCCTGGTTATCGCGTTATTAACAACGCTAACCGCCTAGGCGATAAAAAATCCAGTGATAGCGGCATTTTGGGAGGTTATCGCTGGTAATGCAGCGATAAAGCTACAAGGATAGGGATATCCTTGTTGATAGCCCATGGTGGATTTAGGCATGTAATCCACCTCCCATTGGATTACATGGCTAAATCTGAAAATTAGCAGACGTAAAAAAGCAGCGTTAACCGTGGTTAGCGCTGCTTTTTTGTCTCTAACAGGGGTAGCGTGAAACTTGATAATAGGAGAAATGTCGCTTAGCGACATTTCTCCTATTATTTGGCTCTGGAACGCCCACTTTGCATCTCATTAGAGATGCAAAGAGAATCGTAGTGAAAAAGGGTGCTAACATGCGATTTTGCATGTTAGCACACTGTTGTTGATAGGGCGATATTTTTATCTCCGCTTCTTTGGCTTTTAAAGCCCAAAAAGCGTTGATAAAGCCCTTGTTAATATGCCCCTTAGCTTTTATTACAGGCGGGAGACTAGCATGTATCTTTAATTGTCATCGCACGGTAATTGCATTTATAGAGTGCTTCCGTCATACACCTACTGTGGAGTACCTAAGCGCACTACTGGAGAAGTAACACTCTACACAGCGGGAGAGGGCTTGCTTAGAAGAGTGTCGGCCTTGCCACCATCCTATGGCATGCGTGGGGAGTGTTATTGTGTTGTGCGAGAGTGCTCGTAATCGGTCGCACTGCTTAGTGGTATGAGTAAGTGAGAGCTATAGGCCTTCTGTTATGACATACTCTCCAAGCCCCATATCGATTTCATGGTGATTACTGAAGATATTTCAATCCACCTCTTGGTCTTTATAGAGCAGCTAGGCCGTTCACATTATAGGTCTTGTGGGTCTGGGGAGGAGAGGGATGGGTCATAGAGAGGACAATAAACAGAGGAGAGAGAGTCGCCTGTACCGGTGCTCAGCAGTTATCCCCTATAGCAGTTATACTTAACCTGTGGCGCGGAGATCCTAGCGGGTACGCAAAACCTACTCAAGGGATCCAAGACATCTTAGAAAATTACATTTTATTAACAGATTAATAAAGTATATATAAATTAAGAAGCAAAATGTAATCTGAACATTTTAAAACATTCTGCAAACGTGAAAGAAATTGGAATTGGAGGCTGAAAATTAAGTTAGATGCTCAGATTGACTTGTGGGAGCAGTGTAAGTGAAAGAAACGGAATATAGTATGGACGCTGAGTGGCCTCCATTGTACTTTCCCATTAAAATTAAAAAAATTGATTTCTTTTTATATTTCTTTGCGAATTAAATAAAATATTTATTCATTTATCTATTTGTTTGAGGACAGCTTTTTTCGCTATTTTTGTTTGTATTGTTTTGCAGTTCAAATCATCCAAAATGCCTATGAAGAGGTCCCCGGCTTCCAGTAATGGTTCAGTGGGTGTCCCTGGAATCTAATCAGGGGTGGCTCCTGCATGTGGGCGGAGGAGCGTCGCCCCACTGCTTTCTCGCAGAGTGAGAAGCAGAAGCATAAAGCGGAAACATAAAATGGTATTATAAATACCATTTTATGTTTCTGCTTCACACACTGCGAGAAAGCAGAAGGGGTTTGGATGAGGGCGGGCGGGTGGGCGGTCCTGAAATAGGACAGGGGAGGAGTGGCTAGCCCAATCCTGTGGGCCCTGACTGTTTGGTCGGCCCCCTGGGGCCGACCAAACCAGGCATGCGCACTTTCCCTTTTCTCCATGTAGTCTGCATGAAGAAAATGTCCACCACATAGGCGTCTGGCTGAGCCATCCCCACCATACACAACACTGCCATTGCAGCATTGTGATTGGCTTAGGGGAGGGGAGGAAGGCTGCCTGTCTCCTGTTCCTGCGAGGGAGGAAAGCAGGAGCAGACCCAGCAATGAACATGCGGGACCCGGGAAATGTAAGTTTTATGCATATATTATTTAATTATTTAAAAAACCCCTCCCCACGTGACCCCCCTTCTCTTGCGACACCCCCCGCTCCCCTCCCGCACCACGACCCGTGCCTGCCTTCCCACCCTTGAACCATGTCGGCAGCGACTGAATCTAATCATGATTTAGTGGGGATTTCCCAGGTTCCAGTAATGATTAAGAGGGGGTCCACAGAAGACAAAAAGGTAAAAACCACTGCCCTAAATGATTACTCCTTTCCTGTGTCTGGTTTTGATAATGGTGAGGGATGTTGGCGGGGCCTGACAGAATGGTTCTTACTAAAGTCCTCCAGGATTCATTAAGCGCCAGTATGTGGATGCCTGGTTTTGACCTGTCCTTCCTGTTTCCTTTCCCTCACTTGAGAAATTCCTGAATCTGCGCTTACTACACATCAATAAAGTGAACGTGTTTGAAGACGCTATGCTGCACTATTTGTTTTGTATTGTCTTGACAGATCTCTTCACTCCCTGGGTGCTCGTGCTTTTCAGCAACAAGTGGCTTGGTTTTGGTGGATTGATGGGTTTCTCTAACACTATAAGCACGACTGGATGGTCAAGATGCACCTTCAGGGTGCTTATCTATCTGTGCCCATTCACCCAAATCACAGGAAATTTCTTCAATTCCAATGGCAAGGACAAACCTTTCATTTTTCCTCTCTCCTCGTTGGTCTCTCTTCAGCCCAGTGGTGTTTTACCAAACTGATTAAACCAGTTGTAGCATTCTGCCAAGCTCAAGGCATCAGATTGGCAATATACATAGAAGATATTCTCATAATGGGTCAGTGCATTCATTCTCTGCAATAACAGATCCAAATTACATGATAACTTCTTTCAGATCTAGGTTACCTCATCAACACAGAAAGTCCATACTAGTTCTACCAAAACAGATAGAATTTCTTGGGTTTTCTAATAAATTCTTCCTCCGCAACTCTGCATCTGCCTTCAGCAAAAGTAAAGAACATTAAATCTGAAATAAATCAAAGTCTTCCCAAGTCTGCCATTCCTCTCAGAACTCTGGCGAGAATAGTGGGGCTTCTCTCATCTACCATTCAGGCAATCTTTCCAGACCCTCTTCATTATCGGGCCTTTCGAAGATGAAAGATTCACCACTTACACAGAGGCCTAGCGTATACAGTCTCCGTAAACTTAGATACAGAATCCCAGTGATCCAGCGGGTTACCAACCTCAGGTACTCATTTACTATACATTCACTTGGGCCCATAAACACACTCATTCACGTAGGCTAGTAAATACCGCTGGGGTCAATTTATTGTGCTAATACCTGTAAGACGAATTTTGTCTGATTATATCTTACCAAACCTCTTGATCCAATGTATTTTCTTCTGGTCAATGGACCATTTAGTTAGCTGAATAGGTAAAACATTACATATATTAACTTTTATTAAATAACCACGGACTCAGGAGAGTTTTAAAATGTTTATCTAATAAAATTCATGTGAGCCAAGAACCATAAAATAGTTAGAACACCGTCTTTGACAAGGAGAGGAAAAGAAAAATAATTCAATCAGAATAATAGTTAAACAAAATTATTATGATGACAGAACCTGTGTAGGGGGAAAAAGAGAGAGCAATACATTGACATGCTACACATAGTTATATTTACCTACTATGGTGTGGAAACCATCCCCTTGGCCAAGGAATTGGGAAAAGCCCCCTGGGACAGATCAGGCGACCAAAGCTCAGAACAGGATTCAGGACAGGACTGATGACCTCTTCTAGATACGACGCCTGCGCCGCACCCCTCTCTGACGCTATTTTCCTCCTCAATTCTTCCGCGATGTTCTCTAATTATGTGCCTCCTCGATTCTTCCGTGATGTTCTCTAATTAGGAGCCTCCTCGATTCTTCCGCAATGTTCTCTAATTAATTCGCTCAAAAGTTCTAAGTCTGGATTTGGATCTTCTTAAGTATTTTCTCAAATTTCGGACAGCATCTCAGTCTCTCAGCATTATCCGTCTCTCTGTGGTTGACTAATCTAACTAAACTACCTCAATTATACATTGCTAATGGCACGTACCACCCCTGAATGTTTCAAATTTACGAAACTCCTAACTCTGATTGGACAAGGAAAGGGGAGATGATCATCACACCATGCTAAGTTTAATATTATTCTTTCAGCTTACTGTTCTATGTTCCCTCCCCTTAATTTACTTTCCCATGCTTTATTTCCCACCCGTATTCACAAGTTAATCAATACAATGTATGCAGTTTTATTAAGATTTCTTCCGTTCTCAGGACATCATGCTTGTTCTCAGGACAAGTTTCTTTTCTCTATTTTGGATGACGTTCAAGGCTTTGCTCCATGGCTCCTGGGTAATTTTGTCTGCGCATGCGAAGTGGTCATGTGATGCGCTAGTTCAGTCCTGCACAGAGGCCCAAATACGAATAGTAGAGAGGTCAAAGACAAAGAATATTAAAATCAAAAATAAATGATTTCACTGTATACCACTTATCTCTACTCTATTTCCGTTTACTTATATAAATCTTACGCATTAGCATTTTAGTAAATTTAAATGGTTTTAGTTTCAGCAAAGCATGCGTATTATCATGTGAGTTTCAAGCGGACATTTTAAGAGCAACTGCGCAGCTGCAAAGTTTTCCCTCCAAGCGATAGTACGTCATGCTGTGTAGATGCGGTAGACGCATGCGCAATGCAGAATCCCGTGTTTAGCGGCCATTTTAGAGACACACGGGTTACTTGTTAGTAATACACATATGCAAGCTTCCTCTAGATTTTGTGTGCGGTTTTTCTGGTGCGTTATTAGTTTTTACTAACACAATTATTACGGTATTATAAGTTATTTGAGAGGATTGCTTCCGAGCAAGTCTCTTTTATACGAGTCCTTGCTCCATCAATCGCCTCTCTGATGGCATTTTATGCCATCACTAAATTTACCATCACTAAATCAGATGCCAACTTTAGCACATCTCAATTTCTTCTTCAACTTTCTCATTGTTTTTCTTTGCATTTCTGTACTGTAGACCCTTCATTCTTTTATATATATTTCCTTTCAGTTCTTCAAGTTGCATCTCTTCATACTTTCTTTTCTTACTCCTTTCATTTACTTCATACCCCTTTCTTTTCTTACAGCATTTGAACCATGTCATTATTGCTAGGACTAATAGTGTTATTCCTAAAATGGGCAATATGATTTGCCCTATTATGCTTTTGCCTATGTTAGAAAACCAGCTCCCTACTGTAGAAATACTATTTGTTAGTTTCTTCCATACACTATCAACTTCCAGTGGTTTTAATTATTTTTCCAATTTTGTGATGTTTTTAATATATCTCCCAATTTCAACACTTTTATCAGGTATATAGGTGCAACAATGTTGCGCCTTCAGCATTTAACAGACTCTGCCCTCTTTTGCCAATAATATATCAAGAGCAAGTCGATTTTGCAAAATCAAAGATCTGATCGCGACCATTTCCGTATTGATCACCAATAACTCTCCAGCAGTGTCAGTAGATAACCGATCCACTACTGTTGACAGGGGATCCTGAGGAAGTCAAGAAATCCCTCGGCATCCAAAGTTGGCCAAAATCGTGCACAACCCCGTAACCATATTGACTATCCGTATAAATGGTTACTTTCCAATTTTGCATGCTTTATTCAAAGCCACCAATTTGTGCAGATTTGACTCCTGGCAAATAGGATGCTTTAACTATTCCAGCCAATGTACATACCGCATAAGCAGCACTCAGCCCTCCCTCCTCATGGCGCATACACGAGTCATCTACGAACAACTCATGTTCTGCATTTTTCAGGGGTTCTTCTTGTATGTCTGGACGGGGCTTAGTACAAAGTTCCATCACATCCAGACAATCGTGTTCAACTTCATCCTTCACTTCTTCTCCATATGCGTCTGGTAATAAAGTAGCAGGATTTAACACTGTACATCTGACTATTTCCACGTTCTCAGCACCTAAGATTATTCTCTCGAGTTTCGACATTCGACTAGGAGTGAGATATTGAGTTTGAGTTCTTGTTAATAGAATCTCCACTGATTAAGGGACGAGCACTTTTACTGGATGTCCCATCACAATTGACTCACTTTGTTCTAGGCTTGTACAGGTGGTGGTTACTGCTGTTAAACAACCAGGTAAAGCTGAAGCTACAGGGTCTAGAGTAGTGGAGAAATATGCCACCGGTTGTCGCATCAGACCATGTATTTGAGTTAAAACCGAGAGTGCACAACTATTCCTCTCACAACAGAACAGTGTGAATTCCTTTGTATAATCCGTCATTCCTAATGCTGGGGCATCACATAGACATTTTCGTAATTTCACAAATTCTTCCATACTTTCATCATCCCATTCTATTGGGTCTTTTGCTCGTTTCTTGGTCACTTGTATTAGGGATTTGGCCAATATGGAAAACCCTACAATCCACTGCCTACAGTATCCTACAACTCCAAGGAACATTCTAATTTCTCTCTGGGTTTGCGGCAATTTCATTCGTCTTATTATTTGTATTCTTTCAGACGTCACTCTCCTTATTCCACGTTCTATTTGGTGTCCAAGATATTTGACTCTGGTTTGACAAAACTGTAATTTTTCTGGGGACACTTTATGCCCACCTTCAGCCAAATGGTTCAATAAGGCAATTGAATCAGTAACACAGTCATCTCTTGTTTTGGATGCGACTAGTAAGTCGTCAGTATACTGCACTAACACTAACTCTCTGGGTAACACTAAGGTTTCTAGGCACCTTTTCAGTATCTGATTGAAAATTGAAGGACTTTCAGTGTACCCTTGAGGAACGTGATTTCAAAGTAAAATACGATCCTCAAACTTAAATGAGAAAAGATATTTGCTGTCTGGGTGTAGTAGGATAGAGAAAAAGGCGTGGCATAGATCAATTACAGTGAACCATCCTGCCTTCCAGGGTATCTGGTACAGAATCACAGCTGGGTTGGGCACTACGGGCCACAAGTCACAACAATTTTATTAACCTTTCTCAGGTCCTGAACAATCCTATATTTTCTGCTCCGTTTCTTTATGCCAATTATATGTGAATTACAGGGACTGCTCATTATTTCTTCTAAAATGCCTTTTCCGATCATTCGATCTATTTCTGCTGCAACACCAGCCTTAACTTCAGGACTCATCTTGTATTGTCGAGTGTTTGGGTAATCTGCACCTTCCTTTACAGTTACTTTTACTGGGTCTATATTTGCCAGTAATCCTAAATCTTTTCCTGAAAAATCCCACACATTTGGATTTACTGTTGTTTTAACCTCATCTGGTAAGTCATCTTCAGTCATCATTAAATACATCTCATCTATCTCTGTACCTTGTTTAGCTAACATACATTTATAGACTCCGTCTTCATCTGGGGTTTGAATTGCAACACCGTCCGGTGTGCAGAATATCGTGCAGTTCATTTTACACAGTAAAACTCTTCCTAATAAATTTACAGGACTGGAGTCACATACTACAAATGTGTGCATATCCCTAAAATTACCAATACGTACCTCCATGGGTTCTGTAATAGGGGTCCTAATCTGTTTATTGGAAACGCACACTACTTGGATTGCTTATCCCGAGAGGGGTAGGTTAGGAATGTCTGCTGTTCTCACAGTAGAATGGGTAGCACCATTGTCCAATAAGAAAGTAATATCCTTCCCTTCTACTTTACCATCAACATATGGACCTGACTGATCTACCGGTAAGGAAGCGCCAAGTACGCACTCCTTTTCTTCCCCTCTCAGGCACCGTCATTGGTCGCAGTCATCGAAATAAGAGTCCTGTAAAAGAAATTGCGAGGTTACAGAATTTTTCTTACCACATCCTCCTTGAAATCCGGTGTCCACACTGTACTTGGACTGGTTCACAAAATTTGGCATAGGGGCAGATGGCAACTGACTCTGTAGATTTACAACCTGCTGCGGTTGATTCATTATCCCCTCATTCTGCGTCTGTGGATTTAAATTTTGATTTGGGCCATTATTGTTCTGTATAATTTTACACTCGTTTATCCAATGCCCTAATTTCTAATGGTCTATAAATCAATAGGTACCACAATTTCAAACAGACCCTCCAAATCCTTCAACAATACTTCAGAAACTTTCACAAATCTTTCAACTTGCCGATACCACTCAACTGGCTTCTCTCTTAACTTCGGAATATCATTCGTAAAGGATAAAATATCCTGTCTAGTCCATAGTACATGTACATATCCTCCTCCTGGTACCACCCTCATAGGACATAATCTTTCTACCTTTCCTGTTTCTTTCATTACAAATTCAGAAGTAGTTCGATTAGCATCAGCTTCTTCTCTTTTTCGCATCCATCTAGCTTCCCATTTGTCTAAATCACCCCATTTATGTAAAATAGTCATCAACTCTTTAACCTGTAACTTTCTTCCAGACATATTCATATTTTCTAGGTCTTTATCACTGAATTCTGCTCCGTATGGTTTTTGTAGTACTTTGGATTTGCTTATTTCAACTCCCATTTCAGAAGCTAAGTCTGTCAATTTCCCATGCAATATTTTTGTATTTCGGGTGATACTTCTGAAGATAAACAATAATTCTTCTTCATTGTAAGTGTTCAACCTGTCTAACCCTACATTCCCAGCTATCATTTCCTCTAGTTCCACTTTTAATTTGTAGATATCTAATATTTTTATTGGTGATTTTGGCTTGTCTATTCCTTGTGCCCATCTCTCTACTTCTTCTGGGGTTACCCTTGTGGCATTCTTAACTCGTGTGGCTGATTCTATTTGTACCTCCTTCGAACAACTAGGTGTAACTCTTCTCGGGGTTTCATTTATCTGACCGCTTATCGGTAAATCCATTAATGATATTACCAACTCACATTTACTACCTTGATCATCAATGATTAAGTTCTCTTTTCTGGGTTCAATTGTAGGTGTGGACATGAGTGGGGGTTTGTGAGTAATTGCCTTATCACCAAACAATGGAACCACTGGACCTATAGTCACAGGTATAGTTAGGGCTTCAGGGTGAGTACTTAGTTGGGTTATTTTCTGTATCAACTCCTCTCTATTCTTGTTTACTGCCTCTCTTTCTTTTTCTTGCAGCACTCTTCCGTTTGTTGTGTCATGTATAATTCGGAGAACTAATGGTGTTCCTAAGACCGGAGCACTTGGAGTAGTTTTGCTCTGTTCCTCCTGGTAAGGCAGAGGGTTTTTCATTAAAATGTCCTCCAAGAAATTATCTTCTGATTCTCCACTACCTGTCATCGTTAAATGCCTGGTCTTCTCTGTGCATTTACCTCTTGAATGTCCCTCAGACATTAGTACAGGATATAATCCTTCAGCTACCATCGCTTGTCTCCACTGTTTCATCTAACTATCTCGAGTTTCACGCTTCAACCTGGGATAATATCCACTAAGGTTCCTGCTACTTCTGGATCTGTCGTGCTCAAATGCTTTAGTCTCCCATTCCTCTAAAGCTTCATATTGGGTTACTCTTGGTCGGGGCTCTAATTCATTAATTTTTATTCTCAGGTTATGCAGAATCCTCCCATTAAATGTGCCATGTTCTGGGAAAGCTAGCACTCCATCTTCTTTTGTGTATTCTATCCAATTTTCCAACCATACACATGTATGATAGCCTCGCTCCATCATCATGTATGATGCAGGCGTTTTCGGGGGAGGAATACGAATTCCCTCTCTAGTCTTAACATCTTTCTCTTTTCTCCATACATTTTTGGTATCGATCTTTTTATATACTGTTCTCGGACAAAACCTAAATACCTTCTATCAGGTCGATTCCCTATCAATGTTTGTTTGTGTTTCCACATACAAATCGCACTGTCTATTATTATTGTAGAGTCTATTCTGCTAGCCAATCGCTTTTACTCTACTGACCAACCAATACTTGAGTGGCTTTTATTCCTTTAACCAATCAGATTTTATTTTACACTATGCACTTAGCCAATACTAGCGCAGCTTTCCAGCAACGTCAGTATCACTCTTTACTACTGACCCCTCCTTTACAATTTCGCGTAAGTCACACACCCGCTGTTCCAACCAATCCCAGCACAGCTCTTTGTGACGTCAGTGTAGCACCTTCGACTGACCCCTCCTTTGCAAGGTAACACAAAACTTATTTTCCTTTCAATTTTCATACAAATTCATTAGTTGACAACGTAAAAACATTCGCTACACTGTTTGTTAACTTAAATCAGAAAATCGCTTCACATTTACTGCAAGTAAACTATTCCGCTTACTCTTCACACACTACGAGTTAAACCTTTCCGCTTACTCTTAACTCAAGCACCGATGAACCTGCTACTCCTTCGGTACTACCCTTTTTAGGTGATATAGGACCAAAGTTTCACCAGCGAACTTCTTTGCTATCAATCACTCTCACTTTTATACTAAAATAGTCCCTAATTCAACACTGTCTGCCTTGCATAGCCCTTCAGTGCTATCTTCTGCAAACGAGCAACCTCACTGCAGTGTGGTTTCCATTCACCACCCGCTATTCAATATTCCCGGGAATTTCCAGACAACATAAAACAAGTACAAACGGGTAAGTTAATACATAACCAATAATTCAAATTCGACTTAACACCTAACTAGCTAATAAATTAAACCATAGCTCTGCTACCAAGAAAAACTGATCCAGCGGGTTACCAACCTCAGGTACTAATTTACTATACATTCACTTGGGCCCATAAACACACTCATTCATGTAGGCTAATAAATACCGCTGGGACCAATTTTATCTGATTATATCTTACCAAACCTCTTGATCCAATGTATTTTCCTGTGGTCAATGGACCATTTAGTTAGCTGAATAGGTGAAACATTACATATAAATAACCTGTATTAAATAACCACGGGCTCAGAGAGTTTTAAAATGTTTATCTAATAAAATTCATGTGAGCCAAGAACCATAATACAGTTAGAACACTGTCTTTGACAAGGATAGGAAGAGAAAATTAATTCAATCAGAATAATAGTTAAACAAAATTATTACGATTACAGAACCTGTGTAGGGGGAAAAAGAGAGAGCAATACATTGACATACTACACAGAGTTATATTTACCTAGTATGGTGTGGAAACCAACCACTTGGCAAAGGAATTGGAAAAAGCCCCCTGGGACAGATAAGGCGACCAAAGCTCAGGACGGGATTTAGGACAGGGCTGATGACCTCTTCTAGATACGGCGCCTGCGCCGCACCCCTCTCTCTTCTTCAGCATTTTCTCAAATTTCAAACAACATCTCAGTCTCTCAGAATTCTCTGTCTCTCTGTGGTTGACTAATCTAACTAAACTATCTCTATTATACCTTTCTAATGGCTTGTACCACCACTGAATGTTTCGAATTTACAAAACTCCTAACTCTGATTGGAAGGAAAGGGGAGATGATCATCACACCATGCTAAGTTTAATATTTTTCTTTAAGCTAATTGTTCTATGTTCCCTCCCCATAATTTACTTTCCCATGCTTTATTTCCCACCCATATTCACAAGTTAATCAATACAATGTATACAGTTTTATTAAAATTTCTTCCGTTCTCAGGACATCATGCTTGTTCTCAGGACATGTTTCTTTTCTCTATTTTGGATGACGTTCAAGGCTTTGCTCCATGGCTCCTGGGTAATTTTGTCTGCGCATGCGGAGTGGTCATGTGATGCGCTAGTTCAGTCCTGCACAGAGGCCCAAATACGAACTAGTAGAGAGGTCAAAGACAAAGAATATTAAAATCAAAAATAAATGATTTCACTGTATACCACTTATCTCTACTCTATTCCCGTTTACTTATATAAATCTTACGCATTAGCATTTTAGTAAACTTACATGGTTTTAGTTTCAGCAAAGCATGCGTATTATCATGTGAGTTTCAAGCGGACATTTTAACTGCGCAGCTGCAAAGTGTTGATTTGGGAAAAAGGGGGTGGTGATGGACAGAGTTTCTGAATGATGCAGAATACTCTTACCAAGTCAAGAGATCATGGTTTTAATCCATCACCGTTTTTTAGCTCACTGCACCATCCCAGCTCAGAACCTGGCTACATGCAAATTAGTCTGTACCTGTCCCAGTGCATGATGGGAACAGGGCAAACCAAACTACCAAGCCAATTCTTATACTGGGAAGGAAACAAGCTTCCGGGGACCGGTTTCTGGCATCACAGCCTTCGTCGGCCCGGCTTGCCTGAATCCTGATGGTGCAATGAGCAAGGACTCACGTCTGAGCATACCCTCCCACACTGAGTGTGGATAAAATCGATTTGGGAAAAAGGGGGTGGTGATGGACAGAGTTTCTGAATGATGCAGAATACTCTTACCAAGTCAAGAGATCATGGTTTTAATCCATCACCGTTTTTTAGCTCACTGCACCATCCCAGCTCAGAACCTGTCCCAGTGTATGATGGGAACAGGGCAAACCAAACTACCAAGCCAAATCTTATACTGGGAAGGAAACAAGCTTCCGGGGACCGGTTTCTGGCATCACAGCCTTCGTCGGCCCGGCTTGCCTGAATCCTGATGGTGCAATGAGCAAGGGACTCACGTCTGAGCATACCCTCCCACACTGAGTGTGGATAAAATCGATTTGGGAAAAAGGGGGTGGTGATGGACAGAGTTTCTGAATAATGCAGAATACTCTTACCAAGTCAAGAGATCATGGTTTTAATCCATCACCGTTTTTTAGCTCACTGCACCATCCCAGCTCAGAACCTGGCTACATGCAAATTAGTCTGTACCTGTCCCAGTGCATGATGGGAACAGGGCAAACCAAACTACCAAGCCAATTCTTATACTGGGAAGGAAACAAGCTTCCGGGGACCGGTTTCTGGCATCACAGCCTTCGTCGGCCCGGCTTGCCTGAATCCTGATGGTGCAATGAGCAAGGGACTCACGTCTGAGCATACCCTCCCACACTGAGTGTGGATAAAATCGATTTGGGAAAAAGGGGGTGGTGATGGACAGAGTTTCTGAATGATGCAGAATACTCTTACCAAGTCAAGAGATCATGGTTTTAATCCATCACCGTTTTTTAGCTCACTGCACCATCCCAGCTCAGAACCTGGCTACATGCAAATTAGTCTGTACCTGTCCCAGTGCATGATGGGAACAGGGCAAACCAAACTACAAAGCCAATTCTTATACTGGGAAGGAAACAAGCTTCCGGGGACCGGTTTCTGGCATCACAGCCTTCGTCGGCCCGGCTTGCCTGAATCCTGATGGTGCAATGAGCAAGGGACTCACGTCTGAGCATACCCTCCCACACTGAGTGTGGATAAAATCGATTTGGGAAAAAGGGGGTGGTGATGGACAGAGTTTCTGAATGATGCAGAATACTCTTACCAAGTCAAGAGATCATGGTTTTAATCCATCACCGTTTTTTAGCTCACTGCACCATCCCAGCTCAGAACCTGGCTACATGCAAATTAGTCTGTACCTGTCCCAGTGCATGATGGGAACAGGGCAAACCAAACTACCAAGCCAATTCTTATACTGGGAAGGAAACAAGCTTCCGGGGACCGGTTTCTGGCATCACAGCCTTCGTCGGCCCGGCTTGCCTGAATCCTGATGGTGCAATGAGCAAGGGACTCACGTCTGAGCATACCCTCCCACACTGAGTGTGGATAAAATCGATTTGGGAAAAAGGGGGTGGTGATGGACAGAGTTTCTGAATGATGCAGAATACTCTTACCAAGTCAAGAGATCATGGTTTTAATCCATCACCGTTTTTTAGCTCACTGCACCATCCCAGCTCAGAACCTGGCTACATGCAAATTAGTCTGTACCTGTCCCAGTGCATGATGGGAACAGGGCAAACCAAACTACCAAGCCAATTCTTATACTGGGAAGGAAACAAGCTTCCGGGGACCGGTTTCTGGCATCACAGCCTTCGTCGGCTCGGCTTGCCTGAATCCTGATGGTGCAATGAGCAAGGGACTCACGTCTGAGCATACCCTCCCACACTGAGTGTGGATAAAATCGATTTGGGAAAAAGGGGGTGGTGATGGACAGAGTTTCTGAATGATGCAGAATACTCTTACCAAGTCAAGAGATCATGGTTTTAATCCATCACCGTTTTTTAGCTCACTGCACCATCCCAGCTCAGAACCTGGCTACATGCAAATTAGTCTGTACCTGTCCCAGTGCAAGATGGGAACAGAGCAAACCAAACTACCAAGCCAATTCTTATACTGGGAAGGAAACAAGCTTCCGGGGACCGGTTTCTGGCATCACAGCCTTCGTCCGCCCGGCTTGCCTCAATCCTGATGGTGCAATGAGCAAGGGACTCACGTCTGAGCATCACAGCCTGTACCTGTCCTGGCTGGGACAGGTACAGACTAATTTGCATGTAGCCAGGTTCTGAGCTGGGATGGTGCAGTGAGCTAAAAAACGGTGATGGTTTAAAACCATGATCTCTTGACTTGGTAAGAGTATTCTGCATCATTCAGAAACTCTGTCCATCACCACCCCCTTTTTCCCAAATCGATTTTATCCACACTCAGTGTGGGAGGGTATGCTCAGACATGAGTCCCTTGCTCATTGCACCATCAGGATTCAGGCAAGCCGGGCCGACGAAGGCTGTGATGCTAGAAACCGGTCCCCGGAAGCTTGTTTCCTTCCCAGTATAAGAATTGGCTTGGTAGTTTGGTTTGCCCTGTTCCCATCATGCACTGGGACAGGTACAGACTAATTTGCATGTAGCCAGGTTCTGAGCTGGGATGGTGCAGTGAGCTAAAAAACGGTGATGGATTAAAACCATGATCTCTTGACTTGGTAAGAGTATTCTGCATCATTCAGTAACTCTGTCCATCACCACCCCCTTTTTCCCAAATCGATTTTATCCACACTCTGTGTGGGAGGGTATGCTCAGACGTGAGTCCCTTGCTCATTGCACCATCAGGATTCAGGCAAGCCGGGCGGACGAAGGCTGTGATGCCAGAAACCGGTCCCCGGAAGCTTGTTTCCTTCCCAGTATAAGAATTGGCTTGGTAGTTTGGTTTGCTCTGTTCCCATCTTGCACTGGGATAGGTACAGACTAATTTGCATGTAGCCAGGTTCTGAGCTGGGATGGTGCAGTGAGCTAAAAAACGGTGATGGATTAAAACCATGATCTCTTGACTTGGTAAGAGTATTCTGCATCATTCAGAAACTCTGTCCATCACCACCCCCTTTTTCCCAAATCAGCTGCAAAGTGTTCCCTCCAAGCAATAGTACGTCATACTGCGTAGATACGGTAGACGCATGCGCAATGCAGAATCCCGTGTTTAGCGGCCATTTTAGAGACACACGGGTTACTTGTTAGTAATACACATATGCAAGCTTCCCCTAGATTTTGTGTGCGGTTTTTCTGGTGCTTTATTAGTTTTTACGAACACAATTATTACGGTATTATAAGTTATTTGCTTCCGAGCAAGTCTCTTTTATGCAAGTCCTTGCTCCATCACCAGTTGGAACTTCAATAGTGGATAGACCACTTAGATGCCTGGAATGGCAGGCCAATCTTTGTGTTAGCCCCCCCAGTTCTTGTATTAGAATCAGATGTAAGCCTGATTGGTTGAGGTGCCCATTGTGACAAATCTTTACTGGAGGTACATGGTCTTGCGAGGAGTCCAGATTACTGTTGTTTAGAGATGCTTGCAGGTTCCTTTGCAATTGAACGCCTTGTAAAAAACAGGATTTGTTGCTCCATCCCTCTTTGTATGAACAACATATCCGCAGTACGGCACAAAATCCAAACCTTTGGCAGAACTATCAAAACGTTTCTGGGAATTCTGTCTCTTCAGCAAAATTTCAATACGCGCAGAATACTTATCAGGGGACCAAAATTCTGTGGCAGACTGGCACTCCTGTTACCTTCAAGACTCAAGTGATTGGAAACTTGATCCTTCAGTGTTCAAGTCTTTAATTCGCAAATGGAGGACTTTCCACATAGACTTTTTCAACTCCAGAGGAAAACACCAACTCCCTCTATTCTTCAATTGGCGCCCATATTCCTTGGCATTACTCTCAGATACTTTTTTACAGGACTAGTTACATTTGGTAAATTATGCCTTTCCTCCTTTCATCATGACAAACAGAGTATTGGCTCAAGTCAGACGCCAACAAGCTATCCTTGTCCTAGTGGCTGCCTTTTAGCAATTTCAAGTTTGGTTCCCTTCTGTACAGGGATTGACTTCCATGTTCTACTCCTGTCCTTTCCCAACCTCCTCCTCGACCCTTCAGGCAGTCTGCACAATCTGGTTTTAGACAAATTCCTCTTGCTTACAGCATGGATATTTGGCAGGTCAACTGAATCTGCACCTTTTCATTTTTTGGCCAGAGGCTTCAGAATACTTCGACGAATCCTGAGCCACAGGAACAATCAAGGCATATATATAAGCCTGGTTTTTATGGTCAAGCTGGTGTGTGGGAAAAGGTATCAATCCCCTTTCATCAGATATAGTATATATTGTTCATTTTCTCCCACCTGAAGCCAGTAATGGAAAAGCATACCGTACCATAAATCTTTACAGATCTGCCATTTCCATCAACCATCCCTACATCAGCGGAAAACCAGTTGGAGAACATCCAGTCATTTGTCATCTTTTAAAGGGAGACATTTGTAGTAATCCTTCTGCTCCAAAATACAGTACATTATAGGATGTGAATGTTGTTTTAAATTTGTTTCTGTCATGGCTGGATAATGATGCACTATCTCTAAAAAATGTATCTGGTAAGCTTAACATATTATTGTGCCTTATTGCTGATAAACGATTGTCAGATGTTAGACCATTGGACATTACCTGTAGACAATTTACTCCTACAGGTGTACTTTTTACAATCTGCAAACGTACAAAAACTAACTTTTGTATTTTATTCATATGTTCCTGATCATCCCAAACTTTGGGCCCGATTCACAGAACTAACTTAAGACAAAATCTTAAACTTACTACCATTTTGGTATTCACAGAAGGCACTTACTCATTTTGGTACTCACAGAAGGCACTTACTCATTTCGGTATTCACAGAAGTTAGGAGTCCTAACTTTAGGACTCCTAAATGCCTTCTGTGAATACCCAAAGCCTTAAAATTAGGATTTTTCTCAGTTTAGTAGTAGTACAGTTAGGACTCCTAACTTTAGGACTCCTAAACTGAGAAAAATCCTAATTTTAAGACTTTCGGTATTCACAGAAGGCATTTAGGAGTCCTAAAGTTAGGAGTCCTAACTTCTGTGAATACCGAAGTGAGTAAGTGTCTTCTGCGAATACCAAAATGAGTAAGTGCCTTCTGTGAATATGAAAATGGTAGTAAGTTTAGGATTTTGTCGTAAGTTAGTTCTGTGAATCGGGCCCAGAGTGTTGCAGAATGTTTGAAAGTATATGAAGATCACACAGTTGATCTAAGAACCTCCTCTGACACTCAGCTACAGGAAACCCACAAACCAGTTTCCTCCTCTAACCTATTCGCTGCGTTAAGTGTATCAATACTTGCGGGTATTGCTACTTCCTCTTTTGGTGCCAACTCAGCCAGAGGAGCCATGGCTTCATCTGGAAGATATTCTGAGATCAGCTTATTGGTCTAATTATTCTGTTTTCTGCACTTTTCTATTGTAAACCAGTTCATACTGCATCTTCTGTAGTGATTAATATGCTTTAAAGAAGCATAAAAGGAGTCTCCAGTCTTGCAATAAAATATAGATTTTCCTAATAATTTATGAAGTCTTAATTTTATTAAAGACATGAAGGCAAGTATGATCCCACCCCAACATGTTCTTAAGCTATTCTCTATTTTCCACTCTAAGAGTCCATCTCAACCACCTTCTTCTACCGAAGGATCTGTCATCTCGTCATGGATCTACAAGGCTTTCTCCTTCAGCTCCAGTCTCGTCTGGACGACTGGATTATCAATTTTCAGTTCTACTACCTTTATAGACTTTTGTCAAGATGTGTTCAAGTTTTCTCTAGCCATTTCTATTGTGCATTCGATTTGACCTTTGTTCAATATATATCTTTGACCTCTCGCACAAGAAAAGAGGACTGTTTGCAGTGAAGCTAGGTATTATACATTGGTCTGTTATACTATTGGTCATTACTTCTTTACTGATAGTACGTTTTTTTCATCCCATTTCCTATGTATTACATAGGCTATTTGGAATTTTTAGTCTTGTTCTGTTATCTTGACTGCTGCTATTGAATTTAAGCAAGATTGAAAAGCATAATACTAACCTCCGTGTCTTTAATAAATTAAGATTTTCCTTTAGAAATTACTAGGAAAATCTATATTAAGGCTTAGTAAATGAAAGCAGCCGTACATGCTAAGTGTCTGACACCATGTAGAAATATTTGGTAGGAAATAGACTAGTAGATTGGGATGTGTGATGAAATGTGATTGTGTTTTACCTAAAATTCACCCAGATTTGCATATTATCGCTTTATGATATCATGAATATTCGTATACATATCACTTGTAGATAAATACTCCATAATAAAAAAATCTTATAGTTGTAAAATACCATACATTGTGTGTGTATATTAATTTGGTGGTATAATGGCCGGGTTCCACTTAATCATCGCCTGCTGATAAGAGATTCTCCAACAGGTCTGTCTGACTCCTAATACTCCCTGTCTTATAAAGCAAAACATACTAGAGATGATGTAAGAGCCACCTTGTCACAACTCATAGCTTTGGGAAACTTGGTGACAGGAGCTCCAAAGATAATCCTCCAGCCCTTCTCTCTGAGTAAACAAGAGCCACGGTTTTATGAGTAATCCCCACAATTAACAAAATCTTCCCAAGGGAAAATGTTGAATTGTAGAGAGAAAGAAGATAAACACAGGAGACGTGGCTTTTCTTTCCCAGGCCTTATAAATTGGATTATGTGAGTATCACTCTCTGTGCTTCTATCATTAAGAGGCATGTCCACTAAGGGGGATGCAAATAACAGTAGCCAATAAAAAGGGGGGCGTGGCCTGACAAGATAGCTGACACGACGTAACCAAGCTCAGTTCCTATCCTGCCTAGCCTAACCCTTCAGAATCCTTCTGGCACGTGCACATGCGATAGCGACACAGAGGCATTTGTATGACCTGGGGGACAAGACTAACAAAGTGACTGCATGGCTTGAAAGGAAGGATAAAAATAGGAATTGGGTCTCCAGCATTCAATCCACAGAGGGCTCAACAAGGCAGTGTGGGGAGGAGGTTGTGGAGGCCTTTGAACAGTACTATGAGGGGATATACCAGTCGCAGACCAAAAGAGGGAAGGAGGACTGCACTGAGTTCCTCAAAGATGTAACGCTGCCGACGCTGGGTCAGGGAGAGCGAGAGGTTGTGGATTCAGACCTGACGATCGAGGAAGTCGAAGTGGCCATAAGGGATCTGCAGGCAGGGAAGGCGCTGGGCCCCAATGGATTCCCGGCGGAGTCCTTCAAATGTGAGGCGGGGATGGTTGCCCCATACATGCTGGGGATGTTCTTTTTTTTATTATTTATTTTTTTTTTTTTTAATTGATCAGGAAAATAACAATGAAACTAAATATATATACATGATTCAGAGTAACAGTAAATTAAGATGCATGCATTTTCTTAAAGCTTCACAGATAAGGATTTCCTTTATCCATTCCTACTCTATCAGGGGACCCCATATTTGTATTCCCCTTTTCCTAGCTCTGCTTCCCTTACATTTATATAATGCATTTTCTAAATTAAATATGTGGTGCAGTCTGGCATACCATGCTTGATGCTGGGGATGTTCAATGACGCACTGGCAGTAGGCCAACTGCCGGAAGACTTACGAACAGCGACCATTGTCGTGACCCATAAACAGGGTAAGCCGCAGGTGATGTGCAGCTCCTATAGACCCATCTCCTTACTTAACTTTGAGGCCAAGGTGCTTGCAAAGGTGTGGGCAAGTCGGTTAGGCCCTGTTATTCAATCCCTGATACACCCGGGCTTTATGCCCCATAGGAGCACTCGGCTGAGCCTCTGACGCCTCTACGGCGTAATGCATGTGGCATCTCAAGACCCAGACACGCCGGCCGCGCTTTTCTCTCTTGAAGCCCATATGGCATTTGACAGCGTCGAATGGGAGTATGTATTCGCAGTACTGACAAAGCTTGGCTTTGGGCCGAACTTCCGGGCATGGGTCCGGCTTCTCCACACGGTGCCGCGGGCACGGGTCAGAGTGAACAGGACTATGTCTCAGGTTTTTGAGCTCCACAAAGGCACGCGGCAGGGTTGTCCACTCTCCCTGATTCTCTTTACGCTCGCGCTTGAGCCGCTGGCATCGTTGGTGCGGGGCGACCCGCTGGTGCAGTGCATTGATACAGGGGGAGGATGGGAGGAGTGTATCTCCCTGTATGCTGGTGATGTATTACTCTATGTACATCGCCCCAGACAAACGTTCCATAGGCTCATCCACATTTTAAGATCCTTCGGAAAATACTCCGGCTACTGCATCAACTGGAACAAGTCCCTAGTGTTCGTGCTCGGGGGAGCGCCACAGGTGCTGACATCGGCGTGTAAAGATCTGACATGCAAGGAGACGTTCAAGTACCTGGGTGTATGGATCACGAAATACAAAACGGACTTTATGCGCCTTAACGTATATACACAACTGGCCAGACTGAAAGGGGATGTCGCCCACTGGCAGAGTCTGCAGGTGTCGCTTATGGGACGCGCCGTCCTGTTTAAGATGATGGACCTACCACGCCTGTTGTACGTGCTCCAGCTTACTCCCTTCGTGGTCCCGGAGAGTTTTTTCTGTGCACTGGAAGCGGAGCAGTGCACACTGCTGTGGGGGGAGGGAGCCCTAGAAACGCCCTACGGAAACTATAATTGGGGGTCTATGAGGGAGGATTGGCGATACCGGACCTCAGAAAGTATTACTGGGCAACGCAGATGGTCAACATTAATGGGTGGGTTTTCTCCCCCACCAAGGAACCAGCCTATCGGGTGAATAGTATGGCCATGGGGAGGGGCAGCTATCTCGGAGCCCTATACAAGAAGCGGAGGGGCACCACAAGTCTCCCAACCCATACGGAGACAGTGGTGGTTGCATGGCGGAAGGGAACTAAGATGACAGGGTGGGAAGCTAAACTCACGGAACAAACCCCACTATGGGAAGGAGATTTTATGTCAGAAACTGCACGCCTGAGAGGCCTCCGTGGCTGGAGCAACATCGGTATAGATCTCTTGGGAGATGTCTGGAAAAAGGGGAGGATGCTTGAATTTACCGCCATGCAATCGGAATATCAGATGGAGGAGGGGGAATTTTTACGATATTTGCATGCAATAAATACACTGTCATCTGAAGGATGGGGAGCGAGTGCCAGAGTGTACTCCGTTAGAGGATAGGCTTCTGCTCGACCCAATGGTAGATAAAGCCATCTCACTCACATACAAAAAACTAATAAATAACACGCCAGACCCCCTGGGACCATTACGAGAGGCATGGGAATCAGACGTAGGCATCCTCGAGGATGATGACTGGGTGGAGGCCATACAGAGCCCCAGAGAAATAGTGGCAAGGGCACGGTTCCGCTTAGTTCAGCTCCGAATTCTTCATCGTTCCTATGTTCCTAGGACAGTGCAGTATCGCATTAGCTATTGTAAATGTAAATGTATGGATACTTGTATAGCGCACGAGTACCCGGAGGCCTCTCGGCGCTTGTACGAATACCGCTGTGGAACCCATCCTGGCTTTTCCCTGTGAGGCGTCCACTCCTGGGCACCCCCAAGGTGAAGGCCAGGCATCCTTAGCGTTGTGGGGGCCATTGTGGAGATTAACACAAGTGCATGCGGGGATGTAACAAGATTGGGACGTTCTGTCACATCCTGTTGGCGTGTCCTCTGATGCAAAGGTATTGGGAAGCCATAGCGCAGGTCATGTCCGAGGTTGTGGGCTCCACAGTCCCGGTAGACGCCAGGTGGCTTATCCTAGGAGTGACAGGGGAGGTAGTTTGGCCCAAATGGGCTACAACCTGGCTCGCGTTAGCAGGTGTGGTGGCGAAACGAAATATAGCCAGACTTTGGGGTGCTGGTGAGGTTCCATCGATAGAGGGCTGGAAAAAGGATCTCGACTGGAGTCAAAGGGCAGAACACGCTGTGTATCAGAGTAGAGGGTGCCCGCGTAAGTGGGAAAAGATCTGGGAGGCATGGATGACATACCGGGGGGGGATTTACTGACCGATTGAGCGGTATCGCCAACTAAGGTGCGGGGGGGCTCTGGGGTAAACCAGGATCGCCACTGGCTAATAGAGAACTAAGGGAACTGTACAGTATGAATAATGCTATATAACTGTTTTGGTTGACCCATTGCTGAGTATATTATCTCATTGAATGGAAAGCATTTTTGTTTTTTGTTAATAAAAAGATGTTTTAAAAATAAATCATGCTGTATCCTGATCAGTTGACCCAACTCTGGAATGGCTGAGCATAGCATCCTGTGCAGCAACCACTCTGCCTACCTCCTGGGGAGAGTTTTGAATTGTTTGAAGATGAGGGTGGCCTGGTACGTGATGAAGAAGCAGGGACCGGTCGCTGCCATGAGGCATGGCTGGGCCTAGAACTGCATCTGGCTGCTGAATCATCCTGATCACTGCTGTGGAGCTTGGCAGGGAGTGCTTTCCCTTATCAGTCGGCAGTGCTCGTAAGGGCCAGCGAGGAGCCAGAGCTGGCTCACTATTAAGCACCCCCACATTATCACGGGCTGGCTGAGCATTGCTGACATAGGCCATACCCAAACAGAGAGCGGCTGGAGGAGGTGGCTCCCAGAGCGCAAAGAAGAGTGGATAGTCTACCGTGGCAGAGCTGCAGCATTGTGCAAGTGTCCCTCTCCATTTTGTGGGGAGAGGACACTGAGGTGAGCCCCTCCGGGGAGCCTGCAGCCTGGAACAAGGTGTGCTCCCAGACACACTGCTGTTGCCCCCGGGCCGCCCTGTGGTGACTTGAACCCCGCTAGTATCTTGACTGGGTGGTAAGGAGGGCATCATCGAGTGTAGTTAGAGGTGCAGGGATCATTGCGCTGGTGCCGTGACAGTTGTCAGTTGCTGTAGCATATGTACATTTGGGGGTGGCTCCCGGTGGGCCTTTGATCCTGGGAGCAGAGGCCAAGGACTGAGCCGCTGTGAGGTGACCTGCTGGGGTCACGGGTTGGCCGAAAAGGCGACTCCGAGCCTGTGGGAGTTGCAATAGGACCTAGAAGGGCCTGCCCCAGCCCTACACAGATTTTGCACCCCTCACATTTTCAGTGCAGGCACAGTGGCGGCCCAGGGATGTGACCCAGGGGGATACTGGCCACATTTGAGTTCTGGTGGCAACATTGTAAAGGGTTTTTGCGATGGCTAGGGTGCTCTGGAGGTGGCATCTGGGGGAGGCCGACAATACAGTGCAGAGCGAAGGGGCCTAGTCACATTGATTACCCTTCCCTGCTGAGTGGACTTCTTGCTGGGGGCCCTTGGAGCTGCTGAGGAGTTGTGGGACTTTCTTGCCTTGCAATAGAAGCATCCAGGGATTTCAGGGGCTATGGAAGGCTTTGCATCCTGAGGTGTCTACTGCGTTTGGCTAGAGCTGCAGTATGGAGAGTTTCCTATTGCTGCAAAGATGTTTTGCGAGCCATGGGGAAAAACAAACCTACTCGCTCCTATGCTACTAACACTATTACGTAATACACCACGCCAAGGCAGCCTACCCAGCGGATCACTCGGCAGGGGACACCGAGTCCAGGAGCACTTTCCTAGAAGGGTCAGGGTACTATTCACATGCAAATCTGTTGGCAACAATACAGGACTCTTGCACGGCATTGGAAAACAAGATCGAGACTGTCTCTATCGATGTTAATCTGCCTTGACCTGACCTGAGAAAAGTGGCTGACAGGGTGACGAAGGCAGAGGGTAACATTGAAAGTCTGCAGGGGGATGCCTTGCAGCTCAAGCAGCAAATGGCTAAGATGACCACTGTGACCCGAGATTTGGAGCAGGTGGTCGAGCAGTTAATATCTACAACACTGTAAATTGCACTTTTGATTATGAAGTTGATAAAAAAGAAAAAATCTTCTCTTATTTTAGATTTGATTAAACTTTTTAGTCCTGAAGAAGGTGGAAACATTAAGAAATCCCCGAAACGCTGTGTCGACTTTTAACTATGATGATTAGTTTTACTTGTGATTATTAAAGATTGTAACCCAATTTGGGAGGTAGAGATATATTGTATAATTTATAATTTATTTTTTTATTAATGTAATAAATGATCTTGATTTTAATTAATAAGTTTCTGAAAAGGTTTTTTAGTGCATATACAAAATACAGTGTTTTCATGATAAATCATAGGGCAAACCCTTTCAGCGAATAGATTAATAAACAACAATAGCCCCTCTTTGAGATAACCTATGGAGTCTGTGAACATTTGACACTTGGCTGAGGACGATACTGTAGGCCTTTTAGATTAATGATAGGGACTCTTGTGTTTTGGCGCCTGCCACAGCAACATCAGGGGGCTGCGTTTTCTGGAGAAGGCATAGGGGCATCAGTGCGGGAGATTTTGGAGGGCTGGGTACAATGGCAACTGAGACTGCGGGGGCTCTCTGAGTTCTTTGTAGTGGAGCGGGTGCACAGGACGGTGGTTCTGCCGCCCCCTCCTGGTGCCCCTCCTAGGGCAATCAGAGCCAAAATCCTAAACTATCGAGACAGGGATTGTCTTTCGCAGGATTCCAGGGAACAGGAGGTTCCATTGTTTGAAAACTACAAAATAGCGATTTACCCAGACTATACCAGGAGGGTTCATGAACAGTGAATATCCTTTTTACCCATAATACATAAGCTGTGGGTGATTTAATTGAAATATGCTTCTGTACCCTTCCAAATTAAAAGTAATATCACAAGGGAAAGCGCATTTCTTTGAACACCCGGACGAGATCTGGAAATGGCTGGAGTTGTGGGATGGAGCCTTCCTCAGACGTCGGAGGGAGCGTGAAAGTGGGGATACGTCTGCAGGCTCCAGCTGGTGCCCAGGGGGAGTTGCCCTCTAGGAGAATGGATAGCGGCTGAGTGCCAAGCCTCTGCTAAAGGGACTATTCAGAAGGATGATACAGTGCAAATAATGGCAGTGGATCACTCGCAGAGGACTGCCGGGGGAGTCACCTCCTTTCACAGTTGGACCCAATGGATGATAGCTTGTAGCCACTGACTGTTGTTGTCCCTGAAATTTTGTTGACTGAACCGGAGAACTCTTAGACCCTAGAGTGGTGATGCATCTTGACTGTGGAGAGTGCTCCTCCTGCTCCTATGTTTGCTAATCATCCTTTATAGGGGGTCCTGTGCGATTGTCTTCAATCTCCTCCTTTTTCATTTTCTTTCTTTTGCTTTTCTATTGATCTCCATCATTTTATTTGCTCTTTGATTTATTGGTTGCTGGGCCAGGCAGGTTGGGACTGACCTACATGCCCCTGTCCCAGTTGGACAGCATTTGGGTGCAAGTGTTAGTCCTGGCAGTTTTTTGGGTGGATGCATATAGGCATTCCGTTTTCCCATATTAGTCCATGGGTGGGTGTTTGTGTCTGGTGGGGGGTTGTTTGTTTGATGTTTGTTGTTGCAGGTGCACTAGATGGTTGTGCAGTGCTGATCATAGGGCAGTTTCTGGTCATCCTTCTACGGTCATATGGGGGAATTGGTACAGATTCTTGACTTAGGCTAAGAGGTACAGGGTGTTAGCCTTTCTGAAATGGCATAAAATCAACGTGGCTTGCCTTCTGGAGTCTCATCTGAATGTTGTGGAAGCCAAAAAGTTAGCTAAGAAATGTAAGGGTCCGGTTTATCATGCTTTTATTCCACATACTTCAGGGGAGGTATGATTTGGGTGATGACTGGGATCCCATTTTCTCTGACGTACTCGGAGGCACATGTGGGGGACTGATATGTGCTTATTCAGGGATTGCTGCATAGGTGGAATATATCTATCCTAAACGCATATGCGCCCAACACGGATTACCCAGACTTTTTATGGTTTACAGGAATTGGTTAGCAAGGATGTGGATGTACCTCTGTTTTGGATGGAGGATTTCAATTGTGTGCTGAATGGAGACCTGAAAAGGCTGTGAAGCCCCTCATGACTGCTGCATTATGGATGGTTATGGATAACCTGGGACTGGTTGATGTGTGGAGAACGCATCATCCACAGAGTTGGGCTTTTACTTGTCGCTCTCTCACCGTCAACACTTTTCGCAGATTGGATCCTGGTGGATGAGAGTGTGACTTTGTCCTTCTGAACTAGATTTTTATCTACTCATAGCCTGGTTTGTTGTGACTTGAAATGGGGTGCTTCAACAGACCAGCGGGTGTGCTGGAGATTCCTAACATGTTCTTACTGATGCAGAGGGTAGAGAGAGGTTGGAGCACACACTGACAGAGTATATGGAACACAATTGGGGAAGTTCGTCCTGAAAGGCTACTGATGGAGAGGCAATGGATGCAGTGCTGCAAGGTCAGTGCATGGATTTAATGTGTGGGGTCCGGCGACAACTGGGGAGACAGAGACAGCTCTTGCAGAGCTGTAGGCCAGGGAACTGGCTAGTGGGCATAGCCAGTGGTGTGCCACCACTTTGCAGATGTTTTGGACAGATTGGACAGGTTTACCCTAATGCTGTATTGACAGCACCTTCACAGGGAAGGTGACAAATCAGGGAGGCTATTGGCCTGGATCTTGCAGAGGGAAGTGGCTGTGGTTCTGGTTGTACATTTGAGGGCGTTGATGGGACTTCGATTGTCACTTGAGCAGAAATGATGGATATGTTTCGTCAGCACCTCGAAGAGGTTTATAAGAGGGATACGGAGGTCACTCAGGCAGGGATACAGAATTTCCTGGAGCGAATTGATCTCCTGCAGGTGGAGGAGTGGGTGAGTCTCGAATTAGAATCCGACCTTACGTTGGAAAAGCTGAGGGCGGCGCTCAAGTTGCTCCCTGCACAGAAAGCTCCTGGAGGGGTAGGTTCCTGGAAGAATTCTATAAGGTATTCTCAGAGGTGCTTACTGAAGGGTTCCTGCAGGTATATTTGGAGGCACAAGACAGGGGAGTATTGCCCCCAACTATGTAGGAAGGGGAAATGTGCATGATCCATAAGCCTGCTGGGATAAGACGGATCCTGCTGCATACCAGACGCTCACAATTTTAAACATTGACATGAAGTTTCTTCGTAAGAAGTTAGCTAGCGGACTAAGTCCCGTAGTGGGTGGGTTACTGCACGAAGATCAATGTGGGTTTATCCTAGGCCACAATACTGGTACGAACCTGAGAAGACTCACATATTCTGCATGAGGTGGAGGGAGTGGAAGAGGAGATGGCTTTGGTGGCGGTAGATGTGAAAAAGTATTTGACATGGTTTTTTGGGGCTATGTCTTGGAAGTTCTGCAGGTCTTTGGTTTTAGTCTGAAATTTAGAGCTTGGATCCGTTTACAGTATACGAGCCCAAGTGCTCAGGCGAGTGGGGTTGTACCACTCTGCATGCAGGGAGTTGGAGAGGGGCACCCAGCAGGGGTGTCCACTGTCTCCCTTGTTGTTTAAGCTGGCTTTGAGGCCCCTGGCCATCAGGGTTATAGGGTGTTTTATAGTTGCATAGGCCCTTTGCACAAACACTTCCATTATAAATATTCACGTTTAAAGTTGACATCTTTTTAAACTTTGACCTTTGTAACACATTTTGTTTGCACATTACCGTACTCAGAAAATAATTGCTTACATGTACATTTCCTCCTTAGGCACATTATTGTCTCTTCGAACACACTGTACAAGGACCACTGTAGTCTGTGAAAACAATGTTATGGATTGTTGTCTGTTAGGCGTCAGCCCTGGGAGGGTAGAATAAACAAGATGCAACTGGTCTGGTGATCAGGCACTGAATGCACAGATTTAGTTTAATATTTAAACTGCATGAGCTCTTGCTTAAGTAGAGGAGCATTTCGGCAGGATTGTCGTGCTCACTCTGTGACTGAATTCTGGCCCAACTGTATCCCATCCATGCCCTGAGAAGAACTGCGGCCTGCTCTGCACCAGACCCGGCTGTCGGATAATATACACACACAGGTAAATGGGGAGCTAGACCCCTCTGGGGAATCTAGCAAATTAGCATACCTACACTTATTAGGATAGGCAAAGCTAGGTAGGAGTACAACTATATGTCTTCATATAATCTAATGCAATTGTACAATGGTTGAATTATTCATCCTGTTCACCATTCTTGTCATGCTGGTGACAATGATTTGCTTCATGCTAGTAATCATTGCAGCGCATATTTTACACAAGATTCCAGTTGCCTCAATTAATATTTGAAACACCATTTGTGTTTTTCTTGTATACCTCTTTGGACATGCCTAAGTTACAAACAAAAGGGCAAGATTTGTTTCCACAATTTCCGTGGGGCAATAAGAGTTGTCATTTTTTCTGAGGTTGCAGACACCATCCAGTGCCCTGTCAGTTTAGGGGCCCAGACGTGCACTGTGAGCTAGCCAGAAATTAGGTCAACATAATCTGATGGTATGCACGGACTCAGTCCCAGATAGTTTGAAACTTATGTTGCCCAAGAACCGTATAACATGGTGCCACCAATGTTCTACTTTGGGTACTTATTTAATGAGTCTCCTGAGTAGCGTTTGTAAGTGTGCCCAAAGACCCTACTCACCAATTAACTGGAGACATCCGCAATGGTAGGAATACATCCTCCTCAGCTAAGTAGGGAACCCCTATTTTGTCTGTAGGTTGTTCAAGCTTGAGGCTTTCAAAGTATACCCCCCTATAGTTTCCTTCTCTGAATGGGCAAGGTTCCAGGCAAGGTTCCAGGCAAGGTTCCAGGTCGGTATGTTGGCAGTTAGAGATTGGATGGCAGAGAACTGTTTAAAACTGAACTCTGAGAAGACTGAGGTGATCATCTTTGGGAAATTGTTCCCAGAGTGGTCACCCATTTGGTGGCCTCCATCCATGGGAACTTTGCCGACTCCGGTATCAAAAGTCAGGAACCTAGGTATTGTCTTTGATGACAAACTCAATTTCGCCTCTCACGCAAATCGGATGGCCTCAACTGCATTTCAGAAACTGAGGATTGTCAAAAAGGTCATCCCGTTTCTACCTGAAAATGCTGCTAAAACGGTGGTAACTACTTTAGTCCTATCGTCTCTGGACTATTGTAATGGCCTCTTTGCAAATGCTCAAACTTGGGTGATAGCAAAAATGCAGGCAATCCAGAATGCGGCGGCAAGATTGCTTTCCAACACACCTAAGTTTGCTTCTATTAGCCAAACTATCAGGGATTACCATTGGCTTACTGTCAAGAACAGGATCAAATTCAAGACTTTATGTCTCACTTTTAAAGCACTAAACAAACAAGGCCCACAAGTTTTTCAAGATCAACTAACCTTATACCAACCTACCAGACCCTTAAGATCCGCAACTAGTCTACAAATCACTGTCCCACGCACAAAAACGGTGTCTTGGGGAGACAGACGTTTTGTGGTATCAGCAGCTAAATTGTGGAACGCGCTCCCATCACATATCAAATTAAGTCAATCCCTTTTTCAGTTTAGAAAATTACTAAAAACTTGGTTGTTTAACCAATAAACTTGCTCTGTATCGGTTATATTCTCCCCTTTTTTACTGAAGTTATAGCGCCAAGACGCCCATGGGCAATCGTTGCGCTTAATAAATTGCAAAAATAAATAAATAAATGGCAAAATGGCTAACATACAACAAATAAACATACTACTAAACTGTAGACATGCGACAATACAAATGTTACTACATCATGGGCTCCAAGCTACAAGTGGAGATGCTGTCTTCGTGGCAGAGGCTCACAAGGCTTTTACAACAGAAATATTCTATTCATGGATAATATTTCCGGCAATTAGCAGCCAATCTAGAAATTTTTAAGAATACACTGTACAAGCAGTTCCCAACAATAACGCAGCATATGCAGCTCTACAAATACAGCGCACAGATCAGGAACATGCAAATTGGTTTCAACGCGCCAGTCCACATACCACAGCTAATGTCAGACTGGGTCCCCTCAGCAATGAATGGGCAACATGGCCGCCTTGGCTACACACTGTATTCAGACATAGCAAACCCAAATGCAATAGAACTGAAACATGATGCAGCATGTCATGAGACCAATGGCACTAAACCCAGCCAGGAACTACTCAAGCTGCACAACCGCATTTAGCAATGCGGGCAATTAGTTTGGTGACTATTAATTCAATAATGGGAAAGATTCCCAACGGACAGGAGTAAATTCCATTCTGGATTGCACAAAAAACAAATCAGCTAGAATCAATCAGTGTTTCCGTATATGGGATCTCAAGAAAAACATGGAATACTCAAAATATGCTGACCTTTAGGAATGGTTCCTCTGGTAGAGGATTACATCACTTTTGCTGCAGTGTATACCAAGACATGGTACACCATCCATTGCTGTTTTGCCTGATGTGCTAAAACATATTCAAAATGAATACGGGGCAGCCTCAGCCCTGGACTTGGGGAAGAAACTGCTGGACAACTTTGCCACAGTCTTCTCAGTAATTTTAAGTAATATTAATCAGGAAGCAGCAGCATTGGCAGTATGCCAACATTTCACACAAGTTCCATTAGTGAAAGGTAATTCTTAAAAGGATAACTCCAAACTGGCACCTGAGTCTTCTAAGAAATGGTGGGATAATGAGAAAAATAATCAAGAAAAATGTAAAACACAGGGTGTATCTCTTTCACAGGAGTCCTCTGAAAAGCGCTACAGCTTATGCCACCGTGAAACACTTAAACAGCCTGATAGGTATCAGTATACTGATACACGTCCTTCTCATTCCTTTCAGGAGTCATCTGAAAAACAGTCGGAGAGAGGATGACAATCAGAGCACAGGTGTGGAGGAGTACGTAAAAATAAAGAAGAAGCCACAATGCTCTCAAGACTTCATTGTGAAAAAGAAAATAAAGCATCCACAACAAGAGCCTCCATTCAAAAAGTAGACAGTGGCAATTATTTCAGTTAGACATGCCACGAATACTGAGGACTCTGCTTCTGAACATTAAGTAGGCTCTGACTCTTCTTCTACATAGTGCGGCAGAGATATCAATAGTTCACCAGAATCTTCAAGAGTTCCTGGTGGCGAGACCAACTGAAGAGCTTGTTAAGGTGGTAACACCAGATCAGAAAATCAGCTCTCCAAACTGATTATATAATTTGCATCTCCAAATTGAGGGAGATAAAGAACGCACCATTAAGGTTCTGTTTTGGGGGAACCTGACATTTGGCTATGACATTCTCTGGGCTGAGAAAGATTGACCACCTGAGTTTGTAACAGAAGCCCTACGAGTAGAAGCTGTGATAAATCCAGCTTTCTTCTGCCTTGTTCCAGAATCAGTTAAACATGCGTATGCCAAGGGATCGAAACGTCGTCTATCTTATATGTACCGTAAACGCAATTGAATTAATTTCTAATGTGTAACGGTGTCTCTACATATTGTTTGCTTGTTGCATTTCTTTGTACAAGTTACAAGCATTTTTTGTCCTGCCTGAGCCTTTTTCTGAATTTGTGAATTTCTGATCACTTGTGTGTTTGTTATATATCTTGCGTTGGACGCAGGATTGTGTCCCACTTTATTCTTGTGTTTTATGTAATTTGATACATTATTACATTTTCTGTCCGGCTGGACCGCTTTAATACAGCACTGATTTCAGGCCTATATTTATTGTTTTCTGTGTGAATCTCCCCTGTCAGGGACTATTTTGTAATTGTTACGTACTACTACCCAAGGTCCCTCACCATTACAATTGGATTCCCTTGTTAATTAAACACTTCCACAAGCCCCAGCATTATATTGCAGTCATGTTGGCTGCAATGAAGATTCACCTGATCATATAATACCCAGTGCAACCTCAGTACCCCTTTAAACATGAGGCTGAAAAAGCAGTTAGACAAATATTAACACAACTTGAATATCAAGGTGTCATCGAGCTTTGTCTCTCACAAATGACCAATCCCTTGTAGCCAGTAGGAAAACCAGATCACTCACACAGAGTAGTCTTAGAAAGTCACACTCACATATTTGCAGTAATAAATGCCACAGCGTGGCCCTAATGAATAATATAGTGCGCAAAAAATATAAAACCACATTAGATATATCGAATGTATTTTTCTGCCAAAACATAGCATCTAAAAGCACGTATTTGACAGCATTTACCGCCCTAGGGTCCCAAAAACAAATCTGCAGTGTGGCACAAGGATACAAGAACAGCCCAGGTTTGTTCTCAGGCCATGTAACAGAACTGTTACAAAGAATGGACAATGAAGCATTGTCCTATGTCGATGACATATACCTTACGGATGAGGACTTGGATGCCCATCTGATCAGAGTAGATCACATAATCCTGGGATTTGCTATGGTTGGATACAAATTTAATTTAAAAAATCTAAAATTGCCTATCTCAGTGACCTGTTCTTGGGATACTAATTGTCAAATGAAGACAAAAGTTTAGCGCCACAATTCTTAGAGAAGTGCTCACTTTTACAAACACCAACCTCAATAAGAAGGCTACAATTGCTTTTAGGTTTTGGTAGAACATACATATAAGATTATACACAACGGGAATAACATTTTTTAAACTGATCCATCAAGACTTCTTAAGCACACATTGAACAACAGAACACACAAATATATTGTGTGCAGTGCAAACTGACATGCTAGCTGCAAAACACTTACATACACATGTAAACACAACAAACTTGGTAATCCACGTAAGTGTGGGAACCACAGCATACACATATACTACTTTCAACGAGGGTGACACTGTACCAATAGCATATAAATCGCATCTATACGCCAATGCTGAAATGCGTTTTTCACCCCGACAGCTGCTGTGATAGACAGCTGCCGTGATAGAAAGATCGTTGGCTCAGGGAAAACGCATGATTGTCGTGACTTTCATCCCTGCCTTAGAGGCTGTCACAAAGGCTAGCATTACTAACGCGAAAGCCTACATCCAAGATGGATACAGTGGACCAATACACTACCAGCAACTGATGTAGACTACATATTTGACTTTACACTACAAACACAAGCATACCTACAAAATGAAAAAGAATATCCTCTTCCCAGTTAAATAAGGCCTCTTGATCAGTATGACTTTAAAGTTTATGCTTATGGTTCTGCCCAGCCTGTAGTCAGAACAATACACCAATATTCGGCTGCTTGTGCAGCAGTAAAAGGTCAAACAAGGGAAGGAGAGTTCTAGCCTCTAATAACATACTGAACAGCTGGCTGAACTGAATTATCTTCTTCTGGCACTAGCAAATACGGACCCTGAGTTCCCCACACTTATAGGGCTAGATGTACGACCCTACCAAGTTGCAAGTCACAGATTGCGTTGTTTTGCGACTTGCAAATGGGAATGTACAACAGTGTCTCAGACACGGTTTGCGATTCCTTATGGGTAGAAAATTACCTGCCTCATTAATATTCATGAGGCATGTGCAATTTGCAACCCCCATTAGGAATGGCTAGCACTCCCAGGGATGGTGGCCTGCTGGGGTCAGCAGACCACAATGTCTGTGACTGTTTTTTAAATAAAGAAGTTATGTTTTTTAATGCAGTCCATTTACCTTAAAGGAAAATGGTATGCATTAAAAAAATGATAAATGAAACGTTACTGTTTTATTTTTTAAGTTACGCAGTGGTCCGTAGGACCACTGCCTGCTCTTAAAAAATATTTTGAATGCCAGTCACAAAGGGGAATGGGTCCACTGGGGGGTCCCTTACCATTTGCAAGTGGCTTACCACCTACTTGAAGTAGGTGGTAAACTGTGAATGTTTTGCGTCCGCAATTGTGGTCGCAAATCAATGGTACATACCATTGGGACTTGCTATTAGGAAGGGACGCCCTTGGTACGCCCCTTACTAATAGCAAGTCGCAAACCCTATTTTGCGAGTCGGTAATAGGTTGCCGACTTACAAAATAGGGTTTGTACATGGGCCAGACCTATTTTGGGGTCGCAAACGGGCTAATTTAACGTACGAACTGCAAAAAATTGTTGTTTTCTGGCCCATAGTGTGTGATTCATAATACTGTGTCTAGTCTTATAATGAGTATTTACACTATTGAAGACAAAATGGATTCAGTGACTCAAAAGGTTATATTATCAAGCATAAAATGCTCTGGGGAGAAGTGACAAGTCTCAAATCAAATTTGCCACGTTCTCATGTTATGTATACACTTAGCCACCAACGTGTTGGAATACACTTTGCAGGGAATTCAATGACCGAAGCCGGAAAGGCACCAGTGGAAACTGCTTTCTTCACTGCAGTGACTTGTTCCAATACGAGAATAGATGGAGAAATAATGGTAGCTGTCACAGCTTCATGCAGAGGCACTCCATTTCCCAAGTCATAGCCAGCAAAATAGTTCTATCTAAGGAGTGTGCAGAGTATTCTGTTTGCTCGTCTTCCAGTAGTGGGAGATAGAGCAATACCAGATTTGAACAGCAGGCCAGAATACGTTTTAGCGGCACATGAGGTGATGCTTTCTGCCCATGCAGGGGTGGCAGCTACAGTTTCACTGCTACAGAAACAACACTGGTGGCCAGGTCTATACAAACAGACTAAAGACTATGGGCCAGATGTAGGACCATTGGATTTAGCACCTCACAACTTGCGACAAATTGCGAGGCGCAAATTGCGAGGCGCTAAATCCAAAACCCAATGAGGTCGCAAATTGCGAGGCTCATGAATATTAATGAGCCTCTCGCAATTTGCGAGCCCATTGGGAATGACAGGCCCTCCCAGGGATGGTGGCCTGCTGAGCTCAGCAGACCACCATGTCTGGGACTGCTTTTAAAGAAGCATTTTTTTTTTAATGCAGCCCGTTTTCCTTAAAGGAAAACGAGATGCATTTCAAAATATGAAACGTTTTGTTTCATTTTTTAAGGGCAGGTAAAGGTCCCTGGGACCACTGCCTGCCCTTAAAAAATATTTTCAGAGCCCGTCACAAAGGGGAAGGGGTCCCCTGGATAAACCCTTCCCCTTTGCGACTCCATTACCACCCTCTTGAAGAGGGTAGTAACTTGAGAGTGTTTTGCGATTCGTACATGGGTTAGAGAGTCACTATTTGGAAGGGAACGCCCCTTCCAAATAGCGAGTCTCTAAAGACTTTTTTGCGAGTCGCAATTCATTTGGGACTCGCTAAATTGTGTTAGTACATGGCCATTCCAATTTTTGCATGCGCAAACAGGTTGCTAACCTTTTTGTGCATGCTAAAATTGGTCGTACATCTGGCCCTATACCCTTAAATGTGACATCTAGCAGCAAATTAAAGTTTCCACCATGGCATGCACAGCACAGACACCTCTCTTAATTTTGAACAAGTCTCTTGTCTCCATTTCTTTAGACCTCTTCAGGCTGTTATCCAGTGATAGTTGTCTTAAATACTGTTGGACCCGGCCCTTTTTGTAGGGTTATCTCCAAACCTTTTGCCTTCTTCCTCCTATTTTTTCAGCCCTTTAGCTTTGGCTTTAGGACTCTGGGCAGTTTACTACTGCTAACCAGTGTTAAACTGCACATGCTCTCTGTCTAAATTGTATTGGTGATTGGTTTATCCATGATCAGCATATGTGATTTGCTGGTATTTCCATAGTAAAGTGCACCAGGTGTGCCCAGGGCATGTTAATCAAATGCCACTAGTGGACCTGCCGCACTGATTGTGCCACCCACATGAGTAGTCCTGCAAACATGTCTCAGACCTGCCACTGCAGTGACTGTTTGTGCAGTTTTAAATTGCCATTTCAACCTGGCAAATGCACCCACTTGCCAGGCTCAAACTTTCCCTTTTACGGTAGGAAAATCACACCTTAGAGAGGCCCAAGGCAGCTCCATGGGCAGGGTGCAGTGTATTTAAAAGGTAGGACATATACTGGCGTGTTTTACGTGTCCTAATAGTAAAAAAATGCTAATTTCGTTTTTCACTATTGCAAGGACTATCTAGCCAATAGGGTAACATGGGGATTGCCTTGAAATATCTTTTTAATGTAATTTACCATTGGAAGCAGATAAAGGTTTAGAGTCTCTGAACTCAAAATGTAAAAATACATATTTGGGTGAAGTTGAATTTTAAATTGTGTGTTTGAAAATGCCATTTTTAGAAAGTAGGCATTTTCTTGCTTAAGCATTCTGTGCTTCTGCCTATCTGTAGAATACAAGGTTGGGTTGGCTAACAGTTGGGCTCTAGTGCATTCACTCTAGACAATCACACAAAGAAAGCTGAGGTGTGCCTTGAATATCCTGATGGGACATCACCAGGCTGAGGGGCCTTCCTGAGATAGAGTGGTAGGAGGAGTTGTCACTGACACCTGAATAGGGCTGTGCCTGTCCTCACACAAAGCTGTCTCCAGCCCCTGTAGTGTGTCTGGAGCCAGATCAGGGAAAGGCAAGGTCTTGTGCACTACAAAGACTTTCTTTTGAAGTCTGCCTACTTCAAAGGCATAAAAGGATATAAGTATTGGACCTCTGACACCCTAAAATCAGAACACTTTTGGACTGAGGTCATTCTGCCAAGAAGAAGAGCAGGATGCTGTAGGAGGGACTGCCACTCTGCCTGTTGCTTTGTTGTGCTGGCCTGCTGATTGCTGCATCTGTCCTGGGAGTAAAAGGACTGGACTTTGCTTTCTACATCCTGGTTCCAAGGTTTCTCCAAGGGCTTGTGCATGCTTGCCTCCTGCTAAGAAGTCTCAGGGCCATCAAAGACTTCACCTACCAGTGCCTGGGCACTTCTGCTGAGAGTACTGACTTGCCAAGTGTTGCCAAACCCATTTCCTAGGCCCTTGAAAGTAGAATCTGGTGATCTTAAGGAGAAAATTCATACATCAACTCACAGCGCCTGTTTTCTCGATACATCGCTGCACAAGAACACAAGATCGGTGCATTGCCACTGCCTGCCCCGAAGCGTGATTCCTGATTGGAGCATCAACCACAGCTTTCACAACAGTCCCTAGCTCGCCGTGCATCAGAATAATTGCTGTAGCCTGAGTCCCGAGCACTATGTCACCGATATCCATGCCATACACTCCGACGCAGCACCTGATTGCCGGCTGTGGAATCGACGGAATGCCTGCTTTGTGGCTGGAAAATCAACGCAGTGCCTGCTTCTCCACTGTCGCATTGATGCAGTGCATCTGGATTTTCAACACATCATCCCTCGATGCCGATACTTCATCGACACCGCAAGGCAGTGGGAAACCGAGGCACCGAGTCTAGAAAAAGACGCATCACCTTTGCTGCCAGTAAGGAACTGACATCCCAGTTCCAAGGTTCTCCAAACGATTGTGGGTACCTGCCTCCTGTTAAGAAGTCTCACGGCCATCAAAGACTTCACCTACCAGTGCCTGGACTCTTCTGCTGAGAGTCCTGACTTGCCAAATAGTGTCAAATCCAGTTCCTGGGCCCTTGGAAGCAGAATCTGGAGATCTTAAGAAGACAAATCCACGCATCAACTCCCAGCTCCTGTTTTATCGATGTATTGCTGTACAAGATCAAGACATCGCCGCTGCCTGCCCCAAAGCGTGGTCCCCTGTCAGCGCTTTGACCGCAGCTTTCACTGCAGGCCAACTGCGGCTGCTGCAGGTAAGAACGGTGGGGCAGTGGGGCTCTGTGAGGGAGAATTTCGAGAGATGAGCACGAGAGAAAATTAAAGAAATAGTTTATTTTCCCTCGTGATCGTCTCTCGAAATCCCCCCTCACCTGGTCCCACCGCTCTTACCAGAAGCCGCAGCTGCCACATTCCCCAGCTCGCAGTCACAGTGCGTCACAAAAATCTCTACAGCGTGAGTCCCGAGCACCGTGTCACCGATGTCCATGACACCTGCACCGACTTGGACACAGCACCTGGTTGGCTGCTGTGGAATCGACACAGTGCCGGCTTTGCAGCTGGAAAATTGGCACAGCGCCTGCTTCACCGCTGTCGCAATGTTGCAGCGGTCTGGATTTTCAACACATTGTCCCTCGACGTCTATACATAATCGACACTGCACCGCAGTACGGAACTGAGACCGCATGTCTGGAAATCAACACATCACCTCCCCTTCCAGTAAGGAACTGATGCACCACCTCCCTTGACAGTAAGGAACCGACACGTCACCTCCCTTGCCTAGCAGTAAGGAGCCAACACATCCCCTCCTCTGCCTCACAGGAAGGAACCAACGAATCACCTCCCTTGTGTAGTAAGGAACTGATGCATCGCTTTACTTTTCTGACGCCTTACCTCCCCTGCACCTTTTGACACATCTAAGGTACTCTGTGCTAAAACAAACACATCAAGTAATTTCTATGATATAAACTTGCTTAATGTTTTAATAGTGATATATTGACTTGTGTATTGGATTTTTGTCGTTTTGATCTTGTTTTGTTCAGATAAATATTGGCTATTTTGCTAAACTGGTATGGGCTCCTTTTGTATTGTTTTCTCTGTGTTACTGTGTGTATGTACAAATAGTTTACACATTGCCTTTGAGATAAGCCTGACTGCTAGTGTCAAGCTACCAAGGGGGTGAGCAGGGGTTAGATTAGCTGTGTTACTCCAATACTCTGACTAGAGTCAGGGTCCATACTTGGACAGAGTGCAAACCACTGCCAACTAGAGACCCCATCTCTAACAAATACATACTACTAGCAGTAGATTCCTGATCTCAATTCCTGTCAGTATGGACACAGTGATTGGCTGATGCTTGAACTGTTATTAAAGTATTTTGCAGTAGCTACATTCCATTTGGGCCCGTGTTTGCATCAGGCTTACCTTTGCACCATGAAAACATTCAATGTAACTATGCAGTATTCCTCCCCATACCATCCAAAGGGAAATTTTATTGTAGAGAGGAATAACCATGACTTTAAGCAATCTTTAACAGCTAGATATTAGGTTCAGATCGTAGTTGGGTGCATCGCCTATATGGGGTTCAGACAGCTTTACATAATCTGCCAAGAAGATCTTTGGGTGGTCAGACTCATTATGAAGTCCTGTTTGGGGTCCCGATGTGTGTACCTGACCTAGGCAATCCTATCCCAGTCACGGCTGAAATGCCTTTTGATATTAGTCAACAGCTGTCTTAAAGGAACTGAATGACATCCGTGAAGACAACAGCAACGAATTGAGAAACCTCCAGCCGCTGAGGAAGTGGGGCCACAGCCAGCAAATCCTGGCTGGATTCCAAAAATTGGGGATCTGGTCTGAGTAAAGGTTGTGAACAAAAAAGAATTCAGCTCAGCATACAGAGCACCTGTGTCTGTACTAGTGGTTGAAGGTACCAGAACTGTACTCTTGCTGGTTGTAAAAACAAAACATTTGTGACAATCAATCTGACCAAACCACACCATGTGGCCAGTCCTAAACAATAGGCCACAAGAGATCCTGAGTAGTTACCCACCTCCTCTCACTACCATACACATACAGGATATCCGGTTACAAACTTTAACCACAGTTGAAGTTGATACACCCCGGCTGGGGAAATCTGATACTGAAGTTATGCTACTTCCAGTCACATCAACTAACTACATTCTAGTTTTATATGTAACTCCACAAAATTCATCAACAAATATCAGCAACAACATTTTTTACTATGTTCCACTATTGGATTCAACTGTAAGTTCAATATTACCGCATGATGCCCTGTTTTCGCACAAACTGCCTCCGGCTACTTTGTTGACATTGATGTATTTTCCTCGGATTCATCCGACCGACCACCGCATGGAACTCGTGCATTTATAATTTGGCTCAAAACAACATATTTTGTTACAACATGGATTTATATTTGGATTTCACTGGCATTGCTTTTTCTTTCAAACTGGATTGGCTTTGTAACGGTGTTTCTTATACTCTTAAATGGACACTATCTACCAGAACACTTTGCGGTTGTCCTGTAGTTGAGGTTTTGAAGCCTCATTCGTCATAACACAGAGTGCAAAGAGACTTGTCTCTTGTGAATATTTCAGCGGTTCCTCTCATTGATGGAATTGTTTCGGATAAGGTACCTTTTGAAATATTTGGACTGACAGAAATGTTACGAATACCTTATGTTTTTAAATTGACACTTCAAGAAGTTTTTACTCCTAACACCGTCTCAGATGTTTAAGACTTACATACAGTTAATTCTATGCTTGCTGTGCTAGAACATTATACTGTATTTGAGATTGAAGACGCATATAGTGGCATCGTCTAATTATGATGAAATGTATTGTTTTCACCACTATACGCACCACTTGTTACACAGAGCTAATACTCCAAGTGCAGTATTTAATGATACACAATGGGAACATTGCCCTAACCCACCTGTGGTTAGTTCCCAAACATACATAAAAAAGTTTGCCTATTTTTCTAGAAACAACCCAGTAGACCGTGTGTCTTATTATTATAAACTTGTTCCTTCCTCATTAAAGAAAAATATGCTACTGGATACCAAATGGATTTTTTTTGGCTTATTTCATTTCCCAGTTGTCGATACAAGGATTTAGCTTTTGGAAAGACAATGTTGACTTAAAATCTGTTTGGGGAATGAAAGACTGGCAAGTTCAAGGTAAGGAGGCTTTGTTTGAAGCATGTTTAATACCAAGACAGATAATATTCCTGAACAGAACAGTGCAGCAAACATCTTGTCTGGGCGTTGTTATGTTATGTTATGTTATGTTACATGAGTTCATATAGTGTTAGCCAAGAGTGTCTTGGTGCTGATAGCTAATCCTAGTATAGAGGCATGGAAAGATGAGTAGATCACAAGTTAAAATGCCAGGTCTTGAGAAGCCTTCTGAAGACTAGCAGAGATGATATGGATCTAATGTGGGAAGGTAAAGTATTCCAGACTCTGATGGCTCCTGCGTGTAAGCTGCAGCCACCCTATCTAGCTTTCTTAAATCTGGATGATGTGACTGTATATGAGCCCATAGATCTAAGGTTGCTACTAGGAGTGTACCAAGAAATCGAGTTTCTCAAGAATTTTGGACCTGTGCCATGTAATGCCTTAAAAGTAAGGCAGAGAGTTTTGAATTTGATACGGTTTCTAAATGTCAGCCAATGAAGTTCTTTAATGGCTGAAGTAACAGACTGATGTTTTAGCACGTTGAGCAGAACTCTGGCATATGAGTTCTGCAGTACCTGTAGTTTGTTTAGATATTGTTTCTGTAGGTTGATGTATAGGCTACTACATAAAGTTAATTTTCAATAGAACGAGTGAGGCGATAACAGTTTTCCTTGCGCTATCTGGAATATATGGAAGAATCGTTCTGATGATTCTTAACATATTATAGGAGATGGATATAATAGAATTAACTTGTTTTCTGAAATTAAGTTTGTCGTCCAAAATCACTCCCAGACATTTAACCTTGGTAGATGGGGTGGGGAGTTGTTCGATCTCTTATGGCCAGCAATCAGAGGTCCAAAAACAAGCATCATTTCCGAAGACCATCACTTCAGTCTTCTCCGTATTCAGCCTAAGGCAATGCCTGTCCATCCAGGTGCAGATTTCTTTCATACAGCAGTGAAGCTGGGCACTTTTGTTATTTGCCGTGGAGACCACAATTTGTGTATCATCTGCGTAGGAGGCAAGATAAAAGTCTTGAACACACCAAATATTCTCACGTTTAAACATTTAGACAATTGACAACAATTTACAAACCACACGGAGGAAGAGCTCAACAACATGCTTAAGAATGGTACATACAATTCTTCACATTGGAGTCTTGAGGGGTGGTTAGGTTGGCCATTAAACACCAATGAGTGCCATGCATGTTTTCTGAATAACCAAAAGGGCTTTGGAATAAACAGACCTGGCCCTCGTTATGTGCAGAAACAACACTTCGTGGTAGTAAGAACTTATTGTGTGGGACAGTTGTGCCTTGATAGGTTATGGCACTCCATGTTAGATGAAGTGAAAACACCCTTGTCTCTCCTTTCGAATGACATGGATTTACAGGATTTGTTTGTTAGGTCCTTGAAAGCCACATTATAAATGTTTCTTATATGCAGTATACAACGAGCTTTGGAAAGTTTCCTAGCTGAAAACTTCTGAACTGATGTGGTATGACTACATTATCCAACAGACTGTATTCTTTGAGAAACATTGTATCATCAGGTATTGACAAAATACAGTGATATGTCCCTCTTACAACATGGACAGAGCCAGCTCCAATCTATTATGTTACATGGACATTAGAAACTCTACGCAGTGGTCACAAGTCATGGTGGCATTTGAACATTGCAGATTTCTTTTTTGCCCGATAATTTGACAGAGGAGCAGAAAACAATGGTTAAAAAAGAATTGACAGACATCATGTTACACATAGAGCATTTAGTAAAGTTACTATCACTGTGGCAGAAACACCATCAGCTGATTGGATAGTACATGGCTTTATATCTCCCCTGATACCAACATTCCACTTCAATAGCTGTTTGAAATATAATCATGATAATGTAATCATTTTGCACATTAGCACTTTGACACTTTAAGTTGATGGTTAAGCACGTTTGAAAACCTGCACACAGTCACTTTAATTATTTCTGAAGTACATGTTCCAAAATGCAATGGGGCATAAACAGGAAATGAGAGCGGCAGTTGAAGGAAATGATGCTGAACTGGGGTGGCGGAGTGGGCTAAAGAACGGTGATGGATCAAACCCAGATCTGTTGACTGGGTGTTAGTGTTTGATTGGTTCTGATGCTCCGTCCATCACCACCCCCTTTTGTACCGATGCTATGTGTTGTTCATCCCGTGATCAAGGTCTGAGGAGAGGACTGAAACGCGTTGTGGATTGTAACAGTTCTGTGCACAAATAAAAGTAATGTGCAGCAAAATTCCTGCTAGTGCGTCCTCTCTAATCGCACTTTGTGCGAGGATGAGAAAATATTTACCGGCTTGACCATGCAGGGGGATACGCACCACCTGTATTAAGAGCGCCGGATCCGTCCTGAGGGATCAAAACGGAGGGGATGTATATTTATATTTTACGCCTTTAGTTTTAGGCTCTATATAGTGTTAGTTTAAGGATGTATTTTTATATTTTGCCCAAATATTTAGTCACTTTAAAGACAAGGAGTAGTTGCATAGGCCCTGGACACAAACAGTTCAGTTTTTACACATTCATGTTAAAGTTCACATTTTTTTAAACAGTGACCTTTGTAATACATTTTGCTTGCACATCAGCATACTTATAATATATTTACTTACATGTACATTTCCTCGAAGGCACATCATCGTCTCTTAGAACACTCTGTACAAGGTCCCCGGTTCTCTGTGCAACTATGTTATGAACTGTTGTCTGTTAGGCAACAGCCCTGGGTGGGTAGAATAAACAAGATGTGACTGGTCAGAAGTTCAAACACTAAATGCATGAGTTTAGTTTAATATGTAAACAGTATGAGCACTTGCTTAGGCAGAGGAGCATTTCGACAGGATTGTCATGGTCACTATGTCCCTGAATTCTGGCCCAATTCCTATCCTGAGACGGATGGTGGCCTCCTCTACACCAGACCTGGCTGTCAGATGATATACACACATAGGTAAATGTGGAGTTAGACTTCTCTGGGGGATCTGGCAGGTTAACACACCTACACCTATTAGGATAGGCAAAGCTAGGTAGGAGGACCCTTATATGTCTTTATATAATATAAAGCAACTGTACAGTGGTTGAATTATTCATCCTGTTCACCATTCTTGTCATGCTGGGGACATTTGTCTGCTTCATACTGTTAATAATTGCAGCGCATAGATTCCAGTTGCCTCCATAAGTATTTGAAGCACCACTTGTATATTTCTTGTGTATCTCTTTGGGCATGCTTGAGTTACAAACAAAAGGGCAGGATTTGTTTCCATGATTACCTTGGGGAATTTAGGGTTGTCATGTTCTGAGTTTGCGGACACCATCCAGTGCCTTGTCTGTTTAGGGACCCAGATTGTGCACTGTGAGCTAGCCAGGAACTAGGTCAACATATTCTGATGGTATTTTTCACGGGTTCAGTCCCACATAGTTTGAAGCTTATATTGACCAAATGCAGAGTCTTACCGAGAAAGTAGGAACCGTACGACAAGGGGACCTAACTCCGTAGGGCATTACAGTTGGTGCGATGACTCACCTTGTGTCGTTGTACGCAGATGAGGCGCTGTTTTATCTCAGGACTCCTTAGGAATCGCTGGCTGAATTCTTGAGTATTTTTAAGGACTTCAGAGTGGTAGCTGGGCTGTTTTAAACAGGGGGAAATCACTGATGTTTCCCCTGGTGGCGCTGGTGGGCCCCTCGCAGGAGGACCTTCCCGACTTGGGGACCTGGTGTGAGCTTGATCGGTTCCGCTATTTGGGGATAATGCTTGCGCATTCCATGAAGACCCCGATGCAATATAATATGTGTCGAGTCTTGGACTCCCTACAGTCCTCGGTCAACTTTTGGATCACCCTACAGCTGTATCTTATGGGCAGGATCGATGTCTCCAAGATGGTGCTCCTGCTGTGTTGTCTTTATACAATACAACATTCCATGTACCCTCTTTCCCCGTGGGTCTTTGGAAATTGAATTCCCTGCTTACTTTCCTGGTGTGGGCAGTCGGATGCCTACAGCTACACTGATTAGATGCGATGAGGATGGAGGGTTGGAAGCGCCACGATTGGAGTTTTATTTCTTTGCAGCAATGATGCAGCATAAGACAAGGTGGCTAGGGGAAGGTAGCAATTGGGAAACACTTTTGTTCACCGGGATAGTGGAAAATGAACATCTCTCTGTATTGTGGAAAGATCAGGAGTGTCAGCGGATCGGCCTTATGTGATCAGGCAGACGGCTTGAAGGTGGTAGCGGTTGGTAAACGTGGTGCTGCAGAGGGCTCCCTTTCATCAGGAATTGGTTGGATACTTACCCTCAACCAATGGAGTCCAACATAACTTATCAGGCATGGCGGGTGGGTAAAATTGGAATGATCTTCATCAAAATGAGACTTTTCTCTCCTTCGAAGATGCTCAGATGGGATTTGAAGTGGGTCCTGGACAATTTTTACATTATGCCGAGTTTGCCCGACAGACCTGTAGGGCTTTCGCGGAGGCCCCTCCTGCCTCTGGCACCCTGGAGGTCATATTGTCCTGTGGAACAGGGAGACATTTAGTCTCTCTGCAGCATAAAGCTATAGGGCGGATGTTGCCTACAGGCCGTTGCATGCTCGGAAGGCCTGGTAATCGGACTTGGGTGAACATTTGACGGATGGTGAATGGACCCAGGTGTGTGCTATGACTAAGACAGTTTCTGGTTACGCACGGTTTAAACTTGATCATTGTAATTTTCTTCATCATACTTATATGATGCCCTTATGGCTTAACCAATCATATACTGACAGAGCCTCTTCCTGCCCCCACTGTAGCTTTGTAGGAGCAAATGTGGCCTGGAGATGCATTCTCGTGTATGCTTACAGGTCTCAGGTAGTGGATAGACTGATGCAAATCACAGCACTGCAGGGTGCCCCTGCCTAAGTTTTGCCTTTTGGACAGCATGGTGAGACCCATAGGGAAGAAAATGGCTTACAAGTTCCTACAATTAGCCCTGGTGTTGGGCATGAGGCATGTTGCTAATGTGTGGATGGAGACAGTGGCATCGTTACTGGAACACTGGGAGAGGGATGTGGTGGAGTGGACTTTGGCAGAGGAAATACATATGAAGAGTAGTAGAACAGATGAAAAGCTGCAGGAGGATGTGGAAGTGTAGGGGGCATTGTGTGATTGTTTTCTGGCTCCCTGGGATGTCACCGGTGACGAGGATGTTGATACTGATGGATAGATCTGTGAGCGCGTGCTACTGACATAATGCTTCTTGTAGGTTACTTGATGGCTGTACATCACTGGTATTCCAATTACATTGTGTGACTTACTACGTGTAGCTCCTCCTGTGTGCAATAATATGCCTTACTTTTATTGTTGAGATGTATTGACTGGTAAATGATCTTGGTAACTATGGTTGACCTTCTAACTGCACCTCAGTTTCGAATCACTGTATCTGTGATGTTGTTTATATATTATATTACTGAATAAAAAAATAGCAAGATAAGTGATTGAATATGCATATATAGTTTGATAGTATTCAGAACCTCCTTTCCAAAGTGATAGCAAATTATCTGTTGCTCTAATGGTCACAGCAGTTAACAACCCTTCATCAGTGGGTAACACATGAGGCTAAAGGCAAAACAAATCAGATAAATTAGGATTAATTGAGGGAGTTATGTAATAAACTATATTATACAAATTCTTAAGTCAAAATCCCTTGTACCTAGTCATCTTAGTATTGTTTGAGGAAATAGCGGAAGTATTATTCAGAGGATTGATTAACTTGTTCAGTCTGCCTATCCGATTGTAATTGCTTCTTGACCTATTGTTTACAATGCCCAGCGGCTTCATTTAGGCAGGCCAAAGCTTTGAAGTAAACTGGAGACAATGACAATAACAGTTGGCAGTCCATTAAGTCATGTAATGTTTGCATGAAGTGTTGACCTAGGGTATTGGTAGAGATTTTAAAAGCTCAAAGTGTCCCATCTTTGGGAATTAATCAATCTCTAACCAAATGATTGACTAGTAATTGGAAGGTGGAAGACCTACAATAAAGTCCATCAATGTAGTGAACCAGGGTTGCAAAGGAGTGGACATTGTTTCTAGTAATCCTATTGGTTTCAAGCCAGAGGGCATAGATAAAAAACACGTGATGCACGATGCATGTAATTATGCATTCCTTCTCCTTTTTTTCAGAGAATAAATAAGAAATAAAATCTTTAGTTCGTCTCCCCAAGATAGCCTGCAATGGGGGCGCAGTGACGCCATTGTAGTATCACACCTTGCAAATCTTTAGTTATAATAGGTAGCTTGCCTTTCCTACATAGAATACTATGAATCGGGTTTCAAGCTTTGGATTCTTTGTGTATTGAAATGTATTCAGGGATTTCTTATTGAGCCTTTTGTAGTTCTTGCAGAAATGTGTCATGGAAAGCAGACGTAATAATTGTGACTGGTCAGATCCTGGGAGCTGGAACCTTATCACCAGACTTTCATTGTTGGTTGCCTCAATGATATTTGGTGATGAAATTGAAACAGGAAATGAATATCATTCATCAGGCATCACAATAATTTTCCACCCTCGTGCTCTTTAAAAAACCCAGATTTGTATGCTCAATTTACAGTATTATTTTATGATTCTTCCCCCTGCAGATAATGTAACTAATGCCCAAACGCATTCTCAATGGCTAACACCTTGTGAATTGGAATTATGTTGTTTCATAGAGTTCAAAGTGTGAGAGTGAAACGTCACTGCATGTAATTCTTCCAAATCGTCATCCCTTTGGGAAAGGATCACCCCTACCACTGTTACCAAAGCATCTTGTTCAGCTGTAAATGGAAGACAAACATTGGGATGAGACGGGACTGCCCATAATAAATGACGGTGGTGAATTGGGGGTGGGAATAGATGCCAACCGGATATCAATTCTAATAGCTAATTGGCGATGCCCTTTACTCAGGGAACCACTCAGGCTGCTGGACGGACAGGTGGAAATGTGAGTTGCTTGGTGGAAGATGGATCTGAAAGATCTCAAAATCCTGGGCAAATACTCTCCTGAAATGTAAATGGTATGAGTAGTAAGATGAAGATGGGTGTGATAATGCACTACATCAAGTCCTGTGCTCCGGACGTTCTTTTATTTCAAGAAGCTCATCTCCTTGGCATACAAAGTAATTTTACGCAGTGCCAGCAATCACTCTGGGTTCACCAGTTGCTCTGGGAGACTGGCCCTCCTGCAGAAGAGGTCCTTCCCTTGGCAATCCTAATGGTACGGGTGGATAACTTGGGCAGGTTTGTAAGTGGTTCTGGGACCTTAGAGGGCAGCCGGAGGATGCTGGTTAGTGTCTCTGCACCTTCGGGCTAGGTGGAGTGTGGGCTGATGCAGATTGTCAAGGTACTGGTAGCTTCCACCCCAGGTCTTGAGGTGGTGGGAGGAGAGTTAAACTCTGTGATGCATCAGTACTTTGATGTATTCTTAGCTGAAACCACCCCCACTCCCAAACTCCTCCTGAAATAGTCCTCCTCTCTGAGTTTGTTAGACAATTGGTGTAGGTGGAATGAGACTATCTACTCCTTGCAACATAGATCATTGGCTCACATAGATTATATTTTTGTATCTGCTGCAGATACCAGCGAGATGACCTGGGTTCGTAGCCTCTCCCAGGGATTATCCAATCATACCATGATCAAGTTGACACTCAGCAGGTCAGATAAGGAACCCGTTGGTTTCTGGTGCCTTAACCTGTGGTGGCTTTAGGATGATCATTTGTTGATGGCCTTTGAGAAGTTATATCAGATTATTTTGAGATTGATGCTGTTAATGAATAAAGAGGCAAGTCAGGGGTCATGTGTATCCTTTATGTGGCTAGATTTTTATTATATATGGATCAGAAGTTTAGTCAATTAAACTAAACAAGAGTTTTTTTGCAGAGCAGACATGCTGAACTTGCACATGTGAAGGTGCTCTCATAAGTGATAGTTAAGAAAATGGTGGCTCAGTGAATTTAAAGATTTGCCCACGATCACATAATTTGAAATCAGTTTATGAATCAAGAGCATTTTAATTAGGCTGAGTAGATTATTTAAGTCACTAGACCTGCAGGTCTGGTAAAATTTTTATGATATTTCTAGGCCTGAATGATCCATATCTCTAAGCCATTCGGCAAATGTAGGTGGGTCTCTTTGTCACCATCTACGGGCAATGTCCCATTTGGCCAGCATAAACCCAACCTCTGTTGGTGTTTGTGAGGCCCTACTCCTACACCACCCTTCCATTATGCCTAATATCACTACTTGGGGATCCAGGATGGCACAAATGCCCAAACCATCGATCAAAGATGCACAAACCCTCTCCCAGCATAACATTATCTTGAGACACTCCCACATCACATGAAGAAAAGAACCCCCCAAAGACGGCATCTCCGGCATGCAAGACTAAAACATCTCTCCATACACCAGAGACTGAACAGATGGTAACATACTCTATAAAGATAATTACATTGAATTTGCCTAATTCTGGCAGATATTTCTAGTGTGCATGCTGCCATACAAGCTTCCACTCAATCTTCATCCTCCATCATTCCTCCCATTTAGCCCCCAGGTCAGTCAGGACCACTGGTGTATTCACAATCAAGGATCTGTATATTCTAGAGATACCTTTACCCCCAAGGGGCTCGACTGTTAGCGTGGTGTACAACGGGCTGAAATCCAGCACCAGCTGCAGAGCATCTCCGTAGGACTCTAGAGCATGTCAGATTTGTAAATAACGGAAGAATTGAAACATGGCGAGACCAAACTCTTCTGCAAAGTTATCAAATAGGTTGATATAGGATGTCACCCAAACATCCCTAACCTTGAAGATTCTGATTTGGTTCAGGCCTTGAAAATTCATAAAAATGTTACTAGACATGCAGGTTAGTAACTTAAATAATCTACTTGACTTAATTGTAATGTACTTGACCCATAAACTGATTTCAAATTGTGTGATTCTAGGCAAATATTTTATTTTACGGACCTGCCTTTTTCTTCATTCTTACAAGAACACCTTCAAATATTTGAGCTCAGCATTTCTGTTGAACGAAAAATCTCTTTAGTTCGATTCAAAAGATTAAACATTTGCTCCATATATAATAAAAATGTAGCTCAAATATAGGGTACACATGACTCCTGACTTGCCACTTAGTTCACTAATGGCATTGCCATCAGGGCAGGGACAAGAACGTGTCTCAGTTCATGTGAAAAAAATTCACTATTAATAAATATATTACTAAAGCATGATGTGGTGGCGCACTATCATTTACAGACAACACATTTTTTATTCAAATGGCCGCATACTTTTGCACTAACATTCAGTTTTACTGATAAACCTATATAGACTATAAAACAATAATCTGTGGACATCACCAAGTAAAGTGTTCTGATTTGTTTTCATCGTATTGAAATCTTGTGTTTCATCACAGAGAATTTAAAAATTTGCTTTCATACCTAATGAAAAATCATTTGAAATATTTGTACAGTTTACTTATTAGCTATTTAGGAATAAGAACTGATATCCTACAGCTTTCATTTCACACTCTTTGTACAGCAGGATTATCGTAAAGTTCACTGTACAAAATCCTCTACTTTTTTTTTTTGACTCAAAAGTTAATTGTACGAAAGCATAAACTGACTTTTGACCTTTGTCTCTGAACTCGGAGCAAAAATGACAAAATAAAAACAATATTTAAATGTATCTCTAGTGCTCATTCACTTTGTCAGTGAATAGAACACTTGTTCTTTGCCAGCTTACCAGAATGGGCCAGTAGGCCCTAAATATAGCTCACCCTGATGATATCTGACATAGCGAGTGGGTGAGTAGATTTCTTAAGACTTGGATTAACCCTACCATTTTTCAACAGTTTCTTCATTGTATCAAACGTAATTTGAACATCATTATCAGAAACAATTTCTTCTGGTACCCTATTCGCTATAAAAAAAATCTTCAAAAAATCCATTTACAGTATTGGCAGATACACTTACAACCATCTGGACCTCTGGCAGCTTGAAATAATAATCAACAAAGACAAAGACATACACTTCTTCTAAGAAAGGATATGAAACGCTGGGCTAAAAAAATAATAAAAATATTACCATACCTGCAGGTCTAGTGACTTGAATAATCTACTCGACCTACATGTAATGCACAAATAATCAATTTTGGTAACAGGATTATCTTGCCCGGCACTTGATTTGCAGAATACCGGTAACCCAATCAATATTTTATCTTTATGGAAATTAAATGTCGTGAATCTGAGCAAATGATTTCTTTCTTGAAGAAAATCAGTCTCTTGTTTGATCCAATAAATCTTTATTAAATGAAAAATATCTGGACTTTGCATCCGAAAGGTAGTTGAAATGTGCATCCTCACAATATTATATAATTGAGACAACATGTGTTTGGTGGCTCTATCGCATTTTCAAAGCTGTCAAGTAAGAGCGTCACAATCCTTAACATACATAATTTTAATCTACAATAGGTAACATAAACCAGAAAATAATCTCATTGATAATAAATGTATGCATTTTTCAAAAATCATCTTCTTGTATAAGTAATACAGAATTGAAAAATATAGAACTTATACTACATTCAGAGTCAGTAAAATTTGATCTTGAGATTTCTTATTTTTGTCTAAAAATACTCCCCAATATAAACACAAACATTATCCAACCCATTCACAGTAAATACCTGCATTGATGAATATACGTTGCAATAAAAGCTCTTGGTCAATAAGTGATACAGAAGGATCAGAACACCAAACACAATTAAATAACAAAATTCAAATACGATAGATGGAATCTATTGATTACCAAAATATATCTCTCATTCGAAACATCCTCTCTTGAAATCATATGGCCAAAAAGTGACTCCTATTACCCAATCACATGAATTTGCTGCTAACCTGAAATGCTTGAAATACTTGTCCAACCTCCAATCAAATAACTCCCGATCTTCTAAATTGTCAAACATTCTTAGATATGATATTTTGAAATTTGTTAAATACCTTAAATAATAACATTTAATACAAAATCATTTCAACTGAATACCATACCAAAATGCCTAAGTTCCGGGCTAGTTCCAGTGTTGTTATAAACCATATCCAATTCAAGAATCACTTCATATCATAAAGCTAATTCAACATATAATTGTACGTAAAATAAAAGGTCCCTAATACCCCAGTGATGACAAAAGTTCTATATATTCCTTCGATATGATAGTTCCTCTAATCACCAATATTTCTGTTGACCAGTGTGAACCCATGCTCTACATACACCAAGCCACTGTGATGAAGGTGACACAACTAAGCAAAACACATAGAAAGATATATTGTTCATACTGTGATGAAATGAATGTATCCCTAAATAAAATTATCAACATCATGCACATGCTTAGTTCACCATAATACTTAAGATGTCAGTTAAACTCTTCAGATAAGAACGATCAATGAAAGAAGCTCCATAGTAAGGGAATCCGAGAACAATATCAATCGGTTACACTTAGATATATCAAACACATTGTGAGCCTTAACTACAATGTTATAGAAGAGAACTGATATACTTCTTCTTACCTCAAACGAAAATTTCTCTAGAACAGGTCCTCGTCTGACCATAATCAAGTGAACTGAGGATCCCATTCAAAATCCTTTTTATCCAGAACAAATAGCAAGCTCAACAAAAATCATGTGGGTCAACCGCGGAAGCAGTTCAACTTTAACTAATGGGAGTCACATTTTGGCCATACGACTTCAAGAGAGTATTTTTCAAATGAGGGATATATTTTAGGAGTAAATAGAGTCCATCTTTGTTTTTTGACTTTTGTTATTTGATTGTGCTGTTTGTTTTGATCCTTTTCCATTAATGAGTATTTATTGGCTCATAGATTCATCAATATAGATATTAACTATGATTGTTAGACAATTTTTGTGTTTTTACTGGAGAGTATTTTTAGGAACAAATAATAAATCTCGAGACTAACGTTTACAGATTCTGAATCTAGTATACGATCTATGTTTTTCAATTCTGAATTAAATATACAAGAAGATGATTTTTGAAAAATGCATATATTTACTGTGAATGAGATGATTTATTGGTTATGCTACCTAATGTACATTAAGATGATGTATGTTAAGAATTTTGATGTTCTTATTTAACGGAGTCATGAAACACGTGTTGGCTCTGGCTGTCTTAATTTCATAATATTGTGTGGATAAACATTTCAGCTATTTTTGGGATGCAATGAGCGGATGTTTTGTTTTGAATAAAGATTTATTGGCTCAAACAAGACAATCCATTTTCTTCAAGAAGGAAGTCTTTTTTCGCGGGTTAAAGACATCTAACTGTAATAAAGTTAACCTGTAAACTGGTCCCAAATTGTGTGAACCTAGGCATATATTTTATTTTACAGAACTGCTTTTTTTATTATCACATATAAGAACACCTTCAAATCTGTGAGGGCAGCATTGTTGTTGTTTTGTTTGATAAAATAGACTAAAGGTTTGATTAACGTATATTAAGAATCTAGCCCACATACAGGGTACACATGACCCCTGACTTGCCCCTTAGTTCACTAATAGCATTGTCATCTGGGCGTGGATAGGAATGTTTCTAAGTTCATGTTTAAAAACTAATTTTAAAAAAATATATTACTAAAGCAGATTGTGGTAGCGGACTGTCATTTATAGACAGCACATTTTTCAATGAAATAGCCACAAACTTTCCCCGCTGACATGCAGAAATACTGATAACACTATGAAGCTTATCAAAAACATTCTGTGGAAATTGGGTTTCAGCAAAAATATTTACCAATTGTGTATCACTTAATAAAGTGTTATGATTAGAGGTGGGCGGAATTTGCGTAGTTGCGCTACGCAAAGCTCCGCAAAACGGTACAAAATCTCCACGAATACGCAGAAATTCCGCAAACACGTGGAATTGTTTGTTTGCGATGCTTTTTTCCTGTTCGCGAACGCTGTTTGCATGCTCGGGGGGGAAATATCTCGCGAACATGCATTTTGAGAACGAGAACACGCAAAAAATTCCGCGAAGCCGCGGAACGCAGAATTTTGGGCAATTCCGCGTTCTCTGCAGAACGCGAAATTCCACAAATTCCTTGAGCGGAACGGAATTTACCGCCTAGGCCTAGTTATGATTTGTTTTCATCCTAGTAAAATCTTTTTTTGCATAACACAGAATTACAAAAAGTATATTTTCATAACTAGTGAAATACATTTTGAAATGTTTGGACTGTTCATTTGCAAGCTATTTAAATGAGTTAGAAAAAAACTGACATCCTACAGCCTTTCACTTCATACTCTGTACAGCACAATTGTCAGATAGTTCGCTTTACAAAATCCTCTAACTTTACAATCAGAGAATGAAAATTAAACACCAACCTCCAGGATAAAATAAGAGGCAATGTGTAAAGCATTTGTACATACACACAGTAACACAGTGAAAACACTACTAACAGAGTGCACACCAGTTTAGAAAAATAGCCAATATTTATCTGAATAAAACAAGACCAAAACAACAATAATCCAACATGCACACTTTCAAAAGATTAAGCAAGTCTAGTCCATAAAAATCAATGGATGTGTTTCTTTTAGCACAAAGTACCTTGGATGTGTCAAAAATAAAAGATGACGCAGGTACAAGGGAGGTGAGGCGTGGGAAAAGCAAAGTAATGCGTTGGTTCTTTACTCCACAGGGGAGGTGATGCATCGGTTCCTTACTGCCAAGGAAGGTGATCCGTCGGTTCCTTACTGTTAGGCAGGGGAGGTGATGAGTCGATTCCTTACTGTCAGGGGAGGTGATGCACCGGTTCCTTACTGGAAGTGAAGGAGATGAGTCGATCTCTGGATACCAGGACTCAGTTCTTTACTGCGGTGCAACGTTGATAAAATGACAGCGTTGAGGGATGATGTGTCTAAAATCCAGATGTGCTGCGTCGATGCGGAGGCGCCGATGCAGGTGCTGCATCGATTTCAAAGCTGCATAGCTGTCGCTGCATCGATTCTTCAGCTGTGAAGCAGGTGCTGCATCGTTTTGGAGCAGGTGCCATGAACGTCGGTGACACCGTGCTCGGGACTCAGGCTGTGGTGATTCTTCAGCCACATAGCAGGCGTTGAGTTGATTCTCCAGTCACATTGCAGGTGCTACATCAAGAAAACAGGCTCTGAGAGTCGGTGCGCGGATTTTCTCACCTGGTTACACTTCCAAGAGGCCAGGAACTGGAGTTGGCACCACTTGGCAAGTCAGGGCTCTCAGCAGAAGAGCCCTGTCACTGGTAGGTGAAGTCTTTGAAGGCCCTGAGACGTCCTAACAGGAGGCAAGCAAACACAAGCCCTTGGACAACCTTGGAAACAGGATGTAGAAAGCAAAGTCCAGTCCTTCCACTCCCAGAACAGAAGCAGCAAGCAGCAGGCCAGCATAAGACAGCAGCAGGCAAAGTGACAGTCTCTCATACACCATTCCTGGCAGAATTTACTCAATTCAGAAGTGTTCTGATTTTGGGGTGTCCATGGTCCAATACTTATATCCATATCTGCCTTTGAAGTAGGCAAACATCAAAGGAAAGTCGTTGTAGTGCACAAGAACCTGCCTTTCTCTGACCTGGCTCCAGATACACTACAGGTGGAGACAGCTTTGTATGAGGACAGGTACAGATCTATTCAGGTGTCAGTGACAACTCCTCCCACCACTCTAGCTCAGGAAGGCCCATCAGCCTGGTGATAGCCCATCAGGATATGCAAGGCACACCTCAGCTCCCTTTGCATGACTGTCTAGCCAGACACGGATTCTACAGATAGGCAGAGGCACAGAATGGTTACACAAGAAAATGCCCACTTTCTAAAAGTGCCATTTTCAAACAAGCAATGTAAAAATCAACTTCACCAAAAGTTGTATTTTTAAATTGTGAGTTCAGAGACCTCAAACTCCAAATTTCTATCTGCTTCCAATGGGAAATTACACTTAAAAGATGTTTGCCCTTGATGCCATGTAAGAGCAACAAACTGATTATAAGGGGCATTCTAATGTTTTAGAAATCACATTTGGTGCAATAGCATAATCATTCTCGCGCTCAATAATGGATCCTATTGAAGACCATCAGGTGGTATGAACAGTGTATCGCCATGTATAATGATGTTCCAGTAATGTAAAGTGTAATTAACTTGTTTCTCCTGTACATTAGTTGTCCAGTTCCGACTCATTATATTCCAATTACCCAAATTTAAATATGTTATGAAACTTACTGCTTGCTAAATATCCTAAGTATTGGGAAGCTGGGTTACATCCTGAAACATGATGCTTAATACAGAGAGGAAACACATCTTCCTCTGCATTGTTTTCCACCGTAGGTGACACTTGATATTGGGCTTGAATATTTGGCAGTATGGGTCAACATGGGTACCTTCCAATTCTTCCTTCTCCACAATCCCAATTAACATTGAATATAGGGCATCCTTTTCCTTGCGCATAAATCTGTAAAAGCACAGGTGTCTCATATAAGCTAATAGGGTCGCTGGGATGTCTGGATAATTCTGTACAAATCCAGCAATTTTCAAGACCTAAAACGTGGGCTACTTTCTTATGTACTGCAATGAGGGGATGGTCAGCTGGTGGTTGAAATACAGGTAACAAAGAGATAATTAAGGAACTAATAAATATTGTTTGTACTGGGTGCTGCATATTGACACCGTTTTGTTCTGTCACTCAGTTCCAGGGTACTTTATCTTTATTGTCAGTAATGCAAAGGCAGGCAGTGTGCTGTCATCTGCTTCTCCTCCTTGTCTGCAGTCAACTTATTTAGAGGCGGTTTCATGGACCTGCCCTGCAGTGCCCTCTTTTCCTGCAGGTTCAGGCAATCATCTTTCTTTGAGACTTTGTTGTGTGCTTTACTCAACAGCAGCAGTTGGTGTCACCGTCTCTGTGACACTTGGTAATGGGCTGTCAGCGTGGTTCTTAGGAATGGTCTGGTCTGTATTCCACGTTTCTGGTAGGTCGCAGTGCTCCACGGGTTGCAGGTGCTCATCCGTAAGAAGTACCTCTATCTCAGGCGTTGTTGGGGCAGCTCTGCATCTTGTTTCATGAATCCACTGAGGACCTCCCTGCACCTTCACCGCTATCCGTGTCACCAGGAGCACGATGTGGGGTCCAGTCCACCTAGAACTAAGAGAAACTTATTTTATTTTATTTCACAATGACCATGTCTACAGCTTTAGAAGAGTGTGTGAGCTCTGAGGATGGATGGGGCAAAGCTTCCTTCACCTGGAGATGGTGATGCCTCAAAACTGCTAAAAACAGCGTAGTCAGAAATGTTTTCATCCATCCACCGCAGTGCTGCTTGGGATCCTGTGAGAGGCAACCTCAACCCCACCGACATACGCTGCCCCTACAGTACCTCATGTGGGGACAAAAGAGTTGTTCTAGATGGCATCGCACTTATGGCATTCAGGCCTCTTTTTCAGTTGTCTTTGCTAATCTATTTTTTTTATTGTGGAGTACATCCTCACCACTGGCCTGAACTATGGGGGTGGCAAGAGGCATGCACTTTCCACTCTGTTCCCAAATAGTCACAAATCTTTGGCACTACTTCAGCCATGAACTCACCCCCTCTGTCGCAATTTATTCCCTCGGGGACCCCACACCGGGGTATAATATCTTTCATCAAGTATCGCACAACAGTTGCTGCATCATTCTTCCTTGTGGGAAACACCTCCAGTTATTTTGAAAATGTATCCACACACAGTAAATATTTGAATCCATTCACTGGGGGCATATAGGCAAAATCAGTCTGGACATTGGTAAAGGGACCCTGTGGTACTGGCAAGTAATCATGTGTAGCAGGGGACTGACCTTTAGCCAGTGGCAGCTGGTGGAATTTGAGATTGGTGAGGCATAAGAGCAATAAATAAAATATTGGATGTGAGCGAAGCTAGCGAGTCCGGTGTTTATGGATGGGATTCGAGGGGGGTGGATCACCCTAAGAATAGTTTTTTTAAATGGTATATTTTGGTGCAATGACAACGTATAGGAAATGTTACACGAGCAGTAAGGGTTAGAAGGAGTACCTATAGTAGTAGAATGATAGTGGGCATTATATATTAGGAGCAGAGGGATTGGAAAACACATTGTCATGATTAAAAATGTAACAGTGATTGAGATTGGCACTTGGATTTTATTACTATTTAAAACTCAAGAGCAGTCCCTCGTGTGGCGTCTTCTGACATTTGCGACCATGACATATTTCATATCTACTTTTTATACATCAAAACATCACTGTTTTTTTAAGAGGATGGGGCCTGGAAATGGGTTTCAACATCATACGCACTCTAACCGTACACAAAATATATGTGGATGTATCATGGATGGAAGATATGGGTTAGGTGAATGGGCTTTGGTGATTATTTTAACACTCCCGGAATTAAACTGAGTCGAAGGGGCCTGTGTTGGGGGAGTGGATGAGTGAGTAAGGGACACATCAATTTACCCCCGGCCTAAACATGAAAATGAGTAACAGAGAATTTACATAACTGTTGCTAAATGAGTATATACCCATTAGACGGTCTTGAAGCTGTTCCTGAAAGTGTTATCCATGAATATTGTGAACTCTTGCCTTGAAGAATTTGCTCTATATGCATGCGTACACCATACATGATTCAAAAAAGTGTTTAGCACATGTGGTGCAGACGCACCAGGAAGCTTCTGGGCACAGCTCACATAAAACAGTGTGCATAACACACTTCGAAACTTTGACATCGGTTAGAAAGCTGTTGTTACCAGAAATTCCAGTGGAGAAGTGGAATGCACAGCAGTTAAAAAAATATAATTCTATAGTGTACATAGAGTATTGATGCATAGTGTATGCTCTCCATTCATTGCATACATAGTCAAGAAAATGGGGCTAGCCACCAAAAACGCCATGAATATATATTTGCATAATGACATGCTGACGGACTGTATGCAATGCTGATGGACAATGTGCCAGTTTACAGTTACAGGTAAGGTACAAATGTCTGTGGAAAAGTTAGTGGATATTCCTTGCCTTTAACACTCAGAAAATAGTTAGATGTTTCATGAGTTTTCATCCCCAATATGTACTCTCATTTGCTTGTTTTTCCACACTAAAAATAAAAGTTCAAATTGAATGTAAAACGATGTTGTAAAGGTTTAAGAATTAATACCCATTGGATGTTCAGCATTTTCCTGTCAGCACCCCTTCCATCCCTAGCATCACCCATGTTTCAAAAATCTTACAGTTGCAGATCATCTGTCAAACTTGTGGAATTTGCACACTGGCAGTTCGCACAGAAATTAGAGGTCACTTTAAAGACACCTCTGCCCTGCTCTATGCTAATGTAAAGAGTAAGCTACCTAGTGGATCATGCAGAGAACTGTGTAGTGCAGTCTATAATCATGTTTAAGTACACTGATGTATTATTCATATCGAACATTTGTCATTTGTCATTTGTCATTTGTGGGGTATTTCTAGAGCGCGACGTTCGCTCCGGAGGGAGCATCTTGGCGCTGAGGATCCTGAATGAACCAGTCCATGAGGATTTATATGGAAGCTTTGGAGTAATCGTCCGAGAGATTAAAGATCCATGTCTTTAGAAGCTTTCTAAAGGGTTTGTCTGCACGAGTCCCCAGCCTGTTATTGTGCTGACCGGCACCCAGTCAGTCCCCTTGTGGAAATTTAAGAACGAAACATAAGTAATGCTCTTAGGATAAAACAATAAATCCTAAAGTTATTTGTCTGGGCTGTTGTTGGTGGAGTGTTGAGCATGTTCTTGGAACATTTTGGGGCACTTGTCTAGTTTGCTGCGCTCTACTTTCAACATCGAATGAGTGAGCTATGCACGGATTCCAAACTCGTGGTTTACAACTTAGCACTTGCATCACTGAGCCAAAAAAAAGTGCAGTAAAAGTGTGAGTGCCGTCTGATTCATAGTGTTTTAAACTTACTGAAAACAAGACCACGCTTATGTTGAAAAGAGGAGATGGCAGGGGTTGAAAGATAGTTGACACTCAGTCTTTCAGATTTGAATGGAGTGTTTACTGTACTAAACAAACTGTTAGCCCTGGCACCTCAATGCCAAACAAAACGCTGCACCAACAAGAGCTCGGACAGAACACGAGGATACCCAACGAGCACAGAGCCAAACACTACAAATTTGAAAGATGCACACTTTCCACTTTCCACTGCAGCGCAATCGATGCATGCTATATAATACATAGATAACTCACTCACATCACAAAAGTGGAAGCTGCACGACGTGCACAGCACTGCTGGGGTACAGGTCTTTTGGAGAGCGAAGGATCTAAACCCTCCCTTTCTCACTCGTCACAGGCTTGGGTGGGGTCAGTTATGTTTGCAGACCACACCCACTCTATGACGACCCGGTAAAAGGAAGGGTGGAGAAAGGCAGCATTGGGATTGACAGACAGCCCGGAAAGTACAAGGCTGATACTGCACACGCCCAGGACTGATTTCAAAATCCGACGCTGCATCGCGTCATTTCGGGGCGGGCCCGAGGACCCACAAGCATTGAAGACCCGGGCTGGCAGCTTGTCAGCCCGTAGGGTGCACAAAAATCACAGTCAAAACTGGCACACCTACACTAGCGCATGTGTCCAAGGAAAACTGCCTGACTGTTTTGGTGAGCATCAATAGTCTAGTCAGTGAAACCAGGCACTGCATTAAAATGGAAATATGGATGGATAACTTTATGCAATTACAATCCATAAGGTATGTAGAGTTAGAGGGGTGCAGTCCTACAGCCCGGCATCAGGAACCGCCCCTACCTTTTGCATGTTGGGCACAGACAAGACACTGGGAGCAGAATTGCGCAGTGAAGGATGTTATCTCTGGTGCAAACCACGCCTGTCTAATTGGCTCATTCACTCCCGATTGTGCCATGTTAGTGGGACCATGTGCAAGCCTTGTAAGGGAAAGGAACGTCCCAGTGGATCCACAATCCCTCATCATTCTGCTCACATCTAGCATCAATCCACACTCTATCCTCATCTGGCATTGCAGACCATTGCACTTCCTTCACATCATCTAGCAACATTGTCTTTGAATAAGCTGAATTTTTGGAATGCTTTTGGCCATTGAAGGCACCATCTATAGTGGCTTTAACATGGTCTCTCTTACTTTTGGTGATGTTAGTAGGCTACAAATGTTATTACCACTATTCTGCGGGGTAGTAGTATTGCTTTCAACACGTTTTTTACTAAAGGAGCATTTTGAATGGGACTCCCTGCTACAGTTATAAAAGCATGATACTGCCACACCTGGCCAAAATCATGGACACCTCCAAAGTCATAACGTGAGTCACTGTAAATGTTAACAGTTTTCCCCTCAGCTAGGATGCATGCTCTTGTTACAGCATACAGCTCAGCTTGCTGGGCATATGTGCCAAGTGGCAGAGCTGCACTTTCAACTATGGTGCCTACTGTTATTTTAGCATACCCAGCTCTGCAATCAGTGTCTGTTAGTATGCTGGAGGAACCATCAGTGTACCACTCATAGTCTGTCTTTTCTAATGGTGTCTGCTATAAATCTGGTCTGGGTGTTGTTACATGGCTGTATCAGGCCCAAGAAGAAACACTGCCATTTTACATGCACACGTACCTTAAGTTTCCTTCTTTCCTACACGATGCATTTTGACACACATTTGACTACATGACAGTGCAGGATTAGTTTCTCTGAAATCATATTGCTTACATTTCTACTTCGTAAGAACACTATCACGATAACTTTAACATTTAGTACAAGACCTAAACACACATTGTGCAAATGTTGTTATTTTGTTAATCGTCTGTAAGGTGACATAGCTATCACTGGAGGATAAAAAATTATGGCTTGGCTGAGGCCTCGACACCTAATCATGGATATTGTTATTATAAATACACACACATTTCCCTGTTCAAATTAGAGGAGCACTTTCCTGTCATTGCGAGGCCACTGTTGTTGGAGTCTCAGCCTAGATTATTCCTGTTTTCCCTCTGAAAGGTGGGATGTCCAACTTGTGACCAAGACGGGGACCTGCATACACTTACATGCACGAAATGGGGAGTTAGATCACCCAGTAGGGGATTTTGGAAGATCAATCACCCTAGACATCTAGGTTAGGGAGCGCATAGTAGGAGTACCCTATACACCGTACTTATATGCCAGCTTATATACACTGCTTTAGCACAATGGTGAAATTGTTTATTCTTTTCACTGTTCTCATATTGCTAATCACTTTCATCTGCTTCTGTCTATTAACCATTGCAGAACATACTTTTATACAAGTATCTCAATGGTTCAATAAATATTGAAACGCCCCATTTGTGTATTTTTTGTGTATCTCTCTGAGTGTGCACAAGTGACTGAGCGAAAAGGTTATATGATCTGTTACCACTATTCATTGGGGAATAAGAGTTGTCATGTTCTAGACGCTCACGCCTCTCAGCTTGCTGAGTGTGGGTACGGACAACTTGAGTGTGCATTTGAAGCGAGATTGGCGGCGAATGAGGAATAAAAAAATTAAAAAAAGAGTTGTCATGTTCTGAGGTTGCCCAATCCATTTGTTACCTTCCTAGGTTTAGGATTACCTAATGGTGGCACTTGAGCTAGCAGGTCTATAGTCCAACATATTCTGAGGGTGTACACAGAATCAGTCTGGCATCATCCTATGGTTCACATCAGAATCACCTATTGCAGGTAATAATCTGGCAAAATTAACACATGGGCCTCTTTTAATGGTGAAATTAGTGTTAGACACCAAGGTGACTGCATAACCTGTGTGCCTGGCAGATGAAAAATGGTGTGTTGCTGCAGATGACAACAACAACCATACAGAATGTGGCAAATAAACAATTCAAGGGAAGTCCAATACAATGGGAGCTGTCCTCTCTAACATCATAGACACGGCAGCCACTACTCTCAAACAACCCAGGTGCCCAGTCACTGCTAAAGGCAAACTCACAAAGTAATACGCCACAGGTATTTTTCCAGAGCCATGCTGCTATGTTAGCACACCATTTTTAATGATATTTTGCTCTGACACATAGATATGGACAGAGAGCTTGTAAACAGGCAGCCCCAATGCTGGCGCAGCACACAATGTCTCTTTCAGTATCTTGAAACAGTCTGCAAGTTTATTAGTCCGTACAATGTTATTGGATGCATCTTGTAGAGTACATTGTCTCAAGATGGCATCATAGGATCTATTCTCAGGTATCCACTAGTGGCAGTAGTTCATCGTCCCCAGGAAGGACATCAGTCTTTTCTTGTTGAACTGGGGCTGCATGCTCTGAATCATTTTTATTCTGTCAGGTGATATGCAGGGTGTACCTTTGGATACCACATAACCCAGGTAAGTCACCTATTTTTGGCAGCACTTAAATTTTGACAATGAGGCTTTGTGTTCTCTCCTCTGGAGGTGGTTAAGTAGAGCTACAGTGTTTTGTTCACAGGCCTTGAGTGATGGAGATGCCACAAGGAGGTCATTAGCATACTGCAAGATGACACAACCACCTTCCGGGTGTAGGCTGTCCGGGTATCTCTTTACTCCCTGCACATAGACCATGGGACTCTGAGTAAAGCATAGGCCGAGTTGCATGAAAGTGTATAAGTATCTTTGATTGTGAAGGCAAAGAGGAGCTCACTCTCTGAATGGATTTTAATGATGCAAAACGAAGAGGAAAGTTCTATGACCAAAACGCTCTCTGCCTCCACAGGTATAGAAGATACTGTAATATTGGTGTTAGGCACAACAGGTGCTAAGGGAACCACAATGTTGTTTATCTGGTGTACATCTTGTATTGTATGGACCTATATTGTCCTGTATTGCCCTTGGGCAGTGGAATAATAGGACTCTTAACCCCTTCAGCGCGGCGCGGATTTCCGCGCCGCGCTGAAGGTTCTGAGCGCGCGCGGGGCCATGACGGAACGGTTCCGTCATAAGCACAGCTCAACCGACGTGCATGATGGAACCGTTCTGTCATGCGCGTCGAAGGGGTTAAAGGGGCTAGTGGTCTTTTAAATAAGAGAGAGTCAATCACAGGTTTTATCCCCTCCTGTGCCTGGGATGAGAGTCTGTACTGACACATGTAAGGCAATTCTGCATTTTCCTTAAGTTTCACTTTATGGGGAGGGCTTGTTTTCAACAATTCTGCCTCATTTTTGTGTTTTGCCCAAACCTCTGAGTTCAATTCCTGAATAACTTTGTTTTTAGTCAGCCATATTTCCTTCAAGCCTATCAAAAACTGCAGTCTTGTCATTTCTGAGCATACACAATATCCAACACCACCCTTCTCCATCTCACAACACAGACACAATTCCCAAAGGAAATGTAAAATGCTTAGTTCTTGGTATGTACTCAAGGCGTTTGACCACGAGGCCCAAATCTTTAGGGTAGAAACATGGTGGTACAGCTATAGACACGTGTGATTCTGAAGATGGCACTTGAAATAATCTCTCTTCCTGTTGCCCTAGCTTAAATGCTCACTACACACTCTTCTTTGCCTGCATACAATGTGTCCTTGAGCAACTCCATTTTCCAGTACAAATGTTTGTACCCCATGCAGGCGTACCATTCAGGTATTGGACCTGTGAAAAATACTGTAGTACAGTGTACAAGCCCAGGTACTTATGTCAACTGCACAAAATAAGTGACCAAATAACTTTCAATGTAAGGGCTGTATTTAAACAGTTTTTGAAACATGTCATAAAAATCTCCCTGGAATGGTGTCCATTGGTAAATTGTTAGAGAGAAAGAGACAAGACAGGGGGTGCACATAACACAGAATCCTCACTCAATTTGTAAGCAGTAAGCGCCTTATTAGCCAAACCTAACCTGTCCTCAGGTACTTGTAAGAAAATCCCATTTTGTGAAAAATATAATGTTGCATGCAATTTACAGAGGAGGTTTCTACCCAGCAAATTGATGTGCACATCTAGTGACAGGAGAAACTGATGGGCCATTGTAAAATCATCAACACATACTGGTAGGGGTTCTTTCAACTTTTTGTGCATCAGCATTCTATTTACAGCTACAGTAGTGACTTTTTCGCTACAGCTTGGACCTAACTTGTTTCTAACTGCTGATAGTGTTGCACCGCTATTAGGAAATTGATCTCCGTACCTCCTACCTTAATTGGAAATGTGGAATACTCCTCAGGTGTGTCTGATACCTTCATCATAAAACACTGAGCTTGGATTACTGCAGTTTGGGTCACCGTCCCTCTCTCCTCGTAATCCAATGCTGAGCCATGTAGTTCCTGAAAAGGGTACTTCATGGACTGCTATATCTGTTTGATGTCTCTGTGCATGGGTGGTGCTAAAGCTGGACCTCATCCATGTCAAACCTGTCATTCCTGTTGTTGCAGTCATTTCTATCATACCTGACATTTCTCTTATTCCTATCATTTGCCCATCTTTCTTTCTATCTCTATAACTTCTACAATTTCCGCCCCAGTACCCGTACTTCTTGCAAACATAACACTGATCCCTACTCCTGTCTCTTCTCTGGTTTCCTTGTCCTTCAACATGTCTGTGCTGCGACCCTTGATAGTACATTCCCTCTGGGCTATCCTCTCGTTGTACTTGCTGCAACATCATCCCTTTGTCATTTCTAGCTGGGTCCTTCTTTACCTGGAAAATCACATCCCTTTCCATGGTTATCAGAAGTGAGCGCAACTCTTGATATCCTTTAGTAGACCAATCAGGGTGGCACAGTTTACAACTATGTGCCACAGAAGCTAACAATCCATTCATAAGTGTCTGAGCTGCTAATACGTTATATGCCTCTGTCGTGCGCGGTACCCCTGCACTATTAAACATAATTCCTTATACCTGAAAATGTAATCTGCCACTGACTCACCTGAATTCTGCAACATGGCGGTGACCCGAGAAAAATCACCATGTTTCACAGCTAAGCCATTAATTATGTCCCTGACAGGCTCTAACCAATTTATCAATCAATGTTCTGTGACATCCATATTATTAGCCAGTATTGTCCAATCTCTTTCCTGTGGGATTTGGAATGCACTTTTTACCAAAGCCAAAGGTAATCTGTTCCCATATCCAATCTTCAATAAAGGTTCTACATCTCTAGGAAGGGGTGTATAAGCAATGCATATTTTATGAAGTCATTCATAATATTTCATACTGTCTGTGAAGGGGTCAGGTGCATCCTTAGTCATCTGAGCTGCCTCCAAGGGGGTCCGTGGTTTTAACATGGCTTTCTCACCTAAAACTATTTTTGGTGCATTTATGTTAGTGTTCAATAGTCTTTCATCAGTACATGTGTTCTTACCCTTTCTTTTTAGCAACCATGTGTGTGACTGTGTATGTATCAGCATTTCCCTGTTATCAGGAGTTTATTAATGGAGCATTGAATTTCTTCCCTTTCAGTGTTCACCTCCTCCTCAAACTCATGTGCCTCCCTTCTTAGGTCAGCTAGCTACTTACCTGAAGAGGGAGGCAGATGAGCTAACTGCTCGCGTACCTCCTTGTTGTCTTTCTCTTCTGCACTCAGCCCTGAATCCTCCCTCAGGCTAAAAGTCGAAGTTGAAGCCAGGCTTTCAAGAGCACGCTGTATGTTCCCTCCAAATGATAGGTGTACATTCAGCACCAGGGTCTGAAACCACTTTCTCTGGAGCTAGTTTGCATGTTAGATACCCTAGTTAAATCCCCTTCCAGGGATTTATTAAAATAAGGGACACATGATAAGTGTTGTTTGGGAGTAAAGGCCTGTTAGTTTGTGTTATTTCTTTCACAGTGTATGTAGGGGCCTGAAAGGGATGGGTAAATTGAAGTTGCTTGAGGAGGGGATGAAAAATGAGGTGCAGGTGGGACAGTTCTTGAGGAATAGATGCTTTGTCCCTGGGTTGGATAACCACACATACCACCGTCCCTTTCCAGGAATTGAATTCACTACCCGCATTTAATCTTTCTTTTCCTTTCTTCCTCAGTGTCGAGCTCCTCCACTCCTCGGGATCGGATCGATGCTCAATTTGGTCCACCTCTCGATCGATTCAAGTCTGTGAGCTATTATAGCGCAGATCAGTGAAGTGATCAAGCGAGGGAAGGAAAGGAAGGGGACAGCGGGGAAGGAGACCTGAAAAGACGCAAGAGAACAACAATGTTATAATCCTCGCACCCCCTTTACTCTCTTTCTATCCTGCTCCAGAAGGACTATATTTGTGTTTGACGGTAATTACCTGTAAAGAAAAAGAAGGGTAAGTGTGGCCCCTGGGCGGGGCTCTCACTCTCTGCCCTAGAACCTGAGACCGAGTAAACCAGGCCTCTAGAATGTCACTGCATACATAGAGTTCTAAGGTGAAAAGAAACAGCGTTAATACCAGGTTTGTACTTGCTTAACTCTGGCCCCCTGTGTGACCCGTGCTTCTTTGTCAAACCTACCCTGGCTTATGTTGGACCTTACATCACAGGGGTTGTATGAGATTACGTCATCTCATCCACAATCCTCTGGTAAATAAGCATAACAAAAATTAGGTTTATGTGCCACTCATCCTTGTAGATGAACCGGGACTACGTCCCTTGGTTATTGTACAACACAAGCAGAACACACAATTAGTCTGGGTTTATACTCAGCAAGGTTCGTTTTGTATCGTGATGTTTTTTAGACGGCAACAAACATATAAAGCTTCACAAGCATGAGCAGTGGTCTCCTCTCTTGCACGAGCCGACACACGTGTGGCTCCCCAACGATGAGGAATGCTCAATGAACAAAACAAAATCGCTGGTCTTGAACGAGGCGCTTTTCCTAAAGCCCTCGATTTTCACACTCTCTTTCCGTGTTGCTGGTTAAGTAATTGTCTCACCCAAAGGTTCACACAGCAATCACCAGATATCATTTCATAGAAATGGGCACTGGTATTCCGTCGACTCTCATGAGCCGACAAACGTGTGGCTCTCCAACGAGGAGGAACACCGAGTGCACTGCTCCCTTACCATAAGGATTACCAAAGGCCACCGGAATCCGAAGTTCCTGCTCCCACCTCACCAGAAATCTGCAAGGGCCAAGGTCTGCAAATATCCGTGGTGCGGTTCATGAATATACAAAGCCGGAATGCACCCGACTCTCCCTTCTCGTGTACCGATGCGTACACAGAATAATCGGCTCTGCAGTGCGGGCGGAAGCTCTCTTTGAAGCCTTCCGCTTCTGCGCGCTGCCGTCGTCTTGCTGCTCCTGCCTCTGGGAAATGTAGTTTTTACTCGTCTTATACGCCAGATAGCGGCGTATTCGTTCGTAAACTCCATAACGGCTGCCATGATATCATGGAGCCTGACAGTACATCCCTCTTTACGCAAGATTCCGTCCCTTCTGGGGTAGGGGATGTTTTTTATGGAAAGCTGCAAGTAATCAAGGGGCGTGGATGGCGCTGGCCGGTTCCCAAGAATTGTCTTCTGGTCCGTACCCTTTCCAAGAAACGAGATACCACCTGTAGCGGCCCCTGGTTTTAGTGTCTATGATTTTAGCGACTTCGTATTCTTTCTCGTCATTTATCCACACAGGGTGTGGTTTCTTTTTAATGGGTGTAACCGAGGGTTTCACGAGTAATACATGAAACACTGGGTGTATGCGCATAGAGGGCGGCAGGGCTAGCTTTACGGCCACTGGATTGATCATTCTAACCACTTTATAAGGTCCGATGAACTTAGGATTGAACATCGAGGGATGTTTAAAGTGGATATGCTTTGTGGATAACCACACCATATCACCTGATCGGTAGGTGGGGCCCTCTCTACGATGTTTGCCAGCCCCCTGTTTATATTTTTGTTTGGCTACCTGCAGCTGTGTTTGAGTCCTCTGAAGTGTGTCCTGAATGTGTTTCACTCTATTATGTACCTCCGGCAGGGTGGTATGCTCTCCTGGGTGTAATAAAGGAAGAAACCTGGGATGAAACCCGTATGTGTTATAAAAGGGTGCGGTCTTAGTGGAACTGTGAATGGCGCTGTTATACGCCACTTCTGCCAACCATAATTGATCCACCCAGGCCTCTGTTGTGGAATCTACATAGCACCTTAGGTATTGTTTAAGGGTCTGATTGACCCTTTCGGTCTGCCCATCTGTCTGTGGATGGAAGCTCGTAGAGAGAGCCACCTGAATCTGTAGGGTCTTACACCACACCCCCCAGAACCGAGCTGTGAATTGCGCTCCTCTATCGGAGACAATGCGACGGGGAAGGCCATGTAGTCTAACAATGTGAAGCAATAGTAATTTTGCTAATAGTCCTGCTGAGGGCACCTGGTGACATGCAATGAAGTGACCCATTTTTGTAAGATAATCCACCACTACCATTATTGTATCATAGCCATGGTCTTTAGGAAGTCCTACGATAAAATCGATGGAGATGTGTTCCCAGGGAGACTTGGGTGTGGGTAGGGGTTGGAGCAATCCATGTGGCCGCGTGTGGTCTGTCTTCATTCTGGAACACGTTGCACATTCTTTGATCCAATGCGTAACATCCTTTCGTACGCTAGGCCACCAGAATTGTCGTTCAATCCGCTCTAAGGTCTTGTAAACTCCATTGTGTCCTGAACTTGGTATATTATGACACCAATCAAACACTTGTTTCTGCAGGGTTTTCGTGGGTACCAACATCATGTGTCCTTTTAGATAATGCCTTGTTTTCCTTTCCACTCTCGGTGGAATCTCAGCCATGTTCTCCATGTGCACGTTTTCATGCCTTTAACCACTTTTTGTAGAAAATCACTGGTTTGTAGTGCACACACAACTTTGTGCGGGGGGATGATGGCGTGTTCCGCCCGTTCATCTGTTTCCCTAATGGATTCCTGCCGTGTGAGGGCATCCGCCGTTCGGTTCTCCTTACCGGGCCTGTAAGTTACGATGAAGTCGAATTCCTCAAAGAAGAGCATCCAACGAAGCTGTCTCGGTGTTAGATGCCTGGCGGATCTCATGAACTTTAAATTTCGGTGGTCAGTGTACACCGTTACTTTTTCTTGGGCTCCTAACAGGAGGTGACGCCACTCGGTGAAAGCTTCCTTTATCGCCAATAATTCCTTCTCGGCTATAGTATAGTTGATCTCCGCCTCGTTCAGCTTTCGGGATACGTATGCAATAGGGTGGAGTTGTCCAGTAGCCTCGTGTCTTTGGGACAACACTGCACCAATGGCCACTTCCGACGCGTCTGCTTCCACAATATAGGGTTTCTCAGGTTTGGGATGTGCCAATACTGGAGCCGTTATAAATGCTGTTTTTAGCTCCTCAAAGGCTGTTTGAGCTTCATTAGACCATTGAAACTTTGTGTCTTTCCGTAATAACTTAGTTATTGGAGTCACTATTTTGGAGAACTGGTCGATGAATCTTCTGTAAAAGTTGGCGAATCCCAAGAAGCACTGTACGTCCCGCACGTTCTGAGGTTCTGGCCAGTCTTTCACTGCTTGTACCTTTCTTTCCGCCATTACCTGCCCTCGAGGTGTAAGCATAACCCCCAGGAATTCGACGATGTCCACATGAAATTCGCACTTACTTAATTTACAGAACAACTGGTTGTTGCGCAACGCCTGTAATACCGTGCTGACGTGTAGTAAGTGCTGATCTATGGACGAGGAATAAATCAAAATGTCGTCGATATACACAACAACGTATTTGTCCATGAAGTCGCGTAGCACTTCATTATGGAAAAACTGAAAGGCAGCAGGGGCATTGCAGAGACCAAAGGGCATCACCAGATACTCGTACAGCCCGTATCTTGTTTTGAAGGCAGTTTTCCATTCATCTCCGGCTCGCATCCTCACTAGGTGGTAAGCTCCTTTGAGATCTAATTTGGTGTAAATCACCGCCTTTTTGACCTGTTCCAATAACACTGGGTTTAAAGGAAGAGGGTGTCAGGTTACGTGCTCTTCACTACACACAGGAGGAAAACATCGCAAGTTCTCAATGCCTCCCTCGGTCTTCCCAGCGGCCGCTTGGTATACGCGCCGCTGAAGAAACCCAAAGGGGGAAAGGGGATGGGACAGAGAAGAGACAGCCACTCAGCAAATCTTCTTTCGCTGGCCTGGACGTCTTTCTATCTTCAGCTTTTCTTCTGACTGACGGTAGACGCACTGAAAACAAATTTTCACGTTAACCTTAAATGATATCTTAACTTACTTACTAATTTGGGTATACATGTCTTTTAATTCTGTGAACCTACCCAGCCTGTGAGTGACCAATGCCTCTCTTCATGTATTTCTTTCGTGTCTTAAGTAGGCCTTCCTTCTGGAACTGTAAACTAAAACATTACATGTATTAGCTTGTTACCTTACATTTACTAAGCTTTCTTTCTTGTTTTTTCCCTCAATTTTCCTCACCAGTTATCTTCCTGAAGGATGCCTTGAACTGGAGTCTCTAAGGTAAGTGGAAATTCTTTGCTGCTTGTACTCGCTAGTTTTCTTTATGTGGAATGAGTATCCCTTAGTATGCCTAGCGCTGTTCTTTACTCGCTTTCAGTTAGCCTCCTGCTAAGTGAATAAATACTCTGCTCCACTGTTCATTTTCTTTTCTCCACACCTTGTTTCTTATCTTGCCTTGTTTTAATTGTATTTACACTAAGTATAATTCCTGTCAGGCGTGAACACAATTCTTATAGTGACGCTACCACAAAGCAATGTCTCTTAGCTGTGATAACATTCTACTTATCAGTCTATTTACATTTGTACATGGCGCTTGCCAGAAAAGTTGCACCATTCCGGTTCTTTAATTACTTCTTCAATTTGAGTCTCACAAAATGTCACGGTCTTACTTGAAGTGTCATGAATCAGCAACTCCGTTGTTTTAGCTATAACTAAGAAAAAACGCGACGAAAATTCTTCCCTCAACACTACGCGTCGCTCACTGGTTTCCGACTTCTCTCCTCAGATACTTCAGGTGAAGTGCGCCGCTCCTCAGGCTTGACACCTGGATCTCACTGATTGGAAAAAGAAAACTAGAGCGCTAACTGCAATTCGCGCGACCCACCCTGCGGCCATTTTGGATGGAATTAGTTTTCTGCCTAGTACTTAGATGATAGGATGAGAGAGGGTTTTTTATCACAGAACGCTTGTGAGATAAATACGGTCTGACAGTCCTGACAGTACCCCCTCTCAAAGAGCGACCTCCCTGCTTGGGCTTGTTTGGAAATCTTCTATGAAATTCCCTAATTAATCTAGGGGCATTGACATTTGAAGACTCCTCCCAAGACCTCTCCTCAGGTCCATAGCCTTTCCAATCCAGCAAATAGTACAAACGGCCTCTTCGAAACCTTGCGTCCACTATCCGTTGAACCTCAAACTCTTCTCCCTTCACTGTTTGAATTGGTCTTGGTGGTTTCTGGATTCGTAAATCATTTGATGCCTTTTTTAACAAAGAGACATGAAACACTGGATGTACTCGTAAACCCTTTGGCAACTTCAACTGGTAATTTAAGGTACTTAATTTCTTCTCAATGTAGTAAGGGCCTACAAATCTTGGCTGAAACTTTCGGACTCCCTTAAGGCCTAGATTCTTAGTGTTTAGCCAAACCCTATCTCCCTCCTGCAATTCTGGTTCCTTCCTTCTTTTTCGGTCTGCATAGTATTTATAATTTTGTTTGGCCTTAATTAAATTTTCAGTGGCTAAACTATGCACTCGTGTCATGTGACCTACCAAATCTGTAACTGCTGGTACTTCTGCCTCCTGAAAACTTAGGGATTGACGAGGATGTCTCCCCGTGTTGAGATAAAAAGGAGAATAGCCAGTTGACACATTCTTCGCATTATTATGTGCGAATTCTGCTGCCCAAAGAAAATCTGGCCAATCACCTTCCTGTTCCAACAGACACAATCTTAAATATTGTTCTAATTCCTGATTTGTTCTCTCAGTTTGGCCATCTGTCTCTGGGTGATAACTAGTGGTGTACCTGGTGTCAACATTCAATTTTCTAGTAAAGGCCTTCCAGAAATGGGATAGAAATTGGGAACCCCTGTCAGTTATCAAAATCTTAGGTATACCATGGACTCGTACTATGTTTTGACTAAATGCATGTGCTAAAGTCACTGCTGTGGGGACCCCTTTTAAGGGTATAAAATGGGCCATCTTAGTAAATGCATCCACACACACCAAAAGTGTGTCAAAACCTTTACTAGAGGTCAGATCAACAATTAAATCCATAGTAATGGTGTGCCATGGGTATGGGGGAGTTGGCATAGGCTGCAGTAAACCCTTAGGGCGTTGTCGTTCCGGCTTTCCCCTAGCGCAGGTCTCACAAGTGGCTACATACTGCCGTACATCTTTAATCATGTTTGGCCACCAAAAACGTTGTCTCACTAAGTCTTCAGTCTTTGTAATTCCCTTGTGTCCTGCCAGTATATCATCGTGACTCTCCTTCAGGGCCTTTTGCTGCATTTCGGTTGTGGGAAGATAAAGTGCTCCTTGATGGTACGGTAATCCTCCTCGAATCTCTCTTCGGGCATCCTCTCCTACCCACTTTTTCAATTCCTCCAAGGACATTGGACTTCTATTCTCCACTGACTCTTGCAACACAGCTCCTATGACCTTCTCCGCTGGGATGATTGTCTGATCTTTGGTCTCTTCAAAAACTCCTTCTGTACCCAATCTTGACAAAGCATCCGCCTTGCCATTTTGCGATCCCGGGCGATAAGTAATGATGAAATCGTAATCAGCAAAATATAACGACCAACGCAACTGTCTTGGCGTTAAGGTTCTGGCTGACTTCAGGAACTTCAGGTTTCTGTGATCCGTATAGACCGTCACTACATGCCTTGCTCCCATCAAGTAGTGCCTCCACTCCTTGAATGCATCTTTGATGGCTAACAACTCCTTCTCAGTGATCGTGTAATTAACTTCCGCTGCGGATAATTTCCTTGAACGATAGGCAACTAGATGCAATTGCCCTGTGCTCCTGTGTCTTTGAGATAACATTTCCCCCACAGCCAAGTTGGAGGCATCTGTCTCCACAAAAAATGGTTCCGATGGATCGGGATGTAATAATATTGGAGCTGTGGTGAAATCCTTCTTCAGTTGCTTGAAAGACTCTTCTGCTTCTTTGGACCATTCAAAACTAACTCCTTTCTTCAGTAGTCTGGTCATGGGAATCAACTTCTGGGAGAAATTTTGAATAAATCTTCTATAGAAATTAGCGAATCCAATAAAACTTTGAATTTCTTTCACTGATTTTGGAGATTCCCACTCAATCACCGCCTTGATCTTATTTTCATCCATTGTTACTCCACTTGGTGCCAACACGAATCCCAGAAACTCCACCGTGGAAACTCCGAAAGCACATTTTTCTAATTTCACAAACAAACTGTTCTCACGTAGTTTCTGCAGAACCTTCTTGACATGTTCTTCATGTTCCTCTTCAGAATTCGAGTAAATTAGGATATCATCGATGTACACAATTACATTTCGATCAATATATTCCTTCAATACATCGTTCATGAAGTGTTGGAAAGCGGCGGGGGCGTTGCACAAGCCGTAGGGCATGACTTGATATTCAAAGAGTCCGTGCTTGGTTCTAAAGGCCGTCTTCCATTCGTCTCCTTCACGAATTCGAACTAGATGATATGCCCCTCTCAGATCCAATTTGGTATAGACTTTCGCTCCTTTCACCTGATCTAACAAAACTGAAATTAAAGGCAAGGGATATCGATTTTTTACTGTAATCCGATTGATAGCCCTGTAGTCGATGCAGGTTCTCAATTCTCCACTTTTCTTCAGAATAAAAAAAAGTGGAGAAGAGATAGGGGATTGGGATGGTCTTATGAATCCGTTCTCTAAATACCTACGAATGTACTCCTTCAGATGTTCGTCTTCCCGTTCTGTTAAGGCATAAATTCTACTGCAGGGCAGATTGACTCCTGGCTCCAATTCGATTTTACAGTCAAAGTCTCTATGTGGGGGAAGTCTCTCGGCTTCCACCTCACTAAACACATCCAGAAACTCTGTGTACTCTGCTGGCAGTTCTATAGTATCAATCACACAGATGGTAGTATTCTTTTCACTTAAATGATATGCTGAAGTTTTTTCCGAAATTTGTGCATGCTCCTGAAAACAATTTCCCTTACAATATTCCGAATTCAGTGTCAATGTTCGAGCTTCCCAATTTATCGTTGGATTATGCTCCGTGAGCCATGGTAATCCCAAAATTAATTGGAACTGAGGGGCGTCGATCAAATTAAATTGCAAGATTTCGCGATGACCTTCCTTCGATTCCAATTCCACTGGTTCTGTATGGCTCACAATGGGTCCAGAAGATAGGTTGGTACCATCTACTGCTCGGACTGCTTCTTTCCTTTCCTTCTTTATGGCTCTTAACCCAATTTTCTCTGCAAATTTTAAATCACAAAAGTTGCCTGTCGCTCCTGAATCAATCATTACTGTTACTTGACTTAAAGTCTTTTCTCTGTATCTTAAGGTCATCATTAAAATTAAATGTGGAGCTGCAGATTGCAAGGTATTTGCCAACGTATGAGGTTCTGGAGCTGTTTTAGTATCAGCAACCACCAGTCCAACTCCGCTTACTGGTGGTGCAAGGCGTTTTCCGCCGGTGTCTGCTTGGGCTTCTTTGGACAGTACCGGACGAAGTGTCCTGTACCTCCACAGTATAAACATTGCTTGTTTGCCCTTTGTCTCTCCTTCTCTTCCTTTGATAGAGGGCATCTTATTGTTCCAATCTGCATGGGTTCTCCCCTACGATTTGAGTCAATTTCCTTGCTACCTTCAGGTCTTACTCGATCAAATCTAGGCACACTTGGACGAAATTCTCTCTTCCTCTCCCCTCTTCTTTCACCTTGACGGAAATCGATTTCCAACACCAGATCTATCAAGGCAGAAATCTCTGTGGGTCTGTTGGGCACTTGCGCCAGAGCATCTTTTAATTCATCTTTTAAGCCTCGATAAAATACTGCTGCTCGTTTGTTCTCTGGCCATTCAGTTTCTACAAAACTTATTAAACTGGGCCAAATATGCCACCAGATCTCGATTGCCTTGCTTGAGTTCTATCAACTCATTATCGGTAGCTTGTGAAACTCTTCTTCTGTCGAAAATTCGTAAAAACTCTTTTTTAAATTCATCCAAATCATACAACATTGGAGCATTGCTGGTAACCAAAGGCATCGACCAAGACGCAGCGTCCCCACTGAGGTACGACAGTATGAATGCCACTCGAGACTGCGCGTCGGGGAAGAGGGCCGGTCGACACATGAAGTGCAAGGTACATTGTGTCAGAAATACTTGAGCCTTTTGGGGATCACCACCAAAGCGCTCCGGAGGCGCTAAGGGTATCACAGGCGACAAAGAGTGTATTACTTGTGTCGTGACCTTAGACTGAGATGCAGATGCCTCGCTAGGATTCCCCTCAGAATATGTAGAATATTTCAAACTAGGACCTGACGCAATGTTACTCACTTTGATTGTTAAATCTGAGGTTTCTTTTCTCAATTCTCTATTTTCCTCTCTAACTGAAATCAGTTCCCTTTGGATACCTTCTAAGATTTCTCCTAACTTTTTTAAGTCCAGACCTTCCGCCATTTTGCTCAGGTGTGAAAATAATACGTGGGCACTTCACTCTGTCAGGTTACGTGCTCTTCACTATACACAGGAGCAAAACGTCGCAAATTCCCAATGCCTCCCTCGGTCTTCCCAGCGGCCGCTTGGTATACGCGCCGCTGAAGAAACCCAAAGGGGGAAAGGGGATGGGACAGAGAAGAGACAGCCACTCAGCAAATCTTCTTTCGCTGGCCTGGACGTCTTTCTATCTTCAGCTTTTCTTCTGGCTGACGGTAGACGCACTGAAAACAAATTTTCACGTTAACCTTAAATGATATCTTAACTTACTTACTAATTTGGGTATACATGTCTTTTAATTCTGTGAACCTACCCAGCCTGTGAGTGACCAATGCCTCTCTTCATGTATTTCTTTCGTGTCTTAAGTATGCCTTCCTTCTGGAACTGTAAACTAAAACATTACATGTATTAGCTTGTTACCTTACATTTACTAAGCTTTCTTTCTTGTTTTTTCCCTCAATTTTCCTCACCAGTTATCCTCCTGAAGGATGCCTTGAACTGGAGTCTCTAAGGTAAGTGGAAATTCTTTGCTGCTTGTACTCGCTAGTTTTCTTTATGTGGAATGAGTATCCCTTAGTATGCCTAGCGCTGTTCTTTACTCGCTTTCAGTTAGCCTCCTGCTAAGGGAATAAATACTCTGCTCCACTGTTCATTTTCTTTTCTCCACACCTTGTTTCTTATCTTGCCTTGTTTTAATTGTATTTACACTAAGTATAATTCCTGTCAGGCGTGAACACAATTCTTATAGTGACGCTACCACAAAGCAATGTCTCTTAGCTGTGATAACATTCTACTTATCAGTCTATTTACATTTGTACATGGCGCTTGCCAGAAAAGTTGCACCATTCCGGTTATTTAATTACTTCTTCAATTTGAGTCTCACAAAATGTCACGGTCTTACTTGAAGTGTCATGAATCAGCAACTCCGTTGTTTTAGCTATAACTAAGAAAAAACGCGACGAAAATTCTTCCCTCAACACTACGCGTCGCTCACTGGTTTCCGACTTCTCTCCTCAGATACTTCAGGTGAAGTGCGCCGCTCCTCAGGCTTGACACCTGGATCTCACTGATTGGAAAAAGAAAACTAGAGCGCTAACTGCAATTCGCGCGACCCACCCTGCGGCCATTTTGGATGGAATTAGTTTTCTGCCTAGTACTTAGATGATAGGATGAGAGAGGGTTTTTTATCACAGAACGCTTGTGAGATAAATACGGTCTGACAGTCCTGACAGAGGGTATCGGTTTTTAATCGTAATGTCGTTTAACGCCCTGAAATCTATGCAAGTGCGGAGCTCTCCATTGGCTTTCAGAATAAAAAACAAAGGGGAAGCTGTAGGGGATTTAGAAGGGCGTATAAACCCAAGGCTAAATATTTGTCTAGATAATTTCTCAAATGTTCTTTCTCCTTTTCCATAAGGGCGTAGATTTGTCCACAGGGTACCACTGCGCCGGCAACAAAATCGATCTGACAGTCGTACTGCCTATGAGGTGGCAGGGTCTCTGCGTGTTCGTCGTTGAACACGTCCTGGAAACTTGTGTATTGTTCGGGTAGGGTGATGTCCTTTTCGGCTGCTGTTGCTACCCAGTGAGTGTTAGGTTGTACTCGTGTTGGTGGTGTCCCGTTGATGAAGCAATGTTTGGAACAGTACTCTGAGTCAAAGCTAAGTGTTTTATGTACCCAACTAATCTGTGGGTCGTGTTTTTGTAGCCATGGGAGGCCCAGGATGATTCCATGTTGTGGGGATGATATTATGTTGAATTCCATAGCTTCTTCATGGTGTAAGTTGCATTTGATCTCCACCTTCTCTGTGATGTACTGTACGGGTCCGGACTCCAACACCCGTCCATCTACCGCGATCACTATTTCTGGTATAGTCTTTTTCAATAGCCGAACCCCCAATGTATGGGCTACGGATTTATCCATAAATATCCCCGTTGCTCCTGAGTCCACCAGGGCCTGGACTGCTCTCCAGTCTTCTCCAATTCGGATGTGTATTTGGATATAAAAGAATCGATCCAAGTCTTCAGCACTTATGTTCTGCTTGAGAGCTTCCCTCCAATGTCTCCCGAGCCTTCTAGTTTTCCGGAGTTTTCTTACTGTAACTATTGGCTTCCAGTCTCCTTTCCCGAGGTTTCTGAGGATTTTGTAAGCAGTCTCCAATGAAATGTCCGCTTTTCCCGCAATAAAGGCATAGCCCATTCTTCCGTCGTGAGTTTCTTTCTTCCGTAGTGAGAGGAGCCCGTACTGTCCCTATTTCCATAGGTTCCGGGTAATTCCTGAGAGACTCCCTGGAGTTGAATCGCTCTGTTCGAGGGGGGATTTTTTCCTTCTTTCGAGTATCACTCTTCCTGTCACTCAAACGGTGTTCTAATCTTAAAGTCAGATTGATTAGTTCTGTGCAGGAAGTGGGTTGGGGGTCAATTTGAGCGATGATATCTTTTAAATCGTCCCTTAGTCCTTGATAATAAATGGCGAATTGTTTTTCTTCCGGCCAATTGGTTTCTGCCACTAAACGTCTGAAGGTGGTGAGATAGGTTACCAGTTCTTTGTTCCCTTGTCGTAGTTCGAGCAATTCTCGATCTGCCGAGAGGGTATGTGATCTACGGTCAAAAATGTTTTTGAATTCTTCCCTAAAGCTAAGTCCAATCGTAAAGGAGTGGGTCATCTCTCTGCACTAACGGAACGGCCCATAGTGCCGCATCACCTGCTAAATATGAAATAAGGAATGCCACTCGTGCTTGATTGGTGGTAAACGCCTTTGATTTGCAATTAAAGTGTAACATAACTTGTGTTAAGAAGACCTGTATTTTATTAGCATCACCATAGTATCTTTCAGGGGGAGCTAATGGAATAGGCGTGGGTACCTCAACTGTAATGGGATGTTATTGAAACAAGGAGGTCCCTCCCGCATCAAACGGATTCCTTTGTATCCGATCTACCTTAGCGTGTAGATTCGCGGTTTCTAATCTGGAGGCTGCCAGCTCTTGCTGCACTATCTGTAAAGCAGCCACCACTTCCTCGAGGGTAGCCATCCTAGAGCTGAGTATTCGATCAGGAGGAGTAAAACCCGTGGGCCGATTATTCTGTTGGGCTCCTCCACTACTCGGGATCGGATCGATGCTCAATTTGGTCCACCTCTCGATCGCTTCAAGTCTGTGAGCTATTATAGCGCAGATCAGTGAAGTGATCGAGTGAGGGAAGGAAAGGAAGGGAACAGCGGGGAGGGAGACCTGAAAAGACACAAGAGAACAACAATGTTATAATCCTCGCACCCCCTTTACTCTCTTTCTATCCTACTCCAGAAGGACTATATTTGTGTTTGAAGGTAATTACCTGTAAAGAAAAAGAAGGGTAAGTGTGGCCCCTGGGCGCGGCTCTCACTCTCTGCCCTAGAACCTGAGACCGAGTAAACCAGGCCTCTAGAATGTCACAGCATACATAGAGTTCTAAGGTGAAAAGAAACAGCGTTAATACCAGGTTTGTACTTGCTTAACTCTGGCCCCCTGTGTGACCCGTGCTTCTTTGTCAAACCTACCCTGGCTTATATTGGACCTTACATCACAGGGGTTGTATGAGATTATGTCATCTCATCCACAATCCTCTGTGAAATAAGCATAACAAAAATTAGGTTTATGTGTCACTCATCCTTGTAGATGAACCGGGACTACGTCCCTTGGTTATTGTACCACACAAGCAGAACACACAATCAGTCTGGGTTTATACTCAGCAAGGTTCGTTTTGTATCGTGATGTTTTTTAGACGGCAACAAACATATAAAGCTTCACAAGCAGGAGCACTGGTCTCCTCTCTCGCACGAGCCGACACACGTGTGGCTCCCCAACGATGAGAAATGCTCAATGAACAAAACAAAATAGCTGGTCTTGAACGAGGCGCTTTTCCTAAAGCCCTCGATTTTCACACTCTCTTTCCGTGTTGCTGGTTAAGTAATTGTCTCACCCAAAGGTTCACACAGCAATCACCAGATATCGTTTCATAGAAATGGGCACTGGTATTCCGTCGACTCGCATGAGCCAACAAACGTGTGGCTCTCGAACGAGGAGGAACACCTAGTGCACTGCCCCCTTACCGTAAGGATTACCAAAGGCCACCGGAATCCGAAGTTCCCGCTCCCACCTCACCAGAAGTCTGCAAGGACCAAGGTCTGCAAATATCCGTGGTGCGGTTCATGAATATACAAAGCCGGAATGCACCCGACTCTCCCTTCTCGTGTACCGATGCGTACACAGAATAATCGGCTCTGCAGTGCGGGCGGAAGCTCTCTTTGAAGCCTTCCGCTTCTGTGCGCTGCCGTCGTCTTGCCGCTCCTGCCTCTGGGAAATTTAGTTTTTACTCGTCTTATACGCCAGATAGCGGCGTATTCGTTCGTAAACTCCATAACGGCTGCCATGATATCATGGAGCCTGACACTCAGCTAACAAAATTTCTTCCTCAGTCAATATACTCCCAGCTATTTGTTCAACGTTTAATCTTTGTCCTAGCTAGACATAAAGGTTTGAGACTTGGCTATACTGAACAGTTTATTTAATTTATTTATGTCAATATTCACTTGGCAGTGTGTCCAAATACACACCAGAGCAGCAGCTCTTCTAGAAGTAGCGGCATCTAACCCTGCCTACTTCAGCTAATGTAAAGCCACAGTGTTTACACAGTGACAGAAAATGTTGCTCTGTCTGCACACAGTTACTTTATTCTAAGAAACATTGGCTATTGGTTGTGGGCCAATCCTTCCCTAGTTCTAGCTCCTTTTTATTAGGTTTTATGCATTTACTGTTCACCACTGCTGCTGTAGAAAAGTCCCAGGACTCTGTCTTAGGAGATTGTGGTTGTTTCACATATTACTGGCCTTTCTCTTTTGAAAGGAGAGCTCCCTTTTTAGTAGTTGATTTCCATTGCTGCAAACAATCACTTATATAGTGTGAATCCCATGATGGGTCACCCTGAAATTTTCTAGTCTCTGTCAAGTGTTTAATATCATCTATCTCAAGAGAACCAAATCTAGGCCACCTACCTTCATCACTTTCCAAGTCCTGACTAGCAAGTACAAAGGTGTAATATATTATAGGCAGTTTATCTCTTATACAACCTGAGCTATAGAGCTATCTGGCAGTAATTTAAAACCTTTCTCTCATGCCAGCTGTTTAAACAGCTTTTTTGTTTTTTTAGCATAGGAGGGCTCAGCAACTCCATTTACTTTAGAATTGTTGTTGCCCATTTTGCCCTTCACTCACAATTTACACCCTGAAAGATAAACATAACAATGATATCCTGCTAGAAAAGTTGTTAGGCAGTGAATAGAGAGAGAACAAGAAAGAAAAACACAGCTGTTAATTCAGAGACAACACATAAAACAGTTTGCTTCTCTAATGCAGTAATACACTACTCCATATATAATTCAAAGAAACATTGCAAGGAAACATAGTGGCGCATTACCATCGGTCAACATACAATTTAAATACAGTTGTTAATCAATAACTGATTATTTTTGTGCACATTTCAAAATAATTTCCCTGTGTTCCGGTGCCACATGATAATTAAATGTTCCCCATGCTACACTCCAGGATGCTTTGCCCCTGGGGTCCCCTTAAAAAAATACCCTTCTGGCACAGGCTCTTCTGCGTGGGTTACAATTGCCCCAAAGGGATCAACCACTGTCAGATATCACTGACCGAATAATTAGTTACCCGTCAGGGCTCTGTTTCACTGCCAGATATATTTTAAGCGTTGAAGGGCCAAGGTATTCAGTTCACTTACCGGTGTGACATTTCATGCTATCCAAGTCACAGCCCCATTTATTAGGGAAAAACGTTTCCAACCCTCCTCGGAATGACGCAAAGAAAACAGAGACACCAGGGCTCCGGGAACAAATGAAATGTATTTGCAGATACCAAAGCTTAATGGCAGGCCAAGGCAGAAGCACGTCCCATTGTTAAGCCTTAGAAACAAGCTTCTTCTGCACTGAGTCATTCTTGTTGGGCCTTTATATACTTTAGAAAATGCAGCCACCAGCAAAACCCAAAAGGGTACACAGTCCAAACATGGGCAAACTTCCAGAAAATAGAATTGCCACATATGCGCAAAACTGAAAGAACACAGTGCAAAACATACATAATGCAGTGTAGGTAAATGAGAACAGAAAATAGGTTGAGCTAAACTTAAAGTGAGAGACAGGAGTTCTCGGAGTGGTTTGTATTGACAGCTGTTGGAGCTGTCAGAGAGAGCAGTGGAGGCCTCAGGTCAGGGCTGGAATAGATTTGTGAAGGAGGTGAAAACCACTCTGTGAAGGAGGGGGAGCACTGAGCTGTGGTTCTTAGCAAGTGGTTCAGGGATAAAAATAGATAGTTCAGTAGGTCTGAGATAGTGCAGGAGAGAGTTGGAACTGATTATCATATCTATAAGGTACATACATATGGATATATATATTTTCTCCAACAACCCTACTATACAAACAATCATTCAAGAGAGAGCTCTCTCTGGAGAGGCCAGTCCCTCCATAAACATTACTAAGTATACTTGTCATCTGAGACAAATGTCTGTGTGGAGAGGCCAGTCTCTCCCCATACCCTACACTCCCTACTACACACAGCTGTCTTGTAAGAGATAAGTCTAATGAAGAGAATAATCCTTCCCACATACTACTATTGCCCTACAGTTGTGTGACGTTCTCGCAAGAGTAGCTTAAGCTTCGGGGAGGGAAGTTTGCTGTATGGACACTTGATCTTGTGAGAGGTTTGCGAGACCTGAAGGAAAATTATTGAGCCTGCCACGAGGTGGTTTACGATCCTGCAAGAGTCTAGCAAGATCATATTGGAATAAGTGGAAGAAAATGAGCCAAGATTCAACCAATAATTACAATTCTTATTCCATGGTTGAAGAAATGCTGTGATGTGATTGGGTGCAGAACCAGGGATAGCTCAGATTGTTCATGGTGATTTGGAGGAGAAGAAAGCCTGTTGGAGTTGTGCTCAGCAGAAGTGACTGAATTTGGAACTGAGACAGACTGGTGTCTATAGCTTTATATAAAAAAAACTGCTCCAAGTTCAGGTAACTAGAAATATACTTTATGAACTTTGTTAATAATTGTGAGTGTTAGAAAGTGCCTCTTTTGACATGGTTAGCCCCACTTTTGCATGATGGCTGATGTAATTCTGATCTGTGAGTGCACTGGGTCCCTGCTAACCAGGTCCCCAGTTTTTTTGTAACTTCCTGAAAAGGTCCCAACTTGAGTAAAATAATGCCTGATTCCGATAGCCAGGTTCAGGAGTTTCAACTGATCCCTTACATGGACCTGAGCCATGCTCACCCGAGAGGCCTTTGTAAGAGCTATGGAATCAAACCAGTCAAAAGTCCTAAAAAACGAATATCTCAGACAACTGGTGGCTCAGGTTGAGAAAGATCACCCAGAACTGGTAGCCCAGGCTGAGGATGAAGATAATACCAATGAAGATGGTGCTGAGGAAGGACATGAGTCAATCCCCTCAACCACAGCCGAAACCCCCTCAGACGGTGACCTCATGCTGGAGAGATTGGCCAAGAGACTGAGATTAGAGGCTCAGCTCCTGGAACTAGAAAGGCAAAGAAGAGAGATGGGGGCCTATCTCTGCTGGGAGCATACAAGTAATTAGGGATAATAGCAGTTCCTATGACTCAAAACTCCCCAAAGGGATTGTCCCTCCCTATTCGGAAGGTTATGACATCACCAAATGGTTTACTGTTTGTGAGAGAGCCTGTATAGGAAATAAAGTAGCTAGACCAAATTGGGCCCCTCTCTTGTGGGAGCTATTCTTAGGGAAATAAAGGGATAGACTCCTGACATTACCTGAAAAAGATGCTGAGTCTTATGACCTCATGAAGGGTACTGTGATTGAGGGCTTTGGACACACCAATGAAGAGTATAGAATTTGATTCAGGGAGAATCGAAAAACCCAGAGTAAGTCCTGGGTGAAATTTGTTGACTTTTCAGTAAAAACACTAGATGGTTGGTTAACAGGTAACGATGTGAATGACTATGAAGGGCTTTACAATGTAATCATGAAAGAGCATCTTTTGAGTATTTGTTACAATGAGAAGTTACATCCGCATCTGGTAGACCTAGGACACTTTCTCCTCTAGAGTTGGGGAAGAAGACAATCACTTGGTCAAAACAAAGGTGACTAGAACTACCACTGGTGAGGGAGACTAAAAGAAAGAGGCTACACCCACCCACCCCCGAGGAAAAGAGGGTAACCTTAAAAATAAAAATTAGTCTTTTTCAGGCCCCCAAAAACCTGCTTAGGAGGGTAGGCCCTGGAACTCATCACAGCCCAAGGGTGGGTACCAAAGTAAGAACTGAAATCCCAAAAAGGCTTGGTGTCATGACTGTAGGGCACTTGGACACCAAACTGGAGATCCTGGCTGTAAAAATAAACTAAAATATTTTAGTCTACCTGCAGTAAATGCAGTGGCCAGTCTCCAGATGGGATCTCTGGTGAGCCCTGACCCTGTCAGAGAACACACTGAGGTGACTCTTGTAGTGGATATGGACTAGCCAACTTAGCTGTCTGGCCGGCTAATATGCAAAAATACAGACAGCAGCCTATTTTTAATGCGGTTAGGGTGTGAGAAAGTGCCATCTTTCTTGCATGGTATGCCCCCACTTTTTGCTGAATTGCTGACTGTACTTTGACTGAGTGTGCCCTGGGCTCCTGCCAATCAGGTGCCAAGGGCCTATGTTCCTTCCCTAAATCCTAAAACCCAAATTGGCAAACCCTGGCCACATGTCAGTCCCTGGTAAATGGTACCCTAGGTACCCAGGGCCTTGTGACCAGGGAAGGCCTCTAAGGGCTGCAGCACTTATTGTGCCACCCTTAGAGGCCCTGTACCCTAACACAAACACACTGCCGTTGCAAGCCGAGTGTCTGGGTACAAGACAAAACAAAGAGTCGACATAGCACACATCCCTGTGTGCCATGCCCACAACCTACACTGCCCTGGCATACATCAGCCACTCCTCTAGCTGGGTGCCCTATGCCAGTGGTGTGGGCACAGGAGCATGAGCCCTGTGCCCCTACAGTACCCAGGTCCATTCCTGGGCACTGTAAGTGCAGTGCTGCCATTTAAGAGTATATGGTGCTGGGAGCTCATCAAACACGAACTCCACAGCACCATAATGGCAACACTGAAGACTCAGAAGTTTGGTATCAAACTTCTCAGCACATTAAACCCGCACTGATGCCAGTGTGGGATTTAATGCACAAAGCACTAAAGATGGCATCTTAGAGATGCCCCCTGAAATCTAACCTACAATCCACGTCTTGTCTGAGAGGTTGCCTAGGCTGGCACACAGCAGACATGTTGCTGGACCCCTGGGTGGAGAGCCCCCGCCCTCCTGGGCCTGCAACAATGCACATCCTGGGCGAGGTGCTAGGTCTCCTCCCCCAGGATGGGCAGGGGGAAGCTTCAAAGGCATGCCGCCTTTGTGAGCTTCTCCAGGCCACTTGCTGTACTCAGCAACTGGCCCCCACCGGTTCTGACCCCACTCTGGCGGGAAGACTGGCCGGAAACCCCAAGTAAGGACAGGGGATGTGCCAGCCTCTGCCAACCCCACCCCTCAGTTGGGAGAGGCGAGGTGAAGCACATCTTCGGGCTCTCGCCATCTTGAAGATGGGAAGCCCTGCCCAATCAGGAATAGGCTACTGCCCCCCTCCCACAGGAGAGTGGCAGGATAGGGAGTGTACCCACCCCAGGGCAGGGACCCATTGGTCCCTGGTCTTTACCTACCTGTAACGCCCCTAAATCTAGTATTTAGGGGCACCCTAAACCTTCCTTCCTCAGATTCTAAACTAGCAAAGAAGAACAAGAAGAAAGAAGACCTGCCATGCAGCTGCTAAGAAGAGGAAGACACCAACTGATTTGGCCCCAGCTCTACCGGCCTGTCGACCCTCGAAGCTGCTCCTGCTAAATCCCGGCACCTCCTGTGGCCAGCAACCTCACAAACCCCGGAGGACCTGGCTACCTTGTGACTCTGAGCACCTGGGACTCCCATGAGCAGTGGCTCTGCTCAAAGCAAGTTTCTAACCCCTGGCATCAGCCCGGAACCGCAAACCCTGCCCACTCTGCACCCGCCAAGCCTGGCCTGTGCCAGAGTGGACAAAGACCCCGAGGACGTGCCCCCGGTGACTGTGACCCTGAATCCGGCACCCAAGGACCCACCTCGATGCTCCTGACGACGCCTGCAGCCTCAGAACCAGGGACCCCCCCAACCGCGATCAACAGAGGGTAAGATTTCCCAACATCAAAAGGCACCCCTGCACCCGGCACCCTACGGCCCCCTGTGCCCGACTCCTGGGTACCTACCTATCCTCCAACTACCCAACTTACCTCTCGAAGTGGTGGTGGCACCTGAAGAATCTTTGTCCCAGAGCTTGCAGCCTTTGTTTGTCCTTGAGATTTCCCATTGAAATCCATTGAGCGCCCTAAGGCTCAAAAGCACCCTGCACCCAGCCGCCCGAGTGGCCCTGGCAGTGCAAGTTCTACGCCTACCTACTTCCCCATTTCCCCTGAGCAAGTGACCAGGAGCCCAGCTCCCACAGCCGCGTGGCCTGCTAGTCAGCAGCCACCAACCAAGGCCCCCCTGCCTCCCACAGGATAACATTGTGCCTAACTCACTCTGCACCCGGCTGCCCCTGTGCCGCTGAGGGTGTAACAACTGTACTTACCTGACCCTGGGAGACCCCTGAGTCTGTGCCCAGGACCTTAACACTGCCAGTCGAGTACTTACCCAAAAGCCGATAACTGAATTTTCTTCCATAGGGTAACATTGACTGGCTTCTTCTGAAATTTCTTCTAAGTGTGGAGTTTCTAAACTTTAAAATTTTCACCTAAAATCAACCAAGTACGGAAAACGGAAATACTCACCTGCTATTAGCAGAGATCCCAGTGCTGGATCTTGGTGCCCAGCACTGACCCTGAAAAGTACTCACAACCGTACTTATCATTAACCCAATTTTCTTCCATAGGAAACCATTGACTGCTTTTCTGTGAAATTTCTTCTAAGTATCGCTTTACAAACTACAAATATTCTTTAAAAATCGTACCAACTGTGAAAACGCAATTACTTACCTGTTTTAGATTGATGCCCTAGTACTGAGCCTAGGAGCCCAGCACTGGATTACAAAAGTAACAAGAGCATACTTTACCCGTAACTTGAATTTTCTCCCTTAGGAAACCATTGACTGTTTTTCTGTGAAATTTCGATTTTGCAAACTTATAAATATTCCTTAAAAATCGCCTGTGTAACCTAAACGCAGTTTCTCAACTGCTTACAGGTGGTACAGTGGTACTGGATATAGGATCCAACACTGACCTAGAAAAAGTAACCATAACCCCACTTACCTGCTAAGTGAATTTCCTTCCGTAGGATAACATTGGTAATTTGATTAGAAAAAGTTTCTAAGTGTCAACTTTTAAAATAGCAAAATATTGCTTAAAAATCACAACAGTAACTAAAACGAATTTACTCACTTGTTTCCAAGAACTGTCCCAGGACTGGAACTAGGATCCAGCCCTGGAGTTACAAAAGTAATCCTGAAAGTAATCAATTGCACATAACTTAAAATTCCCAATGAGCTCAATGTATTATTGTGTTTGAAATTGTGTTGCCTATTGCAACAAAACTGTAACTATTATCTGCAAAAGTCAATTGCCTATTGCAAAGTATTTAACGAATGCATCTCATTCTGAGAAAGTATATTTTGATACCTATTGTTGGTTCTAAAATAAAACAACCATTGGCCTAGAGTTCAGTTCTTGAGTGTGTGAGACCATTGGCTGACTGAGTGTGTACAACAAATGCTTTATACTGTCCTCTGATACTGCCTTACTGCTCGACCAAGCTACCACTTTAGAGAGTAAGGTTATATCTAACGTTATGCAAAAACAACAGTTGATGGACAGAATGCAGAACAATGTCTTACATTCACCCCAGTATAGAGATCTGGGCCTAAATCCATCGCTTTTTTGCTCACCATGCAGTTCCAGTTTGAACCTAGCCATATGCAAATCAGTCTTGACCCTGTGCCACATGGGAACAGTCCAGCCCGAACTGCCAAGCCAGGTCCTCCCTGGAAACAAGCATCCTAGGACCGGTTTCGGGCTTTCACCCCTCTTCAGCCAGGATAGCTTGATTCCAGTGGCATGGAGAGCACGGGACCCACGTCTGGGCATACCCTTCCCACTATATCTAACGTTAACCTCTGCCAAACCTCTGGGGACGGTGGACTCTGTACACACTGTACCTATTTGGGAACAGTATATACAGAGCCACTTTCTCACATAGGGTGACTGAGAATCTGATGTCCTCAGAACAGTATCTGCCTAGAAGGACCTATCCAGTCACCAATGCTGACAATGTGACAAAAACCCATCACATGGCGATGGTGTCCTTTGACTGTGGAGGAGATACTGGGAAAAAGGAAGTAGCAGTCTCTTCATCAATACCAGTTGATTGTTTGCTTGGTAATGATTTGGAGCCCTCAACCTGGGCTGAAGCAGAACTGAGCATCCATGCAGAAATGCTTGGAATCCCACACTTGGTGTGTGTAAACACCAGAGCGCAGAGCCCAGGGTAAGAAATAGGTGATGGAGTCTGGAAGAATGGCACAGCCGTCAAAGAGAATAGACAAGCAGACTGGGGAACCAGCTGCAAGTCAGACATCAGACACTTCTGCTCAGGGGGAAAAAGAGTCAGCCTCAGAGGGGAATTGAGCTTCAGGAGCTGGAGCCCTACCAGGCTGAGCGTTTGGGCCTAGGGGGACCCTTTAGAGGGGAGCTGTGCCAGGGGCAGAGGACCTGCCCCACTCTTGAAAGCCTTCAACAGCAAGCTGCTGCACAGGAAGATGGTGATGTTAGTGGTTCCCACAGGACCCATTGGGACAAAGGAATCCCTAACACTGAGGTCAGAGGCCCAAAACTTGGTGCCACTAGAAGAGAGGTAGTGCCTCAGGCGTTTAGAGAATTCCTCCTCACTTTGGCCCATGATATCCCCCTAGCTGGACACTTGGCCAGCCCAAAACTTGGAGCAGGCTTGTCAGGCACGTCTATTGGCCAGGGATACAGCAGAAGTTGAAGGAGTTTTGCAACTCCTGCCCCACCTGCCAAGCCAGTGGCAAGATAGATGGGCACACCAAACGCCCCCTTAATTCTACTTCCAGTGGTTGGGGTTCTCTTGAAAGGGTAGGCATTCACATTGTTGATTCCTCTTGAGCCTCCTACCGCCTCAGGGAACAGATATATTCTGGTTGTAGTGGATCATGCCACTCGGTATCCTGACCCTTTTCCCCTTAGGTCTTCCTTTGCCCCTGCAGTGGCTAGGCCCTCATTGGTATCTTTACCAGAGTGGGCTTCCCTAACGAGGTGGTATCAGACAGAGGTACAAACATCATGTCTGGTAACCTGAAACACATGAGGAAGGAATGTGGAGTGACCTACAGGTTCAATACCCCCTACCACCCACAGTGTAATGGCCTTGTTGAAAGATTCAATAAGACCATAAAAGATATGATATGATATGATTGGTGGACTCCCTGAAAGATTCAGGAGATGGGATATCTTACTACCATGCCTGCTTTATGACTACAGGGAAGAGCTGCTAACCATGTCCGCAGAGCCAGATCTCTTCCCCAAAACTGTACCACGATTGGCACAACTTCAGTGGCCCCTGTAAGCCCCTAATAAATAGCACCCCTGGTACCTAGGACATGAGCACTGAAGAGGGTCCTCTGGGGCTGCAGCACTGATTGTGCAACCCCATGAACCCCTCACCAAGGCTATGCACTCTACCATTGCAGGCTGTGTGTCTTAGTGAAGGGAAATCCAAAGAGTCAACATGGCACACAGCCCTGTGTGCCATGCCTCCCATGTACTGCATACATGTATAGGTGAGTCACCCCTACTGCAGGCCTTTTGCTCTAAGGCAGGGTGCACTATATCTATGTGTGGGCAGACCTGCATAAGGATAGGAAAAACTGATCAGTCTCTTTTTGAAATATGTTAAAGATACATACAAAGACTATGAAAACTATAATGGGAATATTTCTGTATATGTGTTAAAAAAATAATACCACTGACCACACCAAACCTACATTAAGAAATTAAGTTATCAGTAGTGAACTGAGTACTGTAAACAGTGTTTACTCTATAAAGAGAGTTCATTTTATACCACACTGTTTGCAAACAGTGAAACTCTCATGAGAAACCAAGATTTGTAAGTGCTAAAGACCATACTACCTGCACCATTCATACTGCAGTGAAACCTTTACACATAGCGCTTCTTCATAAGCAAAACAAGACGTGTGCATAGCTTAGTAACTGGTGCACACACTTTTTCATGTTAAGAATAAATTATAATGCTGACACAATTCTTTCAAACAGCGGTGGCTCCTCCGCAATGGCAGAGGAGTGTCGTCCTGCTGTCTCAGAGCCAGCAGCTGAAAAGTAAAATGATATTTTACTATCAATTTGTTTTTTAGGAGCTGGCTGAGACATGCATGTGTAGGGAGGGGCGGGCTGGGCCATAGCAGATGGGAGGAGTGGTAGGCACTTATAAGTACGCATGTCAGTTTGTTTGGCGGCGTCACCCCAGCCGCCATATCCTCTGACTCCACTGCCTGGCTGCTGGTGTGTTGCCGGCGGTGGAACTGCAGCAGCATGCTACGGCTCATAAACAGAGCCTGAAGCACATGCGGCAGCCGTGTGTGTACTGTGTACCATGCACCATGTTGTGCATAGCACATAGTGTATGCACAAAAGCAGACGGGAGCACTGCATGTGCCCCAATGCACAGTCACCATTGTGCGAAATCACCCTGGGGCCCTGTTTGGGGCTTCTTCCCTGCCTTTCCACTGACCTTTTCATGGCGGGACCCCGCCATGAAATAGTTGGCAGAAAGACAGGTCGTAATTGCCACAGCGGTACCGGCACCTGCACTGCCTCTAGAGGCCAACGCTGTTCCGACTGCTCCGGGATCCAAGATCCTGGCAGTTGCAGCGGTCTTGTAGCGGTCCAATCACTCTAATCATAATTGGGCGGTCAAACCGCCGAGGACACGACGGTTGGACACCATCCAATGGTACAGCGGTCTCAAAACCTCTGTACTCGTAATCAGTCACTAAATGTCAATTTTTTGAGGTGTCAACATATACTTTGATTAAAGTGATAGTAACAGCCTTGTACACCTGAGTGGGGGTATATTTTTACAATTCCTTGAATCATACCGTGTTCAAAGTCTGTGAATATGTTTTGGGGATAGTAGTTATTTATAGGTTGATTTATGTTATTTAGGTGTTCATAATAGGTGCTATTTCTTTATTTGGTACTAAAGAATATATGAAAGGGATATTTGTGTTAATCAACATGTATGGTGTATATTTGGGTGAATAGTTTGGGACACATTTTGAAGGTCCCATCCATCATCCAGATTTGACATTGGGTAAGTTTCATTAAATTGTTTGCTGTAGAGAAAATGAGGATTCACTCTTCATAATTTAAATTGTCATGTAAAAGGTAGGGCTCCTCATTACGTGTTATTTTTAAATGATCAGGTATATATATGTGTGGTATGTCCTAGGGGCAGTTGGGGTATCACTGTTGGCGTTTTTAGTGCAAGCATTTACGCGTTTTAAATTGGGGATAGTTATAGTTGGCGTGTTACAGTTATGGGTACATTGGATAGTATGTCTTTCAGGATTTTACTTGTAGGTCCCTGGGAGCTAGTGCTTACCTTTCTTATATCTTGTAAGATTTCTCTAACTTCTATTTCTGTAACATGGGGAGTGGTAATATTCTTTTACATTTATTACAAAATTATATTGCCTTGTTGCTATCCCACAGCATGCATTCGAATAATATTTAGTAAATTTCCAGGGTATGGTTACTGTTGATGCACTTTCTTGCCCTTAGGTGTAGCCCATTTGCTTTAATAATTGTTTTCCTTTCTGTGAAGTGATATATTTAGCATCTTCTGTCATGGTATCAGTAAATAGTTAACAGTATAAATATATCATGAATTGTCATTTGCTTTTTTGTTATTAATATTTTGAAGAAATGCAGTTACTTGTTATTTATTTACTTACTTGTATGTTTTATTGACATGTTTTGCACGGTTTTGAAGATTTTTTTTACCTCAGTTTAACGTGAAGCAGGTGTCGAATTTTCAGTTAAACGAAGAAAAAAAGTTATATTAATTAAATATGGTTTTTTTTGCAAGTTTGCCAAGGTTTAGGGAGTTAGGTTTATTTTTGATCGTTGGTTGAGAGAGTTTTTAAATTGATATTTATGCATACTTACTTCTTACATTACATTCTTGGTTCTTTGCTATAGTTGATATTTTCTGGCAGTTAGTTTAAAAGTTAGTTTTCTTTTCCTTTAGGTCATCTATGTAAAAAAATAAAAATTACAGAGAGTGTTGCTATTTATTTGTTCAAACATATTTTTTTAGTTTAATAACAGTTACTTTTTAGTTTAAAAATATGTATTACTCATTTAAATTTGTAGTTGTAAAGATGATTTATTTCTGTTTTAATAGTTTCTTGTGAGAATCTGGCAGAGTTTCCTCCTCTTGCAGCATTTATTGTTTTTGGAGTATTTACTTGTTTAAATTAGTGTGCCATTTATATTGTTGTCTTAATTATTTGTTTGATTTTATTGGTTACAGTTGTTAATAGTGTTGTTTGATTGGCTAGTTTAGTATATTTTGACATTTTTTCATCAGTTGAGTCCTTTTTGGTAACCGCTCAGTTCTGTTTTATTTTTGTAGTATAATATATAGTTTATATATGAATTATGTTGTGTGTGTGTGTGTGTGTGTGTGCGTGGGTGTGTGCGTGTGTGTGCATGTGTGTGCATGTGTGTGTGTGTGTGTGTGTGTGTGTGTGTGTGTATATATATATATATATATATATATATATATATATATATATATAACCTACTGGCGACCAGTTAGGACCTATTGTCCATAGGAAAATCATAACATTCTTTTCCCAATAACTTTGGCGTCGGTTGACGAATCTTCATGAAATTTTCAAAACTCGTGAGGCGCTCCGGTCAGCTCCTATCTTAAATGTTTCAGGGTGATTCGACAAGTGGGAGCTGGAAAAAAAGGGGGGTCCCAAAACGCGTTGAACGGAATTACACCAAATTTGGCGAAAAGGTAGCCCTTGGTCAGAAAGATCAATTTTTGCTAAATGGTGTAAATCCGTTCAGTAGTTCATGAGAAATTAGAAAAAGAAAAAGTTTCAATATCTGGGCAGAGCCTAACGACACATCTCATCGTGAGATCTGATTGTCTGTCAGTACTTCATCCTGGAATTGCTGGCAGCCATCTTGGGACCAATATACATGATAGTACCCCATTGAAATGCATTGTAGTGAATCAAAGATTTTGAGGGTTACCAAAAGGAGAACTATAAAGGGTGATAACAGACTTTAGTTACATTAGAATTCATTTGTTGATGGTACCATACTAATTTCAGGAATTGTGGTGTGTTCTAAGGTGATTTTACCCTGTGAAAAACCTTCTGCTTGGATATCATGAATCATGTTTGAGAGAAAACTGAAGCTAAAATGAGAGCATATTTTCTGTAAATTCACATTATCTTTCTCAGTCCTGTGAGAATGAAGTCTGTCATTCTCAGTAAATCATGTCCAACAAGGGCAGAGACTGTCAGTTGATTCCTTTGTGTTCTACTGCAGCTTAACAGAGTGTTCTAAAGTACAACTAGAGCGCTAACAGCCTTACTTATGACAAAAGTATGGCACACCTGAAGCCATCTTGATTGGAATAAACTGGTAACACTTAAAACATTTAATTTCAAAAGGAACAAAACGATGGGGTTCATTTTGTCATAGAAATTATGGTTAGTGCTGTAGAAAGAAAAATTAGGACATGTTTCAAGTGTGATCTCAAATATCTTCCTGTTATATTTCAACAGGAGCAGCCTGTCAGTTAATGCCTTTGTGTTCTACTGCAGCTTCCCAGAGTGTTCTAAAGAACAACTAGATCGCTAACAGTCTTACTTATGACAAAATTATGGCACACCTGAAGCCATCTTGATTGGAATAAACTCGTAACTCATAAAACATTTAATTTAAAAAGGAACAAAATGAGGGAGTTAATTTTATCATCGAAATTATGGTTAGTGCTGTAGAAAGAAAAATTAGGACATGTTTTAAGTGGGATCTCAAATATCTTCCTGTTATATTTCAACAGGAGCAGCTTGTCAGTTGATGCCTTTGTGTTCTACTGTAGCTTACCAGAGTGTTCTAAAGAACAACTAGAGCGCTAACAGCCTTACTTATGTCAAAACTATGGCACACCTGAAGCCATCTTGATTGGAATAAACTGGTAACACTTAAAACATTTATTTAAAAAGGAACAAAATGATGGGGTTCATTTTGTCATAGAAATTATGGTTAGTGCTATAGAAAGAAAAATTAGGACATGTTTCAAGTGTGATCACAAATATCTTCCTGTTATATTTCAACAGGAGCAGCCTGTCAGTTGATGCCTTTGTGTTCTACTGCAGCTTCCCAGAGTGTTCTAAAGAACAACTAGAGCGCTAACAGTCTTACCTATGACAAAATTATGGTACACCTGAAGTCATCTTGGAATAAACTGGTATCTCTTAAAACATTTAATTTAAAAAGGAACAAAATGATGGGGTTCATTTTGCCATAGAAATTATGATTAGTGCTGCAGAAAGAAAAATTAGGGCACATTTTGACTTCTCAAACCCTCTTCTATTTCATTAAAAAAGTCTGACATGTAGACTGAAACATGCACTTTGAATACCAGCAGCAGACTTCCTTGGAGTAGTAGAGTAGTAGAGAGTGAGTAGTAGAGAGTGAGTAGTAGAGGGCAGTGGGGTAGTGGAGACTGAGTAGTAGAGAGTAGTAGAGAGTGAGTAGTAGAGTGAGTAGTATAGAGTAGTAGATAGTGAGTAGTAGAGTAGTAGAGAGTGAGTAGTAGAGACTGAGTAGTGGAGAGTGAGTAGTAGAGAGTAGTACAGAGCGAGTAGTAGAGAGTGAGTAGTAGAGAGTAGTCGAGAGTGAGTAGTAGAGAGGGAGTGGTAGAGAGAGAGTAGTAGAATGAGTAGTAGAGAGTGAGTAGTAGAGTAGTAGAGAGTGAGTGGTAGAGAGTGAGTAGTAGAGAGTAGTAGAGAGTGAGTAGTAGAGAGTGAGTAGTAGAGAGTGAATAGTAGAGAGAGTAGTAGAGAGTAGTTGAGTAGTAGAGAGTGAGTAGTAGAGAGTGAGTAGTTGAGAGTAGTAGAGAGAGAGTAGTAGAGTGTGAGGAGTGAGTAGTAGAGAGTAGTAGAGGGTGAGTAGTAGAGAGTGAGTAGCAGAGTCAATAGTAGAGAGTGAGTAGTAGAGAGAGAGTAGTAGGGAGTAGTAGAGAGCAGTAGAGGGAGTAGCAGAGAGGGAGTAGTAGAGAGAGAGTAGTAGAGTGAGTAGTAGAGAGTGAGTAGTAAAGAGTGAGTAGTAGAGAGTGAGTAGTAGAGAGTAGTAGCGAGTGAGTAGTAGAGAGTCAGTAGTTTAATTTAAAAGGAACACAATGAGGGGGTTAATTTTGCCATTAGTGCTGAAAAAAGATAAATTAGGGCACATTTTGATTGACTTCTCAAATCCTCTTCTATTTCATTAAAAAATTCTGACATGCAGACTGAAACATGCACTTTCAATACCAGCAGCAGACTTCCCTGGTGAGCAGTAGCTTTACTACAGTGATCTAATAAGCAACTAGAGTGCTAACATTCCGAATTTATGGCAAATGTGTGACACATCTGAATGCCTTCTTGATGGAATCAAAGTAAAAAACTGAAAGTATTTCCTAAAAAGGAGACTGTAGTAAATGAGGAAATTAGGAAACTTCATAACAAATAAGTCTCCCAGGATGGCCACCAGAGACAAAAGAGCTCAAATGTAGCACAAATATCACCCAGATGTAGCCCAAGTATAGCCCAATGACAAAATGTCCCAGAGTATTCTAAATAACAACTGGAGCGCTAACTGTCTTACCTATGACAAAAGTATGGCACACCTGAAGCCATCTTGATTGGAATAAAGTGGTAACACTTAAAACATTTAATTTGCAAAGGAACAAAATGAGGGGGTTCATTTTGCCATAGAAATTATGATTAATGCTGCAGAAAGAAAAATTAGGGCACATTTTGACTTCTCAAATCCTCTTCTATTACATTAAAAAATTCTGACATGCAGACTGAAACATGCACTTTGAATACCAGCAGCAGACTTCCCTGGTGAACAGTAGCTTTACTACAGTGATCTAATGAGCAACTAGAGTGCTACCATTCAGAATTTATGACAAATGTGTGATATATCTGAATGCCTTCTTGATGGAACCAAGTAAACAAGCATTGAAAATGCAATAGGTCTCGCCCTCGTTTAAGTTAAAGCAATTCTGTTTGTAATTAGGTGGCTTTTAGCTTTGCTTGTATTAGTGTTTTTCAAACTTGCATGTACATAACATGCATATGTATGCATATATGTATATGTATATGTATGCATGCATTTATATTTGTATTTATATAGATATGCAGATTATATATATGTTTATATGTGTATGTATATATATATACACATACATATATAAAAATGCATATATATGCATATATATATGTGTATATGTGTGCGTGTAGAGAGAGGTAGAGAGAGGTAGAGAGGTAGAGGTGTAGAGGTAGAGGTGTAGAGGTAGAGGTGTAGAGGTAGAGAGGTAGAGGTAGAGAGGTAGAGGTAGAGAGGTAGAGAGGTAGAGAGTAGTAGAGAGAGAGGTAGAGTGAGGTAGAGAGGTAGAGAGTGGAGAGTAAGTAATAGAGAGTAGAGAGTGAGTAGTAGAGAGTAGTAGAGAGTAGTAGACAGAGTAGCAGAGAGTGAGTAGTAGAGAGTAGTAGAGTGAGTAGTAGAGTAAGTAGTAGAGAGTGAGTAGTAGAGAGTAGTAGAGAGTGAGTAGTAGAGAGTAGTAGAGAGTAGTAGAGAGTGAGTAGTAGAGAGTAGTAGAGAGTGATTAGCAGAGAGAGAGTAGTAGAGAGTGAGTAGTAGGGTGAGTAGTAGAGAGTAGTAGAGAGAGAGTAGTAGAGAGTGAGTAGTAGAGAGTAGTAGAGTGAGTAGTAGAATAAGTAGTAGAGAGGGAGTAGTAGAGAGTGAGTAGTAGAGAGAGAGTAGTAGAGAGTGAGTAGTATAGAGTAGTATAGAGTGAGTAGTAGAGAGTGAGTAGTAGAGAGTAGTGGAGTAGTAGAGAGTAGTAGAGAGTGAGTAGTATAGTGAGTATTAGAGAGTAGTAGAGTGAGTAGTAGAGATTAGTAGAGGGCAAGTAGTAGAGAGCAAGTAGTAGGGAGTGTGTAGTAGACAGTGAGTAGTAGAGAGTAGTAGAGAGTGAGTAGTAAAGAGAGTAGTAGAAAGTGAGAAGTAGAGAGAGTAGTAGAGAGTAGTAGAGTAGTAGAGAGTGAGTAATAGAGTGAGTTGTAGAGAGTAGTTGAGAGTGAGTAGTAGAGAGTGAATAGTGAAGAGTGAGAAGTAGAGAGTAGTAGAGAGTGAGCAGTAGAGTGAGTAGTAGAGAGTGCATAGTAGAGAGTAGTAGAGAGTGAGTAGTAGAGAGAGTAGTAGAGAGTGAGTAGTAGAGAGAGAGTAGTAGAGAGTGAGTAGTAGAGTAATAGAGAGTGAGTGGTAAAGAGTAATAGAGAGTAGTAGAGTGAGTAGTAGAGAGTAGTAGAGCTTGAGTAGTAGAGAGAGTAGTAGAGTGTAGTAGAGTAGTAGAGAGTGAGTAGTAGAGAGTGAGTAGTAGAGAGTGAGTAGTAGAGAGTAGTAGAGAGTGAGTAGTAGAGAGAGAGTAGTAGATAGTGAGTAGTATAGAGTAGTAGAGAGTGAGTAGTAGAGAGTGAGTAGTAGAGAGTAGTGGAGTAGTAGAGAGTAGTAGAGAGTGAGTAGTATAGTGAGTATTAGAGAGTAGTAGAGTGAGTAGTAAAGAGAGTAGTAGAAAGTGAGAAGTAGAGATTAGTAGAGGGCAAGTAGTAGAGAGCAAGTAGTAGGGAGTGTGTAGTAGATCGTGAGTAGTAGAGAGTAGTAGAGAGTGAGTAGTAAAGAGAGTAGTAGAAAGTGAGAAGTAGAGAGAGTAGTAGAGTAGTAGAGAGTGAGTAATAGAGTGAGTTGTAGAGAGTAGTAGAGAGTGAGTAGTGGAGAGTGAGAAGTAGAGAGTAGTAGAGAGCGAGCAGTAGAGTGAGTAGTAGAGAGTGCGTAGTAGAGAGTAGTAGAGAGTGAGTAGTACAGAGAGTAGTAGAGAGTGAGTAGTAGAGGAGTAGTAGAGAGTGAGTAGTAGAGAGAGAGTAGTAGAGAGTGAGTAGTAGAGTAGTAGAGAGTGAGTGGTAAAGAGTAATAGAGAGTAGTAGAGTGAGTAGTAGAGAGTAGTAGAGAGTGAGTAGTAGAGAGAGTAGTAGAGAGTAGTAGAGTAGTAGAGAGGTAGAGAGGTAGAGGTGTAGAGGTGTAGAGGTAGAGGTGTAGAGGTAGAGAGGTAGAGGTAGAGAGGTAGAGAGGTAGAGAGTAGTAGAGAGAGAGGTAGAGTGAGGTAGAGAGGTAGAGAGTGGAGAGTAAGTAATAGAGAGTAGAGAGTGAGTAGTAGAGAGTAGTAGAGAGTAGTAGACAGAGTAGCAGAGAGTGAGTAGTAGAGAGTTGTAGAATGAGTAGTAGAGTGAGTAGTAGAGAGTGAGTAGTAGAGAGTAGTAGAGAGTGAGTAGTAGAGTGAGTAGTAGAGAGTAGTAGAGAGTAGTAGAGAGTGAGTAGTAGAGAGTAGTAGAGAGTGATTAGCAGAGAGAGAGTAGTAGAGAGTGAGTAGTAGGGTGAGTAGTAGAGAGTAGTAGAGAGAGAGTAGTAGAGAGTGAGTAGTAGAGAGTAGTAGAGTGAGTAGTAGAATAAGTAGTAGAGAGTGAGTAGTAGAGAGAGAGTAGTAGAGAGTGAGTAGTATAGAGTAGTAGAGAGTGAGTAGTAGAGAGTGAGTAGTAGAGAGTAGTGGAGTAGTAGAGAGTAGTAGAGAGTGAGTAGTATAGTGAGTATTAGAGAGTAGTAGAGTGAGTAGTAGAGATTAGTAGAGGGCAAGTAGTAGAGAACAAGTAGTAGGGAGTGTGTAGTAGACAGTGAGTAGTAGAGAGTAGTAGAGAGTGAGTAGTAAAGAGAGTAGTAGAAAGTGAGAAGTAGAGAGAGTAGTAGAGAGTAGTAGAGTAGTAGAGAGTGAGTAATAGAGTGAGTTGTAGAGAGTAGTTGAGAGTGAGTAGTAGAGAGTGAGTAGTGGAGAGTGAGAAGTAGAGAGTAGTAGAGAGCGAGCAGTAGAGTGAGTAGTAGAGAGTGCGTAGTAGAGAGTAGTAGAGAGTGAGTAGTAGAGAGAGTAGTAGAGAGTGAGTAGTAGAGAGAGAGTAGTAGAGAGTGAGTAGTAGAGTAGTAGAGAGTGAGTGATAAAGAGTAATAGAGAGTAGTAGAGTGAGTAGTAGAGAGTAGTAGAGAGTGAGTAGTAGAGAGAGTAGTAGAGAGTAGTAGAGTAGTAGAGAGTGAGTAGTAGAGAGTAGTAGAGAGTGAGTAGTAGAGAGAGAGTAGTAGAGAGTGAGTAGTATAGAGTAGGAGAGAGTGAGTAGTAGAGAGTGAGTAGTAGAGAGTAGTGGAGTAGTAGAGAGTAGTAGAGAGTGAGTAGTATAGTGAGTATTAGAGAGTAGTAGAGTGAGTAGTAAAGAGAGTAGTAGAAAGTGAGAAGTAGAGATTAGTAGAGGGCAAGTAGTAGAGAGCAAGTAGTAGGGAGTGTGTAGTAGATAGTGAGTAGTAGAGAGTAGTAGAGAGTGAGTAGTAAAGAGAGTAGTAGAAAGTGAGAAGTAGAGAGAGTAGTAGAGTAGTAGAGAGTGAGTAATAGAGTGAGTTGTAGAGAGTAGTTTAGAGTGAGTAGTAGAGAGTGAGTAGTGGAGAGTGAGAAGTAGAGAGTAGTAGAGAGCGAGCAGTAGAGTGAGTAGTAGAGAGTGCGTAGTAGAGAGTAGTAGAGAGTGAGTAGTACAGAGAGTAGTAGAGAGTGAGTAGTAGAGGAGTAGTAGAGAGTGAGTAGTAGAGAGAGAGTAGTAGAGAGTGAGTAGTAGAGTAGTAGAGAGTGAGTGGTAAAGAGTAATAGAGTAGTAGAGTGAGTAGTAGAGAGTAGTAGAGAGTGAGTAGTAGAGAGAGTAGTAGAGAGTAGTAGAGTAGTAGAGAGTGAGTAGTAGAGAGTGAGTAGTAGAGAGTAGTAGAGAGTGAGTAGTAGAGAGTGAGTAGTAGACAGTAATAGTAGAGAGTAGTAGTGAGTAGTAGAGAGTGAGTAGTAGAGAGTAGTAGCAAGTGAGTAGTAGAGAGTGAGTAGTAGAGAGAGTAGTAGAGAGTGAGTAGTAGAGAGTGAGTAGTAGAGAGTAGTAGAGAGTGAGTAGTAGAGTAGTAGAGAGTGAGTAGTAGAGAGTAGTAGAGAGTGAGTAGCAGAGATAGAGTAGTAGAGAGTGAGTAGTAGAGAGTAGTCAGTCAGTGTCAGTCAGTGTCGTCAGTGTCAGTCAGTCAGTCAGTCAGTGTCAGTCAGTGTCAGTCAGTCAGTGTCAGTATCAGTCTGTCAGTGTCAGTCAGTGTCAGTCAATCAGTGTCAGTGTCAGTGTCAGTCAGTGTTAGTCAGCCAGTCAATCAGCTCTGCTGACCTGGTTTCTCTGGCTCTACAGCAGGTCTGCTGACCTGGTTCTCTGGCTCTAAAGCAGCTCTGCTGACTTAGTTCTTAGGCTACAGAGCAGCTTTGCTAATCTCGTTCTCTGGCTCTACAACAGCTCAGCTGACCTGGTTCTCTGGCTCTAGAGCAGCTCTGCTGACCTAGTTCTTAGGCTACAGAGCAGCTTTGCTGATCTGGTTCTCTGGCTCTAAAGCAGCTCTGCTGACCCAGTTCTATGGCTCTAAAGCAGTTCTGCTGACCTGGTTCTCTCCCTCTGGAGCAGCTCTGCTGACCTGGTTCTCTCCCTCTAAAGCAGCTCTACTGACCTGGTTTCTATGGCTCTACAGCGGCTCTGTTGACCTGGTTCTCTGGCTCTAGAGCAGCTCTGCTGACTTGGTTCTTAGGCTCTAGAGCAGCTCTGCTGGCCTGGTTCTATTGCTCTAAAGCAGCTCTGCTGACTTGGTTCTCTTGGTCTAGAGCAGCTCTGCGGACCTGGTTCTCTGGCTCTAACCCAGCTCTGCTGGCCTAGTTCTCTGGCTCTAAAGCAGCTCTGCTGACCTGGTTCTCTCCCTCTAAAGCAGCTCTGCTGACCTGATTTCTCTGGCTCTACAGCATCTCTGTTGACCTGGTTCTCTGGCTTTAGAGAAGCTCTGCTAACCTAGTTCTTAGGCTCTAGAGCAGCTCTGTTGACCTGGTTTTCTGGCTCTACAAAAGCTCTGCTGACCTGGTTCTCTGGCTCTAAAGCAGCTCTGCTGACCCGGTTCTATGGCTCTAAAGCAGTTCTGCTGACCTCGTTCTCTGGCTCTAGAGCAGCTCTGCTGACCTGGTCCCTTGGCTCTAAAGCAGACCTGCTGACCTGGTTCTCTCCCTCTAAAGCAGCTCTGCTGACCTAGTTCTCTCGCTCTAAAGCAGCTCTGCTGACCTGGTTCTCTGGCTCTAGAGCAGCTCTGCTGACCTAGTTCTTAGGCTACAGAGCAGCTTTGCTGATCTAGTTCTCTGGCTCTAAAGCAGCTTTGCTGACCCAGTTCTATGGCTCTAAAGCAGTTCTGCTGACCTGGTTCTCTCCCTCTGGAGCAGCTCTGCTGACCTGGTTCTCTCCCTCTAAAGCAGCTCTACTGACCTGGTTTCTATGGCTCTACAGCGGCTCTGCTGACCTGGTTCTCTGGCTCTAGAGCAGCTCTGCTGACTTGGTTCTTAGGCTCTAGAGCAGCTCTGCTGACCTGGTTCTCTGGATCTAACGCTTCTCTGTTGGCCTGGTTCTATGGTTCTAAAGCAGCTCTGCTGACTTGGTTCTCTGGCTCTAGAGCAGCTCTGCTGACCTGGTTCTCTAGCTCTATACCAGCTCTGCTGGCCTAGTTCTCTGGCTCTAAAGCAGCTCTGCTGACCTGGTTCTCTCCCTCTAAAGCAGCTCTGCTGACCTGATTTCTCTGGCTCTTCAGCACCTCTGGTGACCTGGTTCTCTGGCTTTAGAGAAGCTCTGCTAACCTAGTTCTTAGGCTCTAGAGCAGCTCTGTTGACCTGGTTTTCTGGCTCTACAACAGCTCTGCTGACCTGGTTCTCTGGCTCTAAAGCAGCTCTGCTGACCCGGTTCTATGGCTCTAAAGCAGTTCTGCTGACCTGGTTCTCTGGCTCTAGAGCAGCTCTGCTGACCTGGTCCCTTGGCTCTAAAGCAGACCTGCTGACCTGGTTCTCTCCCTCTAAAGCAGCTCTGCTGACCTAGTTCTCTCGCTCTAAAGCAGCTCTACTGACCTGGTTTCTCTGGATCTACAGTAGCTCTGCTGACCTGGTTCTCTGGCTCTAGAGCAGCTCTGCTGACCTGGTTTCTCTGGCTCTACAGCAGCTCTGCTGACCTGGTTCTCGGCCTCTAGAGCAGCTCTGCTGACCTGGGTCTCTGGCTCCAAAGCAGTTCTGCTGACCTGTTTCTCTGGCTCTGGAGCAGCTCTGCTGACCTGGTTCTCTGGCTCTAAAGCAGCTCTGCTGACCTGGTTCTCTCCCTCTAAATCATCTCTGCTGACCTGGTTTTCTGGCTCTAGAGCAGCTCTGCTGGCCTGGTTCTCTGCCTCTAGAGCAGCTCTGCTGACCTGGTTCTCTGGCTCTAGAGCAGCTCTGCTGACCTGGTTCTCTGGCTCTAAAGCAGCTCTGCTGACCTGGTTCTATGGCTCTAAAGCAGCTCTGCTTCCTGGTTCTCTGGCTCTAGAGCAGCTCTGCTGACCTGGTTCTCTGGCTCTAAAGCAGTATAACCTTTCATCACTCACTGTAAAATACAGAGTACCATATTTGAAACCATTGACACACCTATACCAGTTACTACATACCCACTCACTGATTCCTAAGTCTACACACACAACTACCCATTCAACAACAGAATCATTTATACATGCAGTCACTAATTAATAGAACACTATCAAATGCACTTATACACATATATTGACATTGACACATCAGCAGTCATCTTAATCGGTGATGCAGTCATCCTACTCACTCATGAAAAAAATTAATCACACTTACATTTACTCACTTACGCAATTATCCAACAACACCTAATTTATTCAAACACATAGTAACTCATGGTTAATATGTTAAAAAATTACCATTACAATTTTACACTCATTCATATAGTTACTCTCACAATCACTGACTCTTACACATACTTATTTATATACACCAACTCTCACATACAATGCCTTTTATTTTTTTACTTTGTTGAAGATGTACAACTAAAACATATATTCGCTCACCAACACACAAATAAATACACTCAGTCACCCAAACAACTGTTTCCACATGCACTCTTAAACCTATACACTTAGTCAATCAACCATTCACACATCTATGCATAGAGTTACACACAATCCATCCAACCACACACAAACTCAGTGTCCCATACAAATACTCACCCAACTAATCAATAACTAATATACACACTCATGTAGTTAGTGACCAACTGATGCAGCATGTTATACAACAACAGAGACAATGATGCACACATTCACATAGTTTAGTTACTAATCCATGTATTAAGTGAGACACTTTTAATTACTCACTTAAACAGACAGTCAGACAGCTACTAAATCCTCCATCCAGACAGTTATATATCCACTCAATCTTCAATACAGATTGGTGTATATATATAATACATATTTAAATTTCAAACGAAACTACATTCACTGGATGATGTCATCATTGATGTCATCAGTGATGTCCTTTGAGATGTCATCAGTGATGTCATCAGTGATGTCACTGACCATGTCATGAATGATGCAATATGTGACATCATCAGCAGTGTATATATATATATATATATATATATATATATATATATATATATATCACTGAAAAAACCATAGGTTTCAGACATGTTATAGTTAGCGGAAATTTTACTGATAAAAAACCAATGAAATTCCCCCGTTATAGTTAGTGCAGGCAACTATAACTCACGCGACCGCAATCCTCTGCTGATGCTACTACTGTATTTAGACACTTATTTGCCCATGTCTTCTTCCATAAATTTTTAGCTATACATATATTAGAAATATTTTTTTCTCATAAAGACACATATGTCATCAGCAGAAGATTGCGGTCGCGTGAGTTATAGTTGCCTGCACTAACTATAACGGGGGAATTTCATTGGTTTTTTATCAGTAAAATTTCCGCTAACTATAACATGTCTGAAACCTATGGTTTTTTCAGTGAATTTGCAAGGTTTTTTAAATGCTAATTCCTAACTATAACGTGTGTGAAACCTATGGTTTTTTCAGTGAATTTGTACGGTTTTTTAAATGCTAAGTTACTTTACGCCATTCGTGGCGTGCACGCCCACTTAACGCAGTTCGTTCCGTGCGCGCATGGTGCGCTTCGCGCACCGTGCGCGCACGGTGAGCACGCGGTGCGCTTCGCGCACCGCGCGCCCACTTTACGCAGTTAGTGCCGTACACGCAAGGTGGGCACACAGTGCGCTACGCGCACCGCGTGCCCACGTTACGCACCGTGCGCACATGGAGGACATATTATGCGCTTCCTTGTGATAGGTAATCTGTTAAATTTAATTTGTAAGTGATGACAATAATATGCCATGCACAGAGAGTGTTTTTTTTTTTATATTAAAATTTTTAGCGTAAGCGCACCGTACGCGTACGGTAAGCGTAATCGGCGAAATTTTCAAAAAATAAAAATTTACCGTTTTTGGCCTTTGAGGACTCAACTAACATGGCTATGTGCATGGGCGCTGTCTAAACAGCCCCTTTATATGTTTTTTGCCTTTGTTTACAGCCCCCCCCTCAGAGTGCGAGAGAGAAAATGGCGGCCGCCGCTTCCTGGTTTCGACCGATTCGAATGTTTACTTAGATGTAACAGCCAATCAGAATCGCGCTCGCGCACGCCACCGTACGCGTACGGTAAGCTTACGGTAAGCGTACCGTAAGCTGGCTCAGATATATATATTGATTTAAAGGCTATTTTCTCAGAATCTACTGAACAGATTTACACCAAACCTACAAAAGGCACTTCCTTGACCTGAGGACTACCTCTCTGCCAAATTTCTAGTAATTCTGTTCAGCCGTTCGGGCTGTAGCCCTGTCTAAAGGTCCTATGGAAAAATGCATGGGAAAAACGCGTTTTGGGACCCCCCTTTTATCTCAGCCCCCGCTTGACGAATCCCCCCGAGACTTTCAGGGTAGGAGCGGAGCGTAGCGCCCCACCTATTTTGAGAAATTCGCGAGGATTCGTCGACCGGCGCCAAAGTTATTCAAAATAGAATGTTGCGGATTTCCTATGGAAACAGGGTCCTAACTATAACTACCTACTGGCGACCGCCAGTAGGTAATATATATATATATATATATATATTTATTAAAGGCCGATAAGCCTTATAACTGTGTCTCAGAAAGTGTTGTGTAAAGCTATTTTATTACGGCTCCAAAATTGGATAGAGGAAAACAATATTATCTCACATTTACAGGCAGGCTTCAGGGCATCTACGAGCAGCCTAGACCAAGTGTTTAGATTTTTGCCGCTCATTTGGAAAGAAGTGAAGATCAGGAAGGTTCACTTATATGTCGTATTTGTTGATCTTAAAACGGCATTTGACTCCATTGACCGTAATAAGCTATGGGCAGCTCTTATAGAGTTAGGACTCCCAGGTGACCTACTTCAACTATTGGTTCGCTTACACCAACGCATTTATGCCAAAGTTAGGTGGAACTCTAATGGCAGTCTTTCTAACAACATATTAGTCACCAAGGGGGTGCGCCAGGGTTGTCTGCTTGCCCCAACTCTGCTTACTTTGTACATGAATGGGCTCATAAGCAAACTATATGATTGTGGAGGTGACACCCCAAGACTAGCTGGTAGCCTCAGTGATTAATTTGAGTCGGAGATTTCCGGTGCTGAGCACTGGCACTTAATTGGTTTCCTGTGCTCGGCACCGGTACCTAATTGTCAACATCACACTAAGGGCAGTCTGCCACAAGGTGGCGCTGCTCATGTAATTTAGAGATGAGCAGTATAACAGTTGTTTAAGAAAACAATATACATAAAAATATTATTAATACCTGCCTCCCCAGCTATTCCTTTAGCTTTGGGAACCTGGAATAATCGGAATTGTCGCAGTTACATGCGAGATAGATGGTTAGTAGCTGTTTTGGGAGCAATGACAGGGGCGATGGGTGGTGCAAGCTGCAGTGGCTTCCTTGTCAGAGCCTGGCACTTAATATTTTACAAATTAAGCACTGGGTAGCCTTATACCTTCTTTGCTATTTGCAGACGATACACTGCTCATTTCTAAAACCCAAATGGGCATTCAGAATGTGTGAAATAAGTTCGCTGAAGCATGCAAAGATCGAGGCCTTGAGATTAACTGTTCAAAAACAAAGTTTATGGTTTTTAATCCTTATAAATCCACCAAGGGGAATTTGAAATTGGGTACCCAATACTTAGAACAGGTCAAGGCTTTCGACTACCTGGGATTCAAAATTAGTGACAACCTTGCATGCTCACCTAAAATCCTGAAGAGTGTACTGTTATGTTATATGTTATAATAAACTTATACCGCGCACTAATACTCGAGAGTGTCCTGGCGCGAAAGCTGAAGAGAGAGCACAGTGGAAAGGCCATTAGCACAATTCTGAAAATAGAAAAGTTTTCAATTGTTTTTTGAAAAGCCTAAAATCTTGGATGTTCCGTAGCTTCAAGGGCAGAGTGTTCCAGGCGATGGTTGTTTTAACTGAAAGGGACTGGCCACCTAGTCGAGCCCTGCGAAAGCGTGGGATCGACAGCCGATGCAGGGAGGCGGACCGCAGCACTCTATTCGGGACATAAAAGGCAAGCCATTTTTGAATATACAGAGGGCCAGCGTCATGCAATGCTCTGTGCGCCAGAGTCAGAGCTTTAAATTGCACCCTTTGGAGAACAGGCAGCCAGTGCAGATCGCGTAGTTGTTTTTATACGCTAAGTCCACCTGAGATGTTAAACAGGAGTCTGGCAGCGGCATTCTGTATAGTCTGCAATTTTTTAAGTAAGTATCCCGGAATCCCCATATACAAGGCATTTGCATAATCGAGACGGGAAAGGATAAGGGCACGAACAACGGTTTCCTTAGCTGGCTGAGGCAGCAGCGGAAGGAACCTTCTCAGGGACTTAAGAATGCCGAAGCACATTCCAACCTGTTTCTTAATTTGATGGGTAAACCGTAAGTCCTCTGCAAACCAAACCCCCAGATTTTTTACTGGGACACCCTCAGAGATCGGACGAGGAAAGTCAGATGGCCACAGAGATTCTCTGAAGTTAGATGGAAATTGACCATACAAGAGAACCTCGAACTTGTCCTCATTACATTTCAACTGGGCGGAAGCCAGCCACCGAAAAACCGCAGATAGACAGTTCTGCGCAATCCCAGTTGACAAATCTGAATCTTTCCATGTAAAGAGAAGTTGTGTGTCATCCGCATATGCAAATCTTAGCACCCAGCTCTTCTGCCAAAAAGATCAAGGGGGTTAGGTAGATATTAAAAAGCAAGAGGGCTCAAGGTAGAGCCCTGCGGGACACCCGTAAGCCCGTACTGACTGCAGCAAGTGGACTGTGCAATAGCAAAGAGGGTAAAACCCTCAGCCTTCTGTCCCATCTCCCACATCCTTGAAATACATCGGGCCAAAGGTCTAGGCGTGGACCTTTATGGGGCTGAATTGTGGGGGCTGCAGAACCTCAAACAGGTAGAGGTCTTGGAAAACAACTTTTTATTTTTTTATTTTTTTGTAACGAATACACCCATACTACTACTATGCCTTGACCTTAGTCGTTGGCATAGCTGTTCAGTGGGACATCGCGGAAATGATGGGCATAGATTGTTTTAATATATGAGCTTTTTAATTGACTTCATTGTCCTATGTTTGAAACAAAAATTGTGATCCTGTTTCAAATGCCGACTCAACCAGTAAGGTCAATGTTGTTTTAAACTTGTTCTTAATGTTTTTATACAATTTTGTGTACTATGTGATTTGCTGTGTATGATCACTTTATTGATTGAACAATAAATTATTTTATATATATATATATATATATATATATATATATATATATATATATATATATATATATATATATATAAAATCATAAATGACTCCTGGATATTGAATATAGAATGACGGACCCAAGGTTTCGTGGCTGGAACTTTTTTTTATTATTTAAGCCTTATGACGCGTTTCGGGTATACAACGTACCCTTGATCACAAGCGGAAACGCAGTCCGCTTTCTATTTTTATACTTGAATTTGCAAATCACCTGTGTTAAACATAAAGGAAACACTTACTAACACGATCTCATACCAAAAGTTCTACATCATTGAACTTAACAACTCTTTTTCTTGTCACCTCGGTATTTAAAGACGAATGCACACTGCATGTGTAATGTGGTCATAAACATACATTTGCATGGATGAAACTTATTTGTATACTTGAATCACTCATAAACGTTTGAATATGAATAAAAGCTGTCTGTTAGAATTCTGGATGGTTAAAACCCAAAATTAAAAATTATAAATACATATTCATATAAATTTCAAAATATGTAAAAAAACAGATTTGTCAAGATATATTTTTGTGTTTAAAATTGTGTAAACACATAAAGTGCACATTGTGCCTATTGCTGCATAAATGCTTAAAATCTCTATGGATTTTCAATGAGTTACACACAGATCTATACCTAGTATGTTATTCAGTTGCTCATAACAAGGTTTGACCACACATAAATTGTGCTTGTATGTCACTAGTTGACATTTGTATACTGTTTTAGTTGGTACGGTCGATAGTGCAATGTAAAGTGCTGAGTGTTCCCATAGTGCTTTTTAAAGTGCTAGTGCTTAAAATCAAGGTTTCTAGGTGCATAATTTATGAAAAAATAGAAAAGAAAATATGTTGAGAAAAAATAAAGGGAAGTTGTGGCTTCGATGAGCTGTTCATACGTATTGTGTCTTCAACGTTATAAATAACCGAAAACAGAATTTTGTAATTGTCTTCTTATCAATTGTTTAGTGAGACAAATAGAAACTATTTTACAGAATAATCAGAATAAGGGTAAGTACATTTATCATTGGACTATCTTCATTGCATAGTGTCTTGAATTTAGACTTAAAAACAGGCCAGTTGTTGTGCACACCTGTACAAGACTAGTGAAACTGAGTTGGAAAAATGAATAAATACCTTTTTTTTATTTAATTGTTTTGTTTTTAATTGCCCTTGCAATAGCCAGACACCTACTTACGCAATGAGTTGTAATTATAGAAAATTGTGAAGATCTTCTGTGTTGTTTAGACCTTTCGGGTATTTGCTATCTAGCTCAATAATAAACCGCGATTCTAATTGGCGCAGCTGTCGTTCTCTGTTGCCGCCTCTGCGGGATTTTAATACTGAGCTGATTACAAAGTAACTTAAAAAACTCAAATTGTTGTTATGACATGCTTTGAAGTGTCTGGCGACTGGGTAAGCATCATCGTTGTTCACGATTGCTCGGATATGTTGCAGTATTCTGACGTGCACCTGTAGCTTTGTACTGCCCACATATCTTAAACCACAGGTGCACGCCAAAACATAAACGGCAAACTCAGTCTTACAATTATAGTGGCCCACAATCTGTTTGGATTTAGTGTTGAAAGGAATAGCATAGCTACTGGTGTTGATTCCAAATTTACAAGCTCTACAACTTGAGCATTTAAAGAATCCCTGTTTTGGTTGTAACCACATTTTGTTATCTAAGTTGATCTCTGGGCTATTTTTGACCAACTGCGATTTCATGGAAAAACCTTTCCTAAATGTGATTGTGGGATTATCAGATAGTTGTGGTGCCAATACCGCATCTGTCAAGATTATGGGCCAATTGCGTTTGAGAATTGCCTTGATTTTTTTCTCTTGTTGATTGAAAGTCATAATCAATCTTGGTTCAGAATCATCAGTATCTGCTCCTTGGACTTTGGCAATTTGTGGTTATATATATATATATATCAAAATCCAAACGCTGTATCCCACTTCCACACGGCGAGGAAGAAAGCACACGGACACCAACTCGTGCTTCGAAGATTTTAATGAGCGATCACACCCACATAGCACGCCATTACGCGTTTCGGCCACAAGATGGCCTTGATCATATATATATATATATGTACACATACATATATCTATATCTATATGCATATAGATATATATATATGTTTCCTTCTGGCGTCTTCCTCACGGATGCCAGGTTCAGCGGCACACGGCTACAGATACCAGCACAGCTTTCTCGGTAAGTCAAATTGTTTTATTCTGTCAAAAGTATATTCAAGGCATACTCTCTTACACATTTCTCATTACCCTTTCAGTAAGGACCGAAGCGTTTCGGTGAGTTGCCTTCCACTGGTCACTCTGGGCTTGGTATTGTGTATTTTTAAATGCTTTTGTCCTCCTTCAGTGTCATTGACCCTCAACCCACCAGTAGAGCGATACAATTGGTTTCTTTTTACCGGCATATATTCTCCGCTTTCTCATTACATTTGCATGGATTATCACATGATACATAATATCATCAAAGCAAACACGATAGCTGATATATCCATAATACATTGGTTATTTCTAAAAAAAAAACTAAATCAATATTTTCATGTGTGTCTTTTTCCTTTTTCTGCACCAATATAGTCATCTATTTCTCTTCTCTTTATTTATGTGTGCTTTTGTCTATGTTATAGTCTCTTTTTAGTTTTGTTTCTTTTTGTTATTAAATTTATCTATTCGTTCTCTCTTTATTTGTATTATTTTTTATATTTATTGTTATATATTTTGTTGTTATTGTTTTTCATTTTCTTCTCTTTCCCTTATTCAACTTTTTATTCTGGCTTTACCAATATACCTCATTTAGTACCCCCTCTATCCTATTTAGTGATTCACAGGTATCCCCAGTGGTATATCTATGTCTATATGGGGAAACTCCTTCACATCTGCCCCTATTCCTTAATATTCCATGATTATAACTAATCAGTCGATACTAATTTAAAAGTTTTTTGGGTATATATTAAAGTGCTAATGCATAACGGCAGCTCAATATATAACAGAAATACATCTTTTTAAAGCGCAAGTCCATGAGAGTGCAACGTACTTGGGGGTTATTTTTTGCATCCCCTGGAGGGGTAGCATTGGATTGAAGGGGAGTACTAATTATGAGGGATCCTATTTTTGACACCTTAAAAAAGAGAGAACGATGCGACATTTACTTTTTTACCTGATTAGGTAAAATAATGTGTATGAGGTAATTATTCTCTCCTCCTTTCCATGAATTATATGTCTCTAATAAAGTGCTAATATTTCTAAAGTGCAGTGTGCTTCAATCATCAAGATTTTTTCATCTTAATTTTGATTCCATTATAAAGTGCTATCAGATTATCAATAAATAAATAAAAAAGTGCAAGGTCCTTTCGAATTTAAATTTTTGACTAATGTTAGAGTCCACTGGGTTTAAGGGGAACAAGAAATCCAATTCTATTTACATTTCAATGTCACTGGTCTCATAGGTGTACAAATAACTCAGAATCCCTATTATGGCCCCAAGGTATTCTAGTTCCAATTAATAGAATGAGTCGCGATGCCGGTTTACGTAACTCCTTCTCCCGATCTCCCCCTCTTGGGTGGGCCTTGACATGTTTTATGCCCCAGTAGGAGAAGGTTGACAGTGGTCGTTCATATGTCTCATCAAAATGGCAAACCACTGGATAGGTCTTATCTCAATTTTTTATTGCTCTTATGTGCTGAAGGATCCGTAATTTCAGTTTATTTTTGGTGCTGCCGATGTAGAGTTTATTGCCCCCACACTGTAGTGCATAAATTACAAGTTCTGTGTTGCACATTATTCTTTCTCTGATCGGTACCGTACGACCATCCGATGTGGGGTAGCTCTTGTTATTCATGCCATATTTGCATGCTTTACATGAGTTGCACTTTACGAATCCTTTCTGATTTGTTGTTAGCCAAGATCCTGTTCCTTATATATATCGAAACAACAGTCCAAGTGCAGTCGTGCACCAACGTGGATACAGACACTGAATTTGCTGGAGCCAAATATAAAGTTTATTTTATTTCGTGCTGTCCCTGACGCGTTTCAGTCACATCCTGTGGCTTTGATCACATTACCACGCTACGTAGATTCGGGATTTAAAAAGGTAACACACTACCCATGTGATGTGATGACAGTAGTAGCATAAACAAACTATTATGCTGTATACATCTGTAGTACGTTTGTCAATAAAGCATTTTGAAACACATTTTGTTTTTCTTCGTACTAATACGTAAAGTATATATGATCACGTATAATATTATGCATACAATTAATAGAGAAACTGTGCAACCGCTGCTATGGATATCCCAATTTCAGTTCAACTGACATGATAGCTAGACATAATTTTGTAAGATATGATCACATATGTCACTGAGTTTGAACAATATACATATAGCAAGTACCAATACATGTGCTCGATTTTATAATTTGCAAAATATGCTTTGTGCAGATAACAATTAGCTAACGTCATGTGCTTTGGGTGCAAATTGCATATACTAGTTTCTGCATTGTAAGAATATTAGAGAGAAACTGTGCAAAAATTACTATATATATCCCAAATAAAATTAAAATGACATGAAGGCTAAAAATGATTCTAAAATATATGTTCACATATGTCACATAACTAGAAAAATGTATACTTTTTACCCATACAAGTAGTTCTTATTTCAACTTAAAAGATGTAAATCGTACAATTAGCAAATAGCTAGCATCATGTACAATGGGTGCATATTGCATATGCTTGTTTCTACAGCACAAAGATATTGGTTATATTCAAAGTGCTACTAGTGCCTATAAAGTGCTAAAGTGTGCAAAGTGCAAAACAATTGTATGTGCAAAGAAGTGTTATTATGTGTATATAAATATATATACCAGCCTGGCCATTGCCAAGTCCAGAAACCATACATATTTACACTAAAATCAAAACCGGCTTGTGGCGACTAGAGAGAAAGTGTTAGTAAATCTAACTTGATTGGAATTTAATATATATAGGAAGCAGAGCGGCGGGGTGAGGGACAAAGGTGAAGTGCAATACCGCCCACTGTAAAGAACTCGGTGTGCATTGGGGTGAAGGGAGTAGACACCGCCCACTGGGGCTAGTACTGACGCATGGTGTCTGCTCCGCGCTAATCCAGTTTCCTGGGTTTACGCCTTTCCCAGTGCTTGAAACACCAGTGAAGCCTGTCCAATCGGAGTGAGGCATCTTGTTTAAAGAGAGGGCGGGAGAAGCACTTGCTATATCCTTGGCGGCATCTGATGAAGTTTGATTTAAAACGAAACGCGTTATGCACACGCCACAATAAAGAAGGATTTGTGCATTTCCCTGGAGTCCCGCGTGTGCTCATTTCCTCTACGAGTTGGGGGAGAGTGGAGTCTATGTTTTGGGATGCGGCCACGAACGTCCCTGGAGCGCCCACCCCTTCAGAGTCCAGGTGAACTTGGTGGCAACTTTTGGACAAACTACAGGCTCTGAGGTAACGCCTGGACACGCCGCTCACCTGTAAACAGCTCGGCCACTACCAGTGGACAACGACTTCGTGAAGGATGCTGATGCCTACTTAGGCGATATGCACGAGCTCCAGTCAGGAAGCAGAGCGGCGGGGTGAGGGACAAAGGTGAAGTGCAATACCGCCCACTGTAAAGAACTCGGTGTGCATTGGGGTGAAGGGAGTAGACACCGCCCACTGGGGCTAGTGGTGCAGATTGGGGTGTACAAAATCTCCCTACTTCCACGGATAGAGTAAATTCACAGATACACGCACATACACTCATCATACGCTTGGGCCCATTTCACTAACATACACTCAGATTACTCTATTAGCACTGAACCTGTGGAAAGAAACCTTCTAAACACCCTGCATCTACACTGAGATCGATAAGACCTAATTGTGACTGTCCTGAGTCATGATCTAAACAATCTGTACAACAATAATCAAAATAGAGTACTCAATAATTGACAAGAAATAATAACCAACACTGTATTTTAAAATTATGATTCTTTATCTAAAATTAGTCCAAATGAAAAATCAATCAAAGTAAATCATTATTCTCATAATTACCTATTCTAGCTAAATGTCAGAATGGGTCAGGACAGGTCTCTCAGTAGAAGTCTCCCGAGTCGCCGTCCTCACAGCATAAGTCCTCACCAACGCAGGTTTGGGAAGAAGTGGCAAAGTGGCAAAAAACCCTCTCTAGGCTAACAATATTTATAATGTGTTTAACAATAGAAGGCAACATAAAATGTTTTCAATATCCGCTGAACCGCTGAGCAAAGCGAGCAGGAAAGGATGTGGCATCGCTACATTTGGAAAATCTCCGCTCAGGAAAATCACAAAAATAAAAAGACAGAACACGGAACTGGAAATTAAAAAGTAACTCTTCACGTTCATCTTTCCTCGGAACCAACATCATGATCTCAGAGTTCATTCATTATGGCTCCTTTGTCCTCCAAGGTTACTCGGATGTGTCTGGATGCTTGCCCAGAACTGCTACTGTCCTCACGGAAAATTTTAACCAGGCGAAGACTGTGGTCAGATGACTCTCGACCATGTTCAGCAAGGCCTTCTCATCACAAAATTCACTCGAATACAGACTTTAAACGGTAGCCATTTTCCCACCAGGCCAAAATGTACCATCTTAATTAAAAGAGACAAAACAACGTTACCACAGCATAGTGATTAAACAGTGTTAACCCCACTAATACCCTTATGTGTATGTAATTATCTAGCCTTTGCAACACAAGAAAAGCATTAGTACATAACATTTAAAAAGCGTTTTCGTGCTTTAAAATACACAGCACTCAGCAACGTTTATTTAATAAAACATGCACATTTATTAATTAGCAACGCAAAAGCATTCCCACGTGTCGTTTTTCTCTCATTGGTACGTATTGGTTAGTTAAAACATTTACACAAAACAAATAATTAATAGTTAAAATTAATATTTTATTAATCGACAAATAGACAAACCAGAGCTTTAAAAACCCAATAGATTTTCAACAGAAAACTCTGCTCCAGCAATCCCCCCTTTGGTGATATTATCACCAAATAAACACCCAAAAAAAAAATTAGTAAAATTTAATCCCAATTTTTAGGAGAAATTGGAAATGTCTTTTTCTTTTTTCACAACACTAGACACCAGACTCCCTTTCATCATCCCTCTTTGTCTCCAAATAAACACTCTCCCTCAATTCTTCTAATTCTATTTCTTGTGGATCTCTTTTTCTTTTATTTCTCCTTTCAATATTTCTTTTAATCAATTTCTTTTTCCCTCCCCTGTTTTTACAACACAAACACACCAATCTTAATATCAATAAAGCAACAATTATACAAGTCAAAGGAAACAATATCTTACCTATAATATTACTACTTATTTTTGCAATAAAACTCTTAACAGCAACTATTTTATTAGCTATTTTAGTCAAAATACTCTCAGCTTTCAGTGGTACTAATTCTTCATGCAAATCAGTAATATTTTTGATATAGACCTTCAGGTCTTTGCTTTCGTCTGGAATGTAAGTGCAACAATGTTGAACTTTCAATATTCCACAGACTCCACCCTCCTTGGCCAATAGAATATCAAGGGCAAGTCGATTTTGCATAGACATGGCACGTACGGCAATCAATTCCGTATTCACCAAAACAAACCCTCCAGCGGTATTTGTCGATAAGCGATCCACCACTGTTGACAGTTTCCGAATTTTATATGCATTCAAAGAAATTCCCACTGCTGGAATTAAAGCTCCAAAAATGTCACCCACTATTTCTGACCAAGTTTCTCTCTTAAAACGTGTTAGTAAATTAATATGTTCTACATCTTCTATTCTATCTATATGAAAAATCTTTGGAAAAACCAGGCCCACATAACACGTGCCATACCAATGGTCAGGCAACTTGTAATAAGCCTTGTTCCCACAAACATAATACACTCCTGGAAAAATTGGATCCTCTCCTCCTCTAAAACCCCATCCTGTTGCAATGAAGTATGTATCATGACACTCACTAGTCCCAACAAAGTATGTATCATATTGGGATTTCTTTCTTGTAATGCACAGCTTACCCTTCTGTGGTGCATCTAAAGCTAAAGTTGGACTAGCTCCATTTCTCAATTCTTTTCCCATCTCAATGTCCCAAATTGTCTCACTCATTTTGTCTTTCCCTGCCTTTTCATGCATGCTCAATCTCCTTTCCTCCACCATGTTTAGGAAAGCTTTCTCCTCTTCTTTCAAACTGCAAGTTAAATTATTCTTAAAAATGTAATCTAATGTTAATTCTTCCTTCTCAATAAAAATCTCACCAAAAATGTTAGCTTCTTTAGCTGGATTCAGCTTCTCATTCATAGGCAATTGCCCAAAAATACTATCTTTGTTAGACATCTTATAATCTATTTTCCCTAGCAAATAAAAAACACTACTCAACACACTACAAGAAATTCCATACGTAGCTGGTAAATGGTGATAAGTAACACCCTCTGAAACGGATGCAGGTAATTGCATACAAACATAGCAATCCCTCACTTCCATTGTCTTCACATATTCGTACAACAATTTTGAAAAAACATTACTAGAAAAATCATTAATTGACCTATCTTTATGCATGTAAGTATTACTAATTCTAGTTGGAACTACTTTTTGCGAATTCTTCTCTACATTAGTCTCATTCTCAGTATGTATTTCAAATGTACCTATTGAAACTCTAAATGTAACTAATAAAGCTAAAACACCCCATAGTAGCATTAATAATGCAGTACAGCACCAGCACATTCTACACCATCTTTTCAAGAAGGCACATCGACTTTGATTATTCTCTATGTTAGCCATTTTACTACTTTGACCTTGTCTTTTGACTTAGCCTCTACTACTCCACTACTGTATTACTCTTTATTTCTGGATTACTTCAAACAGCTGGATTTCAGACTTTCTCCTTTTCACTTTTCTCCAAGTGATTTCTTCAGTTCACTCAATTTGGATATTCATCACTTTTCACTCCTTCTTCTTCAGCAACATCAAATTGTATCAGATCATCAACAACATCCTGTGCATCCGACTCTTCTCCAATGTCAGTCAGGATAACTTTTAAGATTCCAACAGATTTGTCCTTTTCCTCAACCACGTTTCTCAAGATCCCCTCCGGATTGTCTCGATTCACTGTGTCTTCTTCTCCTCCTCCTTCAGACAGTGCCACATAAGACCATTCCGGTGATCTGTACTTTTGGTTGGGTTTTCTAATTCTCTTTATCTCCTCAGGTTCTCTTGACTCCTTTTGCTCCTTCCTTTTTACTTCGTTTTGACTCGACACCTCATTCACTTGTTCAGCTTTCGATGTATTTGCTCTTATCAGTCTGTATCTCAGCCTCTTTACTCTGTTGTTAGGCCAAAAATCTCCTCTTACAACCTTTTTCGGTCTTGTTTCTGTATTATTTCTCTCTCCAATCCAAGTTCTCTTTCTCAAAACTCGACCTTCTGATTTTTCATTCTCATTCTCACTTTCATCCGATTCTGTTTCAAATGCCTCTTCTTCTTCAGCAGTTTTCTTTCGCTCCACAGTCTTTTTCACCACTGTTTGAGACTTCCCTACTTCTTTCCCTCCTCGAGTCTCCGACACGCAATCTTCTTGCTGTCTACTTGTCCCTTCACCTAGCTTCTCAGGAATGTTCCCTACACCTCCTCGGGGGTCTTCCGCAATCTGTCCCTCTCTATCTTCTTCTGACCCTACTTCTTCAGGTATAATCTCAAGTGGTTCTTCAATCTCCTCCTCTTCTGATTCAGGAGTAATTTCTGTGGAACTGCTCTTTTCTTTTCCTTTTTCCTCCACTGCTTTTTGGAACTTCAGGCTCTCTCACAGAATCTGATCTCCCTTCTGAGATTCTCAATGGTTCTCTTGAAGTCTTTTCTGCTTCTTTTCCTGAACTTTAATTTTTTCTCACTGGTTCTGGGTCTTCATCATCACTGGAATCTGATTCTTCAAAATACTCCTTGCCAGTCCCATCCTTTGGGTTTGGAACTCTCAGAGTATGACTTGCATGTACCCAGTTTTTCACACCAGCACACTTCACTGCAGTTGTCGTAGTCAAAATAACTTGTCTTGGTCTTCCCCACCTTGGAACCAAGCAATTTCTTCTTCTGTGTACTTTAATCCTCACCCAGTCTCCTGGACGCAGATCATGAGCTTGCTTCTTCTCAAGTGTGGTAGCTTCTTCTCCAATCTGGTGAAACACAGAATGAACTGTGTCAGCCAGGCCTTTACAGTAATCCAAAATCATGTCATCAGTTATTGTCATCAACTTATTGACAGGCACATATGCATGTCGCATTGCGCGTCCCATTAGGATTTCGTGCGGACTCAACCCAGTAGTTCTATCTGGAGTAGATCTAATAGTCATTAGCACTAGAGGCAAGACATCAGGCCATTTCTTTCCAGTGGCTACACACATCTTACCAATCCTGTTCTTTATTGTGCCATTAATCTGCTCAACCACACCAGAAGCCTCTGGCCTGTATGCACAATGTAGCTTTTGCTGTATGCCCAATTCTTCACAAATCAAACTCATGAGCTCATTATAGAAGTGTCCACCTCTATCAGACTCAATCGTTACTGGAAACCCGTACCTAGGAATCAACTCTCTTAACAGTAACTTTGCCACTGTTATTCCATCATTGCTCCTAGTCGGATAGGCCTCCACCCATCTTGAGAACAAACAGACTACCACTAGAACATACCTCAGTCTGTTCACTTGGGGCATTTCAATGAAATCTACCTGCATTCTCGTGAAAGGACCACCTTCTCTACCTATCGTTCCCAGACTCACCACTGTCTTTTTCCCAGTGTTAAATTGCTGGCAAATAAAACACCTTTGACAGATGCTTTCTGCAATTGTCCTGAACTTTGCATTGTACCAAGTCTGTTTAAAAGACCTGATCATCGCATCCCTTCCCAAATGTCCCTGGCCATGATACATCCTTGCCATTGCCGACAGCATGGAATTTGGCATGACTGGTCTGCCATCTCTATAGACCCAAACATGGTCTGTTTCTCTTGGGGCACAACCTGCCTTGATCCAGTCTTTCTTTTCTTCCTTTCCTGCCTCATCCTGCAACTGTTTCACTTCATCCCACGTTTCTAGGACATTAGTAAACATCACAGAACAAAAAGACATTTCACCTTCTCGTTCCCTATTAATTGACTGATTATTCTTTGCACAATATTGTGCAATGTCGTTAGCATATCTATTGCCAACTGTCACAAAATCATCTCCTTGTCCATGAGCAGCACATTTCACAACTGCTAATTCTTTAGGCAGCTGTATCGCCTCAAGCAATTTCCCAATCACTTCAGCATTCTTAATTGGAGTCCCACTCGACGTCAAGAAACCTCTCTGTAGCCAAAGTTGGCCAAAATCATGCACAACTCCAAATCCATACTGACTATCAGTCATCACAGTTACTCTCAGATCTTTCCCAATTTCACAAGCTTTCGTCAATGCCACCAATTCAGCAACTTGTGCGGATTTCACTCCTTTCAATGATGATGCTTCCATTACTTCTGAAACTTTGCACACTGCATATGCTGCACTCAGCACACCATCATCATTCCTCAGGCATGATCCATCTACAAACAGCACATGATCACTCTCAAGTAAGGGAAGATCCCTTATGTCTGGTCTCGGTTTTGTAAAGTACTCCAACACATCCAAACAATTGTGATCATCTTCTGTCTTCACACCCACATTTTCAATATCCGGCAACAATGTCGCTGGATTCACATTCACACATCTCTCAAGAGTCACATTTGATGCTCCCAGAATGACTTTCTCATATTTAGTCAGCCGACTATGTGACATGTACTGAGTTCTGCTTCTTGTCAAAAGAATTGCCACATTATGAGGTACGAATACCCTTACAGGATATCCCATTATAATTCCCTCACTCTGTTCCAGACTTCTGCATGTTGCAGCCACAGATTTCAGACAACCTGGTAAACCCACAGCTACAGGGTCAAGTGTCGATGAGAAGTACGCAATAGGCCTTCTCAGTAATCCATGCTTCTGAATTAACACTGAAAGTGCACATCCATTTCTCTCACTGCAGTACAATTCAAACTCTTTCTCATAGTCTGGCATACCCAAAGCAGGGGCTTCACACATTCTGCTCTTCAGCTCCTCAAATACTGCCATTTGTTCTCCATCTAGTTCCAATGTATCTGTCATCTCACTTTTTGTCAGCTTAATCAGTGGCTTTGCTATCAGCGAGAAATTAATTATCCACTGACGACAATAACCCACCATTCCCAGGAACATTCTAACTTCCCTCTGGGTCTTTGGGGCTTTCATTTCTCTGATAATTTTGATCCTGTCATCAGTCACTTTTCTCAGACCTTTTTCAATATTATGTCCAAGATAATGCACCTCTTTCTTGCAAAATTGCAATTTAGCTGGAGATACCTTTAACCCTCCATCTGCCAGATGATTCAGTAAAGCTATGGTATCTACTTCACAAGCTTCACGTGTCTTTGATGCCACTAGTAGGTCATCAATATATTGCACTAGCACTGAGTTTTCAGGCATGATCAAACTCTCCAATGACTTTTTCAATAACTGATTGAATATCGAAGGACTCTCTGTATACCCCTGTGGGATACGACACCATGCTAAAATACGCTGGCCAAATCTAAATGCAAAAATCGGCTGGCTGTCATGATGCAATGGAATTGAAAAGAAAGCATGACACAAATCAATCACTGTGTACCACTCAGCATCATGTGGAATCTGATACAAAATCACTGACGGATTTGGCACAATAGGACAACATGCCACCACAATTTGATTAACTTTTCTCAAATCCTGTACAATCCTGAACTTCCCATTAGGTTTCTTTAGCCCCATTATCGGTGAATTACACGGACTACTCAATAGTTCTCTCAACACTCCTTGCGAATCATTTTCTCAATTATAGGAGTTATTCCTTCAATTATTTCTGGTGTCATTTTGTACTGAGGAATGTTAGGATAAGTAATTCCCTCTTTCACTGAAATTTTCACAGGTCCTACATTATTCATCAATCCCACATCTTCTCCAGTAAAATCCCAAACTGTCCTTTTCACTGTGTCTCTCAGCTCTTGAGGCAAATCCTCCGGATCAAACACAGCATATGCACCAATTAACTCACTCTCTCTATTTTCTAGAGTCATTCGGTACAAAACATCCTCATCTGGTGTTTCAAAAGCTATTCCATCCGGTGTACAAAAAATTGTACAATTCATCTTACAAAGTAGATCCCTACCTAACAAGTTCACTGGACTAGTGTCACAGACAATAAATCTGTGCATGTCTGAAAATTTCCCTATTTGTACTCTTACTGGTTCAGTAAGACGTGTCTTGATTTGTGTATTGGCTACACCAAGTACTTGGATTGCTTCATCCGAGAGAGGAAGATTTCTAATATCTACTGACCTGACAGTTGATCTTGTCGCACCTGTGTCTACTAAAAACGTAACACCTTCTTCATTTATTTTCCCATCCACAAATGGTCCTGCCTGGTCTATTTCTAGAGTTGCACCAAGTATGCACTCTTCCTCCTCTCTTCGGCACCGTCAATAATCACCTTCAGACTCACTCCCTTCATTCTTTAACAAGTACTGCTGTACCTGGTTAGAACGCCTTGGTTTGTTTACCTGCTCATCATTGTAGAATCCCGAATCCGGATTATACTTTTGTGACCCTCTATTCTGCGGCAAGGGCGGTTTTGGCTCTTGACTCTGCTGTTTCACAACAGAAGATTGTTGCTGCTGTCGATTATTCCCTTCGTTCTGCACCTGTTGATTTAAGTTTTTATTCTCATTATTCGCTAATGGTGGATTGGTACACTCAGATCTCCAATGTCCCAGTTGGCCACAGTTGTGACACGGGAACTTTTTTTTGGCTTCCTCAAGATTCCCCTTTCCTTTCCCTGCATATCTAGGTCTATTCCCTGGATTATTTCCTGCATTATTCGCCTGTTCCACTAATTGTGCATCCTGTCTTTCCGCAACTTTCACTTGTGCCCACATTGCTTTCTCTTTCAGCTTTCTCTGTTTTGCTTCAATTTCATCACTGAAGTATTTTGCATGTCTCAAAATCGCATCTATTTTCTTACTCTGCCAATCCACAGTATGCTCACGAATTCTCTCACTAATCTCAGGTCTCAGGCCATATACAAATCTGTATACAAAGTGACTCAAATCCTTGTCACCCAGGTGTTCATCCCCACTGAATTGTTTAAAAGCCAGTATCAGCCTCTCATAAAAAGCATGAACCGAATCTTTTGCTTCCTGATGTGTTCGATCTATTTTAACCCAGTCTGTCTCTTTTGGAGGTACTTTATTTTTCAGGTATACGATCACCTGCTCATACTTTCTCATTACTTCTGGATCTGGTGCTCCTGTTCTTTGATCTCTTGGATATTCCTCAGTAGGCCAACTTACAACTATTTTACACTCAGCCCACAAATCTGCTGGAACAATTATATCAAACAGACTATTCAGGTCAATCCACAGCACTTTTGACAATTTCACAAACCTGTCTACCTGCCTATACCACTCGACGGGCTTTTCTCTCAGTCGAGGGAAATCATTCGTAAATGATCAAATATCCTGTCTGGTCCATGGAACATGTACATATCCTCCTCCGGGTATTTCTCTCGTAGGATAAGCAACAGTGGATGCTTTCTCTTTTTCTCTCACAGGAAATGCTGAATAAGTCCTATCTCCTGATTCTTCTCTTTTCTTGTACCACCTATCCTTCCACTTCTCAACATCACCCCATTTTCGCAATAAAGCGATCATCTCTTTAATCTGTCCTGTTCTACCAGCACCATTCAGATTTTCAATATCTTTGTCTGTGAAATCCATCCTGTAAGACTTCTGCAAAACTTTCACTTTATCAATGTCAACTCCATAGTCATTTGCTATTGCTCTTAATCTGTCATGTGTATTTTTAGTTCTCAAGGTGATATTTTTACAAATAAATAACAATTCACCATCATGATGATTTTTTAGAATTTCTGTAGGAACTGTCCCTGCAACAAGCTCTTCTAATTCTACACGTAACCTAGCCACATCAATTGCCTGTGAATCTTTATCCCTCTTTTGAAGAACTTTCATCCATTCATTCAAATCTTTAGCTGTTATTTCAGTAGATTTTCTCACTGGAACCACTTTCTTCTGCGGTTCTAAAATCGGCATCCCTGAACAACTAGCTTCACCAGCATCCAATCCTGAATTAGACTGTATCTCTAATCCTTCACTACATGTCTCATGTCTGGATTTTTCTGTCCTTTTTCCTGAATCTCCTGAAGGACCAATCAAACTTGTCAATCTATTCCCAACATATGGAATCACCAAACCATTCTCACCTGTCCTCTGCTTATCAAAAACAGGCATAACCGGACCTATGGTTACAGGCACCGTAACAGCGTCTAGATTCTTTGTCAGCTCTTTGATCTTTTCAGCCAACTCCGATGTAGTTCTGGCTAATTCTCTCGTATTTTCGCCACCGCTTCTATTCTCTCTTTCCCTAAAAGGATTACCACTTCTTAACTCAGGTGTCACATTTTCTGTCTCAATGATACGCAATGTATCTCTTATCGGAGAAACAATTGGTGTGCTCTCTTCTGGTTCTGGTCTATATGGAGGTGGTCTTTTGTAAATCATGTCATTCAAGACTTCATCCTCATATTCATTAACTCCATATCTTCTCACTTCTGCCTCAGGAACCCTTTCTGTACCCTTCTCTTCAACTGTTCTCATAGGGTATAATCCCTCTGACATACTAGCATCTCGCCATCTCGTCATTCGATCATGATGAGTTTCACGACCATGTCTCCTCCCAAACATATACCTATAGTTTCCCCCAGACCTCTGCTTCTCTCGCTCATGTACTTCCTCTTCCCATTCCACTAAAGCCTCAAACTGTGTCGGCCTTGGTCTTGGGTCAAGACATAACATCTTTTCCCGCAAATTTTTCAACACGGCCAAATTAAATGAACCATGTTCTGGAAATGCTAGAACACCATCTTCCTTTGTATACCTAACCCAATTCTCCAACCATATACAGGTATGATACCCATATCTCGCAGCCATGAAGGATGCAGGTGTTTTCGATGGAGGTAACAATTCACCCTCTCTCGTTTTAACATCTTTATCCTTGTCGAACCAATTTTTAATCTTTCTGAACAAAGATTTTTTCTTTTTCTCTTCTTGGTAATACATTTTTGCTTTTACCAAACTTTTCTAATCCTTTCCGTAATACAACTCAATAGTACGATGTTTTATCCAATAACAGCGCGACTCACACTAACGCACCAATCCTGGAGCGTCTACGTCACTAGAGTACAAGGTGACTCTTTCCAATCCTTGCGCGGCTCACACTAACGCACCAATCTCAGCGCGAGCACTGTTCTGATCTAATATCCAATCAGAGCGCGGTCTGTTTGACGTCAGCAGTCGCTGCAGTCTCTTGCTCCTGTCTCCTATCAGTCATCTACCCCTCCTTTACAAAACTTCTCAGTAGACTTCGTGTCAGATTCTACAAAATCTATTAGTTACAACATATAAACATCTCCATTGTCTGCTTCGCTAACCAAAGAATAGTAAAGGAAATCTATTTCACAAGAATCCCGTTGACACAGTAACATGCATTCATTAACAATTTCCTCTAGGACTGCTCCAAAGAGTATTACAATTAACTAAATATATGAGCATTCACGCACATTCATACAAGAAAATGTAGTACATACACACAGAATCCTGCTTTTCCCGAGAACAGCGAACAATCTGCCCCACTACAGAATTATAACATACGTTAACCAAGCAGTGTTTACCTCTGTCTAGTCCTTCAAACAAGCTCAGAGAATACCTATTACTCCTCCCGCAATAAGCCCTAACGGTGAACCTTACGGATCCCTGGGACTTAAGACCAGAGTTTCACAAATAACCTTCGCTACCATACACACTCCTTTTATACCAGAAATATTTCTAATAGTAACACACAACGATGTCACTAATTCCGAACACAGACAATGTGACGCGCAACTTCAATTGTCACACGTTTTCTTTTTCCTGCATACATACAGGACCAACAATCCCGTCTTTCCCGAGAGCAGCATATACTTCCCTCTGCCCTACTACGGAACTGCTACCAGCTCCCAAATTCCAGAAGCACTACATAAAACTCAACATGACGACTTCAACATATAGTATTAGTACATATACCAACATCAATCAATAATCAATAAATCAAAAGCCAATGCACAAGCAATCTAATCAGATCAAGACAATCATCAATAACCATCAAATTCTGCTACCAGGAAATTGGTGCAGATTGGGGTGTACAAAATCTCCCTACTTCCACGGATAGAGTAAATTCACAGATACACGCACATACACTCATCATACGCTTGGGCCCATTTCACTAACATACACTCAGATTACTCTATTAGCACTGAACCTGTGGAAAGAAACCTTCTAAACACCCTGCATCTACACTGAGATCGATAAGACCTAATTGTGACTGTCCTGAGTCATGATCTAAACAATCTATACAACAATAATCAAAATAGAGTACTCAATAATTGACAAGAAATAATAACCAACACTGTATTTTAAAATTATGATTCTTTATCTAAAATTAGTCCAAATGAAAAATCAATCAAAGTAAATCATTATTCTCATAATTACCTATTCTAGCTAAATGTCAGAATGGGTCAGGACAGGTCTCTCAGTAGAAGTCTCCCGAGTCGCCGTCCTCACAGCATAAGTCCTCACCAACGCAGGTTTGGGAAGAAGTGGCAAAGTGGCAAAAAACCCTCTCTAGGCTAACAATATTTATAATGTGTTTAACAATAGAAGGCAACATAAAATGTTTTCAATATCCGCTGAACCGCTGAGCAAAGCGAGCAGGAAAGGATGTAGCATCGCTACATTTGGAAAATCTCCGCTCAGGAAAATCACAAAAATAAAAAGACAGAACACGGAACTGGAAATTAAAAAGTAACTCTTCACGTTCATCTTTCCTCGGAACCAACATCATGATCTCAGAGTTCATTCGTTATGGCTCCTTTGTCCTCCAAGGTTACTCGGATGTGTCTGGATGCTTGCCCAGAACTGCTACTGTCCTCACGGAAAATTTTAACCAGGCGAAGACTGTGGTCAGATGACTCTCGACCATGTTCAGCAAGGCCTTCTCATCACAAAATTCACTCGAATACAGGCTTTAAACGGTAGCCATTTTCCCACCAGGCCAAAATGTACCATCTTAATTAAAAGAGACAAAACAACGTTACCACAGCATAGTGATTAAACAGTGTTAACCCCACTAATACCCTTATGTGTATGTAATTATCTAGCCTTTGCAACACAAGAAAAGCATTAGTACATAACATTTAAAAAGCGTTTTCGTGCTTTAAAATACACAGCACTCAGCAACGTTTATTTAATAAAACATGCACATTTATTAATTAGCAACACAAAAGCATTCCCACGTGTCGTTTTCCTCTCATTAGTACGTATTGGTTAGTTAAAACATTTACACAAAACAAATAATTAATAGTTAAAATTAATATTTTATTAATCGACAAATAGACAAACCAGAGCTTTAAAAACCCAATAGATTTTCAACAGAAAACTCTGCTCCAGCACTAGTACTGACGGATAGTGTCTGCTCCGCGCTAATCCAGTTTCCTGGATTTACGCCTTTCCCAGTGCTTGAAACACCAGTGAAGCCTGTCCAATCGGAGTGAGGCATCTTGTTTAAAGAGAGGGCGGGAGAAGCACTTGCTATATCCTTGGCGGCATCTGATGAAGTTTGAGTTAAAACGAAACGCGTTATGCACACGCCACAATAAAGAAGGATTTGTGCATTTCCCTGGAGTCCCGCGTGTGCTCATTTCCTCTACGAGTTGGGGGAGAGTGGAGTCTATATATATATATATATTTTACAGCTCAATATTCTTCTCCTGTTGAAGAAATTACTGCACTCACGGGGGACATTGAAGTCGTTCTTTATTGACGGCTTACAGCAAACAAAACAGAAGCGTTTCGGCGATTGCCTTCTACGGTGTCAATAACACAACAAAAGGGGCATGTTTAAAAGCGTAATCATGAAGCATAGAAATCAAGAAGGGACCAACTTTACAATTCATAACATGAGTGCCATTTTGTAACGGTACGTTTCAGATGTAAATACATACAAATTCATTAAGTCTTACAGTATTTTAGTCTATATGACATGATTTTAAAGACCAACATAGAGTTTAAAATTTACCGTTAGATTGGCAGCGCTTCTTACCAAATTGAGCCGTATATCGGCATAAGTAAGTGGATACTTTAGACGCAGTTACATCTCTAGCCGTCACTAGGCACTACTATTTATATGCAAATCTCGCCGTGTATCGGCTTGCGTCCCCTCTTTTTACACTGATGTCAAATGACACATTTATTTTAATCATATATGATCACATGATTACAGATTTTCAGAAATCAACAGGTTGCAGGAAAACGATACATATTCAGGTTTCGAGTATAGCCCAACTCTTTTCTACATGAAGCTATTGTCATCTACAGGCCTATATGGACTACCAGTTCCTCCCCACTGTTCAATCCTTTTGGATACTTAGTCCCTAGATCTATAATATACCGTGACTCCAGTCTCCTTAATCTGCGTATTCTATTGCCACCCCTAACATTCACAGGAACCTGATCAAGGCCAAAATACTGTAGTTGATTTCTGTCACTTTGGTGACATTCTGCAAAGTGACGTGCCACAGGATATGCAGCATCTTTTTTGTCTATGGCTCTCAGATGTTCTAGGATCCTAATTTTAAGTTGATGTATGGTACTGCCTATATAGCGTAACCCGCAGGGACACATCAGGCAGTATACGGCAAAAGGAGTGCTACAGGTTAAGAATTTAGTTATGGTCCTTGATCTTTCTATATCTGGTATATTGTATGACAAAACTCTTCTGCTGTTTGAGCATGCTTTGCATCGGTTACAGGGAAAAAATCCCTTCATTTCTTTTAAAGTGCTTCTTCGTTCTGGGATTTTTTCAAGATGGCTTTTTACCAGCATATCTCGTAGTGACCTAGCCTTCTTAAAGGTTACTAGAGGATAAGCTGGAATGTCCTCACCAATGACGCTGTCGGTTTTTAAGATGTGCCAGTTTTTTCTCAGCATACGTTTTAAATGATTTGCCTCAGAGGAGTAGGGGGTAACCATCCGGAATTTCCCCTTGCCATCATTATCATCCTGTATAGGTTTCTCCATCAGAAGTTTATCTCTGGGGATCTTTCTCACCTTCTGCAGGGTTTTCTCAAGAGTCTGAGGTTTATACCCCCTCACAGTAAATCTAGCTACGCAGTCCGAGGCAGCCGCCTCGAAATCAATCTCCCTAGTGCTGTTCCTTTTCAATCTGAGTAATTCCCCGTATGGAATACTTTGGATAGGTTTGGGTGGATGGTTACTGGTGGCAAACAGGGTTGAATTGCCTGCAGTGGATTTACGGTATAATGCAGTATGTATTCTTCCTCCATCAATAAACACTCGTAGGTCCAGATAGCCCGCTGCCACCGGACTCACTGTACCCGAGAAGTGCAAATTGAGATGGTTGTCATTAAGGATGTCAATATAGCTATAAGCTGATTCCATTGTCCCCTGCCACACAATAAATAGGTCATCGATATACCGATACCATTCCACCACTTTACCAATGTTTTGTCCAGTAGAGGTTCTGGGCACCTGCTCCTCCCACCAGCCCACAAATAAATTTGCATAGCTGGGTGCGAAGCAGGTGCCCATCGCCGTACCTGATCTTTGTCTGTAATGTTGATTTTCAAAAAGGAAAAAATGATTCTCCAGACAGAACTCCAAAAACTCTATCAACATTTCGTTATGTTCCACATATCGTAGTTGACGCTTTTCTAGGTAGGTTTTCGCAGCCCTGATGCCATGTTCATGCTCTATGCATGTGTATAGACTAGTTATGTGGAACATAACGAAATGTTGATAGAGTTTTTGGAGTTCTGTCTGGAGAATCATTTTTTCCTTTTTGAAAATCAACATTACAGACAAAGATCAGGTACGGCGATGGGCACCTGCTTCGCACCCAGCTATGCAAATTTATTTGTGGGCTGGTGGGAGGAGCAGGTGCCCAGAACCTCTACTGGACAAAACATTGGTAAAGTGGTGGAATGGTATCGGTATATCGATGACCTATTTATTGTGTGGCAGGGGACAATGGAATCAGCTTATAGCTATATTGACATCCTTAATGACAACCATCTCAATTTGCACTTCTCGGGTACAGTGAGTCCGGTGGCAGCGGACTATCTGGACCTCCAAGTGTTTATTGATGGAGGAAGAATACATACTGCATTATACCGTAAATCCACTGCAGGCAATTCAACCCTGTTTGCCACCAGTACCCATCCACCCAAACTTATCCAAAGTATTCCATACGGGGAATTACTCAGATTGAAAAGGAACAGCACTAGGGAGATTGATTTCGAGGCGGCTGCCTCGGACTGCGTAGCTAGATTTGCTGTGAGGGGGTATAAACCTCAGACTCTTGAGAAAACCCTGCAGAAGGTGAGAAAGATCCCCAGAGATAAACTTCTGATGGAGAAACCTATACAGGATGATAATGATGGCAAGGGGAAATTCCGGATGGTTACCCCCTACTCCTCTGAGGCAAATCATTTAAAACGTATGCTGAGAAAAAACTGGCACATCTTAAAAACCGACAGTGTCATTGGTGAGGACATTCCAGCTTATCCTCTAGTAACCTTTAAGAAGGCTAGGTCACTACAAGATATGCTGGTAAAAAGCCATCTTGAAAAAATCCCAGAACGAAGAAGCACTTTAAAAGAAATGAAGGGATTTTTTCCCTGTAACCGATGCAAAGCATGCTCAAACAGCAGAAGAGTTTTGTCATACAATATACCAGATATAGAAAGATCAAGGACCATAACTAAATTCTTAACCTGTAGCACTCCTTTTGCCGTATACTGCCTGATGTGTCCCTGCGGGTTACGCTATATTGGCAGTACCATACATCAACTTAAAATTAGGATCCTAGAACATCTGAGAGCCATAGACAAAAAAGATGCTGCATATCCTGTGGCACGTCACTTTGCAGAATGTCACCAAAGTGACAGAAATCAACTACAGTATTTTGGCCTTGATCAGGTTCCTGTGAATGTTAGGGGTGGCAATAGAATACGCAGATTAAGGAGACTGGAGTCACAGTATATTATAGATCTAGGGACTAAGTATCCGAAAGGATTGAACAGTGGGGAGGAACTGGTAGTCCATATAGGCCTGTAGATGACAATAGCTTCATGTAGAAAAGAGTTGGGCTATACTCGAAACCTGAATATGTATCGTTTTCCTGCAACCTGTTGATTTCTGAAAATCTGTAATCATGTGATCATATATGATTAAAATAAATGTGTCATTTGACATCAGTGTAACAAGAGGGGACGCAAGCCGATACACGGCGAGATTTGCATATAAATAGTAGTGCCTAGGGACGGCTAGAGATGTAACTGCGTCTAAAGTATCCACTTACTTATGCCGATATACGGCTCAATTTGGTAAGAAGCGCTGCCAATCTAACGGTAAATTTTAAACTCTATGTTGGTCTTTAAAATCATGTCATATAGACTAAAATACTGTAAGACTTAATGAATTTGTATGTATTTACATCTGAAACGTACCGTTACAAAATGGCACTCATGTTATGAATTGTAAAGTTGGTCCCTTCTTGATTTCTATGCTTCATGATTACGCTTTTAAACATGCCCCTTTTGTTGTGTTATTGACACCGAAGAAGGCAATCGCCGAAACGCGTCTGTTTTGTTTGCTGTAAGCCGTCAATAAAGAACGACTTCAATGTCCCCTGTGAGTGCGGTAATTTCTTCAACAGGAGAAGAATATTGAGCTGTAAAATATTAGCGGTTTCCACTACCGCAAACCGCACCCGCCCGAGAGTGCTTCGTATGGAACAGTGGAGACTGAGCGAGGATATATATATATATATATATATATATATATATATATATATATATATATATATATATATATATATTTATGCCACAAGGGTTCCTACGGAACGAAGAACCAGAGGAAACACAGCGGGAATTGAAGGTAAGAACTTTATTCCAGCATGGCATGACGCGTTTCGGACGTAATGCCTTTCTCAAATGCCTGCTACAACATCGGCCCTTACAACCAGTTCAGCTTTTAAATGTTCATATCGTTTGTCCCATTGGTGCAGTCCAGGTGAGTTAGAATACCGTAACCAATCACTGTGGCTGCATCGGCGAACCACAGGACCCAGAATGCACTGCCACTTCATCCCGGGTGAATGTCCAGTATGAACCCACTAAATCTCTTCACGAGTCCTGGATATTCCAACGTATAACCGCTGAATGGCGACCCAGTTGCTGATGAAATGAAGTTCCCATCTGGGCCCCGCTTTACACCTCAACCGCATATGTCCCTTTGCAAGCTGCCCTCTAGTCTCGGTTGAATCATCCGAAGACCTCCGTGAAATCACGAGCTGCAATCCGCAGCAGAGCCTTGCTGGTGAATGCGGCGTGCCAGAGATTTGCCAATACCTTGGAAGAAGAAAGTTGCCGAAGCTGCCCTTGAAGTCTCTGGCCTCTTTGGCCTCAGCGGTTATACGTTGGAACATCCAGGACTCGTGAAGAGATTTAGTGGGTTCATACTGGACATTCACCCGGGATGAAGTGGCAGTGCATTCTGGGTCCTGTGGTTCGCCGATGCAGCCACAGTGATTGGTTACGGTATTCTAACTCACCTGGACTGCACCAATGGGACAAACGATATGGACATTTAAAAGCTGAACTGGTTGTAAGGGCCGATGTTGTAGCAGGCATTTGAGAAAGGCATTACGTCCGAAACGCGTCATGCCATGCTGGAATAAAGTTCTTACCTTCAATTCCCGCTGTGCTTCCTCTGGTTCTTCGTTCCGTAGGAACCCTTGTGGCATATTGTGCGCGCAAGCCCCGAGCGCGTTTGAGGAAACCCACCTTCCAAAGAGGCCAGAGACTTCAAGGGCAGCTTCTGCAACTTTCTTCTTCCAAGGTATTGGCAAATCCCTGGCACGCCGCATTCACCAGCAAGGCTCTGCTGCGGATTGCAGCTCGTGATTTCACGGAGGTCTTCGGATGATTCAACCGAGACTAGAGGGCAGCTTGCAAAGGGACATATGCGGTTGAGGTGTAAAGCGGGGCCCAGATGGGAACTTCATTTCATCAGCAACTGGGTCGCCATTCAGCGGTTATACGTTGGAATATCCAGGACTCGTGAAGAGATTTAGTGGGTTCATACTGGACATTCACCCGGGATGAAGTGGCAGTGCATTCTGGGTCCTGTGGTTCGCCGATGCAGCCACAGTGATTGGTTACGGTATTCTAACTCACCTGGACTGCACCAATGGGACAAACAATATGAACATTTAAAAGCTGAACTGGTTGTAAGGGCCGATGTTGTAGCAGGCATTTGAGAAAGGCATTACGTCCGAAACGCGTCATGCCATGCTGGAATATATATATTTATATTTATTTATTTATTTTCTTAATTTCATTTAATTTTATTTTTTTTAAGTTAAAATTTTGTATTTCATATTTCCACAGGCCCCCCTAGAGCTAACATATCACGATCTAATTCTCATGCCGTAATTGTGATGGAATTTCGAAAAGCTACTTATTGTACAATGTTAGCATTCTGATCCCTAGCTGTTGTCAAGTAGCCTGCACATCTAATGATCTCTACTGTGTCTTCAGACATCTTAATTCTAAGGTGCTTACAAGTAATTGTGCAGATCCTCTCCTATGTTGAGACCCTGTGGGGGCATAGTGTCCAGTTCGACAATATATTTAGATTCTAGTTGTCGCAACCTTTTTTCACGGTTACCGCCTCTTTTGTTAAGTTGCACTGCATCAATCACAAAGTATTGTAAGCAACTGAGATTGTTAATGTGAGCAGCTTTGAAATATCTTGCTACAGGGTAAGCTAGGTCAGAATTCACTATTGCATGTAAGTGCTGTATTATTCTCATGTGAACTTGTAGTTTAGTACTACGTATGTAACGCAGGACACAACTGCATTGTAACACATATACAGCGTGGTCTGTTCTACACGTGTAGTGTCCTTTTGGCCAAATTGTACGAAAAAGATGGAGGCGGCGATGCTTGAATATGGTATACCACAGCAATATTTTGGCACCAGCTTTGATATACAAACTTAGGGAGGGGGTAAACAACCTGGGGCTGATATGCCTGAATGGGCATTTTAGTATGAATACCCCTGTCGAAAAGAACTTGTAGATTTGGCAAACAGGAGTGCCCCACTGAATAAGCATATATTGCCATAAAGCATTTTGATTTAGTTTCTGACTTTAGCTTATTAGATGAGAGTGCTAGTGACCACTTCTCTTTAAGTGGGGACCTTCGGCCAGAAATAACAAAGGGCCTTGTTCCGATGTCAGTGGATCTGCTACAGATAGGCTGCAGGTGATGGACCCCCAACAACTACAGAAGCAGTCCGACCGCCGGATTCTGATCAGGCAGTCGGAGGCATTGGGCAGAGGGACTGCCTGCTGCTTTTCCGAAGGGCTCCTTGAGTCTGTTGGGGTAGCGGTGGGACCATATTCTCTACAATAGGGGCAGTGCCTGCTCACGCACCACCAAAGGGTTTACAATGCCCGTTTCCCTCTGTCTTTTCATGGCAGACAGAAAGGGACTTTAGGCGCCCCTAAAAGGGCCCCTGTCCCCCTTGGGCCTCCACTACAGAGCCTGAGGGCACATGTGGTGTACCCCCCAAACATCCGTGCACTGTGTGCCAGGCACCACGTGGTGCCTGGCACACAGTGCATAGATGTTTAAAAATATGCCTGTTTCAACTGCAGCTTGTGCTGCAGTCGTTTTCCAGGCCGCAGTGCAAGCTGCAATTGAAAAAGGCATATTTCCGACTGCCATGCTGGCGGTCGCATTGGAATACGGGGATGGAACCGCCGACTACTAGTCTGGCAGTCCCACTCCCACTGCCATGTCAGTTGGACACTCGTCCGACCGGCATCGTAATGAGCCCCCACGAGTACACTGTCCCCATTCCCAATTTGGGTTAATCCCTTCGGTGCTCATGACGGAATGGGAGGGGCACGAAATCCCTCGGCTGCAAAGAGCAGAGGGATTTCCATTTTTTTGGGGGCGTCAGGAGGTGGACTTCCCCAACGCCCAGAGGCCCCTCACTGGCTTTCAATCTAATGACGATCGTGCACATGGCGCGCTGTCGTTATTAGATTGAAAACAAAACTGAAACTTCAGTTTTAGTGTTTCAGTGCTTGTGTGGCTATCTCAGCCCCCCGAGCACCAAAACACTTGGGAGAGGTATCGTTGGAAAGGGGAGAATCTCCCCTTTCCAATGGTACCCCCTCCCTAGTGGATCTCAGGGTAGGAAAACGTTGAGAGATCCACGCAAGCCATACCTCCCTGGAATCCCCTGTGTGTCTAGTTTTCAGAAATGTGTGGATTTGGTAGGTTTCCCTAGCTGGCCACCGAGCACAGGGCCAAAATTCCCAGGAGACCCCCCTTGCAAAACCAGGTCGTTATGTGATAGGCAATTTTGATGTCACCGCAATACGTTTTGGGCCCTTGCCTGTTGCGGGTACTTGGGCCTCCTGCACGAGTGAGGCACCATTTGTATCGTGAGACCTGGGGGAACACTGGGTGGTAGGAAATTTGTGTCAGCTCGGTGATGCCACAACTTTCCCACACAACAATCTGTGGAGAAAGTGATATTTTCAGCAAAATTTGAGGTTTGCAGGGGATTCCGGGTAAGAAAACATTGGAGGATCCACGCAAGCCATACCTCCCTGGAATCCCCGAGGTGTCTAATTTTCAGAAATGTGTGGGTTTGGTAGGGTTCCCTAGCTGGCCGCCGAGCACAGGCCAAAAACCAAGGTGACCCCCCTTGCAAAACCAGGTCGTTTTGTAATAGGCAATTTTGATGTCGCCTCAATACGTTTTGGGCCTTTGCATGTCGCGGGTACTTGGGCCTCCTGCACAAGTGAGGCACCCTTTTTATCTGGAGGCCTGGGGGAACGCTGGGTGGTAGGAAATTTATGTCAGCCCAGTGATGCCACAACTTTCCCACACAAAAATGTGTGGAAAAAGTGATTTTTTCAGCAACATTTTATTTAGGTTTGCAGGGGATTCTGGGAAGCAAACGTTGGGGGATCTACACAAGCCATACCTCCCTGGAATTCCCCGGGTGTCTAGTTTTCAGAAATGTGTGGGTTTGATAGGTTTCCCTAGCTGGCCGCCGAGCCCAGGGCCAAAAACCCAGGTGACCCCCCTTGGAAAACCAGGTTGTTTTGTGATAGGCAATTTTGATGTTGCCTCATTATGTTTTGGCCCCTAGCCTGTCGCGGGTACTTGGGCCTCCCGCACGGGTGAGGCACCTGTTTTTATCAGGAAACCTGGGGGAATGCTGGGTGGTAGGAAATTTGTGTCAGCCCTGTGATGCCCAACTTTCCCACACAAAAATGTGTGGAAAAAGTGATTTCTTTCAGCTAGATTTGAGGTTTGGAAGGGATTCTGGGTAAGAAAACGTTGGGGGATCCATGCAAGCCATACCCCCCAGGGATCCCCCAGGTGTCTAGTTTTCAGAAATGTGTTGGTTTGGTAGGTTTCCCTTGCTGGCCGCCGAGCAAGGGGCCAAAAACCCAGGTGACTCCCCTTGCAAAACCAGGTCGTTTTGTGATAGGCAATTTTGATGTCGCCTCAATACGTTTTGGGCCCTTGCCTGTCGCTGGTAATTGGGTCTTCCACACGAGTGAGGCACCATTTTTATCAGGAGACCTGGGGGAAAGCTAGGAGGTAGGAAATGTGTGTCAGTCGGGTGATGCCACAACTTTCCCACACAAAAATGAGTGGAAAATGTGATTTGTTACAGCTAAATTTGAAGTTTGCAGGATATTCTGGGTAAGAAAACGTTGAGGGATCCACGCAAGCCATATATACCTGGAATCCCCCAGGTGTTTAGTTTTCATAAATGTATAGGTTTGTTAGGTTTCCCTAGGTGCCGGCAGAGCTAGGGTTCAAAATCTACAGCTGGGCACTTTGCAAAAAAAGGGTCAGTTTTCACTGTAAAAATAAAGTGTGTCTACGTTGCGTTTTGAGCCGTTTCCCGTCGCGGGCACTAGTCCTACTCACACAAGTGAGGTACCATTTTTATCGGGCGACTTAGGGTAACACAGAATTGTAGAGCAACTGTTATTACCTATTGACTTTCGATGCATTTCTGCCTTCCAAATGAAAGACAATGTGTAAAAAAGAAGTCATTTTGAAAAATGACCTATACTTCTCATGTTAGTATGGGTACTCACAATTTCGGAAATGTGCAAATATCTACTGTTTCCAAACTCTATATTTTGTTCCAATTTTAGAAATACATAGGTGTCTTTCATACCGATTTTTCCACGTATATATTTTCCTAAATTAATCGCTATATACCCAGTACATAATAAAAACCATTGCAAGACGCTGCTCAGGTATTGGGTCTGGGATCCTCGGGTTCTTGGTGAACGTACAAGTCCTATATATCCCGACAACCATAAAGGTCCAGCGGATGTAACGGTATATTGCTTTTAAACAGTATAATTAGAAGTTACAGGTGAAAACGTTGACACAAATGGCTGTTTTTTTCCAACTAATTTTCAATTTTTCCTATATTCAATGGTTAGTTTCTATGAAGAAACCTTGAAGGATCTACGCAAATGACCCCTTGCTGAATTCAGAATGTTGTCTACTTTTCTAAAATGTATAGCTTTCCAGGATCCATTATTGCTTTTATACCCATTTCTACCATTAACTGGAAAGAGGTTGAAAGCACAAAAAATAGAAAAAATAGGCTATGTCCCATAAAAATGCCAAAACGGTGTAAAACATTTTGGTTTTCTGACAAAAGCCTGCTTGTCCCTGAAAGTTGGGAAGATGGTAATTTCAGCACCACAACCCCTTTTTTATACCATTTTCAGAGGAAAAAAAAGGACGCTTTCATCTGTAGGCCCTTTTTTCCCATTTTTCCCCCCAAAAACAACATTTTGCTGTATTTTGGCTAATTTCTGGGTCCCTTCCAGGAGAATCCACAAACCCTGGGTACCTTTAGAATCCCCATGATGTTGTAAAAAAAGGATGCAAATTTGGCATGGATAGCTTATGTGGTCATAACGTTACAGGGGCCTAAGCGTGAACTACCCCAAATAGCCAAAAAACGGCTTAACACGGGGGGGGGAGGGTAAGGCCTAGCAGCGAAGGGGTTAAATGTTCTAGGAGAAATATAGTTTGTCTTGGAGAAAAACAGATCAAGCTTTTTGCCCAATTACAAACATGTATAGATTTTTTCAGACTAGGATCGGTGCTTGGTAATTTTTGTAATTGGAACTCCTTTTAAGTATGGTTGTTGTCTCAAGGTAGAGTATAAGAATGCTAAAGGTATGTATAATATAAATCCAAACCAGAAAAAGATTAAAGAGCAAACTGTGAAGAATGGGACCGAGGAGAGCTGGGCCGATAGATAGACATCATAAGGAAGAGTTAGCCAGGATTTTAGGTCATAAATTAAGCAGAAATGGGAATTTTATACTGAAAAATGGGAAAGATGCTAAAGGTGATTCAATCTAAAAACATTAAGAATTTTTTGAAGTTAGTGCAATATGGTATAGACATGGACCAGATATGAATACATTGTATGGTCCCCAAAGACCAGTGGATAGAATTTCTTGACCAGAGATATAGTAAGGGGTATAATGATAAACCTATAGTACAGTACAAATATGATGAGGATTTCCTGAAGAGTGTAACAATTAAAAAGATAAAGGAGGTGACACTGCACTCAGGCTTACTAGAGAAGCAGGCCCGGATAATCTGCCTGCAGTGACTATCAAGGTAAATAGCGACTGGTGGGCTTAACTTTGTTTTTTTTGTAAACTTTTTATTGGTACGTGCAAATACTCTGTGCATACAGGTATTCATCATATCAGGGTTACATTACATTTCCGTATGCTAATCTCGTAGTTTACAGTGTTCCTTTTTTGTTAATCAGCAGCAGGTCGCACTTTTCCATTTACACATTCATAGGCCACGATAAGTCTGCCAGGCCCCCCAAATTTTCTCTCCCTTCTTGAGGCACCCCCCTACTCTTATAAATCGTGAGTTCGGCCTGCCAGCACCAGTCCAGATTGTTTTCCCACTCTTCGAGTGTCGGACTGCAGCCACTCCCCACCTTTTTGCCACATTCCACTTTGCCACTACTGCTGCCAGCGTTAACCAGCGTTGTATATACCTCGGCCAATCTTCATTTCTTGCGGTTATTAGCAGGAACCATTTAGGTGCAAGCGGAACCTCTATACCCACCACAGCATACTTTGTCACTGCAACCCTCTGCCAGTATCTCTGTAGGTCCGGGCATTCCCATATCAGATGGTAGAAGGTCCCCTCCAAATCCACAATCCCTATGGCACTGCATACTGTCGCATCTTCCCATCTGCTGTAACACTGACCAGGGGTAATACGCCCTATGTAGTACTTTCATCTGAATCAAACGGAACCTTGCCCTTATTGCTACCTTACTTGGGCCCTGAAGTACTTCTGTCCATTCCTCATCTTCCATTGAGCCAACATCATTGTTCACAGGTCGTTCACAGATTGCTCAATGGGTCTGGGGCACTATTTGTTATTTTTTTGTAGAGTAGGGAAATGGCTTTAGCCAGTAGGTGATCTGTCAGGATCCTACCCTCCAGTGGAGTGGCAGCTACCAATGCCTCCCCTTCTCTCAAATGTTGCCGCAGGGCATGGGGCTTTACTTTGATATCAAGTATTCCAAAAAAAAAACCTGGCGTCATGCCTGAAAATTGGAAGAAGACAATAATAAAACGTGTGACCCCCCACGCCACTGTGAGGTTTACACTCATTAGCCTTTCAGATGTGAGTTTAAACGTGTTCTCTCAACTTTTACTCAGTGTAGGAACGTAGGATCTCCTTGCATGGTTACCCCCACTTTTTACTGGTGTCATTCTGTTTTTCTGACTAGTCTGACTGGGATCCTGCTAATCAGGATCCCAGTTTCTGTGCTTCCTCCCTAAATTGGACCGTAGTGAGTGCTTAGGAACCCCCCCCAGATTGGCTACTGGTGTACCCTTGTAAGTCCCTAGTATATGGTACTAAGGTACCCAGGGCATAGGTACACCAAGGGTCCCCCATGGGCTGAAGCTTGTATTATGCGACCCATGGGATACCTCTCAAATTGTGACTACATGCCTGCCATGGCAGCCTATGTACGCTGGTGCTAGCACCACTTACGACAGATATAGGGTTTCTTATATCTGAGGTCACTACACTTAAAACCTGTAAATCACCCCTAAGGTAGGGTCCTTGGTTATAAGTGTGAGGATACCCATGCATGGGCTAGGCACCCCGACAACACTCAGAATCCATTCTCAAGGTTTTTAAGTGCATCAGTTATTACGATACATTATGCGATGGCTAACTCTAAACTGGCTGTAATGGTCCCTGGCATGTTTGGTATCAAACATGTTGGAATCATACAATTCCATGCACTGTGGGGCCCCTCCAGGAAGCCCTCGGTGCTCCTGGTACCAGTCAGAGTCTGACAGCAAGCTATGGCTGCTGCCGACCACAGACATGATTCTGCCCTCCTGCTTCTGAGCCAAGCTCAAGCAGGGGAAGGTAGGACAATAGGTTGGCTCCCCCTTTGGTGCGAAACTGGACAGAGGACATGGGAGTATCCTCCCAACTGTCCAGCCCCTTCTCTGGGAGGGACCCCTGTATGGTCCCAATCCTTTCTTTAGGGTACTTAAGAGCTTGTGGGTGGTTCTTTAGATTCATCGGGGGGCAAGATTCAGATCCAGAACTACTTCATCTTCAACTGTCTGGGCACTGTGGACTTCGTTTGACTTTGCTTTGGTAACAGAGACACAGAGAGAGAAACAGGGAGGCTCAAGGTCCAGTTTTCACCCGCCATTGCCGCCGTGAGAGGAACAGCTAGTCTTGCTTCATACGAGCCACGAGGGAAACGGCAAGACTACCATTCCCAGCAGCCCTGCACCTTGTGATGCTGCACACTATCATGGAGGCGCGTCGAAACACCGCCGAACTTCTGCAGCGTGGGACGCTCAAGGTCTGGTTTTCACTGCCATTACCGCCGTGAGGGGAACGGCTAGTCTCGCTCCAAACGAGCTGTGAGGGGAACAGCAGGACTACCATTCCCAGCTGCCCTGCACCTTGTGATGCTGCACACGCGCCTGGAGGCGCGTCAAAAACACTACCGTCCTCCTGCAGCGCGGGACGCATGCGGCCGCGCCCGGGCAATGCCCGGGCCAAGGGAGGGCCCGTCCTTGCCCATCAGTGGCCGTAAGAGGCTGGGCTGGGCTACCCCTCTAAGCTTCTGAAGGAGGGGCTGGTTTATCCCTGGAGAACGGACTTCACAAAAAGCCTCCACCAAGGTCAGTGACTGTAGGCCGCAGGCGCAGAATATTATTGGGTTTTATTCTGACCTCCCTGTAAAATGGGGAGAAGAGCAGGGGTGGGGAAACCAAATGGTGTACCAGTGCTACCGGCCTCTTCCGTTCAACAAACCTCAATAGACCGGATGTTACAGAGAGCCATTGGTGTAGTGGCAGCTGAGATCGAAATAACTGAAAGACGATTGTCCCTTACACCGAACCTAGCCACTCCCCCTAGCCCCCTCGACATAACAAGATCGCCCCTCTCCACCGACCAGGTACACATAACCAGTGTTACAAGAAGAAATGAAGTGAGTAGGATGGATGATCTACACCCAGGGGGTGCCCGCCCTAAAAAAGGGAAACCCATATCCACTGCACCCAGGGGGCCCAAACACAAAGCCTCAACCCTTGAGACTTCGAGCGCTGTAAGGGTGGACGATCAAAGACCATCACCTAAAGGAGGTCCAGAACAGCCAGCCTGGGTCATGGATGTGGTGGTGGACATGCAGGTTCAAGTTAGGACAATTGTGAGGGACAAACTAAAAAATCTATGGGATCGGGGTGTAAGCCTCACCAAATTGGTAGAACGTTGGGTGGACAGGGCTGAGGTGATTCTGAGGGAATCAGCCAATACAATGACTCTCACAAGCCCCAGCCCTGAGCCCTTAAAGGACCATACACTCCCCCCCCCCAATAAGGTACCACAACCTACTCAGGAGAATGAGGAAAAGCGATCTTGTAGCCCCATGGGATTGGGGAAAAGAAAAAGTATTTATGGTCAGGAGCACAAGCAGGGGGCACAGCGGGGAAAAGCCAACCACCCAGGGATAGCATCTTATTGGAGAGAGAGCTAGGCAGAAGAGCGTGTCACAGGAGGGACCTCACGAGACAGGGATTGCCCTCCTGTGCATCAATCTTACCCCGGCCTCATCCCCCTATGTAGTCATTCTAGCTGGAGTTCCGGAATTAAAACAAGGGTCCAGGGAATCCTATTTTGATTTAAGGAACAAATGCCTACACTGGTTAGTTAATCACAAACAGCTTCCCTATAGAGACAAAAACAAAATTCTCATGATTCGCAGGGTGGGCTGGGTAGGATGGAGACCGAAAGATATCACTGGCGACTGTGTTGTGATAAACTTCAGGAATATGGCAATTGTAGATTCCCTCCTTGATCGACATTAGTATAGGATTGGGGGGTCCATTAGCTCATTGCCCTTAGCCTACTTTTACCCCCCAGGCCAGATTCCGTAAAAGCCTAGAGGACACATTCACATGTGGAGGGGAAGGCAACTGAACAACCAATTCTCCCCATTGGTGCAGGCACAACCGTCTCCACTGTATTTTAATATCCCAGTAACCAATAGGTTTAGTTCTCTTGAGGCAGTAGATTGACTCTGGAAGGTAGAACCGCAAATTGAAGATTTAACGCATTATAGAGCGCCCACTGCCCAGCTAAGGGGGATTGGTCAAAGGAGAGACGCTCTGATACTGCCTGTGGCTATGGCTCAGGTCAACGACGTAGGAAAACATAGTTCACCTGAGGGCAAACTGAGACCAGACACCACGGGCACACAGAATAATGATACACCGTACAAGGATACTCAAATAGCTAAATCACCACTCTGGGAAGTAGTCTCTCCACCAGTAGCCAAAAGCACCCATACCCTGAAATCTGGCTTAAGTTCTCCTGTCTTAAAGGAGTGCACTTTAGTCAGTAATGTTATTAAACTCCCCTCGCAGGCAAGCTTAGTGCCCCCTTCAAGTGTAAAAATACTTTCCTGTAACATAGCAGGACTAGCATCTAAAATAGATAGTCCGGATTGGGGACTTTTCGTTGAACATCACGAGATCTGCATGTTCCAAGAAACATGGGCTAGGGACGAACCAAATAGATCGGGTTATGCAGTTTTCAGCATCCCAGCTACCCATGCGGGGAGAGGTAGACCCTCAGGGGTGCTGTCCACTTGGGTAGGAGCCCACCTGGGATGTGAGGCAAAACAAATAGAGAGTTCCTCACTTGACATCCTTTGTGTCCTTTTAACTTTTCAGTCAAGATTAAGTATTTTTAAATAAATATATACTCGCGACCCACATCCAGTGGTCAAGAGTCTACTACTCTTGACCAACTAAACACCTTTCTCCCAACTATGCCTCCAAACTGTGGGGTAATTATTGGCGGCGATTTTAACTGCCAATTTGAGCCCCTGAATGGTCTGGTCTCAGGTACATTGGATGAGGAGGACCAATTCTGGGCCATTCCAGAGCCTAACATTCCACCCGTGAGGGCTTGGACACCGCTAGTACTCCAGATATGCACTTTAACATTACATTTTTCACTGAGAGCTTGTAATTGTCACACTACATCTGATAGCCCGGGGAAACACACTTATAATAGACCGGGACACACCTCAATCATTGATTACATTATGCTAGACTTTAAGTCCTGGCTCATGGTGATAGATTTTAAAATCAGCCCCTGCCACAATAGCGAGCATGATGCTCTCATCCTAGAAATAGCACTGCCATGTGTCATGAGGGCGCAGGATAAGTTGTCAGCACCAGCCCAAAATCTTATCCAGATGAATGGAGGAAGGATAGACCGCTGGGGTGAAATCTCCCAATCGCAAGATAAGTTGGCCATGCTGTACCATCAAGTAATTCCATACCTCTCATCTACAATCCAAGCAGTAGAGAGCAAAGGAGCCCACAATTCCCTCTCAAGGATTTTTAAAAATCACCAAGATCTGGTTGCCACTCTGGCTGCCTTCTTCTATCAAAATAACAAGTCTAGGGTGCCCAAAAAGCCTAAGCACCAATGGTTCAATGCTAGTTGCCGAGCTGCCAAATCTGTCCTAATCGCTGCTATGAAAACCAGTGATAAGGAAATGATCCAAGAAGGAAGAGCATCATATAAGGGAACTACGGCTAAAGCCAAAAAATCTTGGGAAGCCCAAAAATGGGAGGATGCTAGGTATGCACTTACTTCACACAACCTTAGGTCCTTCTTGAACATCATAAATACCGGTTCTCAGGCTGGTAGACCGGCCATTGAAGCATGGACGAAGGAGTATGGAAGGCACATTTTGAAACCCTTTATTCAAACGCCATGGAAGGGTAAGTGAGCGTGGCAGAGGAGACACTGCACCCGGGCCTTACTCTTGTTGATGTCCCCCCAATCTCGGTGAGAGAAGTCACCGACGCTTTAGGAAAGATAACACCTGCCAAAGCGGCAGGATTGGACAAGATCCCTGGTGACCTCTTTCACACTGAACCCACCATCTGGGCCCCCTACCTGACCATTTTGTTTAACAACATATTACAGGGCATGGCAATCCCCACTACCTGGGCAGGGGCAGAAATAATACCAATCTACAAAAAGGGTTCCCCGCTTTTGCCGGTCAACTATCGCCCGATTAGCCTCATAGATGTTGGCCAGAAAATATTTGCCCGAGTTTTATTGGGGTGTCTCCAAGCCTGGATTGAGGAATATAACATCCTTACCCCCTACAAGCCAGGTTTAGAGCTAGAACATCAACAATTGGCTAATTATTCAGGTTACCGCTGATTCATTGGAAATCCGTCTACATCAAGGGTGGAAGCCTCTATCTCATTTTTGTAGACCTAAAATCTGTTTTCGACCTGGTACCGAGGGAAAAACTATGGGCAATTTTAATTGATATAGGAGTGCCAGGCTATCTGTGCCAGCAGCTAAAACGTCTACATGAAGGTAATTTTGCTGGAATTAGATATGGCAAAAACAGCGAACTCACATCCCCTCTGCCCGTAGAGAGAGGTGTCGGCCAGGGCTGCGTTCTCGCACCCACACGTTTCTCCCTTTTCATTAATGGCCTAATAGACTCACTGATCGCAGGGAAGAACATCGACGCCCCTAGGCTGGCGCAGCGTAAAATCCCAGCCCTGATGTTTGCAGATGACACGCTATTCGTCGCTAAATCTCCTATGGGAATCCAGAGGACCCTTGACAACTTTAGCTCCTTCTGCAAACATCGGGGACTGGAGATTAACCTGCAAAAAACAAAGTATATGGCCTTTAATGTAGGCAATTCCACCCGCCCCAATCCTTGCTTGGGTGGTAAACCCCTGGAGAGGGTAACCATCTTTGAGTACTTGGGAATGACACTGACAGAAAGAATGGATTGGGGCGCCCAAATTAACAAAGCAGGGCTGAAGCTAACCCAAACAACGGGGAGCATCTTAAAACTACATAGGAGTTGCACTGAAAAACTGGTCAGCCCAGCGGTGGAAATGTATAAAGTCCAGGCTAGGAGTGCTGCTCTTTATGGAGCAGAACTCTGGGGACACTGCGCACTGGGCTCGTTAATCCGCACTGATAGCTCCTTTATCAGACATCTTAAGGGACTCCCTACCAGTACACCCCTAACACCGCTCCGCCTGGATCTTGGGGTTAGATCCATTGCGGATGAGGTTGCTCTCAGACCCCTTCTCTATTGGCGCCGCCTTTGGAGCACCCCAGAACTGGCTGCATACAGGGACGAACTGAATGATGTGATGGATCTGCGAGGTTCAGGAAAGATACCATGGTTGGTCCACATTACTCTTAATGTGAGGGTTTGGGTAGGGGTAATCTATGAAGTTTAGCTGGAGAAACCTCCCAAATAACCTCTAGGAAGACTCTGGTAGAGAGCTATAGGCAGCATAAGTTCAATGAGCTCGAATGTAGGTCTGTCGTGGGCCGTCTGACGGTGGTTTTCCTGGCAGCAAAAAACAGGTACAGCCTAGAACCGGCGCTAGATGATATCCAGCCACTCCTTGCCAAAAGGCTTTACTTACAATTTAGACATGCAGTCCTCCCGCTGCGCTCTTTCACTAGAAAATGGGAGGGTGCTATTAGCGGGGGATGTCCGGCATGGAACATCTCTGATGAAACAGAACTCCATGGGTTATTTTTCTGTAAGGGCTATAGGAGGGCTGGGGCACACTGGTTAATTCACCTTTGTAGGAACCTGGGTTCCAGGAACTGTAGCGAAGAGTATAGGCTATTGAAATTTGACACACAAATGCACATTGTCTTCTCGATCTCACTATTTTTATTCACCATGTGGTGCACCCGTAGGGCCATCCTAAAAAAGATGGCTCAACAGAATGGCATTGTAGAAATTGTATGACTGTCTTCAACAATGTACTTTCCCGGACCTAATCTGACCAAACGCTGGAGTGGCTACACTAGAACTGGATTATTGTTTATTTTTTATGTCAAATTTTAACCTGTGTCAATTTTATGAATTTTATGTATCATATTGGGTGTTTTTAATGATGCTTTTTTGGCCTTGTGTGCCGAAATAAAGTTTTTATGACTGACTGAAACAGAGATTGCACCGGGAAGACTCCTGCTGCTCCTGGTCTCGTCATCCTGCCAGTCTTCTGCGTCATCTGTGTCTGTACTCAATACAGGTTCTTCACCAGGTCTGTGGACATCCAAGACACCCAAAGGAATCTCCCTTGGAGTGAAGGAGTCTGTAGTATCCTGTTCATGTTAATGTTCTGCCATTTTCACCACCTGCTCAGCCAGTGTGAATGTGCTGTGAGCTGCATGGAATGTTGGAGTGATGATGTGTATTGGAATGTTGGGTGCCTGTGAGGTGAAGGTGAAGTTGAGAATGAGCTGAGCAGCAGGCAAGCTACTCCTGGTGGGGCTGCTTCACAGGAACATATCTACATATAACTTACTTTAATAAATCTACTTAATCTACATCCTACCTGCATGGACTTCGTTACTACATTATTTTGGCGACGAGTTGGTGACTACCTACGTGCTACAAATGGATTTCAGGGACCTGGCAAAGTAAAGAGGACCTGAAGTTGGAGAAAACTACAGAGCCTACAGATGCTGCCAACACAAAGTATAAGACGAGGTTTCCACAGGAAAGGAAAACTCCAAAGAAGATACAAGGGAGTTCTTCACAGAACAACATAGACGTCTACAAGAAAGAAAGAAGTTCCTCACAGAAAAGCAAAGAAGTCAACAAGATACATGTAAAGATGAAGCACTACGCCTCTCAGCCTCACCAGTGTCATCTCTAGCCCAGGCATGCTCTGCTCATCTGGATCACTTACTTGGGACTTTACATTTTACAAGTACTGATTCTGACATCAAGTATACCAAACTACTGCTTGTAAATACTGTTGTCCCAGAGAACGTACAAATACATCACAGAGTTTTGGATATCTATCCTGTCTACAGGGATGTGAAGATTTGTCTCTTCCCACAATCTTCCTTGGCAAGTGACACATCTTGCCACTACGGGCTTCGGTTTCTGAGGAGACGCACAGCTGCACGAAGCCTAAGTGTGCACATCTTTTTCATCGCAAGCTTAGGATCACGATGTTTGTCTGGATAGCTCTGTCTCTCTCCTAGGATTTCTATGGGGTCATGCCGGACCACGACTGGTGATTTCAAGAAAGCGGTATGTTACACTCTTCTCTAACGATGTGGCGTCTCCTCAAGATAAGAACTCCCACTCCTGGGTGTTATCTAGCTGTCTCTTACTGTTAATGTCGTCATGAGCAATGTTCTTACTGACTTTCCTCTTCTTTGCAAGGAAGTATCGGCGTTTTACTGTCTGCCTACGATGTGTTTATTTTGACAGGATTTTGCTGGTGAGTTCTTGTGCTTTAACGTTTCCCTCATCGGGGACCTCTGTTCAGTTGGGTCATTTTGACGGTTTGGCAGTTTCGCTCCATTTTCAAACTGTGAGGGGTGTGGAGGAAAAGGCAGAGTTCCGTTGTGCATAAGAGTCCGGCTATCAATGTTCATGTCTATTGATTGACTTCGTCCTTCCTGGAAGGGGTGGAACCTGAGGCGGTCCAGCGCGTTATTCTCTGTGAGGCGGCGGCATTGGGATTCAAGCGGAGGCAGGACTTCTGTCTCGTCAAGAGTCTGTCTCCCGATCAACTCCACTTGAGGCGGGGCCCTCAGCGCATACCACTCTCCTTGTGGCCATCCTATTTCTTCACCCTGTGGCGCTTCCCGCCCTGAAGAGGAGTTCTGATGGCACCTCCACATGAGGCGGAGCATCATTTCTTCAGCAGGCCATTTCAGAAGAATTCGTATCACGCAGTGGTGAGAAGCCTAACTGATTTATATCTGACAACTGCTACGAGGGAATGCCTGGCTACTACCACTCTCCGGATTAGTGTGTACACGTGTTCACCTGCTTTGTTTCTGTTTCCCAGTTTTCTGTGCTGCTTCTATCTTCACACAATTTTGACGTGCCTCCCAGTTCACTCGTTCTTTTCGGTTCCTGCTTCAGGTGAAGGTCTATTAGGACCCTGCTCTGCAAAGTAAGAGTACAACATCCCACATTTTCTCCTTCCCCACACATTGTTTTTATTGATAAGACTTGGCTAAGTTCCTGTGACAGCGCGGTGATGCGCACACCATTGTGACTGTTTTACAATTTTTTTTTTGTTTGTTTTTTCATATTGCATGTGGTATTTATTTTACGTATATCATTCAGCTTGTGTGGGTACTATTGTATTATTACATTTTAGATGAACAGCGTATCTATTTAGTGATCTAAGTTTACACACTTAAATTCAATGCAAGCGGTAAACCTACCACTACTGTTCCTTGACTCCCCTGGCGAACTACCAATTAGCTGGCGTCATTGGCTTGACGCATTTGAAACTTACTTCGGCGCTATTGGAGCACATAGATTTACACCTGAAAGAAAGAAATATTTACTACTACATTCTCTTGGATTTGAAGGGAGAGCTAAACTAAAACATCTACCTGATCATGTGGGGGCGGTTGGGGAAGAGCTTGACGAATATCAAAGTACTATTAAGAAATTGGCATGTAGATATGATGTTCAGCCAAGTAATGTAGTCTTAAGACACAAGTTCTTCAAAAGAGTACAAAAGATCGCGGAGGATGTTGATACTTATATTAGTGCCCTCCGAAAAATTATAGCAGATTGCGAATTTGAAAACTTTAGTGAGCAATTGGTACGTGACCAATTTATAAGCCATTGTACTGATAGAACTAATAGAAAAAAATTATTGTCCTTAGAGAATCACTCCCTTGATGAATCTATACGCATTGCAAAAAGCATTGCAACCGCTCAAGTCTCAGTGAAGGAATTAGAAAATAAAACAGTGAAAGTGGTTAACGCATTAACAACTACAAAAAAGAGAGAAACTTCTCAAAGTCGTTTTTTTTAAAAAACAGACATTAGCTTTCGGTGCGGTAACTCTACGCACAGCAAAAATAGCAGACCGTGTCCTGCAAAAAATGTAGTCTGCCGGTCTTGTGGCAAAGTAGGCCATTTTTCAAAAGTATGTCAAGGGCATAAAAGAGAAAATGTCAGAGTAGGACATGCGAAAGATACCAGTGACAGTGACAATGACGACCCCTTGACTGAAATTAAAGACATGATATTAGTGGTCACGGAGAGTGAAATTAGGTCTGGTGATTCCTCAGATTGTGTAGACCCTTATGCAAACATATTGGTTGCGGAGAAGAAATTGCGACTTTTCGTGGACTCTGGTGCACGTCTCACTATGATCTCCAAATCTCTTTTCAACGCCAATTGGGGCGAAAGACAGCTGTTGCCCCCTGATCGTGCACCTGTTTCCTACAAAGGACGTAAAATAGATCTGCTAGGATATTTCGAAGACATCATGGAATTTAAAGGTAGACACATTCAAGGGAAAATCTACGTAGCTGTCCAAGGTCTGAATATTCTAGGGTGGTTTCCCCGAGGTTTGTTTGACATGATGCTGTGTCATGGTGCCAAAGAACAGGTTTTAGCATTACGTGATTCCTCCCAGGTTGAAGAACTCTTGAACAAATTACCAAAAGTATTTTCTGGGTAACTAGGTAAAATCAAAGGGTTCAAACATAAAATAAAAGTGAAAGAAGGTGCCACACCCGTAAACCACAAGTTAAGAAGTGTACCTCTCAGCATCAGAGAAGACCTTGAGAAAGAATTTACAACATTGTGCAACAGAGGAGTAATCAAACCTGTTGAATCATTAGACTGGTTGTCCCCACTTGTTGTAGCATGCAAACAGAACAATAAACTCGGAATTTGCATAGAGTTGCACAGCCTAAATAAAGAGATATGGGTAGACTCACACCCTCTACCCAACATCACCGAAATGTTGGCCACGGTGGCAGGTGAAAGGTTCTTCAGCAAATTTGATTTTGCTTCTGCATATCATCAAGTTGAACTTGACCAAGACTCTCGCCATCTCACTGTATTCAACTTCCCATCTAGCATGTTCCAATTCTGTTGTGTGCCGTTTGGGCTGGCTTCGCGCCTCATGGTTAATCTCCTCAAAGGCATTAATAACGTTGCCATCTTTCAAGATGACGTTCTTATACATGCTGTTGGACTTGGCCCTTTTTGCAGGGTCATGCCTGAACCTTTTGCCTTCCTCCTGTATTTTTTCTGACCTGTTGTTGGCTGTTTTATGACTCTGGGCACTTTACCACTGCTGATCAGTGCTAAAGTGCATATGCTCTCCCTATTGTTAAATTGATGTATTGATTAGTGACTCCATGATTGGGTTGTTTGATTTACTTGTCAGACCCTAGGACAGTGCACCATGTGTGCCAGGACTTGTAACTGAAATGCTGCTGGTGGGCATGCAGCACTGGTTGTGCCACCCACAGAAGCAGCTTGTAAAGTGTGTCTCAGGTCTGCCATTGCAGAGCCTGTGTGCAGTCTGTGACTGCCATGTTGACTGACCAAGTGCACCCACTTGCCAATCCCTAAACCTTCCCTTTTCTTCATATCAGACACCCCTATGGTAGGCCCAAGGGCAGGGTGCATTGTAAGTATAAGGTAGGACATGCCCTGGTGTGTGTGGCATGTCCTAATAGTGAATTAAGCCATTTTCGTTTTTCACTATTGCAAGGCTATCTGTTCCCCATAGGCCAGAATGGGCAGTTTGATTATTACATCTTATAATCCTAACTGACCCAGGGAACATGGTAAAAATTCGAGTCTAGTATACCTGAACTCAGAATGATAAAATACATCTTTTAGTGAAGTTGGTTTTAACATTCTGTGTTTGAAAACACCACTTTTAGAAAGTAGGTATTTTCTTGCTTAACTGTCCAAGCCTGCCTCTGCTAGGTTGTGTATTGTGTGTCTGGTTTTGTGAGTGACAGGGGCTGGGGGATTCCAGGAGACAGGGTGAGTCAGCACATGGCTGAATAGAGAGATCTGCATGTAGACGGGTGGGATGAGCTGCACCTGGGACCTGAATAGGGCTGTGCCTTCCCTCCACAATGCTGGCTCCACCTCCTGTGGTGCGTCTGATGTCCCTGGCCTACACTGTGAAAGGAAAGAAGGAGTCTTGTCAACAAAGTGATCCAGGACTGACCGGAACTGGTTTGGACTAGGCAGAGGCCTCTCTGCCTTCAGGGAACAAAAAGAAAAGTGGTATAAATATAGGGACCCAGACCCCAAGACTTTAGATCACTTCTGGAACAACAAGACAAACCTCTGCCAAGGAGAAGAACCAAAGGAAGCTGTAGGAGTTGTACTGCCCCCCTGCCAGTGTGCTGTGTTGCTGGGCTGGCCTACAGTGGTGTCATCAGTGCCAAGGAGAGGAGAAGGAACTTTCAAAGGACTTTCATCATCTTGCAGAATATTAATCCAAGGGCTTGAACTTGTGCTTGCCTCCTGCTGAAGTCTCAGGGACTAAAGACTTCACCACCAGCTCCCCCCTGAATTTCCTTGTTGGGAATTCTATCTGCAGAAGCCTGCGTGTCGCTGGGAGCTGGAAGCGCGACGCAACGAGAAGAAGCGTGTCGCCGCCGCAGCTGTAGTCGTCGCATCGCCGGAGAAGCGTGCCGCCACCGCATCTCCCCAAAGCGTGTCTTCGTCGCAGCTGTCTGCTGTCGCATCCCCAGAGAAGCGTGACGCCACCGTGAGGGTCGCCGTCGCATCACCGAAGAACCGTGTTGCATGGCCTGTCACGGCTCCAAAGTACAGAGTCGCCGCAAGGCTGCCAGGGCGTGCAAGCATCATCTCAACATCGTCGCATCAAGGGTGCCATCTTATCACATCGCACCGGATTGTCGCATCGCATCGAGGCGCCATCTTGCCGCATCGCAACCGGGCTGCAGCACGAGAATCTACGCATCACCTCCTCTCCGGTAAAGATCAAGACGCTTCCCCTACTCTGCGCAAGCATTGAGGCGCCACCCATTGTCTCTCCCGAAGCAAGGAACCAACGCATCTCCAACGCTGTGAGCCTTTTGTTTATTTTGCGTTACGCATCCAGGTACTTTTGTGAGAACTGTGTTGCACTTACCATCAAACTGAACTAAGTTAATTCTACCATCTTTAAGTCAATTTTGAGTACAGTATTGTGGATGTTTGTCGTTTGTGGTCTTGTGTCTATATAAAGAATACTTATTTTTATAAAACCTGTGTGGTGTCCATCTGTAGTGTTTTCACTGTATTACTGTATGTGTTCACAAATGCTTAACACACTGCCTCTGAGATAAGCCTGTCTGCTCTTGCCAAGCTACCAAGGGGGTGAGCAGGGGTTATCCAGTAGTGTAATCCCCTTTCCCTGACTTAGAAGCAAGGGTCCCTATTTGGTCAAAGGTACACCTTACCCCTTCAGACCCATTTCACAATAGTCCTAGTTTACTACTACTCGAAGTGGCCTGAAGTAAAATTTGTAGCCAAAGTTGATTCTAAAGAAATCCTTGACTTCATGAAAGAGGTTATCATGTAGGAGGGTTTTCCTAAGACAGTTATCTCAGACAATGGTGTACAGTTTATTTCTGCTGATGTTGAGGAATTCCTTACTGAATCTTCCATCAACCACCTCAAAAGCTCCCTCTATCATCCACAAACCAATGGATTAGTGGAACAGAATCATTGGGGATTGCATACAGTGGGCAATTTTTCACAACAAATTAGTACCAGTTGCTGTAAGGACCATGCTGTGGTTCTACAGAACCCCGCCTCACTCATCCACTGGTGTTTCTCCATTCGAATTGCTCAAGGGCAGGAAGGCTTGCTCTGAATTTAGACCAGAATGGATGTCCAAGTGGTTCAAACACAGGACCACTGCATTCGTGCTTGACACAATGGTTAGAAACAAAGTTGGGGACACTCAATCCAAACAAAAAACATACTTTGACTCTAGGACAAATGTCTCCAATAGGAGTTACGCAGTGGGTGACATAGTCAAAATAAGCAAACAAAGTTTTGTAGGGGAAAGGTGACTCCAAGTTTAGTGAACCTGTTCGCATTTACAAAATTTGTGGCAGTGCTGTTCACGTCAACCAGCGTAACTGATGGAATATGAACAAGGTTGTTCAAGTCAATGACAAGTCATATGATAATTCCTCTCACGGTGCTGATATGGTTACCATGCATTCCCCAGGTCCTAGATCCAGTAATCGTTATCTTGTAAATAAACCTCTTGTTCTCCCCAGGAGGAGTGGCAGAGAAATTAGACTGCCGGCCAGGTTCAGGTAAATCTCACCCTTCCTTTGCACTTCTTTTCTCTCTCTCTTTCTCTCTCTTTTCGTCTTTCTCTATCTCTCTCCTTCTCTTCTCTGGTTCCCCTGCTCTTGCTTCTTTTATTAAGGAAAAGCAATATATGTAGTGTCCTGTCCTCGCACGTGGACATTCTATGCCATGCTGCCTAGCGCTGCCCGTTGGTGCGTGATGAGTTCTGGAGTGTTGACAGTTGGCCGGGACAGTTGGTCAGGCCGGCGCCATGCCTGCACGCATGGCTGAGGGCTGTCTGTGGGATTTCAGCTGCTACCGTTAAATAAAGACATCTTGATCACTCACTGGTATCCTGTCATCTCTACATAGTTCTGCTCCTGGTGGGGCTGCTCCACAGGAACATATCTACATGTAACTTCAATAAATCTACTTACTCTACATCCTACCTGCATGGACCTTGTTACTACAGAGTCACTCCCCTGCATCTGCAGGCACCGCAACAAAGCTGACCGGTCTGCTTTTCCTGAGCTCCCACGGACTCCAAAGGGTTCTGGAACACAGGGGGTGGTTCTGCAACTCCCTCAAAGCCTGCACTGTCTTCACAGCAAGTTTGAAGCAGGTATCCCTCGTCGGAACCGCTGAAGCAGTACTACTGTGCACCGCGTCCACTTGCCGTTGCCAAGGCTTGTTGACCCTCTTCTCCAGAGATTTTCGGGCACCAAGAAGTTCAAGCCTCAGGCATCTCTTGCTACCAAAATCTTTGTCCTCACTGCATCCTCTGCACCATGGGCCTGCATCATTGGTGAGCTGCTTGCGGTCCGCTTGCGACTCCTGTGCTTTCGGCCCGTGGGTCCTCTTGAGGATCTTATGTGGCTCCAGTGGGTTCCCCTGTTGGCTCGGGCCTACTCTGACTTACCAGCACTTGGTGAGTCCCTTGGACCTTGCTGGTCCCGACACTGCACCTTTTTTGTCTGCCACATTTGTTGCCAATGCCAAAGCTTGTTGGTGCTCTCACCGGACATCGACCCCCGGGATCTTAACATTCAACGTGGGACAGCTCATGAACAGCTCCTTGTCTTCCACAGCATCGCCTGGTCTGCACAGCTACAGCGCCAAGGTCATTGTCAACTCTCCTGCCTCTTACGACATTGGTGGACATTCGTCTTCCGTGCCTCCTAGTCACTCCTGAGTGGCATAGACCCTGTCCCCTCTGCTTGCAGGTACCTCTCATCCTAAATTAGCCCTTGGTTTCCATCAGACTTTTTCAGCTCCTTCGCCAGCTGCATCTTTACTGAAGTCCTCCACTGTTGTCTACAGCGGTTTCCGACGTCACTTCCCACCTATGCACCCGGCTTCCCTGCTGTAGATATCCTGGTTCCCGGGGTATCCACGGGTAGTATGACTCTCCAACTTCCATCTTCGACTGGGTTTCTTTGAGGTCCTCTGGAAAGGGTCCTTCTTCTTAAATCTGCAACCACGACTTCCTCATTGACTTGTGTTGATCACGCAGTCATGTTCCCACTCTGCACATAGCCTCCGTGGGGTTCCTGAGTACTTACCTTGGGTGGTTCCTTGGGTTCCCAACACTTCTACGTCTTCTGAGTCCAGTCGTGGGTCACATTCCACTTACTTAGTATATGGTTTGGTCTCCCTCTGGAGACCACTGTGTATTTGTGCTACTTACCTGTTCTATTACTGAAGTATTGTGTGTATTGTGATCATATATCCGGGGAGGAGTTAGTGCTATGTGTTAATGAGTGTTTATAATAAATACATATTTTTATAACTACACTGTGTGGTTCTTTTTCACTTGGCCTACACTATATGATTAGTACTGGTAAAACAAGCTGCTTACACTCCTTCTGGACTAAGTCTGCAGGCTGCTCTCCACAGCTACCACTTAGAGAGCTTTCTAAGGTTGCCTAACACCACTAAAATCACCATAAGGGTTGTCTGGATTAGTGCAGGGTGCTCCATTTACATAAGTGAGTACCATATACTAAGCCAGCCTCCCACATCAGCCACCTAGAGGAGCAATTATGTATTTTGGATTTAATACTGAGGACTTCAAGAAAGGCCACTCAACCATTAAGCACTGTTTAGTCTATAGTCGATAGCCAAGAAATCAATAGAGACCGAGAGCAACCTGTATTGTTGCTTAGTCGATTTTAAGGCAGCTTTTGACTTGGTTAATTGGGATATCCTGTTGGAGAAATTGGAGAATATAAAAAGTGATGGAGGGATAATTATTATTCTGAAGGAATTGCATAAGGGCAACTGGGCAAGGGTTGAACTAAATCGAGAAGGTCTGTTATCCAAAAAAACACTGATTAAAATGTCTTAGGACAGGGTTGTGTATTGACACCCATCTTGTCCGCCCTTAATTAATTAAACTACCCCTCATTTTATCCAAAAAGCAGGCATTTTCTCGAAAAATGGGAGGACTACCTATACGACATATACCTTGCTTGTTATATGCCTAAAATCTGGTCATTATAGATGTATCATGGAAAGGATTGCAAAGGAAATTGGATGCTTTTACTAAGTATTGCGATAAGAAAAAATTGGTAATTAACATGGATAAAACGAAGACTATGGTTTTTGGACGTCAAATGAAAAAATATCAATGGTTGTTCAACAGGGTAAGGGTGGAAGAAGTTACATTATATAGGTACCTTGGATTGAATTTTGGGCTAAATATTAATTGAAAATTACATCTGAATTCCGAAAAAGCACAAGCATATCCTTCTGTCCTGGGCTTACGCACATTTTACAGGGCCTATGAAGGATGTGATATGCTCATGGATTTACAAGATTTTAATGCCATGGTGCAAATAAAATGTATTTATAGTACAGAACTTTTTTATGAGTGGCTATCAAGACTGGAACAAGTTGGAAGTGTCTGAAAAGACTTTTAAGTATTCCCTAATTGTCTATGGTCCAAATAATAAGAACAGAATTCAAACCTGTTTCCTGGTGTTTCAGCTCAATGAAGCTGTGGATATGATATTGGAACAGGTTATTACAGTACTGGGAGGACAAAATTGCATCCTTTTGTAAAAATGAGCGTTTAAATAGTGAGTTGTAGTGGGCTGCAAGTGTAAGAGAGCTTTTAAGGAAACCTTTACCTTGCACGCTATGTTCTCCTACTACAGGGTTACCCAGAAAAATCTTCCGGCTGGACTTGAATATGAAAATAGACATCTTGTCTGGAGAACATGATCTGAGGTATTTACGCTCGGAAACACACATAATTGATTCATGGTGTAGTGAGGATATGTACCCTTACACTTCCAGATTGCCTGATCCAGGTTTGCAATACAGCATTTTGAAATACAGATTGAGTATTAACCCAATGTAGTCGGGTATGAAGCTACCCAGTGCGACTTTTAAAGTTTGTGGACACTGTAACAGTGGTACGAATATGAAATGTACAACTGTGCATATTTTATCGATTGTTGGTTTTATATTGGGGAAAGGTGCAGAGTATTAAAGTCCATTTTAATAAAATATGACCACAAAACACGCTAGGTAATTTCAAGATTGTTATGTGCTATGCAAACATTAGACGTAATGATGGCAGTCACACATTTTTTACAAATGATTGAAAGGAAAAATAAGGGGTATTTTTTCATTTGGTGATGTTTTTAGTTTGTATTTCAATGTAACTATAGTAGTTTTCATACTTGGGAATTATAAAATATTGAGATTAGTTGTTAATGATGTTTGACATGCCCATGTTTTACAACTGGAATAGTTTAGTAGACTATATTCCCAATAAACGTACTCTTTGACAGACTGACTAGCTGTCTGAGACAGAAAATGTAGCGTTTTATGAAAGACTCTCTATGCTATCGCTCATGAATCCCAGGCCACTAGCTGTGCAAATTGATAGCATAAAAAGACTACAAACAAGGTGAGATGTACTTAAATAACTCCATTTATTTTTGTTATATTGATAGTATTTTCCTTTGCATGTATTGCTTTATTATATTTGGCTTTATAATGTACTAAAATAATAAAGGTGTCAAAGTATATGTGACCATTTATCAGTTAAATAAATGTGGACATTTACAAGTTAAAGTTTCATCTGTTCACAAAACTCAAAAATAAATATGAATAAATACTGATAAGACAGCCAAAAAACTAAATATGGATAAATACAGACATAAATGTTAAAAAAAAATACCATAAAACCAAGAGCCATAGTTCTCACAAAGGGCCTAAAGAATCAAGGATGAAAATGGACTTGCATGCTTCAAAGCTGGAACTTTCTCTTCTACCGAATAGTTTAAAACCGTTATTCTCATCTTGTCAATCCTAGCCTTCATAGCTGTCTTAGAATCTTGAAGATTCGGAGCGATTACTCTCCTTTCACAGTCATGTTTCTCTAGAAAATCAGCAGCAGTAGGCACATGAGGAATAGACAGCAGAAAATAGAGAAAGGAACAAGGATAGAATCCCCGGATGCAATTTAATGGGGAGACTTTAGTAGCCAAGTAAAAGGAGTTGTTATATAAGAATTTTGTTAAGGGTAGGTATTCTGTCCAGTTGTTTATAGAGGCACTACAGACACATCTCTGATATTCCTCTAGCCTCTAACCGGCCCTGTTTGTAAGACCGTTTGACTGTGGATGGTAACTTAAGGACAGAGCTTGATGGATATCCAGGGTAGAGCAGATTAAGTGCCAGAACCTATTGACAGCCTCTGTTTGAGATTATGGTGTCAGGGAGCCCATTCAGACTAAATATATCAGTCAGGAATTTCATGCCCATCATGCTGGCTGTTGGAAGCCTCTGAGACATAGAAAAGTGTACCATCTTGGAAAATGGTCCACAGTGAATATGAGCACTTGGTTTGCACCTGATGGGGGCAAGTCCACAATAAAGTCAGTGGAAATCGTGTACCAAAGATGAAGAGGAATGGACAAAGGCTGAAGAAAACCAAAAGGCCTATTATGGATTGACTTGGACTGTGAGCAGATGAGAAATGACTTGACAAAGAGCTCTACGTCCTCGCAAACAGTAGGACACAAGAAGGAACGCAAGACTAATTCAAAGGTTGATTTAACTCCATGATGGCCTGCTCCTGCCAAGTCATGACATATTTCTAGAACCTCCGTTGGAGAATTTTTGTTGGAATTAGCAAACCTTGCTGAGATAAATATAGATCCTGGTGTTAGGCTAAGAGCACTTGACTCTGCAGAACATCAAGACCTTCAGAGGAGATCTCAGAATGACCCCAGGCAGAAACTGAAAATAAGCGCTGGTTGGCAAAAAGATGGAGTCAGTGTCAAGACCTCAGCAGTAACTGTGCCCTTAATTCATCCCAAGAAGAAAAGAAATCAACGCTGGAAGCAAAATGCAAAATATCCTCGCTGGATCAGACAACATTTGAGTGCAGGACTAATATTAAGGCATTGCGTGAGGCTGATAAGAATCTCCCCCAGAGAAAATGTTGGCATCACCAAGACGCATTCACTTCTGGGTTCGCGGTCTAGTGTTTGTGGACTCGCGACTGACAGAACGTCCAATGCACATGCTCCACGAAGGAGCTGCGCACTTCAACTGTAACCGTGCGCGGAGAAAGTGTCTCCTCAACGCACAGGTCTTGAGACAATATTTTCTTTACAATTTTGGGCGCGAGTAGCGTCATTCTTTTCGGAAGATTAGTGTACAGAGAGAATAGTGTGGTCTACTTATCGCATGCGCAACGAGGGAGCGAGTTGACTGACATTATCAAATTAATTCAAAAAGGTAAACTCTTGAACCTTTTCACGTATTCTGAAGAAACCGACACAGCGGTAAGCTTTTGAGTCGAAGGGACTTCTGGTACAAGGTATTGAGAATCCACCAATTAATTTCTATTAAGCTTGACTCCTTAAGAAATTCATCTGCTTCTGACCAAAGACTTTATAGTGGTTGAGCTGAAGTAACCAGGTGTTTGCATTTCCAGTTTTGAAAGTTGTTCATGGATAAAATAGCTGTTTATGGATAAGGCGGCCACAGTGCCTTGAGGAGGTAAATATTTGGTCATATTCAACACGTTATCATACAGTGACAGCAAGAGTGTATAACATTAATTTCCCCCCCCTGTTATTCTATCCAGGTACTACACGAGTGCAGGTCAACCCCCGCATAGAGAGTAGCAAGAGCCTAGAATTCATTGGGTAAACATATATGTAGTAAAAGTCAGAGCATGTTCCCCAAATGGGAAAGTAGGTAACTAACAAGTTTTATTTCCCATACAGGTGACGTAAGAAGACGCTCAAAACAGAGTCTAGAGTGAACTTCAGTCCTCCACGAAGGCTGTCTCTCTTTGTTTTTCCACTTCCCCTTTCCCCCTGTTTCAGCTGTCACCCTGAGTTTCTTCGGGTGGCAGTTGTGGCGGAGGGGCATTGGGACCATCGTCGACTCCAGTGGCTTGGACACGCAATCTGACAGTCAGCTCTCATTTTCATTTGCTTTCAGTCACTCTGTTGACCTTATCATGGATTCTGAGATAGCTTTTGAGTAATCCATATTGCTGACCTTACCAGAGGTTGTCTTGTCTGTCCAATTATCAGCCTGATCTGCTCCTGGATATCTAAACATTTTGAGGTTTAGTAGAAATTGTGGCTAATATTGAGTCAATATTTAAACTTCACTTATCAGTTGCGAACAAATTGATTAAGGACATATTGTTTAATATTTTGGTTTAATTTTACAATGTAAAACATTCAACATCCACTTTAAAGGAGCATGTGACCCAGTAAAATCACATTTAAAAAAATACACAGCTTGTGTAGTACAGTAGTCCCGAAAGAAGATAGCACATCTCGACTGTCCCTCCCATCCGAGTCCACCTTTTGTACTTTCCCACCTTATGTCTCTGCCTAGATGTGAATCTAACCTCCCACAGCAATGACGTGAAAGTAAAGTTTATGATAGTGCTTCCCCTTCCTACCCTAAACCATAGAAGGAAACATTAATTACGCAGCTATGCCAATATATATTTGTGCTAAATAGTTTTTGGGAGAGAATTGAAAACAACTGTTGTTTGCATTAATACATCAAGGCGAAATTGAAAAATCATTGCAAGCCTTGAAAAAGGTGTGCCAAAACACGAGTTGCCTGTATTACGTCTTCAATATTTATTCAATAGACTCTCTTTCTTTATTAAATGATAATAGGTATGGAAGTATTGCTACCAATTATGAAATGTCTACAACGAAATGGTATATTTTGTCGATATATATTAAATGTATATAGATTTACATATTGTGAATTATAAATATAGTGATAAACATAAAAGTGAGTTCTCAAACATTAATTGTGCATTCTGGATTTGGGTAGGAGCCTCTTACAATTTTTGTTATTTGTGTTACTTAATGGATTGTACATCTCATTGTTCTTTGGCCATTGACTGCTATGTGACTATTTTTTGCTCTGCCAATAAAATGCGAATAAAATTGAATCTAAAAAACACAAATAGGTAAGGAGAGGATGGGGAAAGGATGTGGAACAACTGCCAGAGCTACAGACTTTGGAACTAGGGTACCAGGTTCCAGTCTTGGCGTTGGCTCAACATCCTGTGATTCTGGGCAAATCAGAACCATTAGAATGGCGGGCGGGCTACAGTCCACCCGCCACCCTAGCGGTGCTGGGACAGGCCGCCAGTGGTGTGGCGGTCCCGCACCGCCAATTAGTATGCGACCGTCACCGTGGCGGTCGCAACCCGCATATACAACATTGTGGTGGGCGGTGCTGTGAGCAGCACCCGCCACAATGTTGTGAATGCATGTTGTGCAATGGCATGCACAACATGACAGGCACCGGGCGGTGCCTGCCACCTTGTGTATTCCAATGTAGGGGGGTACCATGGGTACCCCCCAAGTGCATCCCCCCACCGCCCCCATCCCCCAAAATAATCACTGCATGCCTTTCCGTGGCGGAGTCTCCGCCATGGAAAGGCATTTAACCGCCAACATCATAATATGGATGGCGGTGCCCACCATATTGCAGGCCTTTTCAGCCCGGTAGGCAGTAGTGACGATTGCCTACCGGCGGAAAAGCAGCAGATGGTCTTTCCGCCCGCCGCGGTATCCCCCGCCATGCTAATTTGGCGGAGGTAAAATGCCGTCCGGCAGGGTGTTTTGGCGGGCGGATCGCCACCGCCGGTCGGGCAGTGGCCATCTGCCAGCCAAGCTAATGGGCCCCTTAATCTCCCTCTGCATAAAATAAATAATGGTGTCCTTGTGTAATTTAACTGGTGCTTGTGTAAAGCTTTACAATGTCTTTGGGTTGAATTTGCGCTGTAAATAAAATCCATTCCATTCCCCAGTACATCAATTGGTATCTTTAATAATCTGTGGGGGGAAATGTAACCTTATTAGTTATAATATAGTTGATATATAGAATTTAGTTATCAACAACTGATAGGTGACCAGTTAACTTTTGCAGAATTTGTCGCTGTGCTCCAACACAAGTGACACATCTACAAGGATGACAGGCAAGCTAGCGTCTGTTACAAGAAAGTAATGTAATTAACAGGTAGGATACTAGGTGTAGTGTCTTGAGATTATGTTTGCCAGGACCCTTGTGGTACAGGTCCAACCCTAAAACAGGAATTACGTAAGCTGCTGGGAGGTGTTAAGTTGTGGTTATAATACCTTATGCGTGCACTGTATGGTTGCATGCTGAAGAATAAAGACGTCTTCTACAAAGCTCCATGTGTGACGTGTTCATTCTCATGCGCCCAGGCTGGGAAAGATGATACAACTCGCAATGAGTAGAGAATACATGCTACGAAGAAAAAAGGTTGCTACCCTGAGAGTTGGCAACAGTACAAAAAACTGCTTGTGTGTGCCACGTGCGCCCCGGTGGATGCAAACCATTTTGCAGATGGCGTATATTGAGTCAAAGCCCTGCTCCAGCCCATACACGCCCATCGAAGAAGCTGAAGGCCCTGCAGAGGAGCACATCTGAAAAGCCCACCAGAACCAGCTAGTAAGGCTGAAAGAAAAGATACTACGTTGCCCGTAACACACAGCCATCATCAGTATAAAGCAAACACTAAAGGTAGTGACAACCAGGTATGAAAGGAGAAACTTACTCACTGGCACATGCGAGTTAAGTGTGAAACGACCTCAAACTCGGATGAGACGACCAGTGCCAAACATCAGGAGTGTTGCATGGAGAGGTTGCTAGTCACACAGTGCGTGAAGAAAGCTGCCTGAACATCACGTGCTCACAAAAGCGACGGAAGGGAGCAGAAGGTATGATGCAGCTACATTCCTGAAGCCACCACCTTGTTTTGACAGGGAAAAGAAACAGAACATCTGTGTCAGGTGGGCTGCCTGGATTGAGAATTTGATGATTTCCTAGACGCACTAGAAGAAAAAGATGACAAGAAAATCATCAAGTATTTGAAGAATCTTGCAGGTGATGGAGTTAAAAATGTGATAAAGAAAATCTCACAAACTGATACAATATCGTACCAAAAGATAAAAGAAGCTTTGGAAGCCAAGTTCAATCCACTACTGAATGTCGACTATGATATGTGCAGCTTCAACAAAGCATGACAAAAGGCTGGAGAAACGATGGATGAGTATGCTGAAAGACTTGATGCACTCCTCAAACATTGTAAGTTCTGTGGCTGTAATGATGAAGAAGCCATGCGCCTCAGAACCATTGATTGTTGTCTTTCTTCAGGTAATGCATTTTGAGAGAGACAGTTAGTTTAGAGAAAATGCTAATGGCTGCAAGGGCCGAGGAACGAGCAGATCAACAAGCTGCTGAGATGGAAGCAGGAACAGCACATAACGAATCAGTGTTGATCATGAAACACATACACAAGCACAAGGTAGAACACCCAAAGTGACATCGCCGATGAAGAAAAGGTTCTGCTTCTGATGTGGGTTTTCATTTCCCCATCAGGGTAGATATTCAGCCATAGAACAGATATGCAAAGGCTGTGGGAAAGAAAAGCACTTCTTAATGGTCTGCAGAGCGAAAAAGAAATAAAATGCATCACAGCGAGAAGAGAAAATGGATACCAGAAAGTTCCAGAAGCATTCTTTTCACACCCAGGCCAAAAGGCAACATCAAGTACGACAAGTAGAAACCAAACAAAGTTTCATTGTCATCTAGTTTGTCATGCAAAGGTTCGTCAACTTCATTATTATGCGCTAGCTAGAAAGATGGATGTTCGTTGATGAGGCTGACTAAAGAACGACATGCACATGTAGGACTAGCTGAATCACCAAACGGAGCGACATTAATGCAGGACTACCTGAATCACCATATGGAGCGAAAAAATTCATTTGGACACTGTCCTAAAATTACATTAAAGTTGAATGGTTGCCCTATGGCATTCACTATAGACAGTGGTGCATTGAGTAATATCATGCCAGTAGAAACGTTTAATAGCTTATCTCCTGTGCCATGCATTAACCTGTCAAACATGAAGGTGTACTCGTGGGCTCCTGCTAAACCGCTACAGAGTCAGGGTCATTTACACCAACCATGAAACACAAAATGTGAGTGCAAGCTCTGATTCATGTTCTTAAGGTAACTTCATCGAGTTCATGCCTACTTAACTTTGACACTGCTGCTGATATGGGACTGATATCTGTAAACTACAACCTCTGTGCCCAGTATGGAATCATGAGTCAGTTCCCATTGTTGTTTCATGGCCTAGGAAGACTCAAGAAAAGAAGGCGCAACCTCATATTAGCTCAATGTCAAGCTTGAAAAGTGTACGCCTCGTTGGCCCCAAGCCAAGAGTTGTTGACCGATTTTTGGGCACCCTCAAGAGAGTAATTCAGCGAGCATTGATGAAGGGAATCAATCTAAAACTAGCCACATGTCAAGCCCTTCATGCCTATCAATTAACTCCTCAATCCACAACTGGTGAGAGTCCTGCCACCTTGCTATTTGGGAGAGCCATCAGAACCAAACTACCACAGTGGAGTTAGAACCGATCGATGAATGCTGATAAGGTTCGTGTCACAGACACATCTCAAAAGTGCAAAATGAAAATATATGCCAATCAGCGAGGGTGTGCCCAGGAAACAGTCTTCGACAAAGGGGACTGTGTACTGGTCAAATAGAAACGGAAAATGGACACTCCTTTTGCTGGTTACCCTTTGAGGGTTGTGACGTGCAAAGGACAAATGGTGACAGCGCAGTGTCCCAGGAAGTCCATCACACAGGACTCATCACACTTTAAACATCAGTGTTCGTCAGCTCCTGAGATTATAAGCAAGACAACCCTGCCTGAATGTCCAGATCAATCATCTGACCCTATGTCATCGGTGCAGAATCAAAGTGCACCCCAAATACCTCATCCCACCTGCTGGCTGACCAGAGCGAGCACTGACACAATTTATTGTGGAAACATAATGTTTTTACTTTTTATTTAACTAAGGGGGAGATGTAGTGTCTTGAGATTATGTGCGCTGCCTTGTGGTCCTGGGTGGACTCTAAACCAGAAATTAAGTAACCTGCTGAGAGGTGTTAAGATGTGGTTATGAAAGTTATGATGCAATGCGTGCAGTGTGTGATTGTATGCTGAAGAATAAAGACATCTGTTACAGAGCTCTGTATGAGGTGTGCTAATTCGCATGCTCCCGGTGTGGGGAGGTCGCTACACTAGATTTAAAAATTGCATTTTATTTATTTTCTTAGTGCTTTTCTGTTTTTTTATGTTGATGAGCTCTGTCATTCTGTGTCGCCTGGCTAATGAAAAATTTGAGTCCTTCTATTTTTTTGTGAAATGGGCCAGTTTGGGGTTTTCAAAATCTAGTCACCTAATTATTTACCTTATCTCCATTTGAATCTTAAACAAAATGTTGCTCCATTTGATACATTAACTAAATGTTTTGGTGACAACATTGTGAATTAGGGGGATGGAATAGTTGTCAAATGCGGCATCCAGTTACGCAGAAAACTTCACAATCGCACTTTTCCAGCAGCCTGTCTCCAAACTGTGATACTCACTCAATTTCAATGTTATTGGAAGAGTCAAGTAAAGGGGTAAGGCAGAAATAAAAATATGACTATACAAATGACAGAAGTTCTTTAATGCGTCAGCGCCTGGGCACATATCCGATTGTTCTTAACAGCGGGAAGAAGCGCGATACAAAGTGCTATATAAAAGCTCCGATGATGTCTATGCACTACCAAGTCTAAAGGGCAAAGAATGGCCAGGTGTGAAACGCCAAGGCACCTGGGGCTTACAGGCTCAGGATCTAACCGTGTAGGACATGGCATCCAAGGCCCGTAGGTAGCGTCATAAACTGATTGAAGGCTCAAACATAGTTTATCCGTGTTCAGCCACCATATGTTGTAGCGACTCGCTACTAGCGAGGTCTTGTAGTAGTCTGTTTATTCCTCATTACCTACTGTTTCTACGATGATAGCACTGGCGCTTTAAGGAGTAACAAGGCTGTCTGCAGTGCAGCCGCTATGCATTGTGGGATGAAATAAAATGTGGGTAGAATTGAGCCGGGGGAGAATGCCCTCGATGAGCTAGTTCAGCCAATCGGGAGCAAAGGCCGGACGGGGGCTGCGGCCGCTCATCCAATGGGAGCGCAGTCCGTTGCGGGCGTTGTAGGGGCGGGGCTGTGCTATTTCAGGGGGCTCAAGGCGGCCGTGCTCAGCGCTGCTGCTGCCGGGTAGGGAAGAGCTGGAACCAGCGTAGCTTGGAAGGGAGACATTGCACCGTAAGGTCCGGGCTCTGTTACAGGTGGGTGTGGGGCCTGCTGGTCTCTCTGGAATGCAGGGGTGTTTTACCCATGAACTCCCAGGGGAGAGGATGTTCCCGAATGGGTTTTAAAAGACGGCTAAATGACCCGAGGAATTTGGGGGGTGGTCACACATGGATGTTATAAGAAGGGCTTAATGTCATCCACGGAGGATCTTTACGTATCATTCAGAGATACTAGGGAATGGGAACGCGACCGGTTATCCATTGATGTTGGGATTCTACGGGTGTTGGGGTTTGGGGGAGAGGAGAGGTTCTAAGCCAGGCATACTCGGGCTGTTGTGAAGGGGGTGTTACCTCGTGCGTTAAAGTGAAGGGCGGTATTACTCGTGCTTGCAGACGAGAGCTTCTGGTGTAACGAGCACAAGTCCACAGTAGTGTAGTGTGGCATCTAAGGTCGAGTAGTGGTGAACCAGTTTGGTAGAGATTGTGTTACCTACGGGCGCTGTGAAGGTATGGTGTACCCTACATGGATGTTGGGGCATGCTAGCTGTCGACTAGTGCTTAATGAGAGAGCTGGTGGGGGTGCACGCTATTACAGGGCCGGGCTGTCACCAAAGGGTGTTGGGAGGAGAGATGGAGATGGTCTGTCATTCAAGGTTATTTCAGATTCTAAGGGGGTGGAGTGTTGAAAGGAGAGAAAGTTAAACTAAAAAAGGCTTTGTGTGATTATAAGTCTCCTAAGGGTGACAGAGTTGGCCTAAGGTGGTACCGACGTATCGGCCAAGCGTGGTGCTGTTGGATACCCAAAGCTTTCAAGAGGAGGAGTGTAAACATACAATGTTTAGCGGGTGGCGACCAGAGGTGGCCGGGATAGAAGCAGTGCGTCAGCAAAAGATGCTGTGGATGCAGGCTGCGCGGAGCATGTCTAAACGAGAGAAAGTGTCCTTCACCGTAGCCGGGTCAATGTCGCCCAAGGGTGGTCCTCGAAGTTGTGTGGCGTTGGAAGGGGAATTGGTGGGCATCCAATAAAACGGCAAGTACTACTGAAGGATGGTGTAAGGGGTGGTGGGGAGGAGTACAATTTTCAAAGTGGGAAGAAAAGGGGTCGAGCTGCACCACGATAATGCTAGAAAGGGTTGCTGGACTGTGTTTAGGGTGCTGATGTTTAAGGAGTAGAGGACTCTTAATGCACGCGACACTGTTATGCTTTCATCAGTTAGTAGCTTTACCCTTTGTAGATAACTGTAAACCATCAATTCTTTTATAATCGGTTGATTTTTATAAGGTGATCTCTTCATTCTTTGGTCCATCCTGTCTCCACTAGAGACTTCAGCTTAGTTTTTCTCATCTCTAATGTTATGTTTACTTTTTATAGTAGGCAAGTCTGCCTTTTAGTTAGCTTTGTTTCTCAAAACCTTTTTGTCCTTGATCAACTTCAGTTTTTTTTTATTTTATAGTAGGTATGCAGTCAATCTCCAAAACTGCCCGGGGTGTCCTACATTCCTTTTTCATCAACAGGTCTTGGGTGAGGACCTATTCACTCCCTACTCAAATATTGAGAAGTAGTCTTTGCTACATTTTCCACTCATGCCGGTCTCACCTTTTTGTTACTCTTCCCCTCTACACTGTTAACAGCGTTAGCCTTACCTCCTGTCTCCCCTTTCACACATTTCCAGTGTTGTATGCAGTGTTCAACTTATGGAAGTTACAAAGTGTTTGGAAAATTGTCACGTTTTCAAGTCATAAAATCTTTTGGCTCAGTGTACTCACGGCTGCTGTCTTCCCTTGTTTCTGTCTATACTCCTGCCCTGTCACAGCTTTCTTTCTTGTTCCCTTAAGCAGAAGCTAAATTCATAAACATCGAAATGGTCTCTACTCCGATCTTCACTCCCACCAAAGGAACATTTTCTGTTCTGAACACCATAATCTTGTACTATGCAACACCTTTAACTTGACCAACCTTGTGTATCATCTCTACGCAATTTCTCTGCAATGCTTTTGTAAAATCATTTGGTAACTTGACTTAAATAAGGGGCAAAATCTCCCAGAATTCAAAATGGATGGGTTGTGGGTGGGTCAACTATTGTTGCTGGGGTAATTGTCAGTAGGGATAACTTGTTGCTTAGGTTCCTGAAGTTATATGCTACTTTAGATGCCTGTTCCCATGCTGCAGTATTGAGGTGACTTTAACCACGACTGGGGATCTGACAGGTCTAAGTCTCTTGAGCTGAATTTGATTTGAATTCAGCGCAAGACGGCACTGACATACCAAACTCCCTCAGACACTTCTTGAAGATCTAATAAATACCCATGTCCTTCACCAAAGTTCTCTCTGGAGAAGCTCTCACCCTTGCTGATCGTTATTGATGCCTCCTCACTCAAGGCATCTTTCAAGACATTCCAAACCTTGAACTTGGGGTTTAATAAGTTTTTTTTTTTTTTTTTTTTTGTAATTACATTCAGCTCCCATATTAAAATACCATGTGGAGTAGGCTCTGGTCCCAGGGTGTGTGCAGCCCCATTACACTGAACAATATGCCTAGTGCAGTCTGGGCACAGGACCTGGCCTTAGCACAGGTGGTCAGCATGCCCTTGTGATAGTATGTTGCACTAGGCTATTTATAAAAGGCCTGTCCCAATTACACAGCAGTACAAGGTCTTAAGCTGTGTGCACTAGCCCGCACTTTAATCAACCAGTTTAGCAAATATGCCACCACCCTGACGCTACAAGCTTGGGTGGCTGTTTTCCTGTAATGTCTGCTGCAAGAAATTTTCATCAGCTGCTAGCCAATCTCATTGTCTGGATTCACAGACTGTCAGAGGGTTTGCTGATCTCGTCCTGACCTCTGAGGAGAGATTACTTTTTGGTTCTCGTGATCCACTCCTGTCTGAGTGGGACTCACTATTAGTTCTGGAGTGTTTTGTGGACTCACCTGTGTTGGCATGTCTATCAATTTCATTTCTTGTAACACCCTCGGGTGTGGGAGGTGCCTGGCTCCTGTGTTTTCAAGTTATCCCACTTGCTTTCCTTGTAGCACTTATATTGCAGGGAGGTGCCTGTCTCCTTTTCCTCTAACCACTATTTGTCTCATGCTTTTATTTGAGCTTCCTTCTTTTAGCGACGTGCAAGGGAGTTGCTCTCCAGACGTGGGGCTGGGAGGCTCCAACCTCTGCTGACTTCCCTGCCCCTCTTATCGATTGGCGGGAGACTGCCTCTCCTGAGGAGGCCTTTTTCAATATAGCAGACACACGGATGCTCCCAAGGCAAGCCTGTCAGCGTGCGGCCGACCGGAGCCAGTGGCCAATCTCCCTGCCAGTTTTAATTCCCAGCATAGGCAGTTTTTCTCCAGGGAGCTCCCCATTTACGAAGAATGCATTGGGTCTATACAGGTAGGCAAGGCCATAGTACAATGTAGGCATTGCAAGTTCTTGGTCTCACCTACTGCCCTTAATCTAGTGAAATGCCCATCTACCCTTAACAATCACTAACAGTTTCTTGCTCAACTGTCGCTCCCTGCCTAAATACAAGAAGGAAATTTGCGATATGCTGAGGGAGATGCACCCTGATGGCCCTCTTCTTGACGTAAACTTGGCTCTTGGAGAATTCCATGCCAGATATTCTTGATCCCCTTACACCATTGGCTATGGGATTGAGATATGACTGGCCTCAGCGTAGGGGCAGCATTGTGGTTATCTTCAAACTTTCCTGGAATTGCACTCTGAAAGGGGTGGTGCTACCAGACTGAGGCAGCACAATTTTCCATTACTCTTTCTAGTAAACTGCTTAACAGGACTTGATCTATTGACCTTTGGGGTCTGCTACCAACTTCATATCAACCTTGGTGATGCCATTTCGCAATTAGCCTTGCGCCACAGAAACTGTTTATACTTGGGGACCTTAATTTGCATTTAGAGGCAGCCTACTGCTGGGCAGCATCTTCCTTAATTATAGACTTTTAAACCCTACATTTGTCCCAACTAGTGTTCGAACCTAAACACTTATAGCTCTACCCATTAGACTATCTTGGTCCAATCACTACATGGTCCTTTTCTTCTTTCTGCTGACCTGGACGGCCCCAGTAGCTCGCACCATCCCCCTCTTCCTTTCGTGGAAAATGGCTAAAATCAATCCCAAGAATTTAACTACCGCCTGATGGCTTCTGGCCCGGTTGTAGGGGAGGAAAATGATTTTAACCTTGTGGCCCACAACTTTGATTCTTGGTCAACTAGTGCTATTAACAGCATAGAGCCTGTGTCATGTAGATGCCACTTTAGATCTTCTCCTTCTGCACCCTGGTCTAATGAACAGCTAGCAGCAACAACAAAAAATGTAAACTACTTGAACGCGAATGGAGGAAAGCTTATAATACTATCGGTTACTCTCAACTTAAAGATGCTCTGAAATATCATAAGCTCATTAGAGCTTCACGTAAAGAATACCATGCCTTGAAAATCGACTCAGCCAGCAAACCTACTAAAGAACTGATTACCTTACTTAAATCTCTATCCTCTTTGGAACAGGTATCAATTAATGCTACTCCTTCTACAGACAATTGTAATAACACAGCTTCCTTTTAGTCTGCTAAAGTCACTAAGATGGACTCCTTCCCTGTGGCAACACATAAGGAAGACTATCCAGTGATGTGAACATTCTGGCGATATGTTCAATTTGGACATCCCCTCTCTGGATGAACTCAAAGCCCTCTTTTTAACCATCAAGTCTGGCTCCCCCCTAAACCCAGCCCCACCCAAAATCCTATGCTTGGGCCTCACTGCAATTCTCCCCTATTTATCTAAAGTGATTACTTAGCCTATCAATCTATGCTTAGTACCAAAGCTATAGAAACACACAATGGTGCTCACCATTTGGAAAACTTCTGGCTGTTTCCCTCCGTCTCAGAACTTCAGACCCTTCTCTCTACTGCCTTTTGGGCTAAAATCTTAGAGAAACATGTTAATCTTCTGACAGCCTTTGTTGAATGTAAAGCAGTGCTCCATTCTTCTCACTTTGGTTTTAGGGCCCTTTATTCTACTGGGTCAGCTCTTCTCCTGTCTGAAGAAGTACTCAGACAGAATGCAGAGAAAGGTCAGTTCTCTGCTCATATTGTTGGACCCAAGTGCTGCCTTTGACACCGTATCTCACAGGATCCTAACTCATAAGCTCCAAGAATGTGGGATAGGGGGTAAAGGGCTTAAATGGTTCAAATCTTTACTCCACGATCGAACCTTTCCAGTCACTCATAAGCCCTGTGTGTCGGGAACCTTTGTCTCAACTAAAGGACTTCGATTCAGAGTCCAACCTTGTTTAATATCTATTTGACCTTTAGCAGCAATTAACAGGTGCAGATGCAAAGTCCAGATGGTCGTGTATACTGAGGACACCCAACTTACTGCGAATCTCTCAGAACCCTACATCATCTCAGCAGATCTTTTTAGATCTTGTCTGGCTGAAGTTGCCACTTGGATGACATACAGCTGTTTAAAATTGAATGCGAATAAAGCAAGCCTCCTGATAGTAGGTTAGACACCCTCGCCTGGTAGCCTGTTTCCCTTGGTCAGCTGCCGGAACCCAAACAGAAAGAGAAGTCTAGGAGTCTGGCTTGATTCCAATCTCTCCTTCGAAGATCAGATTAGAAACATTGTGGGCAATTGCTTTGTCACCCTTAGAAAAATCTTAGACTTAATTCCAACCTAATCCTGCAAAATCATTGTGCACACCAGTCATTACCTCCCAATTAAACTAAGGTAATGTCCTATATCTGAGTCAGAGTCCAAAATGCTGCAGCTAGACTTGTGCTCAATCTTCCCAAAAGATCCTCTGCATTTGCAGCGCTCAACCAGCTGCACTGGCCTCCAGTGTCCCAGAGAATTAATTTTGAAGCCACGTGCTTCTGCTGCCACCTCCTCCATAAGCAAGGCCCAATATACCTTCATCTGTTACAACCTTATACCCCAGGTTGCGATCTCAGATCATCCAATGCTAAACTACCAGAATACCGAAGATAATGAAAACGAGACTGGGGGCTCGATTTTTCTCTTTTCCAGCCACTTAAATGTGTATCTCCTTCCGTATGATCTGGGAGCGTCTCCCTCAAACATCGTTCAGAAGTAAACTGAAAACCTGGCTGTTCTGTAACTCTTAACTCTCCCGTCTTTTCACAGAAACAATGAGGGGCCCCTTGAATACCAAAGGAGTGGGGCACCAAAAAGACCGCAGTCATCCCCTTTGGGCAACTCAGTACACCAAGCTAAACACTCATACAATTATATCACCAGAACATACCACCACCATCAAAGGCCAAGTGCTCACAGTTATAAAAATATGTTATTAAAATTAGCCAAACATGTGATCAAAATAAAATGCATTATACAATTTTAAAATAAGTTAAAAACATTCAGACATCTATTACACGAACATGGTCCTAAGGAGAACCTGCAAGAAAAATAGTTTCTAATCATCAAAAAAAGGCCCATACATTAGATCAAGATAATTTGTTAAATATATATATTTTTTGTATGCAAAGACTTTGACAGTCAATGTAACAAATGTCTACACAATCTACAATACGCCTTTACACAGTTGCGTTGACGTGTTTCGGTGGGTCTCACTGCTTAGAACACCACCTTCCTCAGGACAAGAAATAATTTCTCCCACACAAAAATACGAATCTGTTGTATGGGGGGACACCCAGTCTTGGCTGCAGTATCTATTTCTTGCAGATCCAAATGTGAGTACTAGTAAATCTCACTAGGGCTTCAATCTTTTTATAGCGTAATTCTTCTTACATCCTTAATACTGTTCACTCCCCAAAAATTTAGTTGACGGGAAGGACTGCTCTACAACTCTGCAGTTAACGATCCCACATCGGCACTTCAGTCTATGGTAGTTCAATTTCTTTAAAATCTTGGGCATGTCTGTGCTAATACTCCAAGGGATGGTCCATCCTCTGGCGGTTTCTAACAGATCTTGCAACCAATATTCCGGCCACGATGCAGGATAACCCACGTCTGTCGAAAGTGATCTCCCATCTTGCCTTACTCTTGTTAGTCTTCAGCCGGTCAGGGCTTCAGTGCGGGGACACAGCGTCCAGATGTAACCGTGTGCTTTGCCAAATTCGTTAATAATTAGCCATAAGGAAATAACGTTCATTTGTCAAGTTTGTTAACTTTCCAAATTTGGGTCCATAAACTGTCAGACTTTTCAGTTAACTCTTAAAAGCTTAACTGACTTACCCCCCCCCCTTTTTTTTTTTTTCTCAAACTACTGAACTGATTTACACCAAAGACTTTACAGAACCCTGGACTGATGTGCCAAAACGAAGCAATTTGTGCAGATTCAGCAAACCGCAACAATGCTAACTAATAGCATTTGAATTCAAAGTGGGGTACTAAAATCTTTCGCTGTGTGTGTATATATTCTAAATGTAACGGAAAGCAACTTCGCGAACCCACTGATCAGGTCAGTATTTCTTTATTTAATTGGCAAAGACACGTGCATTTATTGGAGAGCTTCTAAGACCAGCCCTGATTAAACAATTCCGTTACCAGGACGCACAGAAGGACGGCACACAGGAATCCTTATAGGAGCAATTTATTAGGCTTCAAAACGCTTCCATAATTTTCAGGCAAATATCCAGCAAAGTACAAGGTGCATGTTAACCCCAAAGTCAGACCTATGTGTTTAGCCATAGCCTTCTGTGTGGGTGTGGGTCCTACTATTTGAATAACAGGTATTTATTCTGGCAGAGAAAAGTGAGTTTTGACTACAGCCGTGGTCTGTCACATCTATCTCTAGGTCTATCGTGATTCTGTAGTTGATTCAGTTCACCTTTCCTTAGGAAAGGCATGTTTTTCCGTCCAACTCAGGCAGTGTTTGACGAATCTGCATCACACTTGACTAGTTTTATCAAATATGTTGCTAGATAGTTGTAGGCATATGGCCCCAAAGTTGTTTCTCCTACATCATAAACTGATAATCAAACTTCTCATTACAGGAGGGCTTAGTTCAAGTTTAAGCTTGGTCCTTTCATGTAATTTGTTTTGGGTTTTAAAGTGATTTAGAGTAGGCAATAAGGGCCACCTTAATGAAAGGATTACATCTTGTGCTATCTGTACTTTTGCATTCACTAATTGATATGGGGAGCTTAAATTCATACTTGAACCAACATTTGTTTGTGGCCCAAAGTCTACCTTAGACTTGAGTTGTACTAAATTGAATAGTACAAATTATTCAACCATGAAGCTTCAATCCCAGTGTCTGAAATTATTCCCAGCTTAACAACTCAGTGATTCTATTTTAAACCGCATTGCTTTTGCCATGCACCTTGGGCCACATGGGGTGTACAGGTGGCGCAACGTGTCTAACTGAGCTCCACGTCCTCAGAGGCTTCCATACCTGTGCTTTTCTACTACAGGTCAAGTGTACAGTGGAAATCCAAGAGCTCTGAATAGCACATGGTTCATTGTCCTCAAACATACCTCTGAGGTAGAATCTGTCTAGTACTGTGAAGCCCATGAGCTCCCTTAAATGCTCTTAAGAATGCATCATAAAGACGACCAACTTTGCCCATGCTAGCCATAAGCGTCTCCTGTAGCTTGGAGCAAATACCTCCACCCCGTCCAACAAAGTGGGAATGATACCAATTTAGATGTATAAAGGAGAATGGGGAAAAAATCTAAGGCTACCCCGAGCCACCTGAAGATTTTTGTTACTTTTTGATTGATAGAGGGCTCTCAGACCTATCCACTTTATCAATTAACCACTTTTCAGCTTAGTCCTGACCCTGACTCTATATCCTAGTGTCCATACAGAGGTGTCCTGCAACCTAGGCGTACTGCTACTGAGCCCTTGCAGCCCATTAGTGAAGCCCTGACAGATGTCAGCTGGCACCCAACAGCCCTGACTGCATCACAATGCTGAGTCTGGAATTTCAAGCCTCTGCCAGCAAGGTAAATCTCAACTCTTTCCATATTTACACCCTCTGGGGACAGTCAAAACATGTACATGTTGAGTGCCTCTCCAGGAGTAAATCTATCATCTCCCTTGCACTTGTAAATAGTCTTGCAGTGTTGTGTTGTTTTTTTTTTTTTTTTTTTGTCCGGCCATACCACTTTCATCAATTTTCTCCTCTGGGGACTATTCCGAGATTTTTATGCTACACTTGTAGTGTAGGGCTAATCAGTTTTATCCAGTGGATCATTTTTGCATATTTGGCAAGTACTAATAGTAAAGATATAAACGTTACACGTATTTTTCACTTGAGGATTAAGAGTGCAACCCCAATATACAGTGTCAAAGAGCAATCTAATCGCTCTCTTGGAGCATAATGCCTATGTGGATCTACTGACATTAAAATGTTGGAAGTTCTGCAAAAACCTCTGGCCTACATCGAAGTCTTTAGGATCAAATTTCCAGCCAAGAATTGGCTTCCCTATCGGGAATTCTTAGTTTGTCCTAATAAGGAGCAGGGGATACTCTTTAATTGAACCAGCTCTGATCACTGGATCACAGCAAGGATTATTTGACTCTGCTTCTGGATATTTCACAACAGTTGCACAGAACTCACCTGGAACTCAAAGCCAATTCTCTTCCACTCGAGGATAAAGTGTTCATTTTCTCCCAGACATCACCATAGCTTTATCAAACCAGTACCCTGAGGGGTGGATGGCTCTTGCCTCTCTATACAGCTGATTTAGATATGGGATTGAATTGTAGTCCACTTTCTGGTAACATCCTAATGGCTAAGCAAATGTTGGGAGGTAATTTTTTAAAAACACTTTTATTGTGGAGCAGTTGAAGTCCACAAGACCTACCAAACACATTGTTCATAACAAAAGGAACCAAACCTGGTGTGATGCATACCTTGATCTGTCTCAAATACAGCTGTTTGCAACTCAGACTAATTGTTAGATAGTTCATCATAACCCCAAAACTTTCTTGAGGGAGGAAAACCGCGAAGGGTAAAATGATGTTGGAAAGGCTAGGCTTGGCAGGGAGGAGCCAGAAAATTTGCCATATCAGCCCAGAGTCCCCACAGTTTAATAGGATCCCCCAAATCCTTGTTGTGCCAGTGCAGTAGTTCAGAGCAGAATTGCATGGTATACAACGCATCCAAATTAACCCTAGGAGTGAGAATCAGTACATCCACTCCCTCTGCTCAATTCAGCATTTTTTCTGATTCCCTCAAATGTGTAAGCAGCCTTGACTCTGATATAGTATTGTTCGCTGTAACCATTTTCGTTTGTGCCAAACTCAAAAAAAGTTGCTGTGCCCAGAGTTGCTATATTTGCAGCTTCAAAGGGTGCTTCCTCTTTTCCTGGGTTGCCACAAAAAGCAATCTGTTTCCCACCAAACTTGGAGTTCTCTTCTTAGGACAGCTGTTCTTGCATGACCTTGCATCACGCCAATCTGGATTACTCTTCAGCACCATGATGGCCTTCTTTACTAGTGTGAGGGTTGGCTGGTCCAGAAGCTCTGGAAAGAAGACTGTCGGGTCTCTTCATTAGACCAGGATGATGAGATGGGGCAAGTAATGCCTGCAGCTGTGAGGAAACATCCATGTTTGCCCCCAAAGAGGGAAAGTCAAGACTTGCATAAACTGTCCTCCTGTTATCCAGCACTTGTCTTCTGTCCTCCATTTGCAGCATGGCATGAGATACCAGCTTCTGGAACATAGCACCCCTTCCTCTAGTGACTGCACACTAGTTATGTAGCAGCCTCTCAGTACATGCCACTATGGTCTCCCTTCAACTTGGTGTCAACGTGCGCTTCTACAGCAGCTTCTGTGGATTTGTTCACCCAATGTTTTGTGACTATCTCCAGTGCTGTAATTTACTTTAACCACACTAAGTTCTCCTGCCTCTCCATTTACAGCATAACCCCCTGCCCTGTCAGTTTTCTTTTGGGGTTGGCCCCCCTCCTGCCTACTCTGCTGATCCGGTATGGTACTGATTAAAAAAGCTTACCTGTGCTTGACACATTCCTACTGTGGAACCACACATTTTGAAGGAAGATCCAATGAAGAACCACACACCTGTGTCTGCTGTGGATGTTGACAAGAATAAGGGCCAGTATTTTCCACACAGTAAAGACCTATCCTTGGTCTTCTCTCCCCTTCCCTCTTTATACATAACTGAATCAGGACTCAACTTTGCAAGATAGGACATGGTGGCAAATTTTCCCTCTTTATACATAACTGAATCAGGACTCAACTTTGCAAGATAGGACATGGTGGCAAATTTTCAGTAAAATTTGAAATCCTTTCTTGTTTAGTGCACTATCTAAGTAATGCATTGGAGTTGTTTACAAACCAAGTTGGGGACGGGTGGATGCCCCTAGTCTAGATTAGTGACATGGGGCCCAGCATGTTTTTTTCTAATTAAAGTACCTCTCCTGTTCAATTTGTTAAAGGCAGACCTACTACAGTAAAGTGCAAGAAGAGCAGACTAATCTAAAGGTTTATTGCCATTTTTAAGTATCCTGCGCAGACCATCTGTAGTTGACCAGCACTAATAATGGTGTTTTTCTTTTAGGTTCACAATGTCTGACAGGAAGGCTGTAATCAAGAATGCAGACATGTCTGAGGACATGCAGCAAGACGCTGTTGACTGTGCCACACAGGCCATGGAAAAGTACAACATTGAGAAGGACATTGCAGCCTACATCAAGAAGGTACTTTCAGCTGCTAGATTAACTTCTCCTAAACAGACTTTAACTCCTAGTCTCCACATTCCTGGATGGGAAGTGATGGACAATGGATACCTAGCGTCCAACACCCCATTTTTCTAGTTTGACTCTTACATTTACGATTTCTGGACAGTTTTCTTAATCCATTTGGTAAATTTAATATCTGAAACAGTAGTTTAACTTTCCTCTGATCACCCCAACACAGAGCATTTGTTCTCATCCCAATATATATTTTATTAATCCAGAACGATTGTATTGCAGTTAGCACCTTCAGTATTAAATCAGATTTGTTTTTCTAGGTTCATGTAGTGTTATCTGCCATTTAGTTATTTGGCTTGGGAAAACTTTTTTTTTTTTTTTTTGCAAAAAAAAAAAAAAAATGTAATTTTGTTTCCCTGTCCGTTTGCAATGATGGACCTCGCAATGCTTCCTTGCCATTACTGCAAAGTGGCAAAATACTTACCAGAGTTTCCATTCCTGTGACCAAGGCGTTGGGGGTAGTTTGAGATGTTTCATCCCATAGGAAGCCTATATTTGCTCCTCATTTAAATGAACATTTAACCAAATTGATTTAACTTAACTATTTAAGTGAGTATCGTGGAAATGTAAATTTTTGACAGCTAGATCAGAAAGCAGGAGGGTGTTTGAAATCCAGATTTTTGGATTGGAGCTTTGGCTAAATTCGAGGTACTCCACAGATTTGAGGAATTTTACATTGTTTCTTGTACAAATTTTACGATGAACCCAGTACAACCTTGAACCTATGGTGGTATGAGTGTTCTGCACCTCTGCAGATCACAGAATAACTTGTGTTGCATGGCATTGATTGACCTAGACCACAGAGAACCCATTGGATTAGTATGTTGGGGGTCAACAAAGCCAGAATACCAGTTTTAACCCCTTCCATGCTCATGACGGAACGGTTCCGTCATGAGCCACGGTTGAGCTGTGCTCATGACGGAACCGTTCCGTCATGAGCCCGCCCGCGCTCGAACCCTTCAGCACCGCGGCGGAATTCGCCCAGCGCTGAAGGGGTTAACATTGTTCGGTCAGTCAGGGCAGATATGCACATCCATATATCACTTAGAAGACCCCTTCCCAACAGACACCCCTCCAGACCAAACTACCCAAAAACTTACTCCACTGTTGAAGTAAAGTCCTCCTAACCGCAAACCAGGAACATCCATCTACATTCCCATGTTGCATTACTACTTTGTGTTATGCAGTGAAAACTAGGTCTTGTTTGTAATAAGAGTAATCTAAACCAGTTAGGATTCTCACACTTAATGGCCATCACCCATTTGAGAAGCTTGTGATTGACCCAGACTACAAACCAGTAAAGCTGGAAAATCTGCAGAGCTCTAACAATCCGTTTTCATTTTCAATGGCAGCCTGGGTCTCTTCCCTGGAGAGCAGTCTCTGAGATTGATAAATGTGAATGGGCTCTCTGCCCTGGTTATTTGAGCCAGGACTTCTCAAACTCCTTATCTGAAGCATCCTGTACAATGAGGAACTGGTCGAAGTCTGGAGTCTGCAAAACAGGAGCATTGCATAGTACTTCCTTCAGGTCTTCTAAGGCCTTCACAAGTCCAGATCACTTTGTTAGGCTGCTGCTTAGTTGAGGGTGGCTACGGGTGCAACTACAGGCCCATAGTTGGCAACAGAATTTCGTTAGAAGCTGAGTTTAAGTATGGGAACCTTCCAATGCAACACATACTGGGTCTTAACATCCAACGTCTGAATCTTCTGTTGCCCATTTGATGCTCAAGGTAGATTACAGAGGTCCTACATGGCACTTGTTGATTTACTGGCAGGATTCACTGTCTGTATCCTGACCACTGTTTAAGTGCTTCAGGTGGTCCTCAATTGAAATGCTAATGCAGCAATGTTAGTCGAGGCCTCACAGAATCTCTTCAGCCCTGAGAGCATAGTTTAGTAGGCACTGAAAAGTGGCAGGAGCGTTCTTGACACTAAAAGCCAGGACCAGAAACTGCTACAAACCCTCAGCCTAGTCTTCTTGGCACTACATGCCAATACGATTTGCAAATAACTAGTTAATCAAGTACTCCAGAAACATGCATCCAGCAGATTGGCCAGTTCAATATTGTGGGACCAATATTCCACACAAGCCAAAGTCTGCAGTTGCTTGCTTGGGCACCAATGCTACTGGAATGACTAATAGCCCTCAAGTCCAGTCTTAGCAACCTCTGCTTTGGTGTATTTTTGGATTCAGTCTGACCAGTGGTAGCTGGTGGAATTTTAAATGTGGTGAGCCTTAAGAGCAATAAATTAAAGTGTTAGCAAAGCCAATGCTTCTGAAGGGGGCTCAAAGGGGTGTTTTCTCACCCCCCTCCCACCAACACACTCCCAAGGAGAGATATATATATATATATATATATATATATATATATATATATATTATATTATATTTTATTACAATTTTGGCACTAATTGACCAAAAATAGTTATTATTCTGGCTGCAGAGCTGCTGACTTTTGAACTGGGGAACCATTTTCAATTCTCATCATTGGCTGTACATCCTGTAATTGTTGGCAAATCATGTAAGGCCATATTCACAATTTTTTCGTGCAACTCACCAAGAAGACAGCTTACTGTGCTGCGTGAAAGGGAGAGCGCAGTAAAGTGCCATATCTATATGGTGTATTCATTTTTTATTGTGCTGGCACACTTGGCTGCCAGCGCCACCAGGGGCATTATGGTACAAGGGTACCTATGCTGGTGGCAGGTATGTTTATGTGCATTAAGGGAAACCTTCCTGCACAAAAATAATCCTTTGAGGCTGTTTACTCTTTGTGTGCTGCAAAATGCAGCACATTGAAAGAGGAGAAATAGATCTTTCTCCTTGTTGCAATTTCCTGGGATTCCTTATATTCGGGTCTAGCTTATGCTATATAAACTCCACAAAGCGGTTTAAAACAAATATAGATACCAATTTAGTGGCTGATTTGTACAAAATGCAACCAGAAAATGTGGATAAATCTGCTTTAAGTGTGTGATCTTAAACACCTCTTTTATTTCACCAAAACAATTTTCTTCATCACTTATGAAAGCACTTTCAAATATCAGAGTACCAGTTTTGCAAAAACCTATCGTGTTTGATTTGTTAGGCTATTATGTTCTTTAATCTGGGTCACATTCAAGGGTTGTATGTTTGTCTTGCCCCTTAGTTCATTAATGGTTCATGTAAAAAAAAATTAAATCACAAACTATTTCTCAGTGCAATAGTGACGTATTAGTGTAAAAGCTCCATTTAGATTAATTATTTTAGAGTTCGAAGAGATATGTTAAGTGTTTGTATGCGCTGCTGCTACTGGTGAAAAGGGTAAAACAAATATTGGGAAAAGAAAGCGATTGGATAAAGACAGTCGGTGAAAGGAAGGAGAAGGGGGAAAGGGAGGGGGAAGTGAACCAGACCGTGAAGAGGAGACCGGTTAAGACCTCCTACCCCAATTGTCTTACTGTCCGGATGGTGTCGCAGACAGAGGCACGGCGCACCAACCAGCTGCACTGCTTTCTTTCCACAAGGCCAAGCTTTCAGAACCTAAACTCCTCTCTGGCAGGAAAGCTATAAACAGATACACGAGGCGCCGAAGTATACACTGTATCTGTTTAGAGCATGCAGCACAGAGCCATGAGTTTAGTTTCATGGCCCTCTTGTAAAGGCTGCAACCCCTCCCTGCCTTAACTCGTCACCCTGTGACGACTGGGAAAGGGAGTGGCAGTGACAGGCGGCTCTAACTGGCAAGCAGCCCCAGGAGTAAAGGATTAAAACTGTACATGCCCGAGGCTACTTCAGAATGCGATGCAACATTACGTCATTTATGGGCAGTCCCTTGGGACCCCCAAGTATTGCAGAACTGGGCTGACAGCATGTCAGCCTGTAGTCTCTCCGGAGGAATGACTGCAGTTGGTTCACATGGAACACCCTGTTCGGGTCCTGAGTGGCAAGTGTGTCCAGCACTTGATGCCCCTGAGTTTTTTTGGACAACCTGTATGAAGGTTTAAATCTATATGCCCACTCACTATTGTGAGTTGTATTTTTTCAGGGCGGGCCATTTTTAGGGCCTTTTGTTGCTTTCTGGTGAGAGCTAGAAAAGAACAGATGTTTTGCTCATTCTTAAAGTGAATGATCACTAAAAATGCCTTTAAATCTTTTTATCTTGTCACATTTTTTGTGTTCTGATGTCAAAGACAGACGTCAAATGTCAGTTTAAGCTTCAGGATAAAATGAGCAGCAATTGTTAGGCATAGTGTTCACTTTCTTCCTCTGCCTGCGGAGTTAGAGGATTTTATAAAGTGAACTGTGTGAGAAGGGGAATAAGAAATGAGGCTACAGAAAGTCAGTTTCTTATACGTTTAAATAGCTTGTAAATGAACTGTACACACAGAGTAATTCTGTAGTGTGACAAACTAAGATTTTAATAGGATCAAAACCAATCCGAACACTTAAGGATGTGCAAATGATTTATCGGGCTTCTACAACGAGTAGCTCATGAGCTACTAGGAGCTCTCCTGCTACCTCAAAGTAGCTCTCCAGTATGCATCCCTGCTTATTAAATCAGGTTTTGCCTGGTTTAATGCCTCATTCCACATTGACAAAACCCATTTTACATTGCTGATGACTAACATGCCTAATGCACTGAGGTGAATACTGCAGGTAATCATGCATATGTTGGCCACTAATTCAATCTTGTGTGAAGTGGTCTCTAATAAAGCACTAGTGATATTAGTAGCTCGGGTTGCTTTTCATTGAACAGAAGTAGCTCTTATTACCCCCTGTGATTTGCTGAACCCTGATTTTTCACTCATTACGGTTTGTACACTATAGTTTTAAAAAACTTTATCAGTAGTAAAGTTAATGGCCATTTAAATAGAAAATGTACTGTATGTAAATGATGGGGCACCACCAAATCATGCTTTAGCCAAATTTATAAAAAAGTGAGTTTTTAAACGTTTCATACAAAACATTCATGGCCCTGCCCTGATGACTGTGCGATTAGTGAATTAAGAGGCAAGTCCAGGGTCATGTGTACTGCATATGTAGGATAGATTCTTATTATACATGGAGCAAAATGTAAGTATATTAAATCCAACAGTTTTTGTACTGCAGACCTGCTGAACTTGCAATTTTTTATGAACTTGTCTTTATTACCATTTTTCCACACTCGACATAAAATACCAATAGAGTGTAACATTGCCACAATGATTAACATAGAGCGATTCAGAATCACAGTGCACATGATCTGTCTTGCAGAGCCCCGACCAGGGGTAGGGTACATCACCACATATCGACAATATTCAGTGCATTAGGAAAAATCGGAGGGTCCAGCACGAACCCCCTATTTGAAGGTGCTCTTATATGTGATAATAAAGAAAGTTGAATGGAAAAAATGTGCACCTAGGATCACACAATTTGAGACCAGATTATGGGTCAATCATGTCAGTTAGGTCGAGTAGATTATTCAGGTCACTAGACAGGCAGGTCTGGTAACATTGGGGTTTGAGGCCTGTGGACTGCACCCCTTATCTTCAAAGCTGTAGTACAAATGAACCCTCATACAGCAATTCCTGACTTCTCGTACCCAATCCACATTGCTTTCTAGTCGCAACATTCCTTCGTCTCTTGGTGTGCCTGAGGGTTGCTTTTCATCTGCTTCCTGAAGCCAAACACATAGACCCACGTTCTTGTGGAGCAACTTGGAAGTTCCTGACCTTCTCAAAGGGGCTGAGCCTTACTCATTTCTGTGAATTTTCTGAGCGAATAAGGGGCCTTGGCAAGATCCCTAGGAGTGCCCTGACTACTATCCTAAAGTTTAAACAGGGTTTGATTCAATTGACTAGGGGGCAGGATCATATAAAGAGTTGGACAAAGATACCCCTATCAGCCATGAATTTAAATTGATCCTTCAATATACCTCAAACTTATTCCAGATATATGACCAATTACCCAGCAACACACATTACATATTCTCCTCTAGCTATCGGAGAGGAGTTCTCAAGTTTGATTCCAAGACTGCTATTAAATCTAGGAAAGTTGAACGTGTGGATTATATATAGGCTTATTCAGTACTCTTTATATGCCGCCTTTTTCCTTACATAATTTGTTGAAATTTTTCACAGTATCCAAGTCATTATGACTTCAATCCAACAAACCAAAGGTGCCACTATAAACATACAAATACACGTAAAAGTGTCCTTTGTTTACAATTTTTGTACACAGAACATTAAATGTTCAACATGTATCAACTTGTATTTTTAAACCACATAGTCCATAAGGCGCTTGGGAGTCTGGGGCAAAAACTTCATATCCCTTTGGGATATTTTGTAGTTGTCTTGTCTAGGTTTGTGGCTCCCCCCCCCCCCCCTCCCCCCCACCTGTGTAGGACTAATAGCGCTCAACCCACTTCTATACACCGACTCGTTTCGACCTTCCCAATGGGGTCTTTTATGAAGATCTTCCTCAGGGCAAGCGATTTAATTTTGTGACCATTATATTCTCTTGATCCCAGTAAAATAGCTCATTTGCTTGATGCTGAAGGGGTGGGGTGAAATAGGCCAGTTGTCATTGGCTCTGTATCCTTGTCAAAAACCTGTTACTGCCACTGACTGCCTTGTTCTTACCACCTGAATTCCTGCTCAATTGGGAATTAAGACCGGTTCTACATAACTTCTCTCTACACATTACTAGTGAGTCCAAAGTAACTGATCTTTTTAATTCACAATTGACCTATTAAAGGCAGGTTGTGGGCAGGTGTTGCAGGATGCCCCTGTGCATGAGGGAATCATTAGCCTGTTTGGTTCAGCGTTTACTGGCTCACTTTACAGCAGTCAATTCTCCCAGCCAACATACCTTCCGATCTGTTCTTGGCTTCCTTTTGAAGTTCCATGACTGTAGGGCGCTCAATTTGCACCTGGCAGAATTTATTTCCCAAAGTTGGACCTCCTGGAGCTAATTCTGGGTCTTTGGCAGTGACCCAGACTAACACCTGGTAAGCTTTCAGCACCACAGACCCTCTCCCTCTGGAGCAGGGGCAATGTGTGCCACGGCTAGTGCTGCTGTGTAAACCACAAAGGTTCAACAAGAAGAAAACGTACAACCGAGCCTTTTTGGGGTTGGTGCGCAGGATTTGGAATGCACTGCCACCAGAAACTAGACTGAATCCCTCTACTGCATCTTTCAAAAAATAAGTGAAATCTCTCCTCATGACTAAATTCACTTGAACAATGTTTATAAGTGGTGATACAACTCTTGATTGTACAGTATCTTGTTATTTAACATCTGTTTGTTTCCTATATTCACCTTGTAAAGCGCTCTTGATACCCGCAAGGGTCTTGTTCGCGCTATATAAAACCTTAAAAATAAAATAAATCAATCCCTGCTTCCTATCCTGGTACCCTTTCTAGCGTCCATCAGTTTGTTCACTACTGCCCAGTTCTGACTGATCCTTTACAAAACTAACAGTTATCCTAGCTACTTGGAGCCCTTCATCCTGATTGACCATGTTTGTCTACATCCCACGAACCTTGTCTGCCATCATAGTATGCAGGTCATGCTGTGTTTAAGGTGAATGTAATCTTCTGTTTACGACAGTTGGAACACAGACTTGCAGATCCCACTGCTGCCACCATATGTCAGAGTACAGTGAGGAGGAAAGTGTGGTGTGGAGAGCCAGTCTCTGCCTCTCCATCCTCAGGAACATAGTAGATACACTATCTTGGGAAGCTATTTGCACCCTTTTTGCATCATAGGATCTTCATTGATAATGAAATTCTTGAATAATTCCCTGTTGTCTACAGGACAGCATAACGTCTTTTTTGCATATTTGTTCTTCCATGGAAATTCCATTGTAATATGTCCTTATCGAGGAGTTTATAAACTATCATAGACAGTGGAAGTCTATCTGTTGCAATTTGGCTCCTGAACGTCAATGTTTCCATGGATTTTCTAAAATAAATGCATTCAAGCATCTGACATTCAAAGTTTTTTTTTTTTTTTTTTAAGCCTTGTGTATATGAAGGTAGGAAATGCAGTCTAATAGGCTTACATTTAGAACAAAGAAAAACGCCTGCCCCTTTAAGAACCTAGGAGGCTTCTCTTTCCATAATGCATTGTTCTGGTAGTTTCCTCAGAGCCAGTTCCTTTTTCCAGCTTGCTAGAGCAGTATCTCTGAACAGCTTTGAAGTTTAATATTTTCCATCGAATTTAATTCTCCTTTAACATCTGAGTGTACAGAATGCCATCCTTTTTCCTAAGCATTATAGATGGCCACATGCTCTGGTCTACTTCACTGCAAGTTACTCTAAAAGAGTGCGACATTTAACTCTTAAATACTTAGATGGGGAAAGCATCAGACTTGGGCAGCATGATGCAGGACATGAGGGCTTAAGAAAAGAGGAGGGTTTAAATGGCAGTCTCTCACAACCCTCTAAGCATACCACTATCTGACTCTGAGAAAGAGAACCTGTCTCTTTTGAGAAAGTGGAAGCTCCTTTCTCTACTGCAGCTTGAGCACTTAGTATGCCAATCAGAAGACAACGGAGATCTCTCCGAATTTGGACTCCTCATTCTCTTACTCAGACTTGATGTGCTCATTCACCATCCAGTCTGTGTAGTAGACTGTATTCTGACTTTGCATGTTCTCCAGAAAAGACTTGATAATCCTTTGGAGGCACCTTAGCCAGTGGTGGCGATCATACTGGAGACTCTCCGGCTAAGGGCTGTGCCTAAGCCTCTTTTACCTCTTGTCCAGGTCTGCTGGACATTGCAGAGAAGAAAGATAGGTGTAGCCGCTTTGATAGTTGCTGAGACAGTCTCTGAAAGAAATGACCATCCTCAGCAAGACCCAGAATACCTAAACTGAGCCTAAGCTGGATTTATTAAGTCATGGGAGTCTGGTTTAAGCACTCTTCACACCAGAATAAACTGCTTCTCCAGAAACCGCTAGAGGTTGGATGTAACAGGATGTTGGATGCATGGTATGGCCATCACATTTGAAAAATGCCAGTGTGACAGCCCTCCTATGCAAATACCATGGGGCATAACTTGGACTTGATGAAACCCCACAACAGGGCTTTAATATTAAAACTAAAGGAGATATCCCTGTTTTCCAACCAGGTCCTTGGCCCCGCTTTAGACCGTGCTGAGCTTAGTGCAACTAGTTATTGCCACAGTATTTCCCATGGAAGGTCTTCATGGCTACCCCTGTCATTCTTAAAACCTGAGGTGCAATGAAAGATTGCAGACTTGCCTTTTTTGAGATCGCCACAATTTGGACAAAGCCCTGAAGAGCTGCTTAGAATGCAGAGCCATTGAAGAGCAGACAAAAATTCTTAAAACAGAACAGACTCAATTAGAGGCGGTACTTCAGAAGGTTGGTTCAGTCCCAGAGATGGTGCGATCAACCAACAGCAGAAGCACCTGCAAAGTTAACCATATTGTAAGTGGTACCAAAAATAAGACCACTCCCTCTAAAACATCTCCTTCAAAAGGGAGTCCTCTGCTAACAATGATGGCCCCCATTCACCACAGTCACAGGAGTGGTTACATTCCACTTGGAAGAGTGGAAATTAATAACCATGGCCAGATGAATGCAAAACCTCATTCAAAGACTGCTCCTCTTCAGGGCCATTCCACCGCCCTTTCCACCCAGCATCTTTCCTTACAAGACCACTTTTACTGCAAAAGCGGGTGATGGATAAAGTAATTTTTTTCCAGGTATTTCCTGATCCCAAAGAATACCATTGTTTTGGATTGTCTTGTTTTTTGTAATCTACATTTTGTCAACACGTTATCACCTATGGCCATCCATCAACCTATCTACGCAAAGACTGGTATCATAGATCTTTATGCCACTTATTTTTTAGATTCTTGTAGCACAAAGTCTGAGATTCCTAGGAGACAATCGTACGTTTACTGTACCGCCATTTGACCTGAGATCTGCCCCACAAATCTTTTCAAATTGTATGCAGTAGTAGCTTTTCAAAAGCAGATATTTGTTTATACCTCGACTGGCTAATCAAAGCAGATTCTCAGTCAAAAGCCATGCAGAATTTCAGAACCACAACAAGGTTTTTATCCAAGCTGGGTCTCCAAATCAAAGTCTAGACTATTGCCAGTTCAATTCCTAATGTTTCTTGGAGCAAAGACGCTAAACAAAAATGTGCGTCTTTTGAAGGAGAGTATTGTCCAGTCAGAAGAAATGTGTGGAGCTGAGACCAACAATCCTACAGCAATCTACAGAAATCGAAGACCAAGTGTTCCAACAGCACCAGATCGACAGACCATGCTGGTACCCCTAACTTTAACTAAATCAACTTGCACTACAAATGATTGCTGTGCAGACCAGATTGTTTTGACCAAACTTTGGGGCAGAACGAACGCCTGAGCCTTCAGTCACTGATTTTAGGATGCATGGCTCCTGAGATCAGGTAATACAGCCATTGAAAATCTACCATCTTACTGTATGGATCTAATAAAAAATCAAAATGTCTATCCTTAAGCTGTTTTTTTTTCCAATGGAAAGGGTCTTGCATTTGGTCAAAACAAGGGTCCCGATCCTATTTTATGTCAAGAAGATGTAATACTCCCAAATTTGTTACATCTAGCCAAATCTGTGTTGTAATACTCCCAAACTTGTTACATCTAGCCAAATCTGTGTTGTACACTTTATCTATTACAGTACATTAGTAGCAATAACTGACAGAAAATCTCTGCAGTAGTTGTCCTTCACAAAAGTCTATCTACAGGTTTTGTAGTCTTATTTCCACTGGCTAAATTCAGTCTCCTCCATGGCAACACAACTCGGTACTTTCAAAACTGAGACCGCCCTTTGAGCCTATACACAGATACCTTCTAGCATCTGTCAAGGAAAATAGCCTTTTTAATTGTTATCAGTGAGAAGAGTTGGTGAATTGCAAGCTCTTCAAGCAGTAGAATGTTTCTCTTTCTCACCAGCAGAGGGGATGCTTCATTTGTTAGGAGGGTTTTGCGTTTTATCCTGGATAAGATGAAGGATTTGTAACTCGACTTCATTGTTTGTGAATTATGGTCACATTAGACATACTTTCTAACAATCCATTGCCTTGTGGATAGCTCCACGTGTTCATTAGCTGTCTAATAGACCGCTCTAGTAAGCCCCAGGCCCATTCTACTAGGGGGAAAGCAGTTAACACACCCTGGGTTAGCAACGTACCAATCGAAGATATGCGAGGCTGTAGCATTGAAATCAGTGCACACATTCAATAGGTATTGTATAGAGTCCTACTAGAGTAGAACATAAAATGTCGGAGATTCCTAGTAGGAGACTATCACTTTACAGTAGTGCCATTTGGCCCAAAACCAGCCCCACATCTTTTAAAAGTGTATGGCAGTCACAATTTACCGAAGAGATTTGTTAATACCTCTGGCTGAATCTGCTTTAATTAGCCAGTCAAAGCCATGCAGGATTTCAGAACCACAGCAGGGTTATTATCCAAGCTGGGTCTCCAAATCAAAGTCTAGATTATCATCGGTACAGTGAGCAAGAAACACTTGGATAACGTTCTAAAACAAAGTCCCTGCCTCAGATCTCGAAAGCACTTTTTCCCCCTTGCTGCACAGCAGCTGCTCTTTATACGGTTTGCTACTCTAGTCAAAAGTTTGAATATTAGTGAAGATCCAGTGATGAAGGTTGTGTACCTGTAGTCCTGGTTCTGTATCTTAGGAATTTTTATTGGAGTCCTAAATGACTCTCGCCTCCTCAGCTGATTAGTTGGGCACTAGTTTTTAATCTATATGCTCTTTGGTGTTCAAGCGTCTTATGGTTACAGATTTCTTTTTTCTTTACTCAATGTAAGCCGATCAAGCTGTATTTTCAACCTTCATGTACACCATGCTTAAAGGGAACTTTGCAGGATAGATGCTACAGGTGCACTTTATTTTGGACCTTCTATGGCAACATTATGGGGATTCACGGAGCAAAATTACATCTTTTATAGACTTGTCTGTGATTTACATGAACTAGGAATAAGGGTGTTTTTACAATGTAGTCTCCAAGTCTTCTTGGGCTTACACCGGGAGCGGGTATTCATGCCTTTGACTGTTCAAGATTCATAGAATGCTGAACCAGGAATTCAGGAAAATATTTTTCTCCAGTATTAGGGTGTCTTTCATAGATTCACATGCTTGAATATTCCCCGTCGTCGGAGTGGGAGTCCCACGGTAAATAATATAGCAATATATACAGTCATAATAAATATATATATATATATTCAAAATAGAATTTTGAGATTTCCTATGGAAACTCAGTCCTAACTATCTACTGGCGACCGCCAGTAGATAAAAAAAAAAATATATATATATATATATATATATATATATATTGTACGTAATCCTATAAAAACAGAGATATAAGTAAGTGATAAACATCAAGAATGCCCCTATATGAAATCTCCATAGAGATGCATGGAAAGAGGAAAAAAGACATTCGCAGTCTATCTCTGTCATTATGTTAGTCCAAACTACGGCTAATCAGGCACCAGCTCCTCTCTAGAACCTTCTCCTCAGAGCTCCTCACCTCAGATTTTCTACCGCACGTCGTGTGACAGGGAGTCTCCCTGAGCTCTGCTCAGTTTTTTCTCTTCAACATGTCTTCAAGTAAGAAGTCTTTGTTTAGACCTTGTTCCTCTTGTGGAAAGCTACGTTTGTTCTCAGAAGAGCCACACAGTAAGTGTATTGACTGTCTTTACCCTGACCATGAAGTGGGTAAATGTAAATTCTGTAGAACTTTTTCTACAAAAACTCTGAAAGACAGGGAAGACCGTCTCTTGTTGTGGCTCCAGAGACTTAAGGATAAGGATGAAGTAGTTTCTGAGGTAGAAAGCTTTACTTCTGGCCGTTCCCACACAGCCTCTAAACGCAGTAGTGTACAAGACCTACCTTCGCCTTTTCTTAAAAAGAAGAAAATGTCTGTCTATGACATCTGCCACGTCTTCTTCCATGGCTACTGCGTTGTCGCCCACGAGACATAGTTCTCAGGCTGCTGAGGCTTCGACTTCCCAGTTTTCTGGCAAAAAACTGGCTTCTTCGTCAACGAGCCTTCCGACGAAATCCGCAGTTTCCTGCTCGTCGACGGTGACTGACTACGACGTCAGCATCAAGATCGTCGACGGCGGCCCCGTCGACCGTTATCGTCGACGATGATCATCAGTACTATAAAGACTGTCATCTGTATTGCCTATTGCGGCGTCGACGAAGAAGGAAAAGACCTCGTCGACGTTACCATCGTCGTCGTCTAAGATTGCAAAATCTGCCTCGTCTATGTCGTCGATTGCTTCGAGTGCTCCGTCGATGAAGAAAGAACTCGTCGACGGTGGTTCCGTCGCTGTTGGTTCCGTCTACGAAGATGTCGTCCGTGGCCTCTACCTCAAATCCCGTCTACGGCAGTCTCATCGGTGAAAATCAAGATTAAAAGAACGCAGAGGTCATTAAATGCACAAGTTTCTTCCGCGTCTTCAGCGACTACTTCGTCTTTTGCTGCTGCTCCCTTGTTGCCATTGCCACCAAGTAGTTGACATGAGGTCATACCTTTGGATGATTCCCACCTTCCTTCACCTTTGTTTGCTACTGATTCGGATCAAGATTCAGAAGGTTTACCTGAATCGTTTGGAACGGCACACAGTCCGTCGGATTTAATAATAAAATGCCAGGATGAAACTAGTGAGGACGAGGAAAGGTTTTACCAGGAGGAAATTCCTACGGAAAGACAAACTGCGACGTTACCACTGTCGCTTATTACAAATCTTCAACTCATGTTGGACGATTATAATCGGCGTTTTCCTCTAACACCACAAGAGTCTGTAGTTCCGGCTACTCCAGTGGTACCAACATCTATATCGAAACCAATGCCAGTTGTAATACCTTCAGTACCGCTCAGACAATCATCAACTCTGACGTTACCTTCTCAAGAAACTGAAGAGGAAGTTCCTCAGGACAGGGAAGATGGTGAGATCCTGGATGATGGGGGCAATGGTGATGAGGATGATGACGATATGGCGGAGTGGGATGACTACCATGTCCAGACACCATCTCCCTCTCCGGTGGTACCTGGTGACTCACCACCTGTTGACATTGCAAGTTTTCACCAGTTGATTGGATAGGGCAGCCCAACGGTTCAAATTAACAAAGGAACATAAAGAGGAGGATTGTTTCCTGTACGATTTTAAAAATCAGCCTTTCAAGCAGACCCATACAATCCCTATTATCGAATTCATTTGGGAGGAAGGCAAAAAGATAATGAAGACACCAAATAGCCTTCCGGCACAAGTGCCTAGACTGGAGAAAAAGTATTGGTCACCTTTAGGAGCTCCAGCGTGCCTCACTGGTCAAAACCAGATTCTGTAATCACACAGGCAGCGCAACGTCGGGCTAGAAACCCTGCGTCTACGATCACTGCACCACCTGATCGTGAGGGACGTCGATTGGATGCCATAGGGCGAAAATTTTCATCGATGGCTTCCACCATTGTAAGAGCTGCTAATGCCTTAGCCATCCTAGGTCGTTACGACCAAGTATGGGCGGATATATCCGCTCTAGTTGAAAAATTGCCTGGGACTTCTAGGAGTGAAGCTACTCCAAGAGGGAGAGAGTACTTATGCAGAGATAATGACTGTGCAGTGGATATCGCATGTACGGGTTTCCGTCAGCTTGCTGGAGCGGCGGTATTGCGCAGACAAGGTTGGTTGCGCTCAACATCCTTTCGCCAGGAGGTGCAGGCAATATTAGATATGGCATATGACGGAGAAGCTTTATTTGGAGATCATGTCGAAGCTCTCCAATCGATAAAGGATACGGAGACTGCTCGATCTCTGGGTACATTACAATTTTAAAAACAGCCCTTTCGGGGTGGACACGGTACCTCTAATTTTCGGAAAGGAAGCAATCCGTATCGACCATACAACCAGGGTTCCAACCGTTATTCCTATAGTCAACAACAATCCTCTCGACAGCAGTCTTCCAAGACTTACAGAGGTAAATCCTCGTACAGAGGTTCCACTTCTAAAAGACAATGACTTGTGTCAGTCCCAGACAATTGGAGGTCGAATCTCACTGTACTGTTCTCAATGGTCCTCCATAACAAAGGACCGTTGGGTTCTGGACATTGTAGAAAGAGGTCACACCTTGGGAGTTCATCGAATTCCCTCCACCTACGCCACCTACCGGACCACCACCGGCTCATATCAAGGAACTTTTTAATCAAGTTCTACTTCTACTGTGCAAGGGAGCCATAGAGGTAGTACCAACATCTCAAAGGGGAAAAGGATTTTATTCCCGATTCTTCCTTATCGCGAAAATGAACGGGGAATGGAGGCCCATACTAGATCTGAGGGCTCTCAAGTATCTAAAGAAACAATCCTTTCGTATTTTAACGCTTGTCGATCTTGCGATTACTCTCACAGGGAGATTTCATGGCAACAATCGATCTCCAAGATGCATATTTTCAGATCCCCATACTACACTGGCATCGGAAATTTCTACGCTTTCGAGTGGGTCGAAAGGATTTCCAGTTCAAGGTATTACCATTCGGTCTACGTTCAGCCCCTTGAGTGTTTACAAAGGTGCTCGCTCCTGTGGTAGCGTTCCTACGTCTCCAGGTTGTTCAGATCTTCCCATATCTGGACGACTGTCTCCTAAAATCAGTCGCAGATCAACTTCTACAGGACACACGTCTTTGCCAAGAGGTGTTTCGCTCCTTAGGGCTTTCTATAAACTCCTCAAAGTCCCATCAGCAACCTTCTCCTCGCAAGGATTTTCTGGGAGCAACATTGGATACAGTGTCAGCAAGAGCATTTCGCTCCCAAGACCGTCTACAAAGGATTCTTCGACTGGTAACCCTTATCAGATCAAAAAGATCCGTTTCTGTAAGACTATTGAAGTCATTTCTGGGGATGGCGTCATCGTGCATTGCCTTGATCCCTCATTGCAGATTAAGGACACGCCCCATCCAAGAAGAACTAGACGTTCAATGGCGTCAGATTACGGGTTCATTCAACGACGTTATAAACGTCGCAGATCGGATGAAGTCGGCACATGAACTAGGAATAAGGGTGTTTTTACAATGTAGTCTCCAAGTCTTCTTGGGCTTACACCGGGAGTGGGTAATTATTCATGCCTTTGACTGATCAAGATTCATAGAATGCTGAACCAGGAATTCAGGAAAATATTTTTCTTTTTGTGCTGTGCTAAATCCATGACCGTTCAAAGTAAATCTCACTGGTCCCAGCACTCTCATAGGCCCAGAATCTGTATGCCAAGTGTGGTACACTTTCAACCTACATACAAGTACAGGGAATTTCAGCACAAAGGGTGGCTCGCAGCAAAGCAGACACGTGGGGTCAGTACAATGCATTCCTATTTCACAGGAGAAAGGCCTGGTCAGGACTAGTAATTCACACAATTGTACGCTGCCACTACCTTTTATGTGACAAGAACAGTAGTCCCATGTGTATTATGAAAGCTTGCTTGGTTTCCCGCCAGGTCACATAACGTTTTGGACACTGGCATTGTCCACAACAGGCCTAGGCTACAGGATACTCACTAGATTAGCGTGTTTGAAGGGTCAACAGAAAGGGGTACCAGTTTTACATGCAGTTTGGTCAATAGGATGCATACACCATTGCAGTGACTTGTACAAGTTGGTTTAGCAGTGGTAATGAGCTTGTAGGTGCGGTGTTGCTCTCCTCCATTGTGTGTGAAGTAAAGCTGAAACTGCTGGTAGAAGTTACTGTAATGGTATGCAGGGACATTCCATAAGGAAATTTTAGGCTTCTAAATGGGTACTACAGAAGTGTACCTGTCAAACCTGCTACTTAGCCGTAATTGTATAGTATGTTGCAATTTGGATGTGACCTAACCATTTGTAGGTCTTGTGAGAAGTTGGCCTGATGTATGATGTCACTAGTTCTAGTGTACACCTTATATCAGTCCAAACAACCCTTATGGTGATTGGTTGTAAAGTCAACCTTATAGACCAGCTATCCTAGTGGTAGCATGGACAAGAGCAGTCTTAGGCTAAACTCTGAATGGCATGTGAAGCCAGCTGTTATACCATATGTAACCCTTTAAATACCAAATGAAAGGACACCACAACAGATATATATATATATATATATATCTTTATTCTAGTCAAACCCTCAGCACTCTTTATGAGATTAGAGGTAAGTACAACAGTCTTATTTAAGCATACATTAAGTCACACAGGTAAGTAATACAGTTAGGCCCTAGGGGCCACGCAACCCATATACTAAAGAAGTGGTATAAGGACCACTGTCATGGAAATAGGATAGGCCTAGGCCTAGGGAATCACTGGGGCTACACTAAACTAGCAACAGTTAGGAAGTGGGAGGCCCCCACGGGATTCAGGTGCAGAGTGGAAACACTCACGCGTAATGCGTAAAAGTCGATGGAATTACTAGCAGTTAAAAATTAACAGTTTAAGGACACTTCTGAAGCAGCTAGAGAGTCGAGACTCGGAAACTAGACCCTAGGATAGTCACTACCCTTGTGAGCACCGAAGTACCCAAGTTACCTAGCCCACGGGCTGCGGGTGCATAGGTGGGAACTTGCGTCGGGTTTCGTCGTGGACTTCTATGGATGCCTGAAGGAAAGTTGCTGACAGGCAGTCAGTGAAGAGTTTCCGGTGGATCCCAAGGCTGGGATCAAGAAGAGAGGATACCAGCAAGCAGAAGGGACAGAGTCCAGGTCACTAGCCAGTGACCACGTGGAACCAGGAAGGAACCAGGCGATGTCGTGAAGATTGCAGGTGAAGGGTGAAGCTTGTTGCTGCAGCCACGGGTACCAGGAGACGTCGGACGACCAGGAGGCGAGCTGTCCCACAAAGGCTCTTGCTGTCGGCGGCGTCTAAGTCGAACTAGGACTCACCAAGCCTTGGCAAGCGGAACCCACAAAGAACGGAGGACTTGCTTCTGGTGCAGACCAGGAAGGTCTGGGGTGCTTCTCTTTTGCAAAGAAGCGGGAGCCAGTCAGGAGGAGCCGAACCAGCAGTGAAGATTTCAAGGCGTGTCGTCACAAAGGCCGCTAGCCAACGGGCAAGCAACCGGACAGACGCGGCAAGCAGGAAAATGCAGAAGGGCCCCACGCAGGACTCGTGGAGTGTGGGGGGCTGATCTTCGGTGCAGATGGTGCTTGGGGTTGGGGCTTCTCAATCCCCGGTGCACAACTTCGAGGGTGCCTCAGAAGCTGCGCTGGAAGATACTCGCCACTTTTCCCAGGTAGCCGGTCCCACGTCTCTCGTCTCCTCCACGGATCTCAGCTCGGCTGTGGATGTGGATCAGGGTCGGAGAAGTCTGGAAGTCAAGTCTCTGGTCGGGCTCTGCAGTCGGTCCCTCGTAGAACTTCAGCAAAGGGTAGTCACTTGATGGTACCTGTTTGCACAGGGTAGCTACTCCTTGGCCACAAGGGAGATTCTTCAGTCTTCTTCTTTCGTCGAATGTCCAGAGTTTCTGTTCAAGTTGCAGGTTCAGGATAATCTAATCTCCTGGGGCCCAGCTACCACTCTTATACTAATCTGGGGGCTGGGTTACCTGCTAGGTCACGCCTTATGGGTGGGACCTGGGAGGGGGTGGTTACACCCCCTTCCCTTTGTCCAGTTTCGCGCCAGGACTGGGGCTGGAGTGCCCCAGCACCGGTTTGAACTGGACTATGCATGGGACACCTTGTGTTCCCCAGGCATGTCTCATTCCTTTCAGCCCTCCCTGCCCCAATACACTAAAGTCTGTCTGGGTAGGTGCTAGCACCTCCCCAAGCAGGAAACCTATTGTCCAAGCCTCCCTTGCTGGGATCACTCCCAGCAGCAGGAGGTCAGGCTTGTGTCTGTGGCAGCAGCATCCATTTTGTGATGCTGAGGCTTTGGTTAGAGTTAAACAGCAAAGTAGGATTTTAACATGTCTCTCCCTCTAGAAGGGAGGAATAATATCCTCATCACCAGAAATGGTATGGGGGTATTATTCCAAAGTGTTAGACACCTTACACGACATGTTTTGATAAAGCCAAACCATAGTTACCATAACCGTTTAAGATTATAAGGCACTTTAAGAGTATATGGTAGGCTATATCATAGAACAGCTATAAGGACATGGTTCCGAAAGCTGCAGACAGGCTCAGCTCATGCTAGAGCACCATCTCACATGTTACCAAGCACTCTGCCTCCAGGATTGTTAAGGCCTGCCATAGGAGTGACTGATAGGTACACATGTGTCTATATTATAAGGGTAGATGTAGGCATACTATATCTAAGCAAGGGGTGATTACACAACCTTGCCCCAGCTGAGTGATCAGCCAGTTGTGTCTGATTGGAAGGCCAGACCAGGGGTGGCATAATACATGCTGCAGCCCCTGGGAGGCCTAGGGTACACCTATGCCCTGGGTACCTAGGGTACACTGTACAGGGTCCAATAAGGTGATCCTTACCAATTGGTTATGTACCTAGGGTACATGGAGTCCATTTTAAAGAGAGCAGACAGCCTGAGACCCTGGATGGCCGGATCTCAGGCCAACTAAGTCGAAAAACCAGCTAGACACTAGGCAAAGTTTGGGGTAACCATAGTCAGATATCCACCTTCCTTCAGGTCTCGCCTGACCCAGCGCATGCGCTGGTCTGGCGAGACTTTTTGTGAGGGCTCAAAGTGCTACCACTGTAGCCTAGAGCTACAGCGCGGGTGCGCGCACCTCACTTTCACTGCCGCTTTGTTTGATCGCAATCAATTTCACGCCGCTTTGATGTTCTCCATGAGCCAGACCCTGCGCTCATTGATTCATCAAACTGCACAGCCACACTCCAAACCGAATAATTCAGACGTCATTTAGAAAGCACTTTGACTAATAGCATGTGAAGCCGATACGTTTTGCCAATGCTTGTTTGAATTTGTGTTGTCTATAAAGCATGCTATAGCTAAAGTAGCGATCGTGCAAAAGACCACGTATTTTGCAAACTCACAGGATGAAATTCTGTCTTTAAAGAGAATTAATGAGCTGGGGCATGCACTGCAAACACCAAACTAGCCCACAGAACGCAACAAACAGCAATGACGGAACGACGCAACCTTGCACGTGGTGCTGCAGACAGAATAAAACAGGGCCTTGGCGTTCACCATCAATGTAGTCGGTCACTCCAAATACAGCAGTGAGTCAACACTCATTTCCAACAGTCTTCGACTTATCCTCACAACAGACGGAAACACAACAAAAAAAACAAGCAACCCCTCTGATTCCTGTAAACAACTGCCTCAGAACTCTAACCTTGACGTTCTGAAAGCGCTACATGACAGTACACACCGTAGTAAGCACTATACAAATGCACACAACGTCTTCAGAAAGAGCCACCTGACTGATCTGCTCCTGTGGGCAGGAGGAGATGGAAGTTACAATCTCTGCTATTAAAGCCTTGCATCTTCCACGTGTGTGGTCATCAATGTGCGTGTTTTACGGAGCATGAAGAGGCTTGAACCTAAGGCAGCAGTGCACGCAGTATTTTTATTCAGTTTCAGTGAACTCTGGAAAACTCACTAAACGCTGAATGCACTCTCTTGAACTGACAAACATGCATATCTCAGCGTTGTGCGTGTTTTGTACTGCTAACGATTTGTCAATAAATGCACAAAAGTCACTCACGAATGCGAAGCGGGAAAATATGTATTTTACACTCGGATATCAGTAGGCACAGCAACGGAAAGCGCAAGGGGTAGCCTCTGGACCCCTTCAAATGCATGCGTCTCTTTTATCGCTTTTGTTGGCAAATAGGAAAACTTTTATCCGTCTGTGATCTGTTTATTGCACCGCTTACCAGTAATACTTCTGAGAAGATAGTGATGCACTGCTCGGGTGTGTGCACTGCTGTCTGTGGTAGAGAGCTGGCTGAAAACTGCCCTCCAGTGCATCAGTGTCTGCCCTCAAGTACTCGCCCAGGATCACATCGGCAGGGGGCCTCCTGCAGCTGCCACTGTGGTGCCCTACCCTCTCACCAGTAACACTTCTGAAGAGATTCAGTGATGCACTGCTCGGGGTGTGCACTGCTGTCTGTGTGTGGTAGAGAGATGGCTGAACACTGCCCTCCAGTGCATCAGTGTCTACCCTCGGGTACTCACCCAGGATTCCAGCGGTAGGGGGTCCGCCTGCAGCCGGTGCCCAGTCATGTCTGTTACTTGTGCGGCCTCAGGCTTTTTATTTCCTTTTCTCACCAGCAAGAGAACAGTATCCAGTGTGGTTACATGTTGTCTCCTTCACTGAGTAATAAACGTTTCCCTCATGTAATTGATAGATCTTTTCACTTTAGTAAAACCTTTCTTATGAGGTGTCAAACTCTTGTTAAGCCTTTATTTTTCCAAAATAGTGCTGCCACAATATTTAATAAAGGGCCAGTGACAGGACTACGTGATCTAATTACGACTGTTTACATTTCACAATTTCCATATATTACAAGTGCTTTTTTTACCAGGCTTGGGAACTTTTTTCCGGAGCCGAACAGATTTTGGGGCCTCCTGCTCCAGACAACTTTGAAACTATGATCCAATTTTAGCTTTTTCATGCCCTCCGAGGACAGGTCACTGACGCTGCTTAGGCAGAATGGTCCTAATTCTAAATGTTTTTTCCAACTTATATTCAGGGATAGCCAGGAGTGTTTTTAATATTATATTATAGCAGCAACTCACTAATATCATTGCAAAGAATCTCTGCAACCCACTGCCATTTCTCATGAAAGGAACTTTGTTTTACGGATATTGTATGCTGCTGAAAAACAAACACAATTTCTTTGCAACATGTCTGCAGTAGTGTCCCACAATTACCATACAAAATATTTTTTTATTCAAAACAATCTGTTTAAAAATCATTCAAGGCTCTCGGTGTGAAGATCAAAGCTGGATCTATCTAGGGCCCCCTGAGAGCCTTGGGCCCTGGGCCAGAGCCCACTGTGCCCATGCCTTAAAAAATCTCTGATCTTTGGTCACTGTTTTGGGCAGGGTGATTTGTCCCCACAATCCAGTTGTATTTTGCAAGGCTCCAACCCTGTTTTCCAGGAAAACCTCCAGTAAAGCCACCCTTGGAACAGAAGAAAGCTGTGTCTCTGTCCTCAATCTGGGGCCTGTGAATGTCTCTCTTGCCAGCTGCACTTCTCTCGTACGTCTTGCTTGATTGAGGGCAGTGAACATGCTCTATGTCCTTTTACAACCGGTCTTGGTGAGTTGAGCACATTAGCCCTAGAAAGTTCATCTTTAGTTCCTTTCATGCTGATATTCAAACACATATAGTTTGCTGGGCCCTGCATAATGACCTTGCATGATTCTGACACTCTCTGTTCAGAAGAACAATGTGTCATGGCCTGACAATAGAAACAAGCCTTGGCATAGCCAATAGGTCTCGCCTTTGGGACCTTATAAGTGTTTAGCCATGCAACAGTTGATGTTGTTGCAACAAGGGTATTGTGCTGGATTACTAAACACTTATAAGGTCCCAAAGGCGAGACCTATTGGCTATGCCAATGCTTGTTGAATGTATATATATGTCTAGTATACCAAAATGAGTATCAAACGGGGAGATCAACCTTTGTCTCCTTTGGTATTGGCTGGGGTGGATGAGAAGGTTTAATTGACTGTATAATATGTAATCTAGTAGAAGTCTTCCTGCATTCCTGGGAGCATGACTAGGACACCATAGCAGGCTGAAACAGAGGGTGAGCTCCCACCAATGACTATCTACATCCTCACGCATCCAGGTTACTCACAGGCTCTGAGCACAGCCAGGCGGTGGACTAGTCTGTCTGCCTGGGCCAGGAATCTGTGGGGAGGCCACATTAATGGTGTGAGGTTGGCCTGGTATATGATGTTCACTAGTTAAAGTGACCACCTTGTACCATGCCAAGCAACCCTTATGGTGTGGTTGTATGTCAACCTTTTCGGACTAGTTGCCCTAGTGGTAGCGTAGGCTAAGCAGTCTTTGAGGCTAAACTCGTTAAAGCGTGTTAAGCAGGCTGTTTTACCATATGTAACCCCCCTTTATACCAATGAAAGGACACCACACAGATATATATTCAAAATATATATGTATTTATTACTCAAAGTATCCCCTAGACTCTCTATGAGCACAGGAGCACAAATCGTTAAACAAGAAAGTATTACAATATACAGAAGTTGCACTTTATATGGATAGGCCCTGGTGGCCGCTCGAACCATATACCACTATTTTAGTATAAGTACCACGAACAGGAAAGGGAAAAGGCCTACGGCCTCTAGAATCGCTGGGCCTACAAGGAGCTAACTTCAGTTAGTGGCCAGGAGGTCCACGGGTCGCGTGTGCAGTGAGGAAAGTTACACGCGGGCTCCCATACGTTTTCAATGGGTGCATAGAAGTTCAAAAGTTACTGCTAAAAGGGTCTTCTGGTTGAACTACGAAATCAAGACTTCAGATCTAAACATTAGAGATGTCACTCTACACTTGTGCACCGGAGTGCCAGCTTTACCTCACCCACAAGAAGCGGGTGCATAGGTCTCGAAGTGCGTCGGGTTTCGTCTATCTGTTCAATGGAGCCTGGTGGCAAAGATGCTGCAGGCGGCCGGTCCAGAAGAGATGTGGTGGATCCAAGGGTGGCTCGGAGTTGTAGAAGACCTGTAAGCAGAGGGGACCGTGTTCAGTCACTAGCCAGTGACCAGCGTGGCACCAGGTAGGTACCAGGCGATGTCGGGTGCAAACAGGTGAAGAGATGTAGCTTGTCTCTGCAGCCACGTGGTCCCTGAAGGTCGACCACGTCCAGGAGTCGGTTCACGAGCTGTCCCACGCAGGCTCTCGCTGTCGGCGGTGTTGGCGACTCAAAAGAAACAAACCAGCCTTGGCAAAAGCAGGAGTCGCAGGAAATGAAGAAAGCTGGTTACTCTGACCAGCAAGGTCAGAGGGGCTGCTCCTTTGGCAGGAAGCAGGGGCCAGTCTGGAGCAACCAGACCAGCGTTGTATTTTTCAAAGATGGTCGCCAAGATGGCCACTAGCCAACGGGCCAGGGTCCGGTTAGGCGCGTCGAGTTGCAAAGTGCAGAAGGGCCCCATGCAGATCGTGGAGATGCTGGAGGGCTCACCTTTGGTGCAGATGCTGCTCGGATGTTGGGCTTCTCAGGACCCAAAGCACAACTTGGAGGGAGCCTCTGTTGTCGCGCTTGCAGCTTGTCGAGTCTTCCAAGATGGCTGGCTCCACGTGTCTCGGTGCCTCCACGGGTTCCTTCTTTGCAGGGACTGTGGATCGGGCTGTGAGAGGTCTGGAGGTCCAGTTCTTGTCGGTCTCTGGGCTCCGGCGGGAGGCGGCGGCAAAGCAGACGTCGATTCGCTGGTTGGTGCTTGCGTTAGCAAGATGGCCACTCCCTGACCATAGGGGAGAATTACTTCAGTCTTCTGTGCAGCAGAATGTCTGAAGTCTTAGGACACAGCTCCTACCTTTAAGCGGATTCTAGGGGCCGGACTACCTGCTAGGTCCCTCCCTAAGGGTGGGACCAGGAAGGGGGTGGTTACACCCCCAATCCTTTGTCCAGCTCGCCCCGGGGCTGGTGTGCCCCAGGACCGGTTTGAACTGGCATATGCACCGAGGCTCCTCGTGAGCCTCAGGCATGTCTGATTCCATTCAAGCCCTACCTGACCAATACACAAAATCCTGTCTGGGGTGGTGCTCTCACCTCCCCTGGCAGGAAACCTTTTGTCCACGTCTCCCAAGCTGGAAGGACTCCCAGCAGCAGGAGGGCAGACTTGTGTCAGTGGTGGCAGCATCCATTTTGTGGAGCTGAGGCTATGTCTGATTTTACCCGGGTTTCAGGTACTGTACATGTCGTGTCCCTCTAGAAGGGTGGAATGCTAACCCCGTCGCCAGAACTGGCGAGTGGTTAGTATTCCAATTCGTATGACACCTTACTCGACATGTTTTGATAAAGCCAAACCAAAGATAGCATTTAACCGCGAGGTTCATAATGCACTTAAGAGTATATGGTATGGCGATATCTGGAAACGGTAGAAGGAAGTTGTTCCGACCACTGCAGACAGGCTCAGCTCACGCCAGAGGATCATCTCACATGGAACCAAGCACTCTGCCTTCAGGATTGTTAAGGCCTGCCATAGGAGTGACTTATAGGTTAACATGTGTCCCATTTAAGGTTAGGTATAGGTATACTACACCTAAGTAAGAGGTGGATACACCAACTTATCCCAGCTGAGTGATCAGCCAGTTGTGTCTGATTGGAAGGCCAGACCAGGGGTGGCATAATACATGCTGCAGCCCCTGGGAGGCCTAGGGTACACCTATGCCCTGGGTACCTAGGGTACACTGTACAGGGTCCAGTAAGGTGATCCTTACCAATTGTGTATGTACCTAGGGTACATGGAGTCCATTTCAAAGAGTAGATAGACTGAGATCCTGAATGGCAGGATCTCAGGCCAACTAAGTCGAAAAACCAGCTAGACACTAGGCAAAAATTTGGGGGTAACCATAGTCCGATATCCACCTTCCTACAAATGGACTCACACAGACTGCGTCGGAGTTCAAAGATTGCTGCTGGCTAACTAAACCAAGCGCAAGGTACCCTAGGATGGAAGACTGAGCCTAGTGAATAGAGCAGGGGTGGGGTTGGTAGGTCCTCCTGGAATTGAGGCAGGCGGGCACCTCCGTCCCTCCCGCACAGCAAGATGACTGGCGCAGGAGGAGCAACCGAGGATGGATTGGGCGGCAGTGATGCTCGGACTATCAAGACATAGGCCAGGGGTTTCCAGCTGAGGATGTGCTCTGGAGGACATCACAGCACAAGGGAATCAGAGGCACCCTCCAAAAGACCACAAGCCTGAAGCCCTACTGACTGGTGGGGGTGGTGGATTTGGCCTCACTGACCCCATGTCCTAGGCTAACTCTCGCCCAGTACACACATGGAGCGACCTGGGAAGGGAGTAGTGCCATCAAGTGAGTGTTGACAGATGTGGCGACAGAGGCGAGATACTTACACCCAGGAGGCACGATGGGCCGTGACCAGGTGCCAAAATGTGTTTGCGCAATGGTGGAGGATGAAGACTCGTTCACTGTCCAAAGAAACTGGGCAGAGATCATGGTGGGTGTGGGCAAGACAACGCGATGGCGAAGGCTGGAGTTGTGGAGCTGTGCCACGCTAATGGGTACCAGGGGACTCTAGACCGCAGATAAGGTTGGTGCAAGGGGAAGAAAATCAGTTTTGGAAGCTGCTCTAGGACCTGATCACGTACCCACTCCTTGGATGACCGCCCCCAATCCCCATCCCCGGGAGAGTCTGGAACACGTACAATTCATCTACAGGCTTGATGGAGGGTAGGGGATGGGCGACACTCTTGAACCCATCAACATAAACTGCCTCATGCAACTGGTTTTAACTGATAAAACATGCACTAAGAAGCTGCTGGCTGGCACACAATCTTTGACATAGGACCTTCACACATGAGATTTTGGTAAGGGACAGAGGCTCATCGTTTTATTCTGGAATGTCATTGGGCTGGGGAGCAAATTGAAAAGAGGGGGGTGACCCATTTCTTGAACAAGCTGTACACACCTATCTGGTCTATGTAAGATACACGCTGGACCAGGAGTGAATAAATGTCTAGGGAGGGGTAGATGCAAAGTTCTGTTCACTCTGGATTTACTTAAGGGTTCGTGCAATGGGTATTTTGGTCTACAGGTCGTTACATTAAAGGTTTCCAGAACATTGGGGGGAGGGGGTTGTCTTGTGCAATGAGTGTGATGTGGCAAGGGGAGTGGAGAACAATGGCCAAATGGTACGTCCCTCCAGGACTGCAGTCACCGATGTTAGTCGCAGGGAGGCTGGCTGTCACGTGGGCCAGACACTCAACATGGTGGACTCTAATCTCCCACTGAGAGAGTCTGGGACAAGCTTGTATGGGCAGTCAGCTGGGGGGGGGTGGGGGGGATGCATACTACTGCAGACAATCGGAGCCTGTGGGGCTGGATGACTTGTGGCGCAGTAAGAATCTCGCTGCCAGGCAGGACACTGTTGCCGGGCATGATAGGTTCAGTGTTCAGGCTGGATTATTTCCTGAACCCACTATCCGATACTTAAACACATGGTTCCTGCCACGTGGATTTCTGATCACTTAAGAGTTAAAAGCCTTTTATGAGAAGGACAAGGCAGGGGTGACCTCCCCACCACTTTTCCCCTCCCCATTTGCATTCACGCTGGTGCTGCTGACTAATTGGGTGAGTGGACACCCATTACAAGATACTGTTAACACCTGATTGCGGAAGACATGATCTCCCTGTATCCGGGTGATATTATACCGAATGAAACCGGCGTAGTCTACTGGCAGAGTTCTAGAAGTTCTGACCAAATTCTGGCATATCTAAGGAATACGCATTAACTGGCAGAAGTCTGGTTTTCCAGATAACCCTGTGGAGCCTCGATGGCCTGGGAGTGTTCTTATATGCTTGATGGGGTTCTATACCTGGGTATATATGTGACCCTAGACCTGGCCGAATTACGAAGACTTGATCTAGGAAGGGTCCTCAAAGAATATAGGCAAGATGAAAGTCACTGGTGTAGACTACCCATCTCTTCTGAAGTTGTACTACTGGGCGGTGCAGCTGTTGGTAGTGAAAGACTGGGTGTTTGAGAATCATCAGGAGCTGCCACCAAAAGCAGACAGACATGGTAGGGGCACACAGGGTTTACCCTAGACTATATGGCAAAATCAGACTACACGGGGTCTGTTCACAACTGAGTGGTAAGTTGTTTGTAACATTAAGACCATGATCTCTCATGAGCGGTCTATTCCAGCTCTTGTTTAGTTTGAAAGGACGTATGTCTATGACAAAATGGCATCGAGACCATAGTTGATGAGCAGAAAACAAAGCCAAAAATTTGGTGCTGGTTCTGCTTTCAGTTTTGTAGCAAACATAAGTCTGAGGCCTAGTACACCAATAGAAAGCAGCCGCTATGGGATCCATACTGGCATTTATGGAATATTGCATTGTTTAACAATGTTGTAGGTAATTGGCCTGTTTGCAGCCCCCATGATAAAAATAGTAGAATGCAGCTAATTGCTGGTTTGTATTTTGCAGTTTGTAAAACCTAATTCATCGACTGTTAATTTTGAAGGGCTTGGCCAAATTTTCATTCTTAAAGGCAATCGAATGACACTACTTTGGCATTGGCCCGAACTCCAAACAATCTACATTCATGTGATTCAGTCGGCTCCTACCTTCTAAACTTCCTTAATGCTTTGCTCTTAGAGTGGAGATAACCCAAATACTTATTTATGTTTCTACTTTCAGCATCATGTCTGTCAAATGTAAGTAATGCTCTTACCGATGACTCCCATAAGTAGTTGGCATGTGCCTTGCTATGATGTGCAGTTTAGTGATTGTTTCTATTTTGCACCATATGATTAATGCTAAATTTGTTCTTTTGTCTCGCTTAGGAATTTGACAAGAAATACAACCCGACCTGGCACTGCATAGTTGGAAGAAATTTTGGGAGCTATGTAACACATGAGACCAAGCACTTCATCTACTTCTATTTGGGTCAAGTTGCAATTCTTCTCTTCAAGTCTGGATAGGCAAAAAGGACTGAGTGAAACCTGGACTGAGATGCACTGATGGCTGAAGCCAGACACCCCTGTAATGGCTGTGCAGCTGCATGGACTGTAAACTATTTAATGTGTATGTAAAGTCAACTGACCGTCCTGTTGCCTGAGAAGAAGGCAGCTTTGTTTTCTTTTCCTTTTGGTTGTTGCTTTTTTGGGTTGTATTGCACTAGGAAACAATGTAAATGCTCAACAATTGCCTTTTCAGTGGTAGAAATAAAATGTTTCACTCCATTTACTTTTGTTAACATTCTCTATTTAGACATACCAAAGCAAGTAGCTAAACAAATGTTGGTGTGCCTTTTATTTTTGTTTTGGTCGCTTTTATTTTTGTTACACTAAGTTGATGCTTTAATTCCCATTTGCTTGACATATTGAACTACCCAAAGTTTGGGGTTTTTCCAGATGTGAGTTTCAAATGGAGCTAGTTTTGTCTGGCTTAAAGGGAGAGGAGTTTTTTCAGACGCACTGTGGAACCTACTGATCTTTCTTCAATGTCTGTTTTTTGTTTAAAGTCGGAATTAAGTATTTGCTGCACATGCTTGGTTTTACAAAAGCTGTGCACCGGTGGTTACGTTGAGGGATATAATCATTGGGTTGCTTCAACTTCTTAGAATCCCTGGACAATGTAACAGGTGACTGGCTTGCTTGTTAATCGACCTGGGTAAATTGTGGAATTGGCAGTTATTGCTGGTCAGTCCATATTGTACAACCAGTCCCCATGCCCATCAAAACTGTGTAATCATTGTCTTATTGGAATCTTCTTTTCTTTCACAGCACCAACTTAATAGTTTTGCTGGCATGGACTTGAACATTTGTTTGATCCTGACACAACTAGAAACCTTGCCTGTGTTTATAGAATAGATCTTAAAGAGCAGTGTTAACTGATATTGTACTTGTGTACCAGTTCACCAGTGGGCTGATGTGTGGGACACTTGGTCTAATTAGAACTAAATCTGGAAAATCGCAAGTGATCTTTACAGATTGTATTTCCTATCATTCCTTGTAGCTTGCAAGGTGCCTTCCACTCGCACTCAATGAAAATGTTACTTTGAACTGCCAATAGTTCGGTCTTCTGTACTGTTATATACTTCTCACTGATTTCACTGTAAATAACCATTTGTAATATCATGGTTTTGTTTGGTGCTGCTTTCTCTTAAAAGTTGCTTTATTGGTGTACAGTAATATAAGATCAAGCGGCCATTTCTGCAAGCGCCATTGTTTCTTTAGTAGTGGCCTCAAAGGTACAAATGTGTAATGCGGACCAGGTACGTTGATAACCTGGACTTGGAGGACCTTTGCTGAAGTTAATTCACTGTGTTACAAACTGTCTTGATGTGGCTTGTTTCATAAATGGACAAGATTCTTAGATCTATTGGTCGACTTACGGAGAATAGACTATTCAATAGTCATTCAAAGGTTTATGTGAAATGCGTATCAATGTATTTAACTGTCAAATCTTAATATATTTATGTACAGCTCATGGCAGTTGCATGCCTATTTTTTAAATGAATTTAGTTTGTAACTGCTTTCTCACTTACATAAGACTATTTTGAATCCAGAAGGAAGATAGAATGTCACTGTGGGTTTTCCCATGTTGTGCCTGTGGGGGACCATTCCTCGTGCCTGCTGCCCAGCGGAGTCTACATTGCAGACCTGATGCGACATAATTTGCTCTTGGGTGTTTGTCCCAAATGTTCATTTTTGTGTTTGAATCATGTTTAAAAACTGCATTTTGACATTTTTCTTTTGTGACAAGGCTGAATAAAAGCTGGTTTCCTTCATTTGTTTTTTGTTTTGTTTGGGAGGGGGCTTATGGCCATAGTTTTGGCCCCAAATACTCTTGAGTAGCTTCAGGGACTCGTTTTAGGCGGCAGGGCAGAACTGGCCTTACCAGGCAATGAAGCATTCTACTTTGCGCTTGCTCCAGTCTGACTGGTTGAAGAAACCTTGTTAAGCCAGAATTGAGATGGTTCTAAGTGTGCAGACCTGAAGGGACCTGATAAAATTGCATGACCATTAATTACCGTTTCCGCTATTTTGATATAGTAGTTTGATTTAATTTCTTTAATGACATTTCTTCAAACACAACTTGCAAATCCGTTTGTTTGGGAATGCCTTTTTTGTAACTTTGTAGAATCCAATAGGCAGGGGAGGAATTGGGCCTGCAAATCCAATCCTTTGTTGGGGCTCTCCATTCTCAGCCTGTGGGTATTGGACCTCCTATGCGCAGGTTCACAAATTGCTGCTGTAGCTTTGTGCTACATGCATATCTAGGACTTGGTCTGTGGGTCTAAGGTTTACTGGGAATGGAGCAACCGTAGCTAGACTGCACTGAAAGACCATACTAGGCCAATATAGTGGAAGTGCAATAGGGCCCCCGATTTCACCATGTATTGTCTTCACCCCGGCCAGCTCCTTTTTATCTACTCTTCAGGGTAGATCGTGACCTGCTGTATTTGTTCTGATATTCTTTGAGTCTAGTCAGTTTCCCTAATTTCAGCATTAGCTCTTAGCTTTTGTCCAATCACTCTAATTCTGATGGATACTTTTGACCTCCGATGCCTCCCCTTTAAAATATTCCCGGGCACCAAAAAATCTGGAAGATTAACCGAAGCTCCCATGCACCAGGAGAGCTTAGTGTTGCAAGCTTACACTGGCTGGATGAGCCCCAACGCCCTACTACTTCCCAGATAGGGAATCTAAGAGTGGAAACCTTTCAAAAAGGGTATTTTCTCTCTACATGGTTTGACAATTGGGTCGGTTAATGCTAGTTACCTGCTGGGATTTAATTCCTCCATTCCTTCCAGGTATACTGGAAGACCTTTGTCCTACATTGACTACGGCCATTCAAGATGGCCATGATGCTGACCTTTTTGATCCACTGTGGGCTGGACTCCACCAACTCTAAAAGTGGCTAAAGTAATTAGCACTAGTCTTGCTATTCATCGCTATGCCTGGCTGTGATTGACAGTTTTTTAGAATGTCTAATCGTCCCTTGTGGACCAGTCTTTTGACTGTACACATCTTCTGGGGAGCCAGCATACTCTGCTCTTCAGCGCTTCATAGAAAGCAGGAGTAAAGCATGCTCCTTGGGCCAGTCTGCTCTGCCACACCAACTGCATCAATCTTTTTGGTCCTTTAGTGGCTTTAGCAGAAATACCCAAAAAGACAACTGCTTCAACCCCTGGAAGGTACCCAGCTTTCTCAACGGAGACCATTGAACCCACTGGCCTCGTGGTCACCATGCCAATCAGCCCACTGTTGCACCACCCATGACCCCATTGTCCAAGCCCCTGTAGCATCTCGGTGGAGCACATCCACCCAAATGGTGGCAGATTCAATGGTCCTTAGGGGGTTGGCAGATGATAACGTTGTACAGAAGGATGTCTTCCCTTTTCTAATTGGTCAGCCACAACTTCCTCCCTCAATGATTGGCTGAGGACCATCTGTCATTTTATGCAGGAAGTGCAAGCCCTTTTTGCCAAAGGGGCTTGTGAGAGGGTACTGGCAACAAAGTGGCTGTTACTCCAACTACTTCCTCATACCAAAGACGTTTGGAGGCCTTAGACTTATTATAAAACCTCTGCTCTTTACTGCAATGTGATTGTTGTCACATCACTATGCCTAAGACTTGATAACCTTTTTATTAAAAAAAACTCTGCTCTCTCAACACCATCTTATGAAATGACTAAGATGCTAACCCGACTCGCCACTTGCCTTCGACCCTGGGGACTGGTTGGTGTTTGATCTATAGGACTTACTTCCATATGCCCTTCCCACAGGCCCACAAGCACCATCTGTGGTGTGGGACAGGAGCATTTTCAGTTTGCTGTGTTCCCCCTTTGGTCTCACCAATGCCCCTTGGGTGTTCACAAAAGTGGCAGTGGTAGCAGCACATCTTCAGAGGTCAGGAACCCCGTCCTCCCCTTCCTTGACGAGCGGTTGAAGGCGAACTTATCCAGGCAGTCAACTACCCAGACTACGGTGTATCTCCTTTCCTCTTAAGGGTTGGCTATCAATGTGCCTAAGTCGCACCTGACTTCTCAGACACTCCATCAGAGCCATTCTGGACACAGTTCAGTGTCGGGTCTTCTCCCTGCAAAGGAGAATCTAGGACACTTGGGCTATGAACTTGATCTTTCAGCCTCGGTCCTGGATTTCAGTGCAATCGACTCGCCCAGCGGTATTGCAATAAACAGGGCAGCATAGTCTTTGGCCCAGTGCTAGGTGGGACCACACCTCTGGAAATGGTTAGACCATCAAGGGTTTTCCTGGTGGTGAATCACCTTGTAGGATCTTTAAATGACAGGGCAGATGAGTCCAGCTGTCGCTGCCTAGCAGATCACTAGTGGCAGTTGCACCCAGAAGTGACACATGGTCTTTTTTTGGACATAGGGAGAAACTTGGCTTAATTTATTTGCAAAGGCTGAGAATGTGTAATGTCAGCAGTTGTGCATGTTGGAGTTTCCTAGGCATCTCTTGCTCAGGGACGCATTCCACATAGGGTGGAACTTTGGACTCTTGTGAGTCTTTTTACTGATACCTCTTCGCACTGAGTTCTGACAATCAGGACTGACAGGGTATCCAGAGCTGGTCTTGAGCATCTGTCCTCCAATCAGGGTGCCCCTCCCAGAGAACCTGCTGTCCTGCCTCACTACTCCTGAGAGACTCCCATTGCTTGTACCCTAAGAGCACTGAGCTATTTGTCAGCTTTGGGGGGTTCACTCTAGCATAAAAAGGCAGAAGCAGACTGTCTCCTGCTGCTTTGCATCAAGATCTGCTGTGCATTGGCCAAAAAGCAGCTGCCAGGAAGACTTTGGGCCAAAGCTGCTACTACTGCGTTGGCAACCAAATTTCCTTTCTTGGACATCTGTCGGGGCATAGACAGCCTCCAAAGCAACTGATTTCAGCATCTGGGAGTGGTACCTGTATGGGCTCTGCACGTCGTTTCTGGAGCAGAATGGCCTCCGTGTGAAGCAGCTTGGCACCACCTACTAGTGTGCAGAGGTACTTCTCAAACTGTTTCTGGATACAGTTGGTTGCCTGGGGATTGCTCAAAAGGTGAGGTATCTGAGGTTAGTTTCTACCAGAAAGAGTGGTACCGAAAGTAACCTGCTCTATTATGCCAAGTTACTCATAATTATTTGAACAGGTGTAATGGCATAATTTTCGGTAATTTTGTGTCAAAGGCTAATGAAAAATTATTCTGGTATAATGAAGTTTGTCAAGGACTAATGTAGGAGGCTTTTACAGGATTTTTTTTCTTCTCAGCCACTTTGCAATTTACATTGCAGCAGATTTCCAAAAAGAGCCCCTCAAATTATGGAAACCTCAATTACTTAGAGCCTCTATCTTAACATGGAATGCTCACCTTTTTCAGAACTGAGATGTTGAAGTTGGCTGTATCGTCAGTTTTTGGGGTTTTATTTTTGCTTCTCTTGCAGTGCTAGTGTAATCGGTTTGCTGGTTCTACCTGTGCATCAACTGTAGCTGCACAGTTCTTCACAATGCCATGATCTCAAAATTCATATAAGGTAAAATGTCTGGCATTAATTTTTTTTTTTTTTAGAAACGCCTGATTTGTCCTAATTAAAATAAGGATACCTGCCCAATAAAAGGCCATAATTACATTAGCCAGAAAACTGCTAAATACCTACAGGAAATATTGCCCCAATGGTACAATGCATGAAGTGAAATTCAACCTGCCTCTTTTTCAGGAACTTGGAAGGCTGCACCGGTCCATCATGGCTTTAGTTGAGCAGTTTGTCTTCTGCTCAGAAGACGTTCCTGAATACAGTCCTGCTTGAAAGTTATTTTTGGATATACATTTTCAGCTTTTGCTATGCTAAATTACATAATTGTTAGAACAGTACACTTTGAGTATTGTTTTTTGGTGCTTTTTCTGTTTTTCAAGAGTTATTTCATGCCTGTTTTTGGCCACTATGTTGGCCCAGATTGGGGAGGAAGAATCTGTCTTGTCTTCCTGACTTGTCCAAAGTTGCCATGTAGGAGGCTGAGGCACTGGAAAGTTACGCCTCCGAGTTAAGAGGAGAAAATTGTGATCACAGCATCACTAGCTGTATCATTTCTGCTTTTGGAGGGAGAGTCCACCATCTCTTCACAGGAGGCTGGTTTTACCACTTCAGTAGGTGATAGGGCAGCAGCCTGCCAGTGGTACTCCATCATATCTTAAGGGTACAAATGGGTTGCTATGGGGAGGATTGTCTTGTCTCTCAGGCAAGAATGGGGTGTCCTATCAAAGTCTTGGTAGTGCTGGGTACCGCAGCTGTGATAATTGCAGTAACTACGGTGGCTAAACATTATTCTTATCCTCTGCCAGTGAGGTGTTTGCCTTGGAAGTTGTTGCCAGCCTTCGAACAACCTTTGAGAGATTCCCTGAGGCTAGTTTTGTTGCCTCATCATGGCATAGGATATCTGGCTGAAAATCAAGAGTTGGAGCATGTTTCTCCTTGCAGACTTACAGACCCAAGATGTAAAGGCTCTGGTATGTGATAGTGTTGAACGTCTTCATTCGCCTCTCCTGTATCAGTGTAATCAAGAACATCGCCTTTTGGTGACCTTGTTACCTTTCATGTACTCTCATAGCAGGGAAGATGTTAAAAAGTTGAAGTTCTCCAGTATTGGGGTATCTTTCATAGATTCACATGCTTGAAGCATTCCCTGTCTAAGTGAGTCCCAAAAAGCAATTAGTAATGACTTTAACATTCTAGTTAATAGAGAAAAAACATTAACTTTAATATCTTGTCCTAGTCATTAGGAATGGTCCAAACTCCAGCCAATCAGGTGACTGCACCCTCTAGAACCCTCTCCACAGAGGCTCCAGGCTCTTAGATTTTCTACTGTGTCATGTGAAGGAAGTCTCCCTGAGCTCTGCTCAGTACTTTTCTCTTTGGCCTACTGAATTTGTTTCTCCTCTTCAGATCAGCAGGTCTTCAAAAAGATCTCTGCAGGCATTGTGACTTCTGTGGGAAACTCAGACTTCATTCAGATGACCCCCACAAGAAGTGCATCTTCTGCCTTCACCCTGATAATCGGGTGAGACTAAAATTTGCATAACTTTTTCTGAAAAGACTGATAGAGAAGGACGTCTTCTGTGGCTTCAGAAGTTGAAAACTAAGGACAGTCCTCTGTCTGAGGAAAGCGATTCCTCCCTCAAAACTACTGCTTCAAAAAAGAGGGCAGGTGAGGCTGATTTGGTGTCTCCTAAGGCTGTCTATTTTCTAAAGAAACCTGACCAGCCTTCCTTTTCTAAAAAGGAGTCAGCTTCTCATAAGGGTTAGTCTATGCCCTCTACAGCTTCTAAATTAAAGCTGACGTCCAGGTCTCTACCGTAGACTGTTCTGTCGCCTCAAAGACACTCGGATGACACCACAACTAAGACTGTTTTCTTCATCTGTCTAAGCTAATCAGGTCATAGTCTTCTCTGTCGACTATAGTCTCTGTAAGGGGGAGACCATCTATGTTGACGACAGCATTGTCTTCAACGTCACCGAAGGAAAAAAGGACTGCGGTTAAAAGAATTGTCAACGGATCTTTCTTCACCGCTGTGGCTGTCAGTGGCTCTGGAGAACAAATCTCAAGTCGACAGCCTTGTTGCTGGAGCCAAAGACTATGCACACTGACCTCTGTCAGCGATCTTAGTCCATGTCAAAACTGTTGAAGGAAGAACTGTCGACAGTGTAGGAGGCTGGCTCTGTATATACTATACCAAATTGAGGTATAGTGTGCACAATCCAGTGGAACCCAAAAGGTAGGCAGAGGTAAAAGTAGATGCCTTACTCTCTATTTGGGGTAATGTGGTCGAGCAGTAAGGCAGTATCAGAGGACAGTGTTAAGCATTTGTTGTACACACTCAATCAGCGAATTAATTCACACACAGACTGAACTTCAGACCAATTGGTTTTGTTTGAAAATATTTTATATGAAAGAGACCATTAGTTATGGATTCCTCACCTTAGAATTACCCCCAGGTGTCAGACTGGATCCGGAGAATTTTTTTTTCTCAGCAGTACCTCTGCGCGTTGATAGGTGGCGTCGGTCAACTCAGTGTTCTTCGTGGTTGCCGGAATGACATCCCAGTATCTACTTAGACGCTGCCCTCACGCGCTGAAATCCGTTCCTTTTTCCGCACCAGCCAGCATAGATCCGGAGAGAGCGGTACCTCAAGTCACTTTTTGACTTTTTGCGACTTTTGTCGACTCTTTAGACTCCTGGTGCACAGGGATGTCATTGCGGCGGACCGGCTTCAAGCCTTGTGGCTCCTACCACAAGTGGATATCGGTGACAGACCCCCATCTTGTGTGCCTCTGGTTCCTGGAGCACGACCATGACCCAAAGTTGTGCTCCGACTGCTGGGCCGTAGCCAGAAGTCTCTGTGGGAGTGGTCCCGAAAGCTTCTTGAGGCCAGGCAGTCTGCTGCGCCCCACTCAAGGTCCCGGTCAAGAGGGAGGTCGCGCGTCTGGTTGCGGAGCCATCACCCCTCAGTCTTCATCTTTGGGTAAGTCGAAGCACAAGAAAGTGAAGAAGCATCGTCTCTTCGTGTTGTCCCCGTCTGTCGTCCGATGCGGCAGGTAGTCGTCCAGCTCCGCCCCCAGAGACTGTTGGGTCGACTCCAGCCTTTCCTCCCTTTCCTGGACCCAGAGCGACCCCTGCCCAGCTTCGAAGCTTTAACAAAGCCTTACACTATCTTCAGGCAGCCCAACTGCCGGCGCGCCTTCGGGCTCCGCCGACTCGTTTGGGGGCTCTAGGCCTTCGATGTCTGTGGCTTCAGCTCCGGCACCGCAGGGCCCCCAAGGATCCAGGCCTGGATCTGGATTGGTGCCGGTTGACCTCGTGACACTTCCTCCGGTGCCGAATCCAGTGATTACACCCCTGCTGCCTCCAATGCCGGTAGTATCCCCAGCTGGCGTTGATCCCGGCCTCCCCCCCCCCCCCCTTGATGAGGACACGGACAGATGTCTATCGGCACCAACTGGTAGTTTTGTACCCCTGTGCTATCCTGATGTTTCCTACCGCCCTGAGTGGCTTACAGGTGAGGGTGAGGACAGAGGGGTCTGTGGACCCTCTTGCCAACCAGTTGGAGAAACCGGACTAGAGGAGTTGGGTGAGGCTAGTGGTCTGGATACCTCCCCAGATCTTGGCATGCTATCTCCCCCTACCGTGGCTACGGAAGAGGGTGATTCGTATGCAGTGGTGTTGCATAGGGCAGCTGAGGCCCTAAACCTCTAGCTTCCTACGGTGGCGGTTAGGACTAACCTGACAGGTGCTTCAACCAGCAGCAGCCTCCTCGGAGCCCTTGCTGCTACTCAATGTGACCCTTACAGACATCCTTTTGGGCACTTGGTCCAAGCGCAACACAGGGGCTCCTGTGGACAGGATGATCGCCCGATGCCACTGCCTGGCTCCGGGCGACCCCATTTTTCTCTTCCCATCCTACCCCTGAGAGCTTGGTAATCCAAGCCTCAACGTCCACGGGTGCATTCCCTAACGCACCACCTGATAGGGAACCCAAGAAGCTGGACCACCTTGGGGAAAAAGTTTTCTTCATCCAGCTTGTGACTGCGGTCCGTGAACACCGCATGTCTATTGGGCCGTTACTCCTCGGCTGCGCAGGTACTGACAGTGCCCGGAGTAGGCCCGGGCCGTGCTCTCCCGTGCTGTTGCCGAAGGGAGAGACTAAGCGAAGTTCACCATCTGGTGTGGGCTGGACACCGCCGACTCACTGGGCAGAACGGTTTCCACGTCAGTAGCATTGACACTACGCCTGGTTGAGGTCCACTGGCTTTTCGGGGGATGTCAAAGCAACACTTTTGGACATCCTCTTAGATGGCCGTCGCCTGTTTGGCAATAAGGCAGACAACGCGCTTTAAGGATTCTAGGGCTATGGCCAGATCCTTGGGCCTCGCTACCGCCTCCCGCCCAGCGCAGTCTGCTTTTCGCTCCTTTCGTGGCTACGGAAGGTGTCCCCTGCCACGTTCCACCCAGAGCCACAGGCCTGCGCAAGCTGCCCAGCATCTACGCTGCCGGGGAAGTGGATCCCACTGCCGTGGGTCGGGTGGCCAGCGGGCAGGCCAGTCCACCAGCACCTCCTCCTCTGCAGCAGCCTCTTAACCCTCCCAGTCCGACCTTTCAGACCCACCAGTTGCCAGTGGCTGGCAGTATTCGCCATCACCGTCCCCACTGGCTCAACATCACGTCAGACGCGTGTGTTTTGCAGATAGTCCGAAGGAGCTACTCCCTCCCCATTGAGACTACCCCTCCATCCATGCCACCTCAATTCCATCGCATGTCGGAGGATCACCTGGCCCTTCTCCAACAGGAAGTCACGGCTCTCTTGGCCAAGGGAGCCATCAAGCACGTTTGTGCCCCAGGAGTTGGTCGTGGTGGTTGTTCCCACTACTTTCTGGTACCCAAGAAGGTCCAGGGCCTGCATCCTATCTTGGATCTCAGGGACGTCAACCACTTCCTCCAGAAGGATAAGTTCAAGATCTTGACACTGGCTCGGGTCTTATCTGCTCTTGACCCTGGAGACTGAATGGCAGCGTTTGGACTTGCAGGACACTTATTTTCACATCCCCATCCTGCCGGCTCACCGGCGTTAACCTGTGGTTCACAGTAGGCCACAGGCACTGTCAGTTTACCGTGCTCCCCTTTGGCCTTGCCAGCACCCCTTGGGTGTTCATGAAAGGTGGTCGCAGCTCATCTGCGCAGATCAGGGGTTCCAATCTTCCCCTATCTCGATGACTAGCTGTTGAACGCGGGCTCACCCTCCTGCATTCGCTGGGGTTCACCATCAATGTGCCGAAGTCACACCTGATCCCCACTCAGAAGCTCCTTTTCATTGGAGCAGTTCTGGACACAGCACAGTTTCGGGTTTATCCTCCTGAGCAGCAAGTCCGGGATATTCGGGCTATGATTCCAATCTTTCAGCCTCTATCCCGGGTTTCGGTCAGAATGACCCTGAGGGTACTGGACCTCCTCATGGCCTCCTGCATCCTGCTGGTGGACTAAGCTAGGTGGCATATGCGGGCTCTGCAATGGGACCCGAAGTTCAGTGGGCACAGCATCAGGGGAATCTTTCTGATTGCATCCAGATCTGAGGGCACTGCACAACAGTTGCAGTGGTGGCTAACAAACCGAGATTAGGTCAACGGTAGATCTCTCTCCCTTCTCCAACTGGAGTTCACAGTGGTGACAGATGCATCCCTGCTGGGGTGGGGTGGCCTCATGGGAGAGGCGGAGATCAGAGGCCTCTGGTCGCCGGCGGAGTCCGGGCTCCATATCAACCTTTTGGAGCTTTGGGCTATTAGTCTTGCACTGAAGCATTCCTTACCTCTGTCCGAGGAAGAGTAGTGCAGGTGTTCATGGACAACACCACCGCCATGTGATACTGCAACAAACTGGGCGGGTTGGGTTGTAGACCCTATGTCAAGAGGCTCTCTGCCTCTGGACATGGCTGGAACATCAGCGCATGTCCCTGGGGTTCAACACCTGGCAGGTTCCCTGAAGCCAGAGCGGACTAACTCAGCAGCAGGTGCATGATGGACCACGAATGGCGTCTTCACTCGGAGGTGGTGCAAGGTCTTTCAGCAGTGGGAAGAGCCTTGGTTAGATCTATTCGCCACCAAAGAGAACACGCAATATCAGCAGTTCTGCGTGTTGGAATTTCCAAGGCGGCACTCGCTAGGCAATGCTTTTCGGCGCAGGTGGAGTTGCGGTCTTCTATACGCCTTTCCACCTATACCACTTCTGCCCAGAGTGCTGAAGATCAAGCGCGACCGGGCCCAAGTCATTCTTGTTGCTCCGGATTGGGCAAGAAGAGTCTGGTATCCTGACCGGTTAAACATGGCCATTGATCGCCGATCAGACTGCCTCTTTGCAAGGATCCTCGGTCGCAGCAGCAGGGGACAGTCCTCCACCTGAACCTGTCCAGCCTCCACCTCCTTGCGTGGAGATTGAGCGGTAACAGTTGACAGCTTTTTACCTTCCTCCCAAAGTCTGTAATGTTATCTTGGCAGCCAGGTGTCCCTCCAATAAAACGGTATACACCTGTAGATGGAACAAATTTGTGGCATGGTGCACAGCAAAGGCTGTGGATCCCCTCTCTGCCCCCCTTTCAGCGGTTCTCCTGGTCATTCTTTCTTTGGCCCAGCAGGGCTGTGCTCTGGGCACTCCCAAAGTATCTTTCGGCCTTCCTTCGGCTGCCTGACCAGCCTTCTCTTTTCAAGTCCCCTATTGTAAATCGCTTCCTTTAGGGCATTACTCACTTGTTTCCTCCTGTGCTTTTCATGATGCCACAGTGGGACTTGAATCTAGTCCTTATCTTGTGTGCTCCTTTCGAGCTGCTCCATACCTGTCCTCTCAGACTCTTGACCCTTAAAACTGCTTTTCTGGTTGTCATCACCTCTGCTAGCAGGGTGAGTGAGCTCCAAGCCCTTTCTTCGAAACCTCCTTTCCTGGCCGTTCATCTGGACAAAGTTGTCCTCCGCACTAGGCCTTCTTTCTTTCCCAAAGTGGTTACCTCTTTCCATATAGGACAGACCATCACTTTGCCCACCTTCTTTCCTCCTTCAGAGGAAAAGAGGCTCTTCCGTCTGGATCCAAAACTTGCAATTTCGTTCTATCTGGATCGCACAAAACCATTCCGCGTGGATGACCAGCTCTTTTTTGGCTATGTGGGCTCCAAGAAAGGTCAGGCCTTGTTGAAACGAACCACGTCCAGATGGGTCGCTCTTTGCATCAAGATCTGATATTCCTTAGCGAAAAAGGAACTTCCTGTGGGGTTGTGTGCCTGTTCCACCAGGGCGACGGCAGCCACTACTGCTTTGGTACGAGGAGTCCCCCCTTCTTGACATCTGCCAAGCAGCTACATGGGCTTCACTGCACACGTTTACCAAACACTACTGCCTGGACAGCCAAGTCCAGAGAGACTGCTTCTTCAGCCGTTCAGTTCGACAGGACTATCTGGTGTGAACTTGGTTCGCAGACCCACCCCCGGGGTTGGTATTGCTGGGGTACCTATTCTTAGGTGAGGAATCCAGAACTAATTGTCTCTTTGAGATTAACAAGTTACTTACCCTTCTCTCCTATATTAATCCCCAAACTACTTCAACTCTATGACATCACTCGCAGAGGGAAGACTGCCCCCTACCACTCGGGAGGCGATCGTCACATCCCTCTTAAAGCCAGAAAAAGATCCCTTATGTCATCCTACCGGCCTCTATCAATCCTGAATACAAAATATAAGATTCTTAGTAAACTCCTTGCTAACCGCCTTCTCCTGCTTCTTTCGCGGCTGATCCATACAGACCAATGCGGCTTTGTCCGACGGCGGAGTACGTCGCTGAATCTTCGGCGCTTTCACACCATCCTGCATGCCTCCGGGCTCCGTCCAGCGAGGGCAGGGTGTCTATCCTTGGACATATCGCAGGCATTCAACACTCTAAGTTGGTCCTATATGCTGGCAGTGTTGGCTAAAATGGGCGTTCCCCCAGAACTGTGCTTGGATTCGGCTGCTCTACACCGCCCCCACAGCCAGGGCGAAGACAGGTTCGATAATCTCCTTAGCCTACCCTATTTTTCGGGGTACGCGCCAGGGCTGCCCATTATTGCATATCTTGTTTGTTTTGGCGCTTGAACCTTTGGCCCAGAACCTTAGGCGGGCCATGATCCCCCATGGCATTCTGATGGACGGTGTCCTGCATTCAGTCTCGCTTTACGCAGACGACATGCTGCTGTATTTTTGTGATCTTCAAGCCGACATGAGGGAAGTGGCGTATCTTTTTCTTCTCTTCGGGGAGGTTTCCAGATTGCACCTCAATGCTTCCAAGTCCTTAGCCTATTCCTTCAGTGCCGCGCTCATGGCTCCGGAGCTCCGTTTTTGGCCCTTGTCGTTCAGGGTGGCACCAGTCACTTTTAAGTACTTGGGGATTAATATCTTTCGGTCAGTGCCGGATGTCATAGCAGGTAATCTGGTACGCACAAACTCTTCCATACGTTCCCAAATTACATTTTGGAATACATTGCCCCTTACCATCGCGGGACGAGTAGCAATATCGAAGATGGTGATGCTGCCTCGCCTGCTTTACCATTTCGTCAACCTCCCGGTGGTATACCCCGCTTGGATCTTTTGAGAGTTGGATGTACTGCTGACCTCCCTGGTCTGGGGTCCAGGGAGGCGCAGGGTGGCATTAGCTAAGCTGCGGCTCCCGAGCGGCGCTGGTGGTGTGGGAGCACCCGACTTTAGGGCATATTGCATTGCTGGTCAGCTGCAGTGGTTGGCCTACTGGCTGGCCGGGAAAAACCTGTTTGAAATCGGCTACACCCCGACCCAACTAGCGCGTGATACCTTGCAGTCACTGTTGTGCCCCGGTGCCCCTAGGATCCCCCGGCCCTACTGAAGGTAGCGCTTCACTATTGGACGAGGGCATGTAAGTATGCTAAAATCCAAAATCCATATTCTCCCAATATGCCGCTGTGTGGCCTCCTCACGAGGCAGGGAATTCTGAGTGCCGAGCGATTACGGAATTGGACACAACAGGGGTTGGAGACAATAGGAGCCTTTTTTCAGGAAGGCAGTTTGATGCCACATGTGGACTTTGTGAGGGTAAATGGGGTACCAGATACCCAGTTTCTGCTCCATGCGGCGATCTCCCGGTATATCTGGGCGCAGTGGCGGGCGACACCTGTAGAACCCTCAACATTCCACCTCCTGCGCTCCCTTCACATAATGGGCCATGGGCGTTTCCTGGTTCGTTGGCTGTACCGGGGCCTCCGGGAACACACACAGATCTCTTTGGCTCCTCTCAGGCTGCGGTGGGAAACAGATTTGTCCCGGGCATTTAGTGATAGAGAGTGGACCTCTACACTGGAATACCCTAAGAGTGTCCCGCAATTGCAGGTTGAAAACTATTCAATGGTTTGTTCTCCACAGGGCTTACCTTACACCCCACGCACTAAGTAAGATGTACAATACAACAGTTGCGGCCTATCCCCGGTGCCGGATGCCGACCTGATGCATATGCTGTGGCTCTGCCCGGTGCTGCGGGGATACTGGGGTAGGATAACGCAAATCTTAAGTACAATCACCGAGCGCCCCTCCTGGGACGCAGCAGAGGCTTGGTTATTGGGCCTTTTACCGCTTCTCCTTAAAGCGAAACTGTTGTCATTTTGCCAATCTGACATTAATGCTGGCAAAGCGCCTGATAAAACAGCGTTGGAAGTCTCGTGCCCCACCGCAGGTAGAGGCCTGGGGAGAGGAAGTGTTGAGATGGTCGGTGGCGGAGCGAGAGGCCCTGCACCGCGAGGAGAGTCGGGGGCTGCGCAAGCGTCCTATATCCCTAGAATGCGCACACCTGACTGAGCTGTTTAGGAGTGAAGTGGGGGAGGTAGAGGGGGCTGCAGGGGCCGCTCCTCAGAATCCCCCTGTATGAGCCGGGATGCATGTCGGAGGTTGGGATTGGTGATTGCTAGAACCTGTCCCCTGGCACTGGGTGATGACGTGTCCCGAATGATCGAGGCCACTTCCCGATGGGTGGTGATCTGCGCCTCCCCCCCCCTGTACTCCACTTGGTTTCATTTATCTAGTTCTCCCCTCTTGCTGCGCTGTTCAGCTGTCTTCCTTCCCCTGCCGCACGCGTGGGGAGTGATTTCCTTCCCCTCTATCCCCCCCTTGCCTCCCCCCCCCCCCCCCGGGGGAATGCTCTACGGCCCTCAGACTGAATTTTTGTGGCATGGTTTGGTATGGTGGGTGGGTTCAGGGTGGGATTGGGAGTTGGGGGAGTATTGGGCGGGCACTGCTCCCCGTGGGTAAAGTATATTGAAGGATGGGTATGCAATACAAAGCAATGTACATGGTTGGAGGACTTCAGGTCGTCCTGAGGCATTTTAGGAATGTATTGACGAATGTTCTACATTGTTTACATGTTTGCACATGTTGCCTGCATTGTCTCCTCTACCCTATATATACTTAATGTGATTCATGCAATTTGTAACTCATTGCTCCTTCTCATGGAAAAACTTAGTGTTTTTAAAAAAACAAAAAACAAGTTACTTACCTTCGGTAACTATGTATCTGTAAGAGACATAGATTAGTTATGGATCCCTCACCGCCCCGCCCATCCTCCCAGTTCTCCGAACTAACTTCTAGGGTAAGGGACTCCCTTTCAGGTCCCTAGTTTTCGTTCACCATTGGTCAGTGTCTTGTATGGTGTGCGCTTCTGATGTCGAATGTTGTGCAAAGAACCGACGTCCACGCGCGAGGGTGGCGTCTGAGTAGATACCGCAACGTCATTCTGGCGACCACAACACCAACGGTGAATGCGTAGTTGCCACCTATTGACGCGCAGCGGTACTGCTGAGGAAAAATCTCCAGATCCAGTATGACGCCTTGGGGTAATTCTAAGGTGAGGAATCTATAACTAATCTATGTCCCTTACAGATATATTGTTACCGAAGGTAAGTAAATTGTTCTTTAGTTATTTTATTTCCTGAGACCAAGCAAGCCTGGCACAGTTAAGTGATATTTACTTTGCAGTAAATGTACAGTTTGGATTGTAATTGTAAATGCACTTTGTTTTGACTTACAGTATTGTTTCTGAGAAATGCAATGCTTTGTAAATACAGTACATATGCTTTGTATAGGATTTTCAGTAAGAGTACAGGTAAGTTACTTTTGTCATTACTTTTCTTATACAAAGCAGTATACCTGGAAAAGTAAAATCGTTTTTGTTAAATAGTACAATTTTTAAGAATTCTTTAGGTTTTCAAACTCCAAACTTTTCCAAGAAAAACAGTCAATGTTAACACTATTTTCCTCCATAGGATATCGGTTTTAAGGTAAGTATTTGGGAGTTTCTGGGGGTAGACTCAGGCGCCCCCCCCCCCCCCCCCCCCGGGTCAGGGATGCACTCTTGTTATACCCTCAGCGGCACAATGGCGGCCGGGTGCAGAGTGCTGAGGCCCAATGTTATTCAATAGGGGGCCTCCGGTTGGTGGCTGCTGACGAGCAGGCCACTTGGATGTGGGAGAAAAGCTCCTAGACTTTAGCTCAGGGCACATGGGGAAACAAAGGTGCACCCTCAGCAGCACTAGGGCGGCTGGGTGCAGGGTGCTGTTTTGACGTTGGGCGCCCTGTTTGCAATGGGGAACCTCCGATTAGCAAAGGCACTGCAGGCTTGGGGGGCAAAGGTCTTCTGGGTGCGACCATCACTTCGAGAGGTAAGTTGGGGGTTGCTTAGGCACAGTCGGTTCGGCCACCCAACGCCATGGGGCATCGGGTGCAGGGTTGCCTTTTAGGGTCGGGTCTTCTTACCAGCTCCTGGTCACGGTTGGGGGAACTTCTGGATTTAGGCTGCAGACATCTGCTGGAGATTTGAGGCAGGTCAGAGGTCGCCGGATCTCAGGACAGGATCGCCGGGGTGACCTCCTCGTGATGTTTGCCCACTCGAGCTCAGGCCGTGGGCTGCGGTGCAGAGTGGGGCGGATTTGCAGTATCCGGCCAGAGGTTGGAGATGAACAATTCCGGTGTTCACGGGAGACAGTCTTTGTGGTTGAAAGCAGGCAGGTCCTCTGGGGTTTTTGAGGTTGCTGGCTGCAGGATATACCGGGCTTTTGCAGGAGCAGGTTTGAGGTGGATACAGGCCAGTAGGACTGGGGCCAAGTCAGTGGGCGTCTTCCTCTTGTTAACTTCAGCACGGCTGTTCGGTCCTTCTTTTCTTGTAGTTTCTTCTCGTCGGAGGGAGCAAGGTTCAGGGTTGCCCCTAAATACTAGATTTAGGGGCGTTACAGGTAGGTAAAAAGGTTGGGACCAATGAGTCCCTTGCCTGGGGTGGGTACACCCCCTATCATGCCATGCAATTTTATTAGTTTGATACCCCAAGAATTGTTACGTTTTTGGGACAGAATTACTAACAGTGTGCACCTGGTTTGCGTCACAAAAGTCATGCAAAACATGGTGCAAAGTATTGCTTTGGGCTTACCTTCCAGCACAAATCCTGAATTGCTTTGGGCAGTAGCTCTGGAGTAACACAAAGCTGTACTATGTGCAACTTTGCATCAAGGAGGCATATCATGGATGGTGCATAGACACTCCAATGCATTCACGCAGGAATTTTGATGCTGATCTCAATCTACTAACGTTGGCAGAAAGAGATTGGCATAAACAATTTACGCTTTTTCGAGGCAGGTGTAAAGTAGAAGAAAAGATTTATTTTCTTTACATTTTTCCAACTTTGCATGTGTGCTGCACCATACAGCACACATAGAATGTGGTAAAGTGTGCTAGAAGGGTACCCTCCCAGTATAAAACCTAAGCTTGACATCACACACTCACCCTTGCACTATGGTGCCAGGGTGTGTGCATTGGGGCAAGGCAGCCTAAGGGACAACCATGCCAGAGGAGAGAGCAAGAACACCATATCTTGGTAGATCTGGAGCTGTTGTGTTCTCTCTTTTGCATGCAACGCATGACAGCAACTTCGGCTACTGTGCTTCATAAAAACTTGTTTAATCTGATCCCTCGTTTCTCTGGACCAAGCACTCTTAGCATACAGTGCCTACCAATTTGGATAAAATGTGACTCCGACACCTTGTACTCTGCATTTTCTTAAGTAACATTAATATACATCGATTTACACACGTGTATAATATGTTTGTGATGGAAAGCGCTTTGACAATCTACATTGGGATGAGCGCTTTAAAATAAATAAATATGAAAGAGGGGCTAAAGAGAGATTAGAGCCCCATTAGAGGGTGGTTGTGAGGGAATCCGCGAAGGAGGTCATTGGGTAAGGGGGCACCAAAAAAGATTGTTGACCCGAGTTCCACCGATGCTAAAGCCGGCCCTGGGTCAATACAACTGTTGTCACTGTCCTTCATTTCTGGTTTCACTTGCAATGCTTTCAAGGATGCTTCAGTCAGATCCTGTAAGGCAGACTGAGGTCATGTTTAACTCCTGTTGTTGTCGCATCCCTCAGTTTTGCTACTGTTACTGTCTTGCTGCCAGTTCATGCAACTCCTGCTACAATAATATCCTGTCGGCCCTTCTGCTCTCACTGCAGCATCTCCACCTGTCATATTATCCTATCAGTCCAGAATCTGTCTCTTCTTGTTACTCTGGTCAGTCCTGCTGCTGTTGCTGCTTGTCACACACAGTGCAGTCATTCTCTGGTGTTATGTGGGTTGGTCCTACTCCTGTCACCCCAGGCATGGCTAAAGAGGGCAAACACCAAAGTCTGTGAATGGTGGTATGCTATATGGAGCCCACAAGGACAGCACAACTTCAAGGATGCATAAATAGGGATGTCCTGCAGCATCCTCAGAATGTGTGTGTCACTTTCATTATAATATGGCAAGCTATGTATTCTCGCCTAGGCTGCAGGTTGCTCTTTCCATCTTCCTGCACCAGAGCAACCTGGTGTCTGATCATCTAGCGGTGTAAGTTATGCACACAGGATAGGATTGCAAAGTGATGCATCACCTGAGCTGTATGAGCCTGGGGCTGGAGATGCTCTAGGTTTGTGTGCAAACTTGTGATTTTTTTAATGTCCATATGTATTCCTGTGCCTCTCTCTAGCTATTCCCATGTGTCTGAAACTAATTCTCCTGCATTGTCTTGTGCAATTGACACTTCATAACACGTATACATACGTGTTATGCTGCTTTTGCTGCTTCACTAAAGTTTGCCACTATCTCTGCTTCCTGTCACATCTGTATTTGCATACGTTATGATCTTCTGCCTTGCTTCTAGAAGGGATCAATTCAAAACAATCTTTAGAAAGCAAGGATGTATTATGGATCCAGCTACTTACTATCTGTAGTCCAATATCATTCCTCTTCAAAAGATTTCCTCTAGAGGTGCAAAAGCACCACTATTTAAAAATAATATGCATCATGTCTACACCAAGCAACTACCTGCACAAGCATTGTGAGTGCTTAGGTGTGTGACTTCAAAACACAGTTAAAAAAGGTGCACATGACTCCTCTGTTATGTTGTCATTGTTTGGTGAGCTTCTGTCATTGATGGGGAAGTGTACACAGGAATAGGATAGTGGCGCAGAGGGATGGCATCAGACAGGAAACAAACAAGGGGGCAGCAGTGACACGATATCTAGCCAGATACGAGGAAGAGTGACAGGGAGATACTACCAAAAGGAATGACACAGTAATGATAAGAGAAACAGAGAAGAATCATGGCAGCTGTCTTTGTATAATGGTGCATGTTGCAGGTCAATATATAGATGTAACATAAGAGCAGTGTATATATTTCTGTACTAGGATATCAGCTCAGGGTACAGGTGAAGCCTGTGAATGTTTTTGAAAGTGGATTTATGCTGTTTCTCAGAGATGGGTTTTTTCAGAGTCACGATACTCTCAGTCCCACTATTGCCCAGGATGGGTCAATAGGTGGGAATCCATATGTTGGATTTAAATGCCCTCACACACCCTTGCAGGTGTCATGCTTCATCATATGGGCTGCTCCTCGTGGGGTCGGCGGTGCAATACCCTACGGGCTCCCTATAGTAGGGGCACTTTGTCGGAGATCTTTTATCCAACAGCCGTATGGTGAAGTGTGGGTGTGGGGACCGAATTGTGTAGATGTGGTGTAGCGGTTAAAATAGGATTGGGAGTACCTAGAGGGGCAATTTTTATTCTGGGGGTCTCCTACCCTAAGTAAAAACAGTGAATGAGGCACCCGATTGAGTATTATGTCTCACGTGATGGTGTCCATATTAACGAGTGTGTGTCAACATGTTTCTCTCTAGATGTTTAATCAACTTGCGATTCTTTTTGCACAGTAGCAGATGAATGTCTATGAAAGGAGACTTATTAGTAGAGGTAGGGAAAATGTAATGAGACGTAGTTGAAGTCTCGTAGTGGCTCTGGTGGAAAAACGAGTGCAGACTGCATCTAATGTCAGGTAAACTAGATGGTCAATGTTTTTTTTTAAAAACTTTTTACCAGTCCATCACACACAGGAGCTATGCCTTGTGCGTGAATCCATCGGGTACTGTTGATGCCTGGGGACCATACTTATTGGGTGAGTCCAGGATTATGTGTTTCTGTCTTAACAATGTTTTTCCACAGGGGCCAATAGTCACTATAGCTCACTGTGGTTCACCACTTGTTTTAAAACTTACTGTCTTTTAGCTGGCCTCATAATGCTTTTGCGTTCACCACACGTTTTAGCTTAGGTTTGTACAGTCACGATGTAACCTTGTCTATGCTTGTGATGCATAGCATCTCTATGAATGATACCTCCTCAATTTTTGTCTCCCATAACAGGTAGTTCCAGGTTACAAACAGGTACATTCAGTAACAGACACTGATGTCATGAGCATACTTGATGCCACAAACCTTAGATGTAGTTAGTTCACTTATTTTGGTCCTGAAGAATCGCAAGTTGATTAAACATCTAGCGAAAAACATGTTGACCCACACGCTTTAATGAGGACACCATCACGTGAGACATAATACTCAATCGGGTGCCTCATTCATTGTTTTTACTTAGGGTAGGAGACCCCAGAATAAAAATTGCCCCTCTAGGTACTCCCAATCCTATTTTAACCACTACACCACATCTACACAATTCTGTCCCCACACCCGCACTTCACCATACGGCTGTTGGATAAAAGATCTCCGACAAAGTGCCTCTACTATAGGGAGCCCGTGGGGTATTGCACCACCGACCCCACGAGGAGCAGCCCATATGATGAAGCATGACACCTGCAAGGGTGTGTGAGGGCATTTAAATCCAACATATGGATTCCCACTGATTGACCCATCCTGGGCAATAGTGGGACTGAGAGTATCGTGACTCTGAAAAAACCCATCTCTGAGGAACAGCATAAATCTACTTTCAAAAACAGTTGTTGGGGCCCCCCTTTTATGCTGGACCTCTCTACTCCTAGCTGAGTGGAAAAAGGCCCTCCGTCCCCCCCTTTTGTTTACAAGCCTGTGAATGTGTCATAAGTGGCTTGGCAGTTCTTATTGCAGGTCAGGATATAAGTATATTTATTAAACACAGGGGTCTCCAACCTTTTATGTATTAAGAGCTACTTCTGTTCAATGAAAATGATTCCAAGCTACTTATATTATTAGTATTGTAATACCGACCGCATCAGACAAGATTACATTAGTGGCCACTATATGCAAAATCACAAGCAGTGATCACTTCAGTGCACTAAGCACAGTTGCCAGTAGTAAATAAAAATAGGTTTTGTCAATGTGGAATGCGTTTACATGAGTAACACATAACAATCATAGCTGCATTCTCCTGTCACCACAGAAATATTAGAAATACATCTGCCCAATGCCATATGACTTATCACTCAAATCAGCGTTAAATATATTTTTCAAATTCAACCATTTGTCCAAAACATCAGCTTATGAGTTCTAAAAATACACAGCTTTTTTGTTTTGAATGCCCACTTTTCAGTTTTGGTATATACATATTAATTCAGCCAAGCAAAAGCTTCTAATTTAGAAGGCTGGCTGACCGCAGGTGATTACCTTACGGATGCACAGTTGAATAGTTGGAGAACTACCAGTAACTCACAGATCTAGGCGTTGAAAAAGCCTGGACTAAAGTATGCCCCCTGGTCTGGAACTCAAGAAACACATTTCCCATCTTTGTTAAGTTACCTCAAGCGGGACCTATGATTAGTCAATAGAACTGGGGCCCACATACACATCAACCAAATCAATATGCAGTATCTCAAATGGGACGTGCAGCAGCTCCCTTCTGGTGTAGGTTTCACTACTTCTTTTCTTTGCCCCTTATTTCCCTCTCTCTGCCTCACCCTCCTCAGCTCCTATACAAGTGTTGGCTCAAAAGGTAAGCTTCAAGGGATAAGCCACCTTTAAAGACCAAATAGGTAACACTTGGGAGAGGGGCTGCTCCATTGTCTAGGTAGACAGGCTGGCAATAGGGACAGGGAAGAAAAAAACAGCTGCCAAACCGTTTTTTCAGAGGCATGTAGTCCCCTTGGTAGCCACACCTCTTGGTTGGGTTATAGAGCTCTGAACTCTGAGAGAAGGGTTCTGTTCATGTTGGGAGTGGGCAAAATGGTGCATCCTGGGATAGCTAGATGTCATACTTCCCAGGAAGTGGTCATCAGGAGAGATGGAATCTAGTAGGCTATTGGCTACTGACCGCGTCTATTCTGAGGGCACTTTCTGAGCATAAATAGGGCACCCCTGGCACCCAGAACTCAGATCTCAACTGGACTGGAATAGGACCGAAGAAGAACTGCCTTGCTGCACTGAGCGGCTGGCAAAGAGAGGCTGCACCAGCATGGACTGCACCTGCTGAACATGGTGGCTAGCAAAGGAGAAGGGACTGTGCCTGGTGTGTCCTGCTGATAGAGAAGCTGTCGCTGGAGTCCAGTGCAAGCAAGAGACTCTGAGGTTCAGTTGGTTGATCTCACGTTTACAGCACAGGCCACAAAGCAGAAGAAGTCTGCTTGGGCAAGCTTGTAGCCCTGAATCTTCACAGTGCCGCCAGCCTCTGCTGCACTGCACCAGAGACCAGGACCTGACGCTTAAAGTTCCACCTAAGGCCGCTTAGCCCGGGAGAGACATCGGAGTGCAGCTGGGTGGCACAGAAGATGAGTTATCTCCCACGGAAGGATTTGGCTGTAACCGCGATATCAGGTGACTGGTAGCCCATTGGCCACTGGACTTCTACCAGGACCGAGAGGACTTTGAGGTACGTCAACCTCATGGCCAGGAACCCCTCACCACCTCCCTGGACTGAAAAGTAGCTTCAGGAAGACCCCTGTCTACTGCATTGCATCTAGAGTATCCTTGAGCAGCATCCGCATCTGTATCCCTTGTATTAGGACCACTTCCATAGGAACCAATAGCAAAGGGATAAAAGTGCCTGGAACTGACTGATGATTGCTTTTCCAACCAAGGTAACAGTTTCTGAGGACCTAGCTGGTTCCCCTGACTGTCTCCCTGTCAAAGCTGGTCACCCAAAGCAACTCTAACCATCCGCATTATAACTAGCTAAAGGTTTTACTAAAAACATTTCAAAGGTCAAATTTGTTGAATTTGCCAATGATTGCTTGCGGTCGAGTAAAAAGTCCAAATTTACTGTACCGTGTAAATCTTATATATCCGGTACCTTCTGATGGATCTTTTTTTATTGTGATGCCTAAAAATACAAAAAATACAGCCTATTTTTTAGAAATTGATATCAGATTTCTTTCGTGTCTCAGTTATTTCTTCTCCAATTGTTTTGGTCCTGTTCAAATGCTGTACACTTGTTCATTTGTGTAAGCCTTGCTGCACCCTAGGTTGAGCTAGTGGTTTCAACAAACAAAATGTACAGGTCATAAAGGGGTTGCCGTGTGCAGCATAGCAGTTCCAGATCTCCATTTAAAAACGATAAAACTGTTTTGAATGGAAATGCCGGCCCGGTTTGCCGAGCACGGTGTCAACATGCAATAAATGATGGATACATTCCATTGAGACTGTACTGAGACAATGTTGGTATTACTAAGTGACATATGAATGACCACAAATATTTATCTGCAATATCAATTACAGAGTGCAAGCCCTGATAAAGCTTGTGTGGTATGAGCAAAACATGTTGCCTGCTTGGCTGTATTAAATGAAAGTAGAACAAAGCTGCTATAAGTCCCCCAGGGTCATGATCAAAAACCACTCTTATCTTTCTGCTTTTTCGATCATGATGATACATGCATTCATGATTATTCTATAAGGTAAAAAGGTTTCATTACACCTGTAGAACTGAATGTTTAGAGGAAAGTACAATCTTAATGACTTTCGATTAGTACATGAAGTGGTTGCTATTGTAGATACCCCAGGGACACCAGCAAACATCAACCTCTGTTTCAAGATCAGATAACGTCAATCTAAGTACCCCAGGGACATGACAAAACCACTCTAAGTTCCCCGGGGTCACGATTAAAAAAACATTCCCGTCTTCCTGCTTTACCGATTGGGAACACCTGGCAAGGAACACTGCTATAAAACCTGGCAGCTTCCCCCACTTGCTTTATGATGCAGGCTGGAGAGGAAATGTCGTGGCATGGAAATCGAAAATAATTGCTGTTAGCATGAGCTGAAGCCATCTTCTTTGCAGCATCCATTTTGTTAGCCTTGTGATTCTGCCGTCTTCACTGATGCCTGCTTTTCTATTCTGCTTGAGTCATCCACTCCTTCTGTACTGAGCCGGAGCAATGTATGAGCTCAGAAAGGCCTGTAGCTGCTAGAATGCACCTGTTTGAGAATGTAACTGTCTATCATATCCTACTGATGTAAGCAGTTCTGTTTCCCCTCCCTCTCTGCTGACTAAGTGATATTCATCTGACCATGTTAGTCCATAGCTATTCCTGTGTATGCTTGTACCTTCTATTTGAGTCTACATGCTTACTCTGCAACAAACTGTGTATAACAGGCCCATGGTTTCTGTATTCCATGTACTACCTCCTACAGTGCCTGAGGGTGTTGTATTGATGTAGTCCCACCCATGAGTGATTAATAAACTTGCTATTTTGAATTCCAGCTTCAGTGCCAATCTCTTCTTTGTTAGTCTAAGGACCCGTGGACAAACTTAAGGGTGAACCCTGCACCGGTGTGCCCCTGAAAAGGCACATTTCCATAGTTGGGCGCCCGACTCGTGGGGCTCATCGGAGACGCGGCTGTCCAGAGTGGTCTTGATGGAGGAATGGAAACTTACTGAGGAGACGTACTGCACGAGGAGACCTTTTGTCTTTGCAGACTGAAGTGCTTTTCCGGTTTCCCCGATTTGACCCTCCAGGTGGTGGCCGGTCCCGACTGAGATCTCCTGTGGCACGGGTTTTGCAGTGACCATTAGGTAGACCAAGAGATTGGCAGTTGGAGGTTGGAGACTTTTGTTTGGTAAGGTCGCTGAAGCGACACTCTTGATTTTGGATCTGCTTGGCTAAGATTCTGGTTTTGTTTGTTTGTTTATTGCAATAAATAAAGGCAGGTAATGTGGAGATTTTTCTCTACTTTGATATATCTGAGATAAGTAATATTTTACTACAATTTGGTAGCATGCCTGCTCCTAGCACACTTTGTAGGTTGTGTTGCTGTCTTGGTGGTACCAAAATGGATTTAGAAAGTAGTCAGCTGGCTCCCCTAGAGGGGACACCTAATAGGTACATGTATATTAAATACGGTATTTCTTCCATTATGTATAGTACACTGTGGAACAAATATACGAAAAAGGATCCTGATCTACGATGGCCAGTAAATGGGTCATTTAATTTAAAAAAGATTCAGTATGTAGAGCAGTGTCTGTTTAAACTAAAGAGTCGACAAGATTGATTGTGCACGAATGTGGGAGAAAAGTGCAAGAGAGAGTGAGGAAAGAAGACGCTATAGCAGAAAAAGAACAGCGTAAAAGATATATAAAAAAGCATTGGAATTGAAAAATAAGGAGATGACGGAAATAAAAGATAAAGAAGATAGGGAGCGTCATTTAGAGGTAACTGGCCAGTACCCTATTAGGTGCCCCATTTATCCCATAGTTAATAGACCTCAAGATGATTGTTAGATAGACCTCCACCCCTGTATAAATTCCCTAGTGCCCCAGGGAAAGAAGGTTCTGATGAAGAGCATTTGTCTTTTAGAAGAAAAAGATGAAGATAAGCAGGACGGGCGGAAGACTAGCTCTACTTTGACTGCTGAATGCAAGGCCACTCTTCGAGCCGCTGCTCGTAAAGCAGCTTGTGGGAGTGCCTCTGCTCCAGAACTTGTAGCAATGCTTCAGCAATGGAAAGACTAGAGCAGTTATATTTTGTAGAGACGTTTACTTGGGAAGTAATACTCAGTTTTAGAAAACATTCTGATGATCTAGAGCCCTCTAATATAAATTCTAATTATAAACAATTAAGTGATGGAACCTTTCTTCCTTACAGGTGCCTGATCTAAAATTAGACGAGTAGTTAAATTGCGCACTGAGATGTTCCGCCTGCGAGAGGAGAAAAAAGCAGCTGGTAAAACTACAACTGAACAAACGATTCAGACCCCGGAGCGACAAGAGGGAGCTATGGGGACAGATAAAGATACTAGTGATATTGAAGTTACTATGAAACCCATGCGTGAAGCAGCACCTCTGTATGTTCCCCCAAAGGGAGTGGGAACGAATGATGATAAAGATTCAGATGATGCAAAGGGATATTTTGGTTATAATTGGGTCTACACTCCTTGGAGTAGAGCAGACGTTATGGCTCTTAAAGCTGCTTTGCGCGACCCACGGAAAAACCCGGCCGCTTTTTATGAAGAAGTGGAAGGAGCTATTAGCTCCTGTACTATGACTCTGCTAGATATTGACATGTTTTTATGACTTATTTTGCCCCCTGATATGTGGAGAACAATTCAGAAGGTAGATGATAATGTAGCCTATGGTGATACTTGTGTGCATTTAGAGCAAATAGATGCAGCTAGAGACCCTGTGCAGAAACCACGATAGGAGATATTAGTCCGGCTTCAGGACTGGCTACAGCACAGAGACAGCTCTGCTTGAGGTGGCAGAGACTGTGCGCGCTACAGTTGACCAGGGAAATTGTGAAATGCTGGTGCTGCTGGATCTCTCCGCGGCCTTTGACACGGTATCTCACCGGATCCTGCTAAAAAGACTTGAAATGATGGGAGTGACTGGAACCGTACTTGCTTGGTTTAAATCATTTCTTGACGACCGATATCAACAAGTTTCCCTCCACCCCCACATTTCATCGGTGAAACCTCTTACCTGCAGTGTTCCAAAGGGATTAGCTTTGAGCCCGACCCTTTTTTAATGTTTACCTTGCCCCTCTGGCCTCTCTAGTTGAACAATGGGATGTTAAGGTTGTCTCCTATGCTGATGGCACCCAGCTGGTGTTTTCTTTTACGGAACACACGGAGGCAGCCTTTTCTAACTTCAGGCAGTGTCTGCTCAATATTTCATCTTGGATGACAGATAACTGTCTGAAATTGAATACTGACAAAATAGAGGTGCTATTTTTTCCACCAGGTGCATCCCCTTAGGGCAGAACTATGGTGGCCGGTAGAGCTTAATTTCCCCCCTGTACCTGTAGAGTCTGCAAGAAACCTAGGTTTAAAATTTTTACTCTGCACTTACCAGCAAAGCTCAGGTCAGTCATGTCTCCTCCCAGTGTTTTTGGAAACTAAAAACCCTACGTAGGTTTCCCCATTTTCTCCCGATGGACTGCAGGAAAACAGTTGTGCATGCACTGGTCACATCACAGCTGGATTATGCCAACAGTTTGTATTTGGGCCTACCCGCATATCTAATCAGGAAACTGCAGATCATCGAAAACTTGGCTGCAAGGTTGATCAGGAATGTTCCACTACGCCACCATATCTCCCCCCATTTACGTAGTCTGCACTGGTTACCAGTGAAGAAAAGAATAGAATTTAAAGCTCTAACCCTAGCATATAGGGTATTGAGGGAGAAAGGTCCAAAATATCTGAAAAAAAGAATACAGAAATACACCCAGACCAGGTCCCTAAGATCCAACCTTCAGGAACTGATAGTAACCCCACGATTCAAAAAATCCAGAATCGGTGGATGTTCGTTCTCAGTAAAAACAGCTGCATTATGGAACACCATGCCGATACACATCAGGAAAGCCAAGACAGAAAGACTGTTCAGGAAAACACTGAAAACTTGGATGTTTAGCCTTCCCTGAATCCCATATAGATCGCTATCCTTGCTGTTCTTGCTGCTACTAGCGCCGGGACACCCCCATTGGGGGTAGCCGTGCGCTTTATAAATGGTAATAATAATAATAAGAAGATATTAGATCTTCCCAAACCTATTGCGATTAAATTGAAAACTCTTATACCCTCTAAGAAAATAGATTGGACTACATTAGCGTCTTGTAAACAGAAAGCGGATGAGTCAGTTTCTGATTTCTTTGCACGATTTGAAGAGACATTCCATGATTTTAGTGGGCAGTCATTGACAGATGACACGGGTAAGCATCTGTTCGTCGACAAATTTGTCGCTAACATGTTGCCAGAAATAGCTAGTCGCCTAAAGGCCAGCGAGAGTTCATGGACTACGTCTTCCCCAGTCTCCCTTTTGACTATGGCTCAGTATTGGACGCAGAAGCCAAGGAGGATAAAAAGGTTAAGGATCTAAAAATGAAAGTTATGTTGGCTCAAGCCTATGGTCCCTCATTTAGAGGTGTTGGTAGAGGTGGATGTGCGATGTATCGCCCTGGTGTACCCTCTTTCCCTCAAGCAACTTTGTCTTCTAATCAGTGTGCTTATTGTAAAGAAATTGGACATTGGCGTGCTGCGTGCCCCCTTTTGCAAGGTCAGCAGTATCAGCGGGGTATAGGAAGTATGAGAAGCCACCCAGGGAACACAGGAAATAGGAGAGGCATGGATAATCGTACCAGAATTGAGGCAGTTGTACACAATACAAATTCTTTTAATACCTTTGATAGACGAAACCAATACCAAATGTCTGATTATTCGGCTGATGGTCCTAAGGATTCTGATTATGCATAGGAATGCCTAGGATGGGGTAAGGAACCGGTTGAGGTCCCAGTAGATCAGAGGGGTCCCTATGTTGATGCAAACGTCTTGGGTTCTACTGATCAGTTTTTGGTTGATACAGGAGCTACTCGTAGTGCTCTGTCTAAACAATTGGTTCCTAGGGCTCCCCTGCCTGGCACAATGATAACATCGATAGGGTTCGATGGGACACCCACACTTAGCCCACTGTCACAGCCACTTGCATTTAGTCTTGATAAATGTACTGCAAAATGTCAATTTCTGCTTTCCCCTAACACGTCGGATAACATTGTGGGTATCGATATGCTTAAACATTTTCGTGCTACCATACGTTGTTTCCCAGAGGGTGTGCGTGTTATTTTAAATGATAACTATCCAATGGTTGAGAGGTCTTGTCTTAATAAAGAGGATATTGCTTTGGCATCATGATCTAGTACCTTGTGGGCTACATCAGACACCAATGTGGGACAAATGGTTAAACCACCAGTACATATTCAAGTGAAAGACGGTGTTTCTTTGCCTCGACTGCCCCGATATAAAATATATCGGGAAGGCGAAGAAGCATTGATACACATTGTTCAGGATTTGATTAAGGTGGGTGTGTGGAAGAAGTCCCTTACAATACCTGTAATAGCCCTATTATTCCTATTTTGAAAAAAGACACTGATTCTAAAATGTATAGATTCATCATTGACTTGCAAGAGGTTAACAAGATTGTAGTGCCCCAATATCCGGTAGTCTCTGACATCACGACACTTCTTACTATGGTTCCTCCTACTGCAACTACATTCAGTGTGATCGATTTGAATAATGCATTCTTCTCGATACCTCTTCATCCCGACAGCCGTTATTTGTTCGGATTCACTTTGAATAATCGATCATTCAGATTTTGTAGAGCTCCACAAGGGTATACAGAGAGTCCTAGCATTTATAGCCAGGCATTGAAAAGGCAGCTTGATTCTTTCCCTGTGTCAAAAGGGGTGGCTCTTATTTAATATGTCGATGACATCTTGTTGGCTGCCGATACCCCTGAACAGTGTGAAGAAGGAACACTGTTATTGCTATCATTCCTTGCCTCTCATCATTACAAAGTCTCTCAGAAGAAATTGCAATATTGTAGATAGCAGGTTACCTATTTAGGTCACCTCCTGTCTAAGGAGGGACGTACACTCGCACCAGACCGCATTCAAGCTATTTTAGACACGCCTGTGCCCCGTACTAAGAAGGATGTTTGTGCACTGATTGGCCTTACTTCTTTCTGTAGGCAGTGGATCCCTAGCTTTTCTCACATTGTTAAACCCTTGTTGGCCGTTTTGACTAAAGACACTCCGATGCCCCTCCCATGGACTACTGAATGCCAGCATGCTTTCCAACAGTTACGTCAAGCTCTTTGTACTGCACCAGTATTAGGAACTCCAGACTGTACTAAGGCCTTCACACCCCATGTACACAAGAGGGACGGTTGTGCTCTCTCAGTTTTAACACAGACACACAGTGATAAGCAGCGTCCTTGTGCATATTTCTCAGCTGTCATTCATCCAGCCGCTCGTGCGTTGCCCGGGTGTTTACAAACGGTGGCGGCAACTGCTGTGTCCATATGTCAAAGTGAGGGAATAGTCTTGTCACATAGATTGCTTGTGCTAGTACCCCATTCAGTTGATGCTCTTTTAAATCAAATGAAAAAACAGCATTTGACTAGTGCCCGTTTGACAGGCTATGAATTGACACTTTTGGCCCCTCATATCACACTGAAAAGATGGTTGACTCTGAATCCTGCTACATTATTGCCATTTCCAGCTACTCAGTCTCAGCCATCAGAGTTACATGACTGTATATCCCTTACTGAAGAACAAACAAAGGGTTGTGTTGACCTACAAGATACGCCCCTTTCTAGTGTTGATGGGGAACTGTGGGTTGATGGGTCCTGCTTGAAGTTGCCTGATGGCACGACATCCGCTGCCTATGCAATCACAACACTTCAGACAGAAGTTGAGACTGCTCGCATTCCACAGAAGTCAGCTCAAGCAGCAGAGTTGATAGCACTGACAAGAGCATGTGAGCTTAGGACAGATCTTCTTTTGGAGTGGCTCATGATTTTGGGCAACTCTGGAAGGAAAGAAGCTTTCTTACTTCACATGGGACGCAAATAGTGCATGGGGAATTAGTACACAATCTCCTTACTGCCTTGACATATCCTAAGAAAGTGGCAATTGTTAAGTGTAGCGCTCACAAGAAAGTGACTGATAAAATAGGAAAAGGCAATGCCTTTGCGGATCACACAGCTCGTGAGACTGCAATGCAGCGAAGTACTACACCCATGTATGTAGTTAAGTCACAGGCTGAGCATTGGCATGATGCCGGGCAAGAGGTACTGGATATGCAATGATCTGCTCCTGTTGAGGAATTAGACCAATGGTCTAAGGAGGGAACATTGGATGATGAGGGCTGTTGGAGGAATAAAGAAATGACAAAATGGAAGTTACCCAAAGCCTATTTACATCCTATGATTCACATGGCACATGGGCCGGCACATGTTGGAGCATCCTCAATGGCAAAGCAACTTATGCAAGTTTGGGATCATCCAGATATTGCCGGCACAGCTAAAAGGATAGTCCAGTCTGGTCTGATTTGTCACCAATATAATCCTGGAAAGGGAACACGAACACCAGCAGGAGGGTTTGCCATACCTACTGCACCTTTTGAGGTCCTGCAATAAGATTACATACAGTTTGAGCGTTGTAATAACCTAAAGTATGTCTTGGTAGTGGTTTGCGCCTTCAGTAAATAGGTGGAGGCATACGCTATGAAAGATAATACGATAATACAGCTCTTACTACAGCAAAGGTGCTCCTAAAGGAGTTGTTCCCCAGATTCGGCATTTGTTGAGTTTTGTGGAGTGACAATGGACCCCATTTCATTGGGCAAGTTGTTGATTGCCTCGTGAAAGGGTTCGGAATTAAACAGAAGTTCCATGCTGCCTTTCACCCACAATCAGCAGGGCTAGTGGAACGTTACAATTCTACCCTCAAGCTAAAATTGGCCAAAATACAGGCTTCCACATCTTTGAAATGGCCTGATGCACTGCTATCAGCGTTGCTATCCATTAGATCGATACCACATACACAATCTGGCCTCACACCATATGAGGTGGTTTTTGGAAGGCCAATGAATATTTGGGGGATTCCTAAGCCACGTCCTATACATGATGGACCCTATATATTGATGAACGACTATTTGTCTCAGTTGACTGACAGTTTGTCTTCTATTTATCAACAGGTTCGGGAGGCTCTTCCAGACAGGTCGCAGGGTGAGGGCCATAATCTACGGCCCGGGGACTTTGTCCTAACAAAGTCCTTTCAGCGGACCAGCTCCTTGAAGCCTCGTTGGCGTGGCCCTGAGCAGGTGCTCTTGGCTACCAGGACTGTGGTTCGAGTGACCAACCGGAAGAACTGGGTCCACGCAACCCATTGTCGGAAGGTGTTGCAGGACCTACTGAACCCAGCTGTGTAGGCAGATCATCGCGAAATCCTGGACACAAAGAAAGGACAAGCCACGTCACCTGAAGGACATGAGGAAGTCTTCCCGGACCACACGATCCCTGGTGCATCTTGGTATCAGCTGCGACCCCGGAAGAGAGACACTTTGTTGCTGAAAAAAACAGTTTGAGCCACTGTCAAAGGTAATGGGCATCCTGTTATAGCTGTTACTAGAGCTCGAGCAGACCTTTGTGTGAGCAGTATTGGCAGTATCCCTGTGGGAAAAAGTGACTGTACTACAGTGCTGAACATTACTGGAATAAACAATAGTAGTTTTTTGTCATCACATAACACCTATTTCATTTGTGGAAGTAAAGGCTATTACCACCTACCTATTGGGTGGCCAGGTTGCTGTGTTGTGCCCTTTTTGCTACCACCTGTGTTTTTGGCACCTGTATCCTACCACAGAGACTATAAACTGTATAATGACATTTCTAAGAGCCGATTTAAGAGGTCAATAAATCACGATGAGGTGGATCAAACTGATACTGCATTGCAGCTGTATATTGACTTTCATTTGGGACTGTTCTTCTTTGTTGGTGAGGCCTTAAATAGCAGGAAAATAAGGCGCTTAACACGTGTTGTAGAGGCTGTAACCAATCAGACAGCCATGGCACTTGGAAACACCACAGAAGAACTACAAATTGCGAGAATTGTGGCACTCCAAAACAGGATGGTTTTGGATGTGATAGCAGATCGTGGAGGAGCATGCCGCATTATTGGGAGCAGCTGCTGTGTCTACATCCCTGACCATGCCCCTTCAGTTTTTGAAGCAATTTCTAAGCTGGTCAAGATAGCCACTGAAATCCATCAGGATTCAGGAACGTGGACTTTGAGTGGATGGCTATGGACTATGTTTACTGTATGGGGCTGGAAAATATTGTCGGCCCTATGTATATTTTTTGCGATTCTTTTCACCTGTTGCCTATGTATTCAATGCGTCCCAATGCTCTGTTCCCTTTGTATCTCTATCTGTACCTCATGTATACCGACTAAACAAAATGCCAAGAATGTAAATGCCCACCTAGCAATGGATCAGGAAATTAATGAATTTATGAGAATAGATGTGCAGGATAACTTCCATGTTCCTTCTAAATCATAGATATGTCTTCAGCTAATGCTAAAAGGGCCGTCTGTGGAAATCGAAAATAATTGCTGTTAACATGAGCTGAAGCCATCTTGTTTGCAGCATCCATTTTATTAGCCTTGTGATTCTGCCGTCTTCACTGTTGCCTGCTTTTCTATTCTGCTTGAGTCATCAACCTTATTTAACTCCTTCTGTACTGAGCCGGAGCAATGTATGAGCTCAGAAAAGCCTGTGGCTGCTAGAATGCAACTGTCTATCATATCCTACTGATGTAAGCAGTTCTGTTTCCCCTCCCACTCTGCTGACTAAGTGATATTCATCTGCCCATATTAGTCCATAGCTATTCCTGTGTATTGCTTGTACCTTCTATTTGAGTCTACATGCTTACTCTGCAACAAACTGTGTATAAAAGGCCCATGGTTTCTGTATTCCATGTACTGCCTCCTACAGCGCCTGAGGGTGTTGTATTGATGTAGTCCCACTCATGAGTGATTAATAAACTTGTTATTTTGAATTCCAGCTTCAGTGCCAATCTCTTCTTTGTTAGTCTAAGGACCCGTGGACAAACTTACGGGTGAACCCTGCACTGGTGTACCCCTCAAAAGGCACATTTCCACAGTGGAGTGCACACTGAAGGACTATGGTAAAGGAGAAACTACAACTGTAGGGTGACGCTTTAAACATCTCCGCAATAGGTGGAGTAATTTTGAAACCCCTTTCACTGCATTATCTATTTATAACCCTCCAATCTCCATTTTTGAAATCTTCTCCTCTCTAATGAAAGGAATAGTTATACCGCGCCTCTGCCCAGATCTATGAAGACCTTCTAAAACAGAAACTAAGGTACGCTGCAGAAGCCTTACAAGGCAGTTGTCTACAAGTTTCCAAAGTGGCACTCTTTGGAAATTATTTACTACTTCACTCCCATAAAAAAACATCGTACATAACGTTGCTGTCACGGATTCCTTTACCCTAACTGTTCATTTTCAAAGCAATGTCTATGTTTACATCTACCTAGACTCAAACTCATAATTTCAAAATTCAATGAGATCTACACAGCATAAGTTGTCCAAAATTCACATAGAGGAGGCTTTGATAATAGAGCCCCCCAAATGAAGATCCTTCCTAGTATGGAATCCATGAGCAATGATTACATCAGTACTAGAATCTAATACAGAACACATTGTTCTCCGTGTCTTTTTGCATCCTTCTAGGACTGGACAAAGAGTCCCATATGGTTAAAAAAAGAAGAAAACTACTTCAAAAATTGGAGAGAAACTGTCCCAGTTGATTTAATTTGACTTCATGAAGGGATCCTAAAAAACAACCTTTCGGTTCTGATGAAAGCCATTGACCCATAGGGTGCATAGTTGGCTGAAACATGCTGACCTGGTTCTTCCAGTGATAGATGTGAGACACACTTAATACCTCTCTTTTCACATCTCACATTTTTTAATCTTACCACTACCTTTGATCTTCTTAATAAAATGTGTCCTTTCTAAAAGTAGGAGGTATTTTTAAACCTTTTTTCCTCAACTGGTGGATCCCATATGGTCTCAGATTCAATGGACAATCCCTCCTGGTGGAGGAAAGACCCAGTGATGTAAAGATCAGTGGCTAAGTACGCCAACTGGAGACATGCCTTTGGCGGAACAACACTGGTGAGGGTCTCACAACAATTTTGTGTTGAACACATTCAAATCTCTTCCTCACTCTCATCATGATCCTCTTACTTTTCTTCAAACTTCATGTCCCGCATTTTCTATTTTTGCCTTCTTCTCACATTTCTTACTCTAAAATCCTCCTATCTGATGGACACTTCTAGCTGCAGCTCCCTTACCTTATCATTGTTCCCAGGCATCAGACAGGATCCAGGAATTTTTGAGCAATCCCATGACAGTACGTGGCATTGTTCGGATCTGTGTGGCAATGTCCACGTTTTCTGCTAGAAGTGGCGTGCGCAGTGCCTATATAGGCACCACCCCAGCAAGTTGACCTCGATTCCTACATATCCGTGACATCACCGTGGATCCAGACAAGCTCCCTTCAGTCATTTTTTGGCTGGCTATTCTCAACGTTTTGCCAAAATCAACTAGTGTTCAATTTTTCTCTTTTTTGGGGGAAGATGTCCCAACTTGGTGTGTCTGTGGTGCCTGAAGTGGAACCATAACTCTGTGGCCTGCACATAGTGCAAGACGATGAACCCCAAGGCGATCTGCAAGTGAGCCATGAAGCTTTTGGCTGGACGTTACATGACTCCGCGCCACTTCAGGTCCCGTTTCCGAGAGAGGTTTCTGGACTGCTCCTGGAGTACCCCACATCAATCTTCGTCACCATCCAGGACATCTTCAGTTAAGCACAAGAAGAAGTCCAAGATGTCGAATCGTTCTGCGACTTCTCTACATCACTCCATTCTTTGGACGATGTGAGGGAACTATGCCACTGATCCTGCTCTGGCACCCAAGCTGGTCCTGTGGAGGCAACATCTGACACTCGGTCTGCTCCTTTGCTTCCCCTAGTCTCCCAAAGCTAGAGCGACCACGCCCAATTACGAGAATTTTATGAGCCCATGAGCCTCATTTGGGGGTGGTTGAACTCCTGGAGTGCCTTTGGGCCCCGTGGGTCTGGAAGGGTCTCCGACTGTTGCTCCACCGGCGAGTCCACCCTCTGTCCCATTTGAGCTCACAGGATCTGTTCCTGGATCCAAATCAGCCCTGGCTGAGACTCTGCGACCTACTCTTGGGACTGTTCCAGTGACAGCACTGATCCCATTGCGATTCCCAAATGTGATATGGAGCAGGACTGACCTTGCCCGACACTAGCTCTGGCGCTGAACAGGCCCACACAGCCTGAACTGGAAATGTAGCCCTATTATCTTGAAGAGCCCTCTGAGGAACACGAATGGAGGGGATGTGAAGAACCCCTAGCAGGACCCCTAGCAGACTCGATGGCCAATGACACCTTGTATGAGGATCTGACTGATGCCAGAGGCCTAGACATCACACTTGACTCTGGTGTCCTCGCTCCTCTCATAGTGGCCACAGAGGAAGGGGCTTCTTTTGCGATGTTAGCCTGGAGGGCGGCTGAGGTCCAGGTCCTGCAGCTGCCTGTGGTTGGAGTCAAGACCAATGTCTTGAAAGAGGTGCTTCAACCCGGAGTATCTCATCAGACCTGTTGCTCCCCTTTAATGAAGCCTTCACAGAGGTCCTGCTCGGGGCCTGGGCCATGCTTTGCACAGGCACTCCTGTGCACAGGACAATCCCCCACTGCCATCACCCCACTCCTGGGAATCCAGCCTTCCTCACCCTGCAACCCACCCCTGACAACCTGGTGGTTCAGGCCTAAACCTCCAGGATAAATCCTGGTGCGTTCCCTACCATACCACTGGACAGGGAATGCAAGAGACTGGATACCTTCGGCAAGGACATTTTCTCTTCCTGGCACTGTGGTCCGTGAACACTTATTGTGCCGTTATTCCCACACTGTGAGGGATATGAATGTGCAAGTGCTGCCCATGGTCCCAGACGAGGCTCAAGCTGTACTCTCCCAAGCTTTTGCTGACAGAAGAGATGTGGTAAAGTTCACCATTAGATGCAGATTGGATATGACTGACTGAGTGGACAGAGCCATTGCTTCCATGGTGGAGCTTTGATATCACGCCTGGCTGAGAACAACTGACTTTTCCGGGGATGTCAAAGCATCCCTTATGGACATGTCCTTCGATGTGACTCACCTTTTAAGTAACAAGGCAGATTCAGCTGTAGAATGATTTAAAGATAATAGGATCACCACTAGGTCATTGGGGCACACCAGGGCCCGCAACAGCCGCAGTCCACTATCCGCCCCTTCATTGGCTATGGTTGGGGCTATCAGCCATGTCCCTTTCTTCCTAGCCCCAACGCCAACAGGTATCACCGTTCTTTCGTGGCCATAGAAGTGGGTCCCACAGGTCTCGTGGGAACCATGGCCAGAGGTCGACCCAATCCACCGTCCCCAAGAACGGCAATTCAAAAGCCTCTTTAGTTTGCCATCCTATCACCATGCGCACCCGGTTGGTGCCAGGACCCAGCACCATGTAAATGTGAGTACCTTCTGCTACTAATATATGTTTTTAGGGCAGGGAAAATGCAATTGTACAAGAAAAAATTCCCTAGGCAACAGTTGGTCTAATTAATATATAGGACCATATATCTCCTATGATAGGACCAGACTCAGTGTACCATAATTATCATTAAAAATTAATTTTATTTGTACAAAAAAAATTAAGAAGGCTATCTTCTCAAATACCCGACGGAGACAACTGATCCTGAGAAGGCTTCCAGCCCTGGGGAAGTTTCTAATTGTTGGCTTTCTATGATGACCATCTGCGTTTCCATAATTTTGGATCTCTTCACCAATACTGAATAAAAAATCTCAGCTTTTATTACCTATCTTTAATGCAGGTCACATATTGAAAAGACCTTTCTTTATCCTTCTTATTCTTTCGCTTATTGTGTCCATTGCTGGATTAGCTATTAAGCCTACATATCATGTTAACAAGTTATTCAATCTCTTCAATCAGCTGTGCGCATTTTCTTGGCCCTTATGATGTTCTTGATTGACCGTAAATTGTATGGTCATGATATTTTTTTCTATGTGGCTTTCCTGATAATGCGTTATGTTTGCTGAAACGTGTGTAGACACATTGAAGATCCATCATCGAATGAATTCAAACAAAAGCCACCCCTTTGTATTGTTTATTTCAGTACCTTTGCTTTTTTGTCATTGTTTCGTTCAGTATTGTCTTTAAAAATGTGTGTGTCATTACTTTACTATCTTACCATCGAGCCTTCCCTATATTAATCATCTTTAGGGGACATACAGTGTTACCTGCTGTATTAGGTATTGTAAAAACAAATATCTCTTTTTTAACCTGAGGTTTATGTTTTGTGATGTGATTGTTGATAATATGTTTATTCAAACAGAAGAACAGAACTTTTTGTGGTTTCTTAAATTTGTGTGTACAAATAAAATGAATTTTTAATGATACTTATGGTACACTAAGTCTGGTCCTATCTTATGAGATTCATGGTCCTATATATTAATTAGACCAACTGTTGCCTAGGGAATTTTTTCTTATATAATGGCAGGAGCCAGTACCACCGGCCCCAATGGCAGGAAATAACCTCCGACAAGTGGGTGCTTCAGATTGTCCAGCTAGGCTATGGATTACCACTCCAACAGGCATCGCCACCATTGTCACTGCCCATCATTTGACTGACAGAGGACCACCTCTCCCTCTTGCAACAAGAAAACTGGGATTTTTTGGCCAAAGGAAACATCGAGAGGGTTGTTGCAGCCTATCTGTGGAGGTCAGTGGTCTCAGTCTTCCCCTATGTTGACTACTGGTTGTTGAAGGCGGCCTCACCCCAGGCAGTCACCTCCCACCTCCAGAACTTCTGAATTTGCTGGGGTTCACTATGCCAAAGCCATGCTTGACTCCCTCAGACATTCCCTTTCATCTGAGCTATTCTGCATATAGTACAGCTCTGGTCTATCCTCTGGAACAGCGAGTCCAGAATTTTCGGGCTATGATTCCAATGTTGCAGCCTCTATCCTGGATTGTGTTGAGATTGACTCTGGGGCAGCTGGGTCTCATGGCTTCCTGTATCCTGCTAGTAAAACATGCCCTTTAGCATATGCAAGCACTGCAGTGGGATCTGAAGTACCATTGGCTACAGTGCAGTGTGCATCAGGGGAGTCCCCCCGACCTGGTCTAAATGTCAGAGGGAACTGCAAAGATCTGCAGTGGTGACTCATGGACCTTGATTGGGTAAATGGGAGACCCCTCTCTCTTCCCTATCTAGAGCTCACAGTAGTGACAGATGTGCCAATTTTGGGTTGGGGTGGCCATCTGGGAGAAGTTGAGATCAGAGAACTCTGGTCTCTGGCAGAGCCTTAGCTCCACATCAACCTATTGGAACTGAGATCGATTCGCCTGGCATTGAAAGTGTTTCTTCCTGCCATCAAGGGAAGAATGGTTCAGATGTCCACAAAATACACCACTGCAATGTGGTATTACAACAAGCAGGGCAGAGTGGGCTCATGGATTCTGTATCAAAAGGCCGTGCGTCTCTGGACATGGCTAGATAATCAGGACATATTCCTGGTGGTTCAATATCTGGTGGACTTGCAAACGCCAGAGTAGACGAATTCAGCCATTGATTCCTCACGGATCACAAATGGCTTCTTCATCCGGAGGTAGTGCAAGGTCTCTTCAGAGTTTGGGGAGAACCTTGGGGAGATCTATTTACTACCCCCAAGAATGCGCTCTGTCACCACTTCTGCAAGATGGAGTTTCCAAGGCGGCTCTTGTTTTGATGCACTTTTTGTCTCAAGTGGAGCTCAGGACTCCTATACGCCTTTCCACCGATAACACTCCTGCCCAGCTTCCGCGGGGCGACTATCTTCTCCACGCAGCCCTCGTGGCTGGCCTCCAGAGACATTGGAATAAGGGACTTTCGGAGCCGCCGGTCGCTACGGGCTGCCAATACGTAGTTATGGCGGCGGGGACGTCCAAGGCCATTACCTGTCTCTACCGCAGACTGTCGACGGCATGTCTGCGGCCCCTAGATGCGCTGAGGGCCAGATGGGAAGCGGACCTCGAGAAGCCCATCCCTGAGTCGACATGGTCCACGTTGGTGCGGCGGGCCTGGAAGGGAACGCGTAATGCCCGGTTCCAGCTGGTTCAGTTTTTTACACTACACAGGGCTTATCTGATGCCGGTTAAGATCTTGCAATATTTTGGGGGTACACACTCTCAGTGCCCGCGTTGTGGGGGTGATGGGGCTGACTTTCGCCATATGTTTTGGTCCTGCGCGCAGTTGGGTGACTATTGGGAAGAGGTTATGGACTGCCTGAATCAGGTGACGGACCGCACTATCGCCCCGGAAATGGGGGCCTGCCTGTTGCTTTGGTTTCCCCACACCCGCCGAACGAAGATTACTAGTAAGTTCTACGACTTAGGGTTGATCATGGCCAAGAGGGAACTGACCATGCATTGGAAATCACGGGGGGGCCTAGCTTTATGAGGTGGAGGACGGCGTTTGTGCGATGGGCAGGCACAGAGGGCACACTCCGGTTGCAATTAGCTCTTAGGAGGGATGACGAAAAAGCACTAGCGACGGCCCGGGCATGGGAGGCGCTGGTGGTGGAACTTCAGGGGCTGATGTCTGACGCGGGGGGAGAAGGGAGCACATCTGATCGACAGGAGGAAGCGGTGAGCGGGGACTAGGAGGGGAACTGTGGTGAGAAAGGGACGCATGAGACGCGGTTAGGCATGGGGGAAGCACAGGCTGCCTAGGGAAGGTTTGAGCACCCGTACACGATTCATGGCAATGGGGGGGCGCACCAGGAGGAGGGCAGGCAGAGGGGGGCACACTGACATGGGTTGTGGGAGGGAGAGGGAGGGGGGGCTCCACGCGGGATGGGCGACTTTCCGGCTATACAATTGGTGGTATGGTTAAATGTACAACTATCCGGGGAAGGGCGGAGGTCGTTGAGCAATTGTATTGTGCTGTTGGTACGAAAATAATAAAAAAATGTTTTTAAAAAAAAACACTCCTGCCCAGAGTTCTCCAGAATATCAAGAATGGTCGGGCCCAAGTCCCTGATTAGGCAAGGAGAGTGTGGTATCCTGAACTCCTGAGCATGATCATCTGTCCTCCGATCAAGCTGCGCCTTCGGGAGGATCTCCTGTCTGAGAAATAGGGCAGAATCCTGAACCCGAACCTACACACTCTCCACCTACATGTATGGAGACTAAGCAGGAACAGTTGAGAGTGTTTGATCTGCCTTCTGAAGTGTGTGATATCATCTTGGCAGCCAGACATCCCGTCTTGCATTTTACACAGCTAAAAGGTACCTTTCTGTCATTTCAGCCTTCCTGTGTTGCCGTACTAACCTTACCTGTTCAAGTCACCTATTGTGACACTTTTCCAAAAGGGGTTTCAACACTTTTCCTCCTACCCCTTTCACTATGCTCCAATGGGATCTTAATTTAGTTCTCACCTTTCTCATGTATTTGCCATTTAAGCCTGTGCACTGCTGCCCTCTCAGACTGCTGACCATCAAAACAGTCTTCCTTGTCGGCAATAACTTCTGTCTGGAGGTTTTAGTGAGTTACATGCCCTTTTGTTTCATCCGCCGTGCATGAATTTTTTCTCAGACAAATTGATCCTTAATACCAGTTCCTCCTTTTTGCCAAAGGCGATCACACCTTTTCGAGGCAGGCAGACCATCACATTGTCTACTTTTTTTGCCTCCCATTTCACCCTACCAAGGAAGAGGAGAGACACCACTGTCTGGAAGGGTGCTATCATTTTACTCCGATCACACCAAAGACTTCCGGGTGGATGTTCAACTCTTTGCTTTGGGGGGTGTGAAGAAAGGCATGCCAGTTCATAAACAAACCATCTCTAAATTGATCATCCTCTGTATTAAATTCTGCTACACATTGGCCAAGAAGCATCCCCATGAGGGCTTGAGGAATCATTTATAAAGAGCTACGGCTGCGACTTTTGCGTTAGCGAGAGAAGTCCCAGTTCTGGACATTTGTCAATCAGCTGTGTGGGCATTGCTGCACATGTTTATCAAACATTGCTGCTTAGATATTCAGGTCCAGTGAGTTGGGTATTTATCTGTTATTCCTCCAGGACTTTTTAGTATAACAGTCCACAGACCCACCTCTGGGAAGAGATTGCTTTGGCATCTATTCTAAGGTAAGGAATCTGCAGCTAGAAGTCTCTTTCAGATGAATAAGTTACTTACCTTTGGTAATGCCTTATCTGGTTGAGACTCTGACACAGATTCCCAAAGGTTTGGCATCGGGTTAGCATAACTTCTGTAATGCTAAACAGATGCTACACCTTTTTTGGAATTCACAAACCAATGCAAATTGCTATTTGCATTAGTTTGTATGGAAAACTAACACAAAACTGTGCAAAATGCTACTTTTTATTACTTTGCGTCAAGGGTGCACTATATGGGTGGGACATGGGCGTACCCGTGCTACCACCAATGTTTTATGGACACTAAATCCTATTCTCAAACATCAGCAGAAAGGGTTTAGCAACCAAAAATGTATGCCACTAAAAAGCAGGCGTTAAACAGAGAAATGTTTTCTATTTTCCGTTCTTTTCCGACTTTGCATGCGTGCTGCACTGTGCAGCACACATACAAAGTAGGAAACGCTTTTTCACTTGTCTAAGCATAGTATTTTGTACAGGAAGAATACCCTTCCTGTTAAAAACCTATGCGAGACTCAGGCACACACCATAGCGCTATGGCTAAGGCGCTAAGGTGTGTGCGTGGCACTCGGCAGCTCAATTCAGCCCAGGCATTAGGGAAAGGGGAGTAGAGAGCCATATATATGTGAATATGGTGCTCTCCTGCTCTCTCCCTGTCATGCAACGCAGCTGTAGCATTTTTGCCTGCTGTGCTGCGTTCTGTGACAGCTACATCTGGGCCTCTATCTAGCTGCAGAATCTTTACCAATTCTCCCCGTTCTGTGAACTGTGTACCTAACAGTCAAGAGATTCTTCCGAACCTCATCCTGGCACACTAGTCATTTCTCCTCATTTTTGCTACGTTCTTCTGGTGTGGAAAAACAGTGAAAAACTGAAGATAGCGATCTAAGGTGGTACCTACATAGGCACTGCGCGCGTCACTTCCAGCCCTGACAACGCTACGTAGAGCGGACGACACCACCTACCGGCATGCAAGCTTATTGCCTAAAATTTCTGGATCCAGTCTGATGCATGGGGAAGGTAAGGAATCTGTGGCTTGATAGAGTCACTACCAGATAAGGTCTAACTGAAGGTAAGTAAATTGTTTGTTACCCACATTCTCCTCTTCACCATCCACTGTTTCACATTTACCCTAACACCTGCCTTCTCAAACCTACATCGCACAAAAAAATTCCACACACTGTGTCTTCTATCAAATTCACCTTTCCATTGAAATACTTCCCATTACCCTTTTCCACACTGCCTTCTCACAAATTCACCTTTCCATTGAAATCCTTCCCATTACCCTTTTCCACACTGCCTTCTCTTAAATTCACCTTTCCATTGAAATCCTTCCCATAACCCTTTTCTGCCCTCCTCTCTGAAAGGCTTAACCTCCATCTTTTTCTCAAGTACTTTAACTTTCTCTATCACTCACACATACATGTTGTGTTTCTGGCATACAGCCTTTCAGTAGGGCAGGAGTTGAATGATACCTGTTACAGAGATGGCCATGATGAGCAAGGAAGGACAAAATAGCCCAGTCTCTTTAAAGGGAAGGATCTGATAGTACGGTGACATCACTTCCTGTGACTCGATTGCAAGCAGTGGTCAAAGTGGGCGGGATCGGCAGTTCATGGCGTGCCCCTACTTCTCTAATTTCATAAATTTGTTCCCCTACTTTCTTATTTTAAACATGCCACTCGGACGGCAGAAATCGCCAAGGCCGATAGTTAAGTCTCGGCTTTTGGGGACGGGTGGGGTGGGCAGAGAAGGAAAAGGGCTCTGCCTTTTCCTTCGTGCCCAGAGAAGACAAGGACAGTGTCCAGGTCTCCTGCTACTGGCAGCTGCCGCCCCCACTCTTCGTCCCCCTCTTCCCTTTCTTTTTGTCTCGCACCTCCTCATTTAGTTTAGTGAAAACCGAGACTTCAAGTAACGGGTATTACCTTCTTTTTCCTTCTTTCGTTCATTTTCTCCCTTGTGAAATGGATCAAAAAAAGAAAAACAGTTCTGCTGGAAACGTTCTCTTTTTCAGAATTATTTCAATTTCAAAGTGCAGTCCCAGGGTGGGGACAAATAAAACATTCCAAATATGAAAAATAAATAACTAACTAACTAAGCAAGACAGAGTGGTTGCAAGGTGGCACACCCAAACACATTAGCGCCACTTTACAGTGTTTGCCTGTGAAGCGCTACTTTTGCTTTCTCGTCTCTTTAAACAACATTGTTTTCCCTGGGTGGGAAAGTCCACCATTCCTGGAGGTACTGAAATACCTGGTTGATGGGTGAATTGGAAAACAAAATGTGTACAGCAGCTCTGTGTTCACGAATGTGGTCTTTTTAAACCATACTGCTTACGTTTTGTAAAGATATAAGCAATGGGCATTGAACCGGGTCCCTTCTGGGCCCTGTAGTCATGGCTTTAACTTTTCAGACAAAAGCACTCACTCATTTCTGAATAATGACTGTAAAAGGAAAAAGGTAACCATGTTGTTCCTGCTTACATTTCACATGATTGACTTAATCTTGCATTCCATATGAGTATTTGCTTTTTCTAGGATGTTGCTAATTTCTTTTTCGGCAGCAAATTGCTCTTGTCTAGTGCGTAATTTGAAGTGAGTCACATCCATGTGTTTATAGCGGGTCAGTGCAGTCCAAGTTTCTCTTAGTGGGGCAGTATGGTGCTCAGTGGAGGAGAGGATGTGGCACTATGGTCAGAGCTACTTTAATGACCAGTCCACCAGACCACTCCCCCTGAGGGAGCACATTCCTGTGCTAGACCTTAGAAGGCACCGCAAGACTTTAGAAGCCTTGGTGTCTTACCAGCAGGTGGACCCTAGCAGTGGCAACTGTGGGTTAACCTTGAAGGCCTGTCCGTCACAATCCATGATGTTCACCTCCAGTCTTGCAGGCAGGCCTATGAAGCAGCACACCATATAGTGACAGTGACTCTGTCACTGAGGTTACAGGACCCTTGAGCAGGGTGGCTCTAGGGCAGTGCGACTGCACCGGTGCGCTGACTTCAGGTGGGGGCGTTGTGTGTGTAAGTATAATATGATTTTAAAAGCAATCGCTGCCTTCTTCCTGGCCTCCAACAATTTTCGGCAACAATAAAAATATCATGATAACTCCAGTGATTAATGTTCTTAGTAGAGAGAGATGGCGTTTTGTCTAGTGGGAGTTTTGAATCATGGAAAGGAAGCGCAGAGGGTTAATGTGCCTGCTGCAAAGAACATGTACTGTGCAGATCACAAAGTGCACATAATATATATAGGTCAGTGGGTTATTTGTCAGAGAGACCCTATTGTTACTTGCAGTTAATACGTTAAAATCATAACATAGAACAGTGAGCTCTTAACTGTCATATAAAAGCTGCATTCAAACTGCAAGGTATAAATTGGAGCGTTATGTTTTTTTTCCATAGTCTTTGATTATCCTAATGTTGCAAAAAATGGTTCATTTGGGTAGAAATCAGTTCTGATTATTAAATAGAACCCCCAACCATGGTATTACATTTTAAATTCTGAGTTTGTGTTTGTCCAGACCAATCACTATTAAACTATGCTGCCTAGTAGTATGGCTGTCATGTGACTCCTATACCTTGTAGTCTTTTGTCTTATGTCACATACCCTATACAATGATTTACACACGTATGATTGATTGTCGCTGTGTAATATGTGTGATGTAAAATGCTCTGACACCCTACACTGGCACTAGTGGTGCTGTAAATTTTCTGATACTTTATTATTTTTACATTTTTACTCATGCTAACAGTCTCTGCAAAGATTTTTCCTTATTAGTACCAGTGGAACATACAACTGCAGCAGTGAGAAAGGTGACCTGTCAACCTTGGCAAAGGGCCCTCCACTTCACAGCAGCACAAGTCACATTTTTAATTAACTTTTGATCCGTTTGAGCTATAAACAATTTATTGGTTAAAATCGTCAGATTATGCAGCAGATGATGTATTATGTGGCAAATATGGCAGAGCCATAATTATGTAGAAAACATTTGCAAACTAGGATATTTTGCCATTCATGTTTGAACTGCTCTTGTGGGAAAAGGGAGGGGAAGTGCTGATGACAGAAACTCCATGGCTAGGAGACAAATGGCTTGCGATTCCACTTTTAAGGATATTTGGGACTTTCTGTGATTGGAAACGTATCCCACTTTGTGAACGTATTTTAATGTCAATAACTTATATTAATCCTTAAATAAACATGTGTATCCATTGGTTAAATTAAATAACGTAATAAGCTGTAACCGGTTAGTGAGATGGGAAACAAATACTAAAAATTAGGATATTTTGCTCTTTCTGCCGCACCTCTGACTCCGCCCACTGATCCAATCCTCAGGTTATTCCCGCCCTCTGATTCTCCGCCCACAGTTCCCCTACTTATTTTCCCCCACTTCGACCACTGATTCCAAGTATCATTAATGCGCATTTCCTATACTAATTAGTCCCCGTATTGTTGGTTAAGGATTTGTGCCCTAGCGCATACGATTTTTTACTCTTAGTCCTAGAATCGTTTTGGCCACAATATCTAAGCACCCAATGCAGAAAGTACGTCTCCTATGAACAGTTGGATACCTAGGAGCAAACGTGTAGAAAACCCTTTACGAAAAATGAGAATATTATCTAAATTTCTGTTCCTCTTCCAGATAATACCACTGAGACCCCTTCCAGCTACCATACACTCCCTTCAACAAGAGGTAGAGCGTTTTATCTGGGCCGATAAGAAACGCAGACTATGCCCATAAATGAGCTACAGGCCCCCGGGGAGGGTGGACTAGGGATTCCAAATCTTCAGAATTATACTGTGCAGCTCAGATAAGGTCATGTGTGGAGTGGTCCCGCTCTGAATCTGAAAAGCACTGGCTATTAATGGACAGGGCTTTGGCAGGGGTGCCCCTGTGGAGAATTCCGTTTCTCACTAAACGTGCTCCCTTACAAAATCTCTATCTCTCGCTGGTCACACGGGCTCCCCTCGCGGCCTGGGATAAAGTAGCTGAAAGAAGGGCTTTAACAACGTTTCCATCTCCTCTGACACCCATAGTCGCAAACCCAGATTTGTACCCTGGTATGGAAATGAAGACTTTCCATTGGTGGACCCGGGAGGGTTATAGCTCTATCAGACACTTTTTTGATGAGATTGGCCCTCTGACATTTGAGGACTTTCGCCAGCATCAGGGCCTTCCTGAGAACGAGCGACATCGATATCAGCAGATCAGACACGGGGTCAGGGCTTTAAGTGGGCCGGGTCTGTCCGGGTCTGAGCACCGGCAGTTTTTTTTTGGGGCCCTCGAAACGGGTCTCTATCGGGCTCTATTTTCGTGGCTACTAAAGGTAGTCCGTTCTTTATTTATTTTTTTCGGACCCGTTTTGAGGGCCCAAAAAAAAACTGCCGGTGCTCAGACTCTGCCCACTGTTGCTGCACTGTTAGGGATCACATAACAAACGTCCTCCTGCACAATCACCAGAATTAAATCTATCTGTCATTTTTAAGGGATTGGTTTTACAGCCACAGGGGCTGCTTGTAAGCACCAACCCATGCCGAGGATTACACCAGCTGTCAGCTGGGGGATGGGACTCGAGCAGATGAACACCGGCCCCACAATGAAGAAAACTGGACTGAAAATGCTGCTTGCATGGTGCACGGCTGACAAACTTTTGGAACTACGTGGTCATCGCTTTGTATGCAAGCATTACACACCACCACAAAGAAGCAATGAATACAAAGGCAGGAAGCCGCGGCTCTTTCAGCATAACTGGGCCCTACGTATTCTTTTTTTAAAGTAGAACCACCCTTTACAAAAGGTGTTACAAAAACACCTGTTCTGGAGCATTTGTGCTTTTTACTACATTTATGACACGACTGTAGAAGACAGAATTGAGCGTCATTTGCCAAGGATCACACCATGCAGGCAGGTAAAGATTAAGACGTGCGATTACTGAAGCCATAATGAACAGCCTAATCACTCAGGTCCCTTCTCTACAAAAGAAATATGCTGTGTCACCTTCTGACCTAAAGCTCATAACGATTTGAGGAACATATACATTAAGCCAATGCCTCCTGACCAGGACTATACCGCGCCAGGCAGTTGTGTAACAACTATATTGTTCATATGCTTACACTTGCAATGTTTATTTGCCAACAACATTGAACCGTTTTTTCCTGCAGTGGAAAAGGGGCGGCCCGAAATAGTAGGAGATTCCATGTCGGAGGCCACTGGAAACATTAGGCAGCGAAAATCTAAGTATGATCATAGATACTTGGCAATGGTGTTTTTCCTGGTGTGGCTGCAGCATTCATTTTCAAAAAGTGCTTTTCCATTACTGCTTTAGTAATCATACTGTTGGTGTGATATTATGCACTCAGTCACGCTAAATGATCTGCGCTTTTTAAAAGGACATCTTTGGTGTCATTACACTGGGTAGAAGAAACCCCCATTATTTACAGTGTGTAATGACAGAGGATTCGACTTCATGATTTTCTTAAGCACACAGTGCTAGTTATTTTGATTTAGACCACGCCCCTACTCGGATAGGCCACGCCCCTTCAAGACATTAACTACGCCCCTTTTAGAGCACCCCCAGTTTTTTTTTCCCACTTAAAGCACTGCACGGGGTGTTGCACCAAAATATCCGCCCTCAGGCACAGCACCACCTGACTCCATTTGGGAAATGGCTGCTAGCCGAATCAAAGGACACCCGTCTTATCTCAAAACTATATAATCAATTGAGACTCCCCAACAATCACCAAAATCTCCTAGCTTGGGGAGATGGATTGGGAACTTGAATTGGGCCGGGAACTTACAACGCGTGAGTGGGAAGACATCTATTCCAGAGCGAGGCACACAACTAGAAACGTAGCAGGCATAGAGACAGCCACCAAAATAGCCACTTATTGGTATCTCACGCCTTCTAGCCTTCACAGGGGGAATCCTACAAGAGACCCCATCTGCTGGCGGGGGTGTGGGGCTCAGGGAACTCTAACGCACATGCTATGGGTATGTCCGAACATAGCTGGTTATTGGGAACAAGCCCTCGATGAGGTCGATGCTTGCTTTGATATAGACCTTCCCCGCTTTACGGCCCATATCCCCTCGGGCCTGCCGAACGCTCTCATGGGGAGAGGATGTGGTCCGTCGACTAGACTGCCGACTTTGGTGCTGGAAACCAGGGTTCGAGCCTCGGGGTCGCGTCCACCTCCTGTGATTCTGGGTAAATCACTTAATCTCCCCCTGCCTAACATGTAATGTAAATACGGTGCTCATGTAAAGCCTCCAATACCTTTGGGTCGAGTTCGCGCTGTATAAAAGATGCAAAAGAAAAAAAAGGTTCCCTCTTACCATGCCGCAGATTGGCCTATAGATCATCTTCACATCTTCCCACCTACACTGGTTGGCTGCACCGCATAAGGTATGTCTTAGGCATGGAGCGCATTTCTCTACCCCTTGCTAACCCAGGGGGATCATTCCTTGATCTATGGAAACCATTTATGACGATGCTTTCATCCGAATTTAAAGAGCTCACATGCCCCAAGTATTTACGAATGTTACAGCTCACAAAACAGCCACTGGCGGGACCCCAATCGAGTACATAAACACATATCATTAGGAGGAGAGGCGAGGGGTTGGGGGTGCGTGGGAGAGGGGTTTAGTCCCTAGTGAGGGGTGTGGGGGGGATGCTGGTTTTTGTTTATTCATAGCTGCTATGTGCACCAATTGTGCAAGATTTTGACGTTTTCTTTGTACAACTAAACTTAAAATCCAATAAAGAAATTATAAACCTAAATACTAGTTTGTTTTGAATTACTGAGTTATTTTCATTGATGTCCCCTTTTTTCCACTCGCACTAGGGTAGGAATGCTGTCTTCATTGCATTGCGGTCTTATAACTAACGAGACAATACAGATGGACAAGGTGTTTATGAAGACATGATTGTGTTCACTCCATTATGGCAGAATCAGAAAGAATTAAGGGGAGTGACTTCAATTTAAAATGCAGGTCCAAATCAGAACACCAATAGAAACCAGCTACTTACTATATAGAATAACTTTTAAGTTTTGCTTCATTTGAGTATATTTATAGCGCGCGATGACAATTTTATGTTCTTTATTTATATGCTTTTTAAAAGTTTGCCATCTAGCGGCTGGATCGAAAATCGTTTGGAGAATATTTCTAAAACGCAAGCAAGCGCTGGCAATTCCGATAGGTCTGGCTTATAATTGAAAGTGCCTCTTTATTGACTGATATGATGAGCTTATTGTAGGAATTCAACCAGGAGAGGAATATTTCCTGTTTTAATGCCGGGCTCTCTTTATACGGCACATAGTGGAAAGGTGGAATTTACATTTTTCCGTGAGTGAGTGGTAGTGTTATCACACTGCACTGTCCTAGTTATAACCTTCAGCCTTATTCAAAATTCTAGAATTCACAGATATTTTGTGAAAAATCACTTTCTGTTTCCTTGATAAACAATAGATCTATTCTAAATGTAATTTATTTTCATGAAACGACTATCACTTCCATTTGCGAGATTCGCTGTATCTTGAAAATCCCTCATATCAATTATTATCGCGATATAGGGGTATTTATGTCACATGAATACTATGATGTAACCTGTGGACAGCCATGCAGTGACGATACAAGATTTCTCAACATTGGCGGCTCCTCCGCTATGCCCCCCCCCCTCCCCCACCCCAAAGCCAGCTGAGGCAACGACATAAAAAAATGATAATAAAACGTTTTTATTATCATTTTTTTTTACTTCTTGCAGGTTGCCTGCCAGCCGAGCTGAGGGAGGGGCGGGGCCAGCCACAGTGATGCTGCAGCTGCAGCAAAAGGGAAGAGGCGTGAGTGGTGGGCACTGCTAAATGCATATGATGGATTGGCCGGCCCCAGAGGGCCAGCCAGAGCCATCATGCGCACTTAGCCTTTCTTCTCCTAGCTGTGTTGTACATCTGGGTGGAGAAACCAAAAAAGGCTATGTCTGAGCGCCAAACCGAGGCTCTCAGACCAATCCCAGAATTCCCAGCGTGTGAGCAGAGCTGGGATTGGAAGCTGGGAGCATGCGCAGTGTTCAGCAGTTCCCACGGGACATGAGGATCGGGAGCAAGGGGATGGCCGTTGGAGCAAGGAACAATTTTCTTTATTTTTTAAATGTCTTATTTTGTGTTTCTCCCTCCCTCCACCTCACCACTTCACAGTACGAGTGGCCGCTCCTGGATTTCTGTGGGGTAATGAGTAATTGACTAGCCACTGGCCATTCACCATTCACTTGTTACATGCTGAGCCAGACAACAGAGAAAAATAAATCATCTTCACTCACTAAGGTTGGACCCAACACCTATCTGTTTGGCTGCCACTTTTATGTGCTGCATCCAAGTCACCACATTTTTAATATGTATAAAATACAGTTTTTATTTTCAAAATGTATGTTATTTGTATTGAATGGTAACCACTCTACTTATAGAGGAACCCTATTCTAACAGTCATGAGCAGAAAGGTAATGCATGCCGGTCGATGCAAACACTGTGGCGTGTGGTAAATTGAACTGCTGGGGCACTTTAGGGACTACATGTATCAAAAAAGCATTTTGCGAATAACAAATAGCAATTTTTACCTAATCGCTATTTGGTAATCACAAAATGCTATGTAAGTAAGGAATCGCCAAAGATTTAGCGATTCCTTAATATTACCTAAAAGTGATTCCGTAAATAGTGAATTGCTATTAGGTAATACTACTCCATTCGTTTCTATAGACTTAAAGGCCCATAGGTGCAGATCATTTTGCATTAGCTAATTTGCCGATTACCTAATTGGTAATCGAAAATTAGGATAATCGAAAATTAGGTAATGTAAAGCCAAGGGTGCCTGGGGGCCTATGGCCACCCTAAAGCACCCCCCCAAAAAATTGTGCACATGTAAAGTGCACACATGCCCTATTTGTGCTACGTGGCACTTAGAAAAATTCCTTTTTGTGCATTTTGCAAAATGTACACATGGGTACCATCGACTTCGAGTCAATGGTAATAGCATTTTTCTAAATGCACAGTTTACATTTAGAAAATGCTTGGTGCATGTGCTTAGGGCATCGCAAACTGCGATTTCCTATTTGTAGTTGCAATTTTAGGTAATCACAATTTTTATGATTACCTAAAATTGCGACTACAAAGTCTTTCATACATATTGAAAGGCTATTTTGCATTTGCAAACAGCCAAATTCTGCAATTCGCACTGTTTGCGAATGCAAAATTGTTTCATACATGTGGCCCTAGGTCCTTATTACAGACTTATTGCGGACTTAATATTATAATGCATTGGGCTGCTGGAGTTGTGTAATGCGGAGCCAAACTGCATGCACACTGCTGTTTAATGCACATAACACCTCTAGCTGCGACTTAACACAACAACAGATATCAGGTGAGGAGTGGGCTTCAACAATATGACACACTACTTAAAAATAAACATCCATGTTACCAGATTAATGTTATAGAAGACTTTGGATGAATAGAAGCCACATATACCTTAAAACAAATTCTGCACCCTTGGCTGCACCTCCCCTCTCTACTTGCTAAGTGCCCCGCACATTAGCATAACGCAGAGAAGCTGTGTCATTCCAACTCAAAGTGAGAGGGAGCTAGAGCAGAGATTATTCAATTTCCAAGACTTATAAAGTAAATGTAAGGCTCATTAGGCAATGCTAAGGCTCGTAAGTAGCACAGAGGGGCACACTATTACAGCTGAATAAGACCATATAGGAGCTCATGATATAGATGCCACATTGATTTAGGCCGAAGTGGCCATATTTAGCTGATGAATCCTGGACATCTTGATTTCAGCTCCTATGTCCAGGTTGTAGTCAGTCTCTGAGGGCTTTGAGCATCCATTTCCCAGAAAAAAAGGAAAAGTATGTGGGACCTGTATCACACTAACTAATTACGTAATAAGCATATAAATGCTGTACTCAAGATACCCAACAAGTGGGCAGAGCAAAAGCCTCTCTCCCAGTAGGTCTTCCGATAGCTCCTTTCTGTTGATCATGTAAGATCTGGCTACACTAAGAGTTCAAGCCAGATCTAAAAACAGTGGACACGGGCACTAGGCGTGTCTGTAATCGAGGCCTCCTGTGACATTCGCTAGAGACCCAAGATATCCTATGCCATGGCGCCAATCATAGATTTGCATTTTTCACTGTTGCATTTGGTCCTGTAGTGCAAATAGTAGTGAAAGCACTCCAGAGAACATACAGTGTTCACCTGGAAACCAAGCACAACACGCAGTGGCTACAACTTGCTTACTAGGATACCAATTGGGCCTGATGCAAGAATGTTTTACTTTATTGTTAATTTTGAAGTTTCTCACAGAGCTGGTGTGTGCCTTGTTCAAGCGTGATGTCTGCTTACGTTTTGTCCCCGGTGTTCTGCTATAGGTCTGTCCTCTACTCTATTGATAACAGGGTGCAACATCATTTACATTGTGCGTTTGCTTCCTCTTCAACCATGATCACAAACCCTACTAGGTCTATCCTTTGTTCTTTTCTCACTCCCTTTCCTTCTTTTACCCACAGTGTTCCTTTCGTGTCCCCATCAATTTACACTCTTTGCTCCATTCCCTCCTGTTCTTTTTTTATTTTATTTTTAATTTGGAAAATTATAACAGAGCGAACATGACTCAAGGGTATCTATCTGAGCACTGTGCATAGAAAAACATGATCGGTTACATAGTATTTTGGTGTCAGACTCAGAGCACTACACAGAGAAACACCAGTACCGTTACATTGATTCTAGTACCATGGTCCACAAAACTGCACAAAAACATGAGTGTTCTCCTCTCCACACGCTCTGCTAGCTGCACGCCAGCACCAATAAAAGATAGCTGTGGGCTGCCGAGAGGTACCTTGTGTATCAAGCTCTCCAGGCCTCCACCCTGATCCATACCATTACGGTAGGAAACTTTAGTAAAAGCCATTTGACCTTGTTCTTGAAAGCGATGGTCAATGGGTTCAACTGAAGATCTGACGGGAGAGTTTCAATATTTCCAGGGCAGATCTGGGGAAGGTGCGTGCGTGTGTCTTTTGTTTCTGAATCTCGGAGTGTGCAGCCGGAGGGAGCTGGGACTCCACAAGGAGCGGCTGCCGCCTGAGATCGTGAGCTTTTGTGCCAGGTACAGGGGCCATCATAATACAGGGCTTTGTGTGTCAGGCAAGCTATCTTCAGCTAGATTCTGGCTTCAAACGGGATCAAAAATAAAGACTCAACATTTTGTTAAAAGCACCCACAAATAGGCTCATGCAGTTGAGCCCAGACCTGGTACATCCCGATCAGGCTGAATTGATGCACAATATTTGGCATCAATATTCAGCGCTGGCACTAGCCGATAGGCTGGACGGTCCAGCTGCAGTTGTTCTTGCCGATATTGATCCCATCCCTTGCGGTATGGAAAAGGGGAATGGACCATTGTATGGGCTTGGAGGTGGCGGTATGCATGGCTAGAGGCCGTCCACAGAAACACCGTAAGATATGTTAGGTGTGGGTGAATTATACAGGCATTGAGTTGGAATGTGCCGTTCTATGAGACAAATTGTAAAGGACGAAATTCGTATGTCCATGGGAGGCTGGGAGAATGCTGAACTATTGGTTTTCTTATTAGAATTGTCTCCAATCTTATTGCCATGGTGTGGGTGGGGAGTGGGGTGGGGCTCCGTGAGCAGTTGTTACTGTTTATGTCTTTTTCTCTTCTGTTCCTTTTCCTTATATTTTGGCCCTGTTCATAATTTAAAAACAGTCAATAACATCTGTTGGAAAAAAGAAAACTCGAGCAAAGGTGTGATACGGTCGAAACATCTCATTATCCATCTCTCTGCGGCACAGAAGGTTGCTTTGAGTGGTAGAATTTGTGATTTTGGTAATCCTGTTAAGTTTGTATTCCCATAGTCTAGTCTGGCTATAATTAAGGATTGAACTGCGATCTTGAAGTATGTTAGCAGGATGAATGGTTTCACCTTCTTGAGGAGGTTGAGATGGAGAAAGACACTGCGTTTTGATGAACTGATGTGTGTCTCCTTGTTGAGGTTCTTCTCAAGGGTTAGCCCAAGCAATCAGTGATAACGTGTTGACATTTTAGGGTGTCCAGGTGGGTGATCCATTCTTGTATTGTCGGGGGCTTTGGTGTGGGGTGGGGACATGAGTGAATTCTGTTTTTAAGCAGTTCAATTTGAGGTGGTTTTGTGCAAGCTGTGATTGGGTTTTAACTAGCGTGTCATTTAGTGGGATGATATCCTCCAAGGAGGAGTATGGTATATTTATACAGTACATGTTTTACTAAAGAAATGCAGTCCCATGTGAATACAGTCTTGTATTATTTATCCTGCATTCTGGAATGGACAGTGGGTTTGGGTTCTGGCTAGCAACAGTTGATTTATTTGATGACTGGACTTTGGACCGGTTGGTCATTCTGGTGGTGGACTACATATTTCATGAATAAATACTACAAACCTACCTATTGCTGTATACACCTTCTTTTACATATTGGTAACAAGGAAGCCCTCTCTGTGTTCCTGCACACGGCACTGAATTTTCTTGCGTCGTGGTAGATGTGATCATCTGACTGAGTTGACTGGCTGTTTCTTGTTGTCGGCAATCTGGTCGAATCTGGCAGTCATATTCCAAGCAGCTCAACAAGCAGGTTGGATCCCTCGCAAGCATGCTGTTTGGGCTTTTCCCCAAGCGTATAGTTCCTCAGCATTCCTCGAGCAAAAGCATGCTCTTGGTGCACACTCGCCTTCTTCAGGTTTCGTTGTCCCCGAGTGAACCTCTTCTTCACATCAGTTACGTGAGTTCAAAGGCCAAGTCACACATTATTACGTCGAAAGAGAACGTCGGTGGCCACTTTAAATAAAGATGTGAATGTTTTTTTATGCCGACGACAGTATACCTTGTTTAAAATCTACGTCAGACCATGGCAATCTGAACTGAACCACACTCTCACAGGTGTTTCTTGAGTTTAATTAATTATTATCCACTTAGGGTTCGACTTTTCAGCAATTTGGGCAATTTGCACAGTTTCGGCAACCATACAAAATATTCATTATAGTTTCATCATATCAATTTGCACAACCGCCGCCTTTTCTTCAGCGTACTGGTAAAACACAAATCAAATGGAAGCAAGGGCTGAAGCTATTTGAAAGCAACTTAGTAGCCATTGATGCAACAAACTTTTCACCCACACGCAAGCTAGCACTGATTTTTTGTAGTCTTGGCCAAACTTCCCAGACGTATTTGACAATTTGCCAGTTGTACCTGCCCTTTCAAGAGACTCAGGCGATGTAAATTGGGACCAATAAAAGGAAGCTATTGAAAGACTAAATTAACGATACTCTGAGGAACCGTGTATTATGTTGTGGATGCACAATTTTGTCAAAACACAAGCAGAATGCTGAGGAAAGTGTGAACCAATATGTATCAGCATTAAGAGTGTTTGCAGCAACCTGTGACTTTGGTCTGTGTATATGTATATATATATATATATATATATATATATATATATATATATATAATCTACTGGCGGTCGCCAGTAGATAGTTATAGTTAGGACCGAGTTCCCATAGGAAATCTGAAAATTCTATTTTGAATAACTTTGTCGCCGGTTGACGAATCCTCGCGAAATTTTCAAAACTAATGGGGCGCTCCGCTCAGCTCCTACCCTGAAAGTCTCGGGGTGATTAGTCAAGCGGGGGCTGAGAAAAAAGGGGGGTCCCAAAACGCGTTTTCCCCATGCATTTTCCCATAGGACCTTTAGTCGAAGGTACAGCCCGAACGGCTGAACAGAATTACTTGAAATTTGGCAAAGAGGTAGTCCTCAGGTCAGGGATGTGCCTTTTGCATATATGGTGTCAATCTGTTTAGTAGTTTCTGAGAAAATTGCAGTTAAAAGTACATAAATATCTATAGGCGCGCACCGTGCGTGCACGGTGCGCGCACAGTGCCGTGCGCAAGCGTAAATCTGATTGGTGGTTAGATGTCAGTCAACATTCGAATCGGTCGAAATCAGGAAGTGTCGGACGCCATTTTGTGTGTGGCAGTGAAAAACAAAGGTGGAAAACGTGAAAAGGGGGCAGGGTAGAGAGTTCCTGACCCTCTAGCCTTTGTCAGGGGGTCCCTGAAGGACCCCGAAGGGTGAAAAAAACCATTATTTTTTTCAAAAAATCGCGGGGTGCGCGCCCGGTGCGCGCACGGTGAAGAACCCTTAAAAAAAAAAAACATTTTAAACGAGCCATTCCATATTACAGGATACAGTCAATCTATAACTATATACATAGGTAGTTTATTGTAAAATAAATATATAAAAAATATAAAAATACATACATAAATTAGCATTTAAAAAACCTTACAAATTCACTAAAAAAAACATAGGTTTCACACACGTTATAGTTAGGAATTAGCATTTTAAAAACCTTGAAATTCACTGAAAAAACCATAGGTTTCACACATGTTATAGTTAGCTGGACATTTCACTCATAAAAAACCATTGAAATTCCCCCGTTATAGTTAGTTCAGCTAAATATAACTCGCGCGACCGCAATCCACTGCTGATGATGTCACATATTACATCACTGTATTCACTAAGATAATGTTAATAAGTCAGTTATACAATTAATTTTACAAAAAGAAACATCCATTTAGACACTTATTTACCCATTTATTCTTCCATTAACCTTTAGATATACATATATAAAAAATATTTATTTTTCAGAAAGACACATATTTCACTGGATGATGTCATCAGTGATGTCATTTGAGATGTCATCAGTGATGTCATGAGTGATGTCACTGACCATGTCATGAGTGATGTAATATGTGACGTCATCAGCAGTGGATTGCGATTGCGCGAGGTATATTTAGCTGAACTAACTATAACGGGGGAATTTCAATGGTTTTTTACGAGTGAAATGTCCAGCTAACTATAACATGTGTGAAACCTATGGTTTTTTCAGTGATATATATATATATATATATATATATATATATATATATATAAGAACAAAGTCCTGAACCTCCAATGTCACAGAGGGATTCTGGAACAGGTACGGACCACAGTTTTGTTGTATGCCCAGAAAATACACCACAAGCAGTTTCAAAATGCCAATTTTCCTTCTTTAATTCATCGAGTTAGATCAGACAAGTTCCCGCCTCAGACGCGTTTCGATCGCCTCCGCGATACACACACATACAATTTGTTTGTTTTGAATTGTCAATCTAGGAAGATACTAGAGAGGTTATTGCAGGCTTGTAGCAATCCTATCTCTCTAGACTTTTTTTGTTTAGCAAAAGGACTTGAACGCTCCATGGTTTTTTCAAAGGCATTGTAGGCAGACATTCCAATGAATATGTTGCAATAGTGACAAGGAATCTATTTGTGTAGTAAACACACAGGGGCAAAAGTAGGAAAAATATGACAAAGAAATCTACTTACTCTTGTTACAGGCGTGGGTCTAAAAATTGCCTCAGTAATAACCCTTTTTGCCCTGCCACTGGAAAACATTGTATGTTATGCAAAAAAATTGCTCACTTCCACATAGTGTGTAGAAGTAATAAAAATTCAGTGTATATCAATAATGTTGATGTGCCTGAGTCTTATGTATCTGATGTCTGTCCTGAGAAACACAGCAGTGTAGGTTTGACAATAGATTGCAATGGTGTCACACGTTCAAGTACTGTGAAGGGATCTTTGGTTGAAGCCATTATTGGTGAGGTATCTTTGCAAGTCATGGCAGATTCAGGGTCTCCAATAACAATATGAAGAAATTACACGTTCTATAAAAATTTAACAGATAACACAACATTATCTCCATCTGATGTCAGTCCCAAAGCTTTTGGAGAAAATGATATTGATATGGTTATATATTTTACCTCAAAAATTGAATGTTTAGGTAGGTGCACAATATCCATAGTGTATGTTGCAGTAAAGGGAAAAAACATCATTGGTTGGCAGGATTTAGCACAAATTGGAATATTTCTTAAACCAGGTTCTGAAAATCCTGTGGCTGTTAGTGACATTACCTTAGCGTATGTGGATGGTGAACAAAGTAACACCATAGAAACTATCTTGAGTGAATATGTCAATGTGTTTCTTGAACAGGCTGGTTTGGTCAAAGGTTATGAACATTGTATCAAACTCGAGCTACAAGCGCAACCAGTGATTTATAAAGTTTGCCCTATTCCTCTTAGTGTTAGGGAGAATCTGAAGCAGGTTCTCAAAACACTATGCTATGAAGGTATTATTGCACCCACTGAGTCTTCTCGGTGGGTTTCCCCTATCGATGTGGCCCAAGGAAAACCTGGGGAGATAAGACTGTGGGCTGATCTGTGTACCTTAAACAGAAACATACTAGTTGATTGCCATTCTCTTCCAAAGATACATGAGTTATGAGCTAATTTGGGTGGGGCACAGTATTTTCATTAGTTGACTTAATATTGGCAAACCGTCAGATTGCCCTCACACCCGAATCGCAAGAGCTCACAACGTTCATAACCCCTTTTGGTATATAAAGATATCTTAGATTACCTTTTGGCCTAGCTTCAGCAGCTTGTGTTTTCTAGAAGTTGATGGGTAATTTGCTGGGGGACATGGCTGTAGCGCAAGTGTATCAAGACAATATTTTAATTTTTTCAGAAAGTATTGAATTACATAACAAAATTCTGAGCGATGTGATATGTGTGCTGTCGAAAACTGTTATGAACATTAGATGTGACAAGAGTATGCTTAGTGTACAAGAATTAGAATATTTAGGTCATTCAATTTTTTAATCGGGTATAAAACCCAAGTTTTGTTTAATCAAAGCCATCAGAGATGCTCCTCCACCTAAAGACAGAGATCCCTTTGGTCTTTTTTTAGGGCTGGCTGAACACTAAGCACGTTTTATTCAAGGGTTTGCTCAGATTATTGATATCGTAACCCCTCACCTGAAAACCAGGTTTTCTGCTGGGGCGATTATGAGCCCCCAGACCTTCTGGTCAGAAGTCTTAGCAGGTGTCCTAAAAGGGAAGGGGGAATTGGAAGAAAGAACGACACTGCACTTCCAGGTCCTAAAATTATACGTGAAAAGAAACAGAGTTGTGAGCAGACATTTTTCTGGCCTTCCTTATTATATCACATTTGCTACTGAGCAAAATCAATCAAGAGGAACATTCCCCTTGCACATTTGTTCACCTTTTAGGGATTGTTGTTTTTCACAATCTCTCTATAACACAATACTCATATCAGGATTGAATGTTCACAGTGCCTTACTGCATGATGTTTGTCCCATTCAAGAGTTCTCTTCACAGTTCTCTACAAGCTTATAGGGTAAACCTTCAGAATAGAGTTAGTTCTTGGTAGTCTCTAGTCTTTGGTAAACTATTGCGCTTTTTCAATGAAAGCCGGCAATATGGAAAGGAAAAGGTCTTTTGGGATCACACATAAAATGTTCACTCATTTGAATCATCGCTTGTATACTGGGCGCGGTCGCACTGTCGAATGCTTTCAAGGAATGCCGGGACTTATCTATTTTCTTTGTCTTTTTGTCATTTTATGGAGTGGTGAATCCAGGTCCAGCACAGTTGAAATCAGGAATGCAGGATGCAAGAACAGGTATGTGGATAATCGCTGAACTCGGGTGAAATCAGGATGCTGGATGCGGGCACAGGTATGTGGAAAATCGCTGAGTTCACTGTCTTCTTGGGTGAGTAACAAATCCAAGCGAAGTAAAGTATACAAAAAAACTGATGGATGGAAATCTTGAATTAATCTCAGCCAGTCCAGCCCGAACTGCCAAGCCAGTTCCTCTCTGAACCGGAACACATGCAACCCAGGACCAGTTTCGTCTTAGTTATGGGCTCAGCTTGGTTTCAGTGACTAAGTGTGCACAGGAGCCATGTCTGGGAATACCCGTGCCAATTAGGCCAACACATTAAAGTATACAAAAAAGTGATGGGTGGAATGCTTGAATTAATCTCAGGCACTGGTAATTTCTCGGGACGCATCCCAATCCATCGTTATTTTGCACACCATGTCACCTCAGTTTGGACCCAGTTATATGCAAATCAGTCTTAACCCAGCTGCAATCGGAACACTCCAGCCAGAACTTTTAAGCCAGGTCCTCCCTGAACCAGAACACAATCAACCCAGGACCAGTTTTGCCTTAGTTATGGCCTCATCAGCCGGGTATAGCTTGGTTGCAGTGACAAAGTGTGCACAGGAGCCATGTCTGGGAATACCAGTCCCACTTTGGACAACACTTTAAAGTGTACCAAAAAGTGATGGATGGAATGCTTGAATTAATCTGAGCCACTGGTCATTTCTCTGGCCCTCCCAATTGATCGTTATTTTGCACACCATGCCACCTCAGTTTGGACCCAGCTATGTGCGAATCAGTCTTGACCCATGTCCAATCGGAACATCCAGCCCGAACTGCCAAGCCAGGTCCTCCCCAAACCGGAAGACAAGCAACCCAGGAACGGTTTCGCCCTAGTTATGGCCTCATCAATCGGGTATTGCTTGGCTGCAGTGACAAAGTCTGCAGTAGAGAGGATGTGGTGCAATGGCCAGAGCTGCAGAGTCAGGGGCTTTGAATTCGGGTTCGAGCCTCTGTGTCGGCGCAACATCCTGTAATTCTGTGCAAATCACTGAATCGCCCCATGCCCGTGGACAACGCCTGGATACGCTCATGGGTAATAAGCTGCGCTAAATAAATCTACAAACTTAAACAATCACTGCAGCCAATGCATGGAATGCTCCCCCCCTTTCAAATTAAAACAAACCCAACCCTTCTAACATTCAGAGACCACCTAAAAACGTATCAGGACCGTAACAAAAGGGGTTTGGTAGATGTGTCATTATGCCACAGGCACTACGCTTTCCAGGGCTCCGCTCTCCTCTTCTTTGGAAACCTTTAATTATAATTTTTTTATTCAAAGCAAGCCTGCCATCTACAGGCACCTGGAAATAGATGGTGCCATGTTTTCTGTTTATGTGACCTACGTGTTTTTTTAATATTTAGAAATAGGTGCCCCTGGCCAAAATGGAAAAAGCGTTCAGAAGGCCTGGCATTAGGTTTTGCCCCAGGCTTCACTTTAACTTCTGACAAGCCTGGCACTCACCTAATCGAAAATGATTAAACAAAGAAATACCCTCACTCAAGCAATAGTAGTGGCAATTTGATCTATAAATGACAACAATTTCTGGGACTTTTCAGAAAAGCGTGCCCATTGTGTGTACACATAATAAGCAGTAGTAGCATTTGTATAGGTCTGGCAATGTGGGTGCGTCTCTATAGCTCTTACTGCCACAGGCAGCAGGTATGTATGCAGCGCTATAGCAGTGCTTAACCCCAGGCAGTTATTTTATCGACCTCGGAGAAACTAACGACTGTGACGCAGATGACGAGAACATTTCACACACGTCTGCAGCAGGGGCTGAGCCCATTGAGCTGCGTCCATATGCATGGTGTAATACCACTTAACAATATCATCGAAGGTTGCTCATCTGAACATAAAAAAACCAGCTAGAATCCATTAGAGGAGTCTCTTATCCTTATAATCCACGTCGCCATAAAAAATATGAGCGAGGAGGCTTGATTTAACGCGCAGCATATTTCTGACCAGAAGTCGTCGGCAATCACTGCAGCCAAAGTGTATGTTCATTAAAAATAAACCCGCTAATTGCGTGCTCATGAATAATACACAGTGGAAAGGCCTAACAAGCGGCCCGTGCTGCACACTTGCTGAGCCGCATGTTTAATGCCCTCTGATCAAGGCCGCCTCGTGCGCTCTGTGCTTTCAGGACCGAAACGTGCGCATCCCGAACGACCGAGATGGATATGAGAGGACCATAAATATTACCGGCTGGTAAAAGGCCGTGACGTGGCGGCCAGGGGCCCCCTTAGAAAATGTGCTGTAATTGTTCGCTTGTCATCCATCCTTCTGGCGAAAAACCATTTTCGCTGCTGTGCACAAAAGGAGGGGGAGGGGATATGATACCGCCTTGTCCCCGACGTCGCAAAAGAGAGGCAGATGTAATGTCATGACGTTGACCTTGTGTTGACCTGCAGTGTTTTGCAAGCGATACAGTTCGAATCGAGTAATGCACTGTTATCAAAGTAAATTAATCAAACTGCTTGGTTATGGTATCCCAAAAAATGTACTTACTCCTGTCGGTTCTGGTGGAAATATTTTTCTTGCACGTTTTGTTGGGTCCGATGTAATTATCTCGGGTCCCATCGCAGATGCAATTTTGCTCAGCATATGTGAAGTGACCGGGAATTATTTTTGCACTGCAGAGGGTGCACTACTCTGTCGCTGCACAGAAGTGGCATTCGATAGAATTTGAAGAAACCCTGCACCATCAACGAGGCAGGGATTCCCTTTGCGCATCTCTCTGAATAGCTGTGCATGCATGGACGGAGGCCTTCAGGGGACAGGCGAGCGAGCTCTATCCTTGCATTCCCATTCTTTGAATGCGTTTTTAGTTCGAGCCTACAGCCAGCGGCTGAGCCGTGTTTTGTGACATATGTGGCTTACCAGGAACGGAGGGTTGGAGCCGCCCGCTTCTTACCAATGGTTGGCTTTGCTACCACTCTCATTTGCCTCCTCCTTATTCGTGTCCCAGCATGTCAATCTGTGTTTGCCCCCCCCTACCATCTCTACCATCTCTTTTAATTGGCTGGAATCTCCGCTTCCATTGCTTGCTTTCCAAACCCGACTTTTTTCTTTTGTTCATGTTTTCTCGACCTTCCTCCTTAAAATGTCACTTTTTAATTTTTTTTTTATTGAGGTTGAATTCGTACTATAGGTATATGCCTGCGCACTGTTTCAAGGAACGATCTCAAAGGCTGGAGCAATAGCCATTACAACAAAAAGAAAAACTGACAAAATTACAAAGCAGGAGGCTTCAACATAGTAGTAGCTCCATTCACGCAATAAAACATGATATACATATTAACTTCCTCCTCGCCATACCCGACCCCTTACCCCCCACTCTTGCTATTCTTCCAATATATTCCATCAAGTAATATTGTCTCCAGTTGTGGACATCAAATAAGTTACATATGGAGCCCAAAAGTCTCTTGGTCTCAATGATGCAGGAAAATCCTCTGCATAGGCCTCCAATTGGGTTTTACAGTATGCTACATCTCGTAGCCAGTCCGCCTGCCTTGGTGCCCTCCTCCCTCCCCAACATATGAATACTCTACGCTTGGCCAGCAATAATGATACAGCACTAGTTTGCGTGCCGTTTGTGGAACAGCTTTGATTAGGCCCAGGAGGCATATAGTGGGAGAGCATTCTATTTGCACCCCTACCATTTTGAATATGGCCTGTGTTACCTGTGTCCAGTACTGGGCTATTGGACTACAAGTCCATGCTAAGTGCAAGAAATCTGCGTCAGCTGCCCCACACCCCCCACATGTCGATTCTGACCTCAGCCCATATTTGTGGCTGCGTCTATTGAGTCCCGTCGTTCCCTCTGAGAAGTGTCATAGAGTTTGGTAATGAGCTTTTTATCATTCAGCAAGGCTTTAAGTGGACCGGGTCTCATCTGTGCTGAGCACCAGCAGTTTTTAGGTCTCGCCTGACCCAGCGCATGCGCTGGTCTGGCGAGACATTTTGTGAGGGCTCCAAAAAGTGCTACCAGGCCAGCCTAGAGCTACAGTGCATGTGCGCGGGCGCGCGCGTCGCGCTTTACCGCGATTACTTTCACTTTTGCGGCCCCTTTGATGTTTGATCGTGATTTCCGTGAGGCTTCAATAGATTGCAGCAGTTAAAACAAGCATTGGCGTAGCCAATAGGTCTCGCTTTTGGGACCTTATAAGTGTTTAGTTATGCAACTGTTGCATGGCTAAAGACTTATAAGGTCCCAAAGGCGAGACCTATTGGCTTTGCCAATGCTTGTTTAAAGTGGGCCTCGAAACGGGTCTCTTGTTTTGTGCCAGGCACAGACAGTCCGTTTCAATCCGGACTGCAGTGAGAGCAGGCACATCGATGTGCACCTGCTCAACTGCTCACTTCTCACTAGTGGAGAAGTTACGGAATGGCGTCATGCCAGGTGAGTGTTGTACTGGAAGGGAAATTCTTTAAAGAGTCATTTTCTCTCTGGATTTTCCTTCTCTTTTTGACACTCAGGAGCAGCAACATTGTCGTGGTGTCATCAGGGCTTTAAGTACAAGCTATTTCAATATTAGATACAAGCCATATTTGCTGCTTATTAATCGTATGCAACTAACAACCATTGACAAAGCCAATAGTCCTGACTTGTTGTAGGTATGATGGTACTTGTATCATATATCGGAATGCAATGACAAACAGCAAAATACAAGTCGGGCGGCATGCTATGCTAAGCACAGATTTTTTGTTTACGTGTTTTTAAGCTACACCCTTAATTACTTTGGCCACGCCCCTTTGAGACGCCCCCATTTTTTCATCCACTTAAAGCCCTGCCTGTCAGTGCATGTGAGTAGGGTCTGTGAAGAATGAAGCTCAGGTGGTTTCTGATGGAAGCGGGGGTACAACACCTTCATGGCTCTTCTTAATCTATGATATACAAAGCTCTGCATTAAAGTACCATTCCGGTTCCCCAGGAACTCAGTGAGCGGGAGGAAGGATCGCGCAGGGAAAACGTCACTAATGTCCCTCAGCCTCGCCTCTTGTAGTATCGTTATTGCTCCAGTTTCTCTTGTAACTGACAGAGAGGGATGGTGTAGTAATGGAAGTTTAGCAGCGTATAATGGAGTCTTATGTGCCCGTGCAACGAGTCGTTGCTATGCTCTGTTTTTGTGTTTAACGGACTGACAGATTTAAGATTAGTCATCGGGCTCCCATGCAGTAGTAGCGCATTGAAGGGGAGGGGTCGTACTTATGTGCTATGTATCTTTAGGGGTGATACCAGTAGTGAGCGAAGTGAGCTTGGGTGCAGAAGTAATACAAATAGAGATCTGAGGCAGCAAAACCTCCCTGAGTACATGGACGTGCAAGTGCCTGCCAGCTAATTCTGGGCTGCTTACCTGCTCATGCGAAGGTCGTCATGCAAAATTGCAATGCCTTAAAGAATTCTTGTGTAAGGGGAATGGGTATGTTAACAAATAGATAGAAAAACTTAGGTAGGACAACCATCTTTATGATTGCAAGTCTACGGCAAGCGAAAGGGGAAGTCTAGTCCATCTATTTATTTGATCGTGCAGTTTTGAGATAACGTTACCATTGTTTTGTCATATGACAACTTCTAGGTCTTGGTGTATCCATACACCAAGGTATTTCAAAGGTTCTGTGCACCACTCCAAGGGGTACTCTATCATGTGGGAGATGGTGGCCGGTGTTAATGGGGACACCGTTGACTTATTTCAATTTATGCTGAGTCCCGCGTACCATTCGAATTTGATATATTCCCTCACCATAGGTTCTAAATTTGTTCTAGGCTCTCTGATATACACTACCATGTTATCTGCATAGAGTGATATAGCAAGGGGCTTCTGCTGGAACCGCAATGCTGCAGACGTGAGTTTTTCTCGTATAATACAAGCAAGGGGTTCCAATGCGAGAGCAAACAAGATCGTGGAGAACTGACAGCCCTGTCGCGGTCCCCTGCAGATTCGTACTGGGTCAGATATTACGCTGTTCACTCAGACACGGGCAATGGGTCAGTGTACAGGAGCTGAATCCAGCATAAGAAAGCCAGTGGCATTCCCATCCAGGCCAGTACAGTAATCATATAATTCCATTGTATAGAGTCAAATGCCTTGGCTGCATCCAAGAAGACCGCCGCAGCAGGCAGCGAGGGATTCAACTGATGGTTGACGGCGAATATGGTGCAGAGATTATGTGAGGCGGACCTAGATGGGATAAAACCTGCTTGATTAGGCAAGACTAGGGCATGCATAAGTGGTTGGCGCCAGGAAGCAATGATTTTTGCCAGAATCTTAACATCAGTATTAATTAATGGCAGCGGGCGGTAGGAATCTACTTGTTCGGGTGGTTTCCTGGGTTTCGGCAATGTAATTAGTAGTGCCTCCCGGAGAGTAGGGGGAAGGGATTGCTTGTCATATGCCTCTTGATATATTTTTTGTAAATTAGGTTTTAATAGATCTGAGAAGGCTTTATAAAATTCACCTGGAACGCCATCACTTCCTGGCGACTTCCCATTGGGTAAGGAGCGAATGGCGTCACCAACCTCTTCCTCTGTTATTGGTTGAACCAAGAACTCCCTTTGCCCTGGTGAAAACCATGCTTGCGCTATGTCATTTAGAAATACATCTGTTTCATGCGGTGACGCAGACTGGCACCCGCCGTATAGTGTGGCGTAAAAATCCACAAAAATTTTAGGATTTCTTGGAAGTCATGGTGGCAGGTTCCGTCCCGCATGGTGAGAGTTAATATCTGTGGAATACCTCAAGGCCTTTTTATTTTAGTTGCTAAGCTGCACCCTGGTCTCCCTCCCTCCCCACTTGCTCTCAACACCCATCGCCTTGATAAATAGTGGATCTCCTGATCAGCAGTCTCAGCATCTTCAGTGAGATGTGTCCGAATGTCTGCCAGCGTCTGAGGCATTGGGTTGACTTCATATGTTCTCTTGAGTGTTTGTAAAGTTTTTTCCAGCTGAGACAGGCGAGTTTGCAGGCATTGTAATACTGCGTCCCTAATCCCTATATATGTGTCGCAAATCGTGGCCTTGAAGGCTTCCCACAGTACTCCCACTGTATCCACTGACCCTTTATTTTCATTGAAGTATTGTGTAATAGCTGTCTTTATTCCATCTCTAAAAACCGTGTATGTCAAGGCTGAAGCCTGTAGTCTCCAATGAAAGGGGCGGGGGCCACTATTAGTATCGCCAAAGTTAGCAACACCAGGGCGTGTTCAGACAGCGGTTGGGGTAGATGTCTCACAGTCTGTGTCCAACTATTGAAGTCCCGGGTTCCTAACCAGTAGTATAAGCGTGACCACATATTGTGTGCTGTTGAGATGAATGAGCCCTCTCGTTTCCCTGGGTTCCGAATCCGCCATATATCATTAAGCTCCCAGTCTCTCATCCCCTCCCTGAGCACTCTGCACGCTTATTTGGTCTGTACAGGCGGGCCCCGGATCTATCCATGTTTAGATCTAATGGGAATTTAAAGTTCCCCCCTAGATAATGGTGGATGGTTGCAGTTTGTAAATTCGTCCACACAGCTTGGTGTAGAAGTCTGGGTCATCCGTGTTAGGCCCGTATACATTTATTAGTGTTAGTGTTGCGCCCACACACTTCCCCTTCCATATGATGTATCTCCCCTGGTCATCTGTTTCAGAATACAGTGGGATGAAAGGGACACCTCTACAAATTAGAATAAGGACTCCCCTTGAGTAAGAGGAATAGGAGGAAGCCATTCTCATGTGTGACCATTGTGCCCGCAGATGAACTGCAGCTTGCGGAATGAGATGTGATTCTTGTATAAGTGCACTGTGCACTCGGAGCCCATTGAGATACGCGAATACCTACCTCACTTTCTTAGAGTTATTCAACCCGGCACGTTCCACATGAGCAGATTTAGGGTGTCCACTCTAGTAGTCATTTATGCACACAATTTGTCAGAGTGCTATGCGAGGGGTCGTGGTGTAGGGACATGTCTGTTCAGATATTGATACAGGAAGCATACATTCAGAGTCTCCATAACAAACCAATAGCAACAACCCCTCCACCCAGTTTGGCCGTGTAAACGTGCCAAAGCCATGCCCAATATAATGACAGTTACAGTTGAATAATGAAGTACAAAAAGGCCCCAAGGGCCCATAACATAGTACATGATACATTTATTCCCAGTGGGGTTTACCCTTGTGGGGGGCACAAGAGCTCAGTACCCTTCAGTAGCTAGAAGAGGTCGGGAAGTCTATAAGTGGGACCAGGCCAAACAGTGCTTAAGTTTAAGGGAACAGGCCATCCGCAACCCTCCCTCCTGGAGTGCAATTACGTAATGTACACCCAATAGCTTTTTTGACAAACTCACACCCATTGGTCATTGTCAATTGCTCCCCTTATTCAGTGTCAACTATATCTTCCAGGCATTGTAATAATGAGATTTCTCTCCTGCCTAGCTGTAGTATCCCGTGCTAGAGCTTAAGTGCGGAGGCAGACCAATGATGTTAGTCAAGTCCTTTATGCCGGGGTGTCATGGTGTCTGTTTCACTATTCGGGGAGCTGCCACGAGAACGCCCCGCTGATTTGATAAAATCCATTGCTGCTTTGGGGGAAGTAAGTACAGTATGTTGGGCGTCATGCTCCACCCTCAGGCGAGCCGGGTACAGCATGGGGTATTTAAGTCCCAAAGATTGCAGTTTCGTCTTCATTGGTCCGAACTCGCATCTTGCTGCCTGTACTGCGACAGTAAAATCGGGATAGAAAGATATCTCATTACCATCAAAGCGAGTAATGCCTTTTTCCTGTGAAATGGCGCAGCACTGTGTTAAGATCTCTGTAATTTAAGAGCATAGTGATGATCGGTCACGGGGGGGCTCCAGGAGGGGGCCACGCCTGTAAGGATCTGTGGGCTCGTTCGACTATTAGTACCGCTGATAGTTCTTCACTACCAAAGATACTTCTCAGCATCTCCTCCACATAATTTTCCAGGCGCCCTGTGTTCGTAGACTCCGGGATGCCTATTACACGCAGGTTTATTGCGACGTGATCTTGCCTCCAGGTCTTCATTTTTTGCTTGTATGACGGGCAATATCTTATCCATGTTCAGTTGCTTACGGGTTAGGCCTTGTAAGTCATCTTCAGCTTCCGAGATGAGTTGTTCCGCTGTGGCCTGCCGGGCAGCATGCTTGTCCAGTTTGGAGGCCAAATTATCCATGCAAATGTTTAGGGCGTCTATTTTCCCGTCTATTGACTGCAAACTTTTAGCATGGCCTGAAGTGTGGCCTCCAGGGATCCCCTCACCTGAGAAGGTGAATCCTGTCGGAATCTGAGTGCGTATGTTGTGTGAGCTTAGGTGCCTTTTTCGCCTCAAAAGTGAGACGGGACCGCTGTCGATCTGTTTTCCCCATTATATAGACTGGGCTGTATTTTTTATATCTCGTAGTTCTTCTTCGTGTCTTTCTGGGGGAGGAGTGGGAGGAAGACCTTCAGCATTCCTCTCTCATGGCTGCCTACACCAACTTGTCGGGTTCTAGCAACGTGCTAGCGTAGGGATCACCGGTTTCTACCGTCTCCTCACTCTTTCATGTCATCACAGTGACTCCTACCATGATCTCTATGTATCAGTGACAAACTCGGATCGTTAGGTCCAGCCGGAGGGTGCCTTCCAATGCCTAGGCCGTGTCTGCAGCCTCCACGCAACTCCTGCACTTCTGTTGATTCGCCTCCAGCACCACCCCCAGCTCGGTTCTGACCTAGGAGAGCCACAGCACCTTTATTTTCACTCGAAGCCCTCAATGAGCAAGAGGAGTGCTAAGATGGCAGGCCAGCAAGTAATGTACTGCGTGCTTGGAGCGTGCTGCAATCAGCTCTGTCCATGTCTCCTCTTTAAAGCCACGGCTGAGTTTATCTCCCGCCCTCTTTTTCGTACTCCACCAGAGGCAGCAGGCATCAGCTAGTTCACTCCTCAATCATTACTGAAATATGTTCCCTTCGTATTGTCTGCGAGGGGTCTGGGCCTATTACATGCTTTTTTTATTGCCATACAGATGGCGCCTCCATGAACCTGGCCCATGCTCATCCTATAGCCTCTGCTGCACCTCATTGTATATGCAGTCAATTCCCTACGGCAGTGGGGCTCTCGTTACTCCGTGCTCATGGCGGGAGACCTCTCCTCCGTCGAGAACTCAGCCCGGCTCAGCTTGTCCGGAGGGGCGTCCTCAGCACTGCCCTCTCATTCCGGGGCGCGGTGCCATCACACGCTCCCGGCATCCCCGATTACTGCTTTAGGAAGGTCAGGTGCACAGTCTCTCCAGCCCGGCGGTCTCTCCTGATGTGTTGGACCGGCAACGCTGCTGGCGACAGCTCGCAGCGTCTCTTCTGTTTAGGAGCTCCGCAATCTTTTCAGTTTATTTTGTCCCTTGGGTCGCTGTGGAGCACCGTCGACTCAATGCTCCATTGTCGTTGCTTTGGAAGGAGCAGACCTCTCTCCCCCCTTTCACCAACCGCAGCCGACCGCCACCATGTTAGGAAAGGGAGACGGCCTTCGGCACACTGTTTGTTGTCACTTGCTTGGGTGTGCCCTGGCTCTAATCACACCATAGCTCAGAGTCTGGGCTGCGGTACATCTCCCACACTGTTAAAGTCGTCGATGGCTCCCGTTGGCCCGGATATTAGGCGGATTGATGTCGTGGCCAGCTGAGCTACACTAATGTGAGGCCAAACAATAACGCAGTTTGAAGTAATCCAACAGCAACAGTGAAGCAATGGCAGGCATTTTTCCTCTTGCATCAGTTTCCTCCTGGTTCACCCTAGCTATAGTTAGAAGACATATCTATTCTGTGCAACAGTCTTGGCCAAATAAGAATGAATTGTCCTCTCCTATGGGATGCATCAGCCCACTTTCCTCACTCGGCCTTCTTCTTCCTCATGCTTGCACCTTCCAGATTGTCTTCACTTGGGTCACCAGCGAAGGATGAACAGCAAAGACCCCCTTTCCCTGTTTGCATGGTCTGTTGGATTGCCAGGTGCCAGAACGTCTGTCCAACTCTCAAACAAATTATGATTCAGATTTGCACCTCAAAGCTGCCTCCTCAGCCTGCTAAGTAATCCCAACATTGGTATTTAGTCCTCCAGGGCACTCACAAGCACATTTTTTAATAATTCTTTTTTTTGGAGTTTTTTTATATAGAGTGAACTAGACCCGAGACATCGGGTTTCAGAGCGCTTTACATGAGCACCAGTTTCATTACGGAGGGACACATTCATTTTTGTTAGGCACGGGGAGATTAAGTGATTTGCCCAGAATCACAGGATGTTGAGCGTCGTTGCCGAGACTCGAGCCTGGTTCCTCAGCTCTAGCGTGACACTACATCCTCTCCCCACTTCCCACCGAAAGCAACCCTCACATGTTCAACAAAGCTATCAAGCATCACAGACAGACACTACATCTGTCTGCCTTTCACCATTGGAACTATTTTCGGCTGTCTACGAGAAATAGATTGTCATCATCGCACATCTCCACCACTGGACAATGAGCACGCCTACATGCAAATGAATCTGTAAAAAGTATTACCAAGCCTTTTCATAGTAGACATTACTGATGGACTAATCTTGCCTGACAGTATTTACTCTAGGAAGCCACAACATGATGCACCTCCCTGTTACCGAGTCGCACAGACATATTCGAGAATACTACAACCATTTAGGTTCATCTACAGTTTACGTTATGCTGCTGCCAAAGAATGAACTAATTGTCCTCACACGCCTAAATGCTATATAATATTGTACAAAATATATTTGTAATTGTTCTCTCATTTGTGTACCCTGTATTGACTCTTCCAGCCTCATCATTGATGTTAATATATCATTCTCCCCAGACTGTGTACATTTCTCAAAAATAATTTATGGTTCATATATTTATAGCTGCATGTTCATACCATATACTGATCGAAAATTAATGCAATCTTAAAACATTAATTCAACCATGAAACATTTATGCACTCGCACTTCTACAGTCTCCACCGTGCGCGGAGCCTCCCTCAGGGTACCACAGTATCCTCATATACTCCCGAGCCAGGACCTGGCAGGCTCCTGTATAATTTGCCCCTCCCCCATATAAACCTCTACCCGACCCCTCCTTTGCATCACTCCCTACTCCCACAGGACAAACCCCCAAAGCAGGAACTAAGGACCCAGTTAAGGAAAGGAAATTAAGATAAATAATTCAACTGCAAAATTCCAGCTGTAATATTTTTGAAACAGCGAAGGAACATGAAATAAACAAATATGCATCATGCTTTTGCAACTAATTCTAGAAATCTTAACTATATTAGTATTGTAAACGAAACCTGATGATCTACAGATCAGTACCTATACTTGGATCTGTGTCATTAAAATCAAGACGATTTCTGAATATCGAAAGATATTAAGATATCTTATGGTAGGTTGGCTTCCAGTACCACAATTGTAATTGTCTTTTTAGAATCTACAAAAACGTTAAACTCATGAACCACTCATCAGATACTAACCCACACATATCCACTACCACCAAAAACTCATCTCTAAATATGAAACTGCCACCACCCCGGACAATGAAACATATACTGAGAGGTAAATCCTTCTTTGGCTCACCTAGCTAATACATCAACAGGACAGGTAACCTGGCAATCTGAGACACTGTGAAAGAGCTGGCTCATTGGTTCCTGCTCACTCTCCGTACAACACCAACCTCATAACAACATCTCTAACTGCAGAAAAATCGAACCCCCTCTCAATTAATCGTAAGAGTGAACCTAACAATGACGAGGGCCTTCTTTTCCACATTCTCATATGCAAATTCAACACTCCAACTGCTCCCTCACTCTCACTTAATACAGAAATGACATAAAATAGTGTATTTGGCAAGAGGAAGTTAGTAGGATTTTTGCTTGCCCTAAAAAACATAAAAACTAACAACCATCACACAGTAAAAAACCAGGCAAATTATGAAAACAAACTATGTGACCAGTGTCCATATTCACAACTCCTACCACCAGCTACGCCCACCTTACAGTTCCAGAAACCATACACCAGAACCTAACGAGCAGCTACTGCCAGTCCAAAGACACACCCTAACTACAACTTGAATGTCATTAATTACCAAAATACACTATATGAGGGAACCAAATATTGAGACCCCACTAAACACATTGCAATGAAATCAGACACTAGTTATTGATAATGTCCTAATACCTCAGATAACAAAGTCTAATGTGCAGTCAACAACTGCAGCTCAGACATTGTAAACGACCCATTCTCTGCCAAAATCCTCTAGAACAAGACCCTGACATGCTATTACTCACTTAGGGGCCGATTCCGATGTCAGATGGACCGGAGTCTGTCTGACATCGGTTGGGAACTGGAACCGAACGACCTCCTGTCGTTGGTTCCAGCCCAGGAAGTTGGATGTGACTGAACCCTGTTCAGTTGCAATCCTATTCTTTACAATGGGAGCATGCATTCTGACCGGAATGCATGCTCTCATTGCAAAGGGCAGAGGTGCAGTTCATCCCTGCACCCCGTGGCAGGCACCTTAAGTTGCCTGCCAAAGGGTGCATGGATCAACAGGGGGGGCACCATAAGTGCCCCATAGGCCGCCATTCGTTGGCCTTGCAAGGCCCTGCTGGGGCCCCCCAAAGACAGATTCCCAATGTCATTCTGTGTCTGAAAGGCCTACACAGAAAGGAAGTGGGAATCTGCCATCGTAATCCCTCGGCCGGTAAGAGCCAGCCAAGGGAATACTACAGGCTTTCCGAATGGCGTACGGGCTCTCCGAGACCGTCGGAGGCCATTTGGAAAACCGATTCGGATTCTCTTCCGACTGACCCCATTGAAATGGGTCGGTCGGAAAGGAATCCGACCAGCCGATTACGATGTGGGCTGAAGGGCTCCGACCGACGGTCGGAGCTGTTTCAGCCCGCATCGTAATCGGGCCCTTAGACTTTGCCCGCCAACTCCTCACATCCTTTAATGGATAGTATACTTGCCAGAGTAGAAACATTGTCTGATTAGATAGGGAAAATAAAATGATCAGTTGAGTAGTTATCATCTATTAAAATCCCATACATTTAATAAAGGCCAAATAGACTAAAAAAAGACTATGAACCAAGAAATGCAAAGGATGGTACTCTGCAACTCAGGGAGACAGATGATACACCGCATGAAATGCCAATGGAAACAGATCCTTCTCCGAGACAAGTCAACAACTAAAAATATCAACATTTGGAGAACATTTTTAAAAGACAACATTTTCTATCACAGGCAAAATTCTTAGAGACACAACTTAACATGCCAAGTTAGAGACCTAAATTATAAAATCACAAAGTACCCATGGACAAGCTGCCAGCCCCCGCTCGATGGCTGCAGGGCAGATAGGGGATAGCGGGTGGCAGTCCTGGTAGTTGAGGTCATTTGCCATCGGTGCACGGGGGTCTATCCTACTATGGCTCAATAACCTGGGCCAAGTGCAACAGTTTCTGCATTTGACTCACAGGTTAACAAGCGTGAGCAGTCACAGGCATCTCACTGGAGTACTGCGGGGGCAAGAGGCCAGAGCTCAATCAACAAGCAGACAGAATAAATGAATGTCCAGACTAGTGCTGGCTTTTAGAAGAAGTCAATACTTTAATCACGCAACAGAACTAATTACTACACAATTCAGTTTATGTTAAGTGAATGCAGGGTTGTGGCCCCTATTACGTTCCACAACAGGCACTACCCCCTCCCGCTCTAGTAGCCTCTCCCCATCCGAGTAAACGTAGGATGTACAGTCCCCCATATCAGGTGGCAGAGGCATTAATTAGGCACATAGATGCAGAGGATCACTGTTACCCCCTGGGGCTTAGAGCACAACTTATTAATTGCTCTTACCCTAGGTTTACTTTGGGCAGAAAGTCTCATTTCTCTGTGCGCAACTCAGTTGGAGCGCATCTCAGTCCTTTTGTGCCCGCTGTGAAAAACCGTTGGCATGCCTGCACACCACTTTTCGCAGGTCAAACAAGCATTTGCAATGCAATAGGTCTCGCATTTATAAGAGTTTGAGCTATTGGCATTGTAAAATTACAATGCCTTTTATTTATGTTTTGGTTTTAAAACAAATAAAAGGCATTGTCACTTACAATGTCAGTAGCATAAACTCGCATAAAAGCAGTGTGTGGAGTGCAGCAGTGTGCGGCGTGCAGCAGTATGCGGCGTGCAGCAGTGTGAGGCGTGCAGCAGTGTGCGACATGCAGCAGTGTGCGACATGCAGCAGTGTGCGACATGCAGCAGTGTGCGGCGTGCAGCAGTGTTTTGTGTAGCAGTGTGAGGCATGCAGCACTGTGACGTGCAGCGGCGTGCAGCAGTGTGCGGCGTGCAGCAGTGTGCTGCGTACAGCAGTGTGCGGCGTGCAGCAGTGTTTCGTGTAGCAGTGTGAGGCATGCAGCACTGTGGCGTACAGCGGCGTGCAGCAGTGTGCGGCGTGCAGCAGTGTGCTGCGTGCAGCAGTGTGCTGCGTGCAGCAGTGTCATGCAGCATGCAGCAGTGAGTAATGCAGCAGTGTGCAGCAGTGTGTGGCGTGCAGCAGTGTGCCGGTTGCATCAGTGTGTGCCGTGCAGCAGTGTGTGACGTGCAGCAATGTTTCGTGTAGCAGTGTGTGGCGTGCAGCAGTGTGTGGCGTGCAGCAGTGTGCGGCGTGCAGCAGTGTGTGGCAGTGTGTGGCGTGCAGCAGTGTGAGGCGTGCAGCAGTGTGTGGCGTGCAGCGGCATGCAGCAGTGTGTGGCGTGCAGCAGTGTGTGGCATGCAGCAGTGTGAGGCGTGCAGCAGTGTGAGGCGTGCAGCAGTGTGATGCGTGCAGCAGTGTTTGGTGTGCAGCAGTGTGAGGCGTGCAGCAGAGACACGTGTGGAGGGTGAGGAGAGACACGTGTGGAGGGTGAGGAGAGACACGTGGAGGGTGAGGAGAGACACGTGGAGGGTGAGGAGAAACAGAGTTGGAGGGTGAGGAGAGACGGAGGTGGAGGGTGAGGAGAGACACATGGAGGGTGAGGAGAGACATGGAGGGTGAGGAGAGACACGTGGAGGATGAGGACAGACACGTGGAGGGTGAGGAGAGACACGTGGAGGGTGAGGAGAGACACGGAGGGTGAGGAGAGACACGGAGGGTGAGGAGAGAGACGTGTGGAGGGTGAGGAGAGACGTGTGGAGGGTGAGGAGAGACGTGTGGAGGGTGGGGAGAGACACGTGGTGGGTGAGGAGAGACACGTGGAGGGTGAGCAGAGACACGTGGAGGGTGAGCAGAGACACGTGTGGAGGGTGAGCAGAGACACGTGTGGAGGGTGAGGATTGACACGTGTGGAGGGTGAGGAGAGACACGTGTGGAGGGTGAGGAGAGACACGTGTGGAGGGTGAGGAGAGACACATGTGGAGGGTGAGGAGAGACGTGTGGAGGGTGAGGAGAGACGTGTGGAGGGTGAGGAGAGACATGTGGAGGTGAGGAGAGACACGTGTGGAGGGTGAGGAGAGACACGTGGAGGGTGAGGAGAGACGTGGAGGGTGAGGAGAGACACGTGGAGGGTGAGGAGGGTGAGGTGGAGGGTGAGGAGAGACACGTGGAGGGTGAGGTGGAGGGTGAGGAGAAACAGAGTTGGAGGGTGAGGAGAGACGGAGGTGGAGGGTGAGGAGAGACGGAGGTGGAGGGTGAGGAGAGACGGAGGTGGAGGGTGAGGAGAAACGGAGGTGGAGGGTGAGGAGAGACGGAGGTGGAGGGTAAGGAGAGACTGAGGTGGAGGGTAAGGAGAGACCGAGTTGGAAGGGAATCAGAAGTGGAGGAGAGAGAGAGGTGGAGGGTGAGGAGAGACAGTGGTGGAGTGGGGGGAGGGGAGGATATTACTTTTACTTACTCTCCTAGTGTAAGGTAACACCCCCACCCGACAGGCCCTGCCGGGGCCGAGATCAGATCACTGTTCGCATCAGCCGTCACCCGAGACCGCTCCGTACTTGTTGGTTAATAGAGGTTCACTATTTGTTGATAATGGGATTCACTTGGGGGCTGACTTACCTCCTCCACCCCCAGGGCCAACACTGAGAAGGCATCAGAGACCTGGTGCTGCCTATGCTGCAGTACTGCGAGAGAGAGGGATGGGGGGGGGGGGCGGGAAGAGGAAGAGGAGTGGGGTTAGAGAAGGGACAGGTGGGGAGAGAAAGAAGAGAGAAGGGACAGAGACAGAAAAGGAGCAAAAAAAGAATTAGAGAGAGTAAAGAGGAGAGTTGGGGAAAATGAAAACATTACGAGAGAATATGTAGCAAAGAGGTGGAGAGAGAAGATGGGAGAGAGTAAGGACGCTGCCAAGAGATAGGGCAGAGACAAAAAGAATCGAAACAATACAAAAGTATTTTCCAAACTCGTAAATAACCACGGGCCAAACAACTGATCTGCAATGAAGCATCCGAATCCGGTATATCATGACGTTATCCATGCAATAAAAAATTAATTTAAAAAAAATAAAAAAACACCCAAAAACACGTATACACCATGTTGACCCTTTTCCATGCAACGTATTCTAAAACGCCATTCTCATTCATACTGTGAGAGTTCCGATGAGCCGGAACTCTTGCAAAGTGGACCGCGACTCCTCACCGGAAGGACGGAGCGGTCTAGTGGCGCAAACCCTCCTGACGTATCAGCCAACGTCATCCGCGTCAGACGCACAAGATTGGTGCAACGATCAGCTGGAGGCGGAGAGAAGGGCGGTCCAGGACGGTAAAGAGGCAGAGAGCAAAGGAAGCGATCTCTGCCAACAGGAAGAGACGCGACGGAAGGAGGCGGACGACGAGAGCGGAGCCGAGAACGAACTGAGAAGGATTCCAGAGCCGATCGGGAGACCAGAGCGAGTGGAGCCCAGCGGTTTCGAAGAGCAGAGGAACACGGGAGAGCCAAACACCGGAGAAGTCGGAGGCACAGATACACCGGAGAACGCCCAAGGTCCAAGCGCCGCGGCCCAATTCCTGGGTCGTGGCTCAAGGCAAGTGACCGTTCGGGGTTCATTGTGGTGGTGGGCCGGTCAGGGCTGCATGGGGCTGTAAAAGGGCACAAGAGAATGGGTGTGAAAAACCTGCTGCTGTTGGCCATTGCCCTTCTCAGACCGAATAGCACACGGTCCCACTCCCTTTTGTATAGCGCAGTCATCTTTAGTTAGTTAACCCCCTTTAGGAACACACTCCCTGGTGACGGTAGCACGAAAATGAAAGACTAACGCACGAACAGACCAGTAACCCCCGCTTCTCTATTATTTTTCTATGTTTCTGGGGGCCGGACTCCTCTAAAGACCAGCCAAAGAAGAGAACAACCCGAAGCGGGACTTGTTGTCCAAACCTCGCCAGGGAAGACAACGGCCTACGAGGAACTCGAGAACTCTGGTGTTCAAACTTACTTGCATACTCTTTGGGAAAAAAAGGATAATAAAAGAAGCAGAGACTTCTTTGAAGAATACTTTAGTTTTTGTTTCCATCATTTTTCTGACAGGCCATCCACCTCCACACAGGTTGGTCCTCACTGCCCGGGGTCGTTTCCCCTCCCCTGTCCAGCGGGCTATTACAAGTGGTGTCAGAAGTAGGATTATTTTTTCCTTCTCCCCGTTTTTCTTTATCCTTCCTGAATTCGTGTCGCCTCATGACACAACCCGTGCCCATGGAGAACGTCATCTCGCAGTTGGCCGAAGGCCAACGACACCTGCAGTTGGTGTTAGAACAACAAATCCAAGCCGCTCAAGTAGAGCGAGAAACCGTACAGGGAGCTCTGAAAGACCAGGCCACCCTCATCGCAACAAACCAACAGGTCCAAGATACGGCCATTCTACGGCTAACTGACACTATTGTCAACACACAGGTTCGTCCAAACGTCCCTGGGACGGTGCTTCAGAAATATCAAGCAGGAGAAGATCCCGATTATTTCTTTTTAAACTTTGAGAGAGTGGCCACCACAGCGGCCTGGCCACAGGAAAGGTGGGGCCAATACATAGCTCCCCTGCTATCCGGAGAACTACAGGCCGCTTACCAATCCGCCAATCCCACCGGTACGACTCCCTATGTAGATGTGAAAAGGGCTATACTCGAACGGATGGGATGTGATGAAGAGCACTACCGAAATAAGTTCCGGAGGGGAAAATGGTCCGTAGGAGAAAACCCCAGAGCGTTGTACTTTCGGATACGGGACATGGGACATAGATGGTTAACCCCACACACTTCTACCCTGGACGAGGTTGTAGAAAAAGTCTACCTGGAACAATTCCTAGACGCCTTACCACCTAGTACCCGGTCCTGGATCAAGCAACGCCCGATGCTCACGTCCGCATCAGCTGTTGACCTCGCTTGTGCTTTCCATAGGGCCCCAGACTTTAAAACCAGTATAGCCGCTACCAGAGCACTCCCAGTTCAGTTCGTCCTCAGACACATACCATCCCGAAGAGTACTAGTCTCTCTGAAAGTAGACCTCTTATATCCCCCCCTTTCATTCCCTGACAGCCCCACACAGTAGGATCCGGTGGACAAGGTCCACAGTGTTATAACTGTGCGGAGTGGGGCCATATTGCTAGGCAGTGTCCCCATCGTACCCCTGTACCCGAACCCATGGAGGTGGGTTATAGTCGCGGTAGGGTTTTGGTAGCCAACACTGATCCCATCCAGTATAAAAAGGAGATTTTCGTTAATGGGAAAAAGAAACAAGCATTGCTCGACACAGGGTGTCACGTGACAGTAGTAGATAGCTCTTTGATATTGAAACCCCAGATTCAAGCAACAGAACAAGTAAGAGTGGCAAGCGTCCATGGGGACACCAAAACATATCCAGTAGCAAAAGTCCTTCTAGAGGTCGACAACGACCCACATTTAAGGAATGTAGGCATCATACCCTCCTTGCCTGAAGCAGTTATAATAGGGACAGACCATCCTAAATTCCAGCAGTACATGGACGGGCTAAAAACACAAACCCAGGCCTGGTTGCAGGAAGCCCCGTACAGAGAGGTAGAGTTGGAGATACCACAAACCAGGGACAAGAAGAGCAAAAGAGAGAAAAGAGCGGGGAAAAGGGAGTACATACAGACCTCGTGGTCACGTCACGCCTTTCCTCTCTCTCTCACAGACTCCAGCCCATCAACGCCGTGCAGTTTCCGAACGGCCCAACGAGAAGATAGCGCACTCAAGAATGCTTGGGAACAAGCACAAGAAACAACGCCCAGACAGGTAGGACCTCACTTTTTCATAAAACGGGGACTGTTATATCGAAAGGTGACAGAGGGCCCCCTGACCAAGACCCAGTTGCTCGTCCCAAACATATACCGTGAACACGTTCTCCTACTAGCACATAACAAGGTGGGGGGGTCATTGTGGCAAAGAGAAAATGTTGAAATATCTTCTGGAGCGGTTCTTTTGGCCTGGTGTGTACAGGGATGTAGCTAGGCACTGCGCTGCCTGTGTCCGATGTCAATATACCTGCCCCGAGACCCCCGCGAAGGCCCCATTACAGCCACTGCCCATCATTGATGTCCCATTTAAGAGAGTGGGCATGGACCTAGTAGGCCCTTTGACTCCCTCAGCCCGTGGACACCAATATATCCTGGTCATAGTCGACTATGCCAGCCGTTACCCTGTTTCCTTTATCCACCATGACCACCCCGGCGGTGGCCCAAGCCATGATCACATTGTTTTCCCGGGTGGGGTTTCCCTCCGAAATCCTCACCGACCAGGGAACCCCGTTCATGTTCCGTTTGATGTCCCAAATCTGTCATATACTGGGAATCAAGAGAATACGGACTTCCGTATATCACCCCCAAACAGATGGCCTTGTGGAGCGTTATAACAAAACCATTAAACACCTCCTCCGCAAGGTCATCTCTGACACAGGAAGGGATTGGGATCGCCAGCCACCTCTCGTTCTATTTGCCTTACGATCCCATGAACAAAAATCCACTGGGTATTCCCCCTTTGAAATACTTTTCGGGCGGAAACCCAGGACCCTCCTTGACATGGCAGCCGAACAATGGGAGGAGGAGGACGAGGAAGGAAAACCCCTGTTACAATATGCCACAGACGTCAGAACATCTTTATTTCACATATGGGGAGTCGTACATGACAACATGAAGCGGGCACAGGAAACACAAAGGACACACTATGACAAACGAAGCAGACTGCGAGAGTTTAAACCAGGGGACAGGGTACTACTGCTGCTTCCCTCTACCGAGGATAAACTCCTAATGAAGTGGCAGGGACCTTATGAGATAGACCACCAAGTAACTCCAGTTACATACAGCGTAAAACTACCTCATCGCGCTAGAGGTAAGCAAATATACCACGTCAATCTGTTAAAAAAATGGGAAGAACCACCACCCTCCAACCCCGCCTATCTGGTATGTTCAGACAGACAGGCAGACATATCACTCCCAGCAAAACAAGAGAGAGCAACCGACCCGGTGCCAAAGGGGAATGTACTGTCCCATCATCAAACAATTCAGTTAGAGAGTCTAACCAACAGTTTTCCCGGCCTGTTTTCAGCCACTCCCGGTTTAACCTCTATAGTCCACCATGAGATAATCTCCTCGGAGAAAAAAATAGTGAAGCAAAAACCTTATCGCATCCCAGCAGCACGTAGGGAAGCAGTGGAAAAGGAGGTAGTAGACATGTTAAGCGCGGTGATCATCGAGCCATCCCAGAGCAACTGGTGCTCCCCGATTGTCATTGTACCGAAACCTGACGGAAGTCTCCGTTTCTGTATAGACTTTCGACAAGTGAACGCCTTAACTAAATTCGATACCTACCCTATGCCCAGAATCGACGAATTAATAGAGCGACTCGGAAAAGCCAGGTTCATGTCAACCTTAGACCTTACAAAAGGCTATTGGCAGATACCCTTGTCCCCTCAGTCCAAAGAAAAGACCGCATTTGCCACCCCCTCTGGTCTGTATCAATTTAAGGTCCTACCCTTTGGCCTGCATGGGGCACCTGCCACGTTCCAAAGACTGATAGATACCATACTGAAACCACACACGGCCTATGCCGCAGCCTGCTTGGACGACATCGTCATTTACAGTCAGACATGGGAGGACCACCTGTATCATCTAGGGAAGGTATTTTCTGCTATTCAGGCCGCAGGCCTCACGATCAACCCAAAGAAATCCCTGTTGGGTACAAACGAGATCCAGTACTTGGGATATACCATCACGGAAGGGTGTATAAAACCCCAAATAAACAAAGTAGAAGCCGTTAAAAGCATCCCAAAACCAGCCACGAAAAAGGACATCCGTTCCTTCTTGGGATTTATAGGGTATTACCGTAGGTTTATTCCTTTTCCTCCCTAGCTAGTCCCCTTACTGCCCTGTTAACGAAAACCTGCTCCACACGTATACAGGACTGGACTCAAGAACAAGAGGATAGCTTTTGTGCCTTAAAGGAAGCCATCTGTACAGCCCCTGTCCTTAGCTGCCCTGATTTTGACAAGCCTTTTGTCCTACAAACGGATGCCTCGGGACTCGGCCTCGGGCCGTTTTAAGCCAGCCAGACCCCAAGGGTGACTTACGACCAGTACTGTACATAAGTCGTAAACTGTTTCCCCGTGAAACCCGGTATTCAACAATCGAGATTGAATGCCTCGCTATCAAGTGGGCTGTAGAGGCACTACAGTATTACCTGCTGGGACGCCAGTTCACCATTGTAACAGACCATGCCCCTCTCACCTGGCTGTCCCGTCACAAGAACACTAATTCACGTATCCTTCGGTGGTTTCTTGCATTACAACCTTTTTCTTTCCAGACGATCCATGTTCCTGGGACACGAAACGTCAGTCCAGACTATCTCTCCTGCCATCCATCCTCTGAATGGCCCCTACGTCCATTCATAAGGGAGGGGATGTGTGAGAGTTCCGATGAGCCGGAACCCCGGAACTCTTGCAAAGTGGACCGCGACTCCTCACCGGAAGGACAGAGCGGTCTAGTGGCGCAAACCCTCCTGACGTATCAGCCAACGTCATCCGCGTCAGACGCACAAGATTGGTGCAACGACCAGCTGGAGGCGGAGAGAAGGGCGGTCCAGGACGGTAAAGAGGCGGAGAGCAAAGGAAGCGATCTCTGCCAACAGGAAGAGACGCGACGGAAGGAGGCGGACGACGAGAGCGGAGCTGAGAACGAACCGAGAAGGATTCCAGAGTCGATCGGGAGACCAGAGCGAGTGGAGCCCAGCGGTATCGAAGAGCAGAGGAACACGGGAGAGCCGAACACCGGAGAAGTCGGAGGCACAGATACACCGGAGAACACCCAAGGTCCAAGCGGCGCGGCCCAATTCCTGGGTCGTGGCGCAAGGCAAGTGACCGCTCGGGGTTCATTGTGGTGGTGGGCCGGTCAGGGCCTCATGGGGCTGTAAACGTGCACGAGAGAGTGGGTGTGAAAAACCTGCCGCTGTTTGCCATTGCCCTTCTCAGACCGAATAGCACACGGTCCCACTCACTTTTGTATAGCGCAGTCATCTTTAGTTAGTTAACCCCCTTTAGGAACACACTCCCTGGTGACGGTAGCACGAAAATGAAAGACTAACGCACGTACAGACTAGTAACCCCCGCTTCTCTGTTATTTTTCTATGTTCTGGGGGCCGGACTCCTCTAAAGACCAGCCGAAGAAGAGAACAACCCGAAGCGGGACTTGTTGTCCAAACCTCGCCAGGGAAGACAACGGCCTACGAGGAGCTCGAGAACTCTGGTGTTCAAACTTACTTGCATACTCTTTGGAAAAAAAAGGATAATAAAAGAAGCAGAGACTTCTTTGAAGAATACTTTAGTTTTTGTTTCCATCATTTTTCTGACAGGCCATCCACCTCCACACAGGTTGGTCCTCACTGCCCGGGGTCGTTTCCCCTCCCCTGTCCAGCGGGCTATTACACATACATTCACAGCAAACCTGTTCACAAGAGTGACAGAAAATGTGGTATTAGTGTTACATTTTTGTTTACATCCATACCCGCTCACTTATGCAATTAAAGGATTCATGACCACACGGTTAAACAAAACGTACTGATTGGCCTTGCCGTGAAGGAGAAACACGTGTTGACACACACTCCCGATCTGTGAAACGTTCACCCCACTTTCTTGAAATTGAAACCAGTGCATGTGTCCGACGAACTTCCTGCCGCTTATCTGAATGCACCAGTGGCAGAAGATAGTCACCATCTTGCAACAACACAATTAAAGGGAGGCATGTCTGTCTCTCCCCACCGCCACATGTCTCTGAGTCTTACTGTCTCATGCGAGATCTCCCTCTAGGAGACAGCTGACACCGACTCTTCCCCTGAGACAGTACGGGAGATGCGTATGTGTGCATAGTGTGTGTGTCTATATGTATATATCTGTGTGTGTATGCATGTGTGTGTGTTTGTATGTGTATATGTTTGTGTATGCATGTGTGTGTTGGTGTGCAAGTATGGGTGTGTCATTGTGTTCATTTGTCTTCATGGATGTGTACACATATGTTTGTGTGTATACCTGTGTCTGTGTATGCATGTTTGTGTGTATGTATATGTGTTTGAGTATGTTGGTGTGCGTGCTTGTTTATATGTGTATGTGGGGTTGGTGTGTTGGTGTGCATGTATATGCATATGTTTATGCATGTCTGTGTGTGTTTGTATATGTTCATATGTGTGTGTAAATGCATGTGTGTGTTTGTATGTGTGCATAGTTGTGTATGCATGTGATCAGAGGGAAGAGTGCACCTGAGGGCAAAGAGGAAAACATACAGGGAAGAGTATGTGAGGGCAGAGAGAAAAATACAGAGGGAAAAGCACGTGAGGGCAGAGAGAAAAATACAGAGAGAAGAGTCCATGTCAGGGAGGAGAGAAAAATAGAGAGGGAAAAGCTCATGTGAGAGCAAAGCGAAAAATACAGAGGGTAGGGCGCATGTTAGACCGGAGATAAAAACATAGAGGGAAGAGAGCATGTGAGAGCAGAGAGAAAAATATAGAGAGAAGAACACATGTGAGGGCAGAGAAAAAAATACAGAGCGAAGAGCACATGTGAGAGCATAGAGAAAAAATGCAGAGGGAAGAGTACATGTGAGGGAAGAGAGACAAATACAGAGGGAATAGCATGTGTGAGGAAAGAGAGAAAAATGGAGAGGGAAAAGCACATGTGAGGGCAGAGTGAAAATACAGAGGGAATAGCACATGTGAGACCAGAGAGAAAAACATAGAGGGAAGAACATATGTGAGGACAAAGAGAACAAGTACAGGCTATGCCAAGCGGAAGTGATCGCGTTTGCGATCAAACATCAAAGCGGCGAAAGTGAAAGTAATCGAACAGAGCATCAAAGGGCTGGGTGAGAAGGGAGGGGGGAATGCAAGGGTCAAAGCGGCTAAAGTGAAAGTAATCGAGCAGAGCATCAAAGGGCTGGGTGAGAAGGGAGGGGGGAATGCAAGGAGCAGAGGAGCAGCTGTGCACGTGCACGCCATCGTGCACTCAAGCCCTAGGCCAGCAAAACCATGTGGGTAGCACTTTTGAAAGCCCACTTACAAAATGTCTCAAAGAGACAGCTTTCGCTGTCTCAGCGAGACCTAAAAATGATGCAGTGCAGCCTGCATCTTGCATCTTTGCAGTAGCTTCTAATGAGGCGCCCCACTAATAAATGTATTTTCTGATAACTAGTTGGGTACAGGTGCTTTCAGTCAGGTATGGTGAGGTGTCTGTCAGATTTCACCTGTGATTTTTGCATATACATACTGAGAAAAACACACACAAACTCTCTCATCTTTGTTTTAAAAGCCCTAAAAAATATTATTTTTTTACAAAATATTTTGTTTCTCTCGTTGAGTTCTCCTATTAATCCCTTTCCTCTCCCTTTCCACTGCCTCGTAAGCCCCTTTCATGCACCCTGCTTGTCATATAATGCATTTTAACATTATATGCCAGCGTGATGGTCGGTAAATCTGATGCTCACACCCATCCCCCCAATCTGAGGACCAAGCTACACCCCTAAATGTGTGCCATCCAAAAACATGCAACTTAACATCACAGCAAAAGTGAGTGACTCGATATTAAGTTCACCAACAATTTCCAATTCCTACATGGGCCTTCCCTTCATCTCATTACACGCATAAAAGTCTCTCATCAGATGCCAAAAAACTGTTGTATGACGGAGGTTGGTCCTAGGGCTACTTTATGTGATCTTGGGGTTTGCCTGCTGGTTTGGAATACCGGTCAGTTCCATTTGAAGTCTGCCACAGGATGTATTGATCCATACTCATTACTGGGACATGCAGGTTCTACCAAGGGGGAATCGGCGTGGATTAGGTGACACTAAACACGTCTGATAATAAAATTATTGTGTAATAGACTGAGTGATTGAGAGATCTATACCACGCCAATTATTCCACAAAGGCGGGTCAAAGTGCTCAGTCTGCTGCCAAGAGTGCCCAGCCAGAAGCTTTAAGCACAGCCAATTGTGAAAAAATTAATTTTTCAGAATATGACCATCCATGAGGCAGGGGGCTATCCTGTACAGAGAATGTTCAACTCCTAGACTGGACCTCAAAAACAGAAGGTCCAAAAAACAGAGTAGTGCTTTTTGATTTGAGGGTGCTCTTAAAGAGGCGTACTGAGCGAAATTTAAAAATTAGAACAATATGGAGGGCCTTGGACGCAAGCCATCCAGTAGGATTTTCCCAAATATGCTGCCCTGAAGAAGGTTGTGTCACTGTGTCAGGATTTCAGTGATGCACGGGCCAGGGACTCTGATGTTAACCCCACTCCTTTCCCTTTCGAGTCACCTGAAAGCTGTACTGAACACCAGTCTCTGCAGAGGCTGTGTATGGCAAGATGAGAAAGGTACACAGAGAGAAGAAACATTGTCATAGTCTTGAACCACAGGCCTCTGCAGCATGTGATGGTGGAAGGCGCGTGGCAATGAAACTTCGGGGTGCAATGAACTGACTTGTGACCCCTGTAACACTATAAAATAAGGCATCATCAATCTGAGTATATATGCATAAGAAGGTGATGATTCATGAGTGAGGACAATAGGGCTGGCTTACCACTAATTGGAAGCTGAGAGACTGTGACTAGCCCTCAGACAACCAGGGTACTGGCCAGGGACTGAATATGATGCTCTACTCCAGTCGCGGATACCCTGCATCCAAGGATGACTGCAGGGAAGCAGGAGAACAGACCAGTAGGTAGCAACACTCAGGTTCGGACGAAGGAAAACCTTAGTTAACCTAACCACCAAAGGGAACAGAAGAGAAACAAAACAAGCACTGGCAAAGCCAATATGTCTCCCCTATTCAAGAGCTATTGGATTTGGCAATGTGTTTTGCGGTATCGTGGAGAGGTTTGGAGTGGATTGAGATAGTGGGGTGGATTGGATTGGAGTAGATTGGGGTGGAATGGATTGGGGTAGAGTGGGGTGGATTGAGTGGAGTGAGGTGGGGTTGTACTGGTTGGGGTGAATTAGATTGGAGTGGGGTGGATTGAAATGGGGTGAGGTGGAGTAAAATGGGGTGAGGTGGTTTAGATTGGTTTGGAGTGGGGTAGATTAGATTGGGGTGGGGTGGATTGGATTGAGTATGGTAGTTTGGAGGGGGTGATTTAAAATGGAGTGGAGGAAGTGGATTGGACTGGACTGGAGGGGGTGGATTGGATTGGAGTGCGGTGGATGGGGTTGGAGTGGGATGGATTTTACTGGGGTGGGGTGGGGTGGAGTACAGTGTGGGGGGTGGATGGAGTGGGGTGGACTGAACTGAGGTGGTGTGTGTTGGATTGGGATAGTGTGGAGTGGATTGAAGTAGAGTGGGGTGGATTTGAGTGGGATGGACTGAATGGGGTGTAGTAGATTGGAGTGGGGTGGATTGAAATGGGGTGGAGTGGTGTGGGGTGGATAGGACTGGAGTGGGCTGGGGTGGATTGAGTGGGGTGAAATGGAGTAAGGTAGAATGGAGTCGGATGGAATGGAGGGGGTGAATTGGAGTGGGGTGGATTGAAGTGAAGTATATTGTATTGCCGTGGGGGGATTGGATTGGATGGAGTGGGGTTGATTGGATTGAGGTGGTTTGGATAGGGGTGGGGTGAACTGGATGTGGGTGGGGTAGATTTGATTGAGTTTGGGTGGATTAGAGTGAGATAGATTGGATTTGGCTGGATTGGAGTAGATTGGATTGGGGTGGGGTAGATTAGATTGGAGTGGGGTAGATTGGATTGGGGTGAGGTGGTTTGGAGTGGATGGATTGTTTTGGATTGGAGTGGGGCAGATTGTTTTGGATTGGAGTGGGGGAGATTGGAGCGGGCAGGTTGTTCTTGATTGGAGTGGGGCAGATTGTTTTGGATTGGAGTAGAGCTGCTTGGAGTGGGGTAGATTGTTTTGGATTGGAGTGGAGCTGATTGTAGTAGCGTAGATTGTTTCGGTTTGGAGTGGGGCAGATTCTTTTGGATTGGAATGAGGCAGATTGGAGTGGGGCGGATTGTTTTGGATTGGAGTTGGGCAAATTGGTGTGAGGCAGATTAGAGAGAGGCAGATTGTTTTGGATTAGAGTGGGGTAGATTGTATTGGAGTGGGGTGGATTGGGGCGGGAATGGGTTGGATTGGATTGGGGTGAGGTGGATTGGATTGGAGTGGGGTGGATTGTGGTGGATTGGAGTGGGGTGAGGTGGATTGGATTGGAGTTGGGTAGATTGGATTGGAGTGTATTGGATTGGTGTGGGATGAATTGGACTGGAGTGGGGTGGATTGTGTTGGATTGGAGTGGGGTGAATTGGGATGGAGTCTGTGGATTGGGGTGAGGTGGGGCAGATTACAGTGGGGCAGATTGGAGTGGGGAAGATTGGATTGGGGCAGATTGGAGTGGGGCAGACTGAAGTGGGGCAGTTTGTTTTGGATTGGAGTAGGCAGTTTTGGGGGGATTGGACTGGGGCAGATCAGAGTGGGACTTATTAGAGTGGGACAGACTGTTTTGGATTGAAGTTGGAAGGACTAGAGTGCGGCAGAGAGAAGTGAGGCCGATTGGAGTGGGGAAGATTGCTTTGGACTTGTGTGGGGCAGACTGGAGTAGGATGGATTGAAGTGGTTTGGAGCGGGGCAGATTGGAGTGGGGCTGATTGGAGTGGGCAGATTGTTTTGGAATAGAGTTGGGCAGATTGTTTTGGACTGGAGTGGGCAGATTGGTGTGGGCAGACTGAAGTGGGGCGGATTGTTTTAGACTGGAGGGGGGCACATCATTTTGGAATGAAGTGGGGAAGACTGTTTTTGATTGAAGTGGGCAGATTGGAGTGGGGTGGATTGGAGTGGGAAGATTGTTTTGGATTGAGTGGGGCAGAATGTTTTGAATTCTAGTGGGGCAGAATGTTTAGGATTGTAGTGGGGTAGACTGGAGTGGGGCTAATTGTTTTGGATTTGAGTGGGGAATATTAGAGTGGGCCAGGCTGTTTTGGATTGGAGTGAGGCAGATTGGAGTTGGGCGGATTAGAGTGGGGTAGATTGGAGTGAGGAAGATTGTTTGGATTGGAGTGGGGCAGATTGGAGTGGGTCATATTGTTTTAGAGAGGAGTAGAACAGATTGGCGAGCTGCAGATTATTTTAGATTGTAGTGGGGTAGATTGTTTTGGATTGAAGTGGGGCAGATTGTTTTGGGTATGAGAGGAGCGAATCGGAGTGGGGCAGATTGGAGTGGGGTGGATTGAGAGGATTGGATAGTGCTGGATTGAAGTGGATTGGATTGAGGTGAGTAGTTTGGATTGGAGTGAGGTGGATTGGATTGGTCTGGGGTGGATTGGATTGAGTGGGACAGATTGGTGTGAAGTGAGGTGGGATGGATTGGCGTGGATTGCAGTGGGGCGGATTGGAGTGGGGTGGAGTGGGGTGTACTGTGCGATTATGTGTTAAAGCATAATTTCAGTAATTACACATAAGAATGAAACAATGTCCCTTTGCTATAAAATAATCCTCATATTTTGAGAACAGCTCCCATGAGCAAAAATAAAAGAAAGAAGACCTGGGAAAATAAATTAAAGTTAACTATAGAAAATAAATCTTTGCAATCTTCTTTGCCTTACTGGCACGTTTTTGCCAGTCACACGCCTTCTGTTTGCAGGGCACAAAAAGTGAAATAGAACAAAATAGTACCTCAATCATGTCGTGAGCAGTGGACAGGGACTGATTAAGTTGAATACACCAGTGCTTGATCCCTGCTCCACAGAGAGGAACGGAAATTAAGTTAGGCCTGCCTTGATGAATTACAGGACTGAAAAGAAGAGTGCAACGCAAGCTAACAAATTGTAAGCAACGGGCATGCTCCAAGCCATTTTATGTTAACAATCGTGCCTCGCTAGTGAGACACATGTGCTAACGCAAACTCTTGCAGGATCGATGCTAATAAAACAAGCATTTGCAATGCAATAGGTCTCGCATTTGCGAGAGTTTGAGCTATTAGCATTGTAAATGACAGTGCCTTTTATTTATGTTTAAAAAAAAACAAACTTGAATAAAAATCATTGTCAGGTGTGGCTCACTGGTTAGAGGCAGCAGACCCGTAAGCAGAGAATCAGCCAGGGACCAGGGTTCAATTCCCGACGCGGCAGGGTCGTGGACCAGGGTCAAAACGGACTCGATAATTCTCGCCTCGGTACCTACTCTAACCAGGAACACACTGGGCAACTCTGGGCATTAAGCTTGCCTCATCTCTACAACAGCCCCCCACAGATGCCGGGGATGCCTGGTTTCACCTTGGAGATACCCAGAAAGGGACCATCTCACAGGGATAGCCAGGACGGGTTCCCCAGCGGTCTACAGCGCCGGGATGCCCCGTTGCTGGGGCAGCTGTGCCCTTTACAAGTCTACAACATTTACATTTACAATGCCAATAGCTCAAACTCGTATAAATGCGAGACCTATTGCATTGCAAATGCTTGTTTATTGTGTGGAGCACCAGAGAGTTTTCCGATTAGCTCCGAGCAGTGCGCATCAGTGCTTTTTAAAAAGCTTTCACAATAATAAAAAAAACACAGAAAAACAAGGGAGGAATGTTGGGTAGTAAAGCAGGATAGAGGGTAGGGTGGGGTGGCAGGCAGTGGGAAAGCAAGCAGAAACAGCTGGCAGGAGGCACGGGGGCGAAGAGAACCAACACAAGACACGGAGCTTGGTTGCTGATAAAGTAAAACAAAGGGTCTGGAATAGGGTGACCCATTTCAGAAATCCAACTAGGTTAACCAAGGGCGGCAGCGACTAGAAAGGCCATAAATTTCATTAGCAGATAACAACCAAAAGTGAAGCGTAAGCACGTGACCAACGAGAAATGCAGCTATTAAGCCCCTGTATGTGGAGAGTGGCACACTGCACAAATGCCCTATAGCATACCATATATATTAGCAGCAGTTTTTTATGTTTTAATATGTTTTGTTCATTAGCGTACTGGGAAACACGGGGTCAAATTCAGTCCCTGTATGGAGTGAGTGGCGCACCGCACAACTGCTCTATAGCATACCGATATTTTAAATGTACTGTAATGCATAATTTATAGCAAAGATAAGTGGAAAGGAGCAAAATTGTATGCACTGTAACTGTTGTGATATTGTTCCATGTAAAATTACTAATGGGGTAGGATAACTGGCTCAATAATTGGTGTGCCATGTTTACAGACATGATAACATATGATGGGGCATTATTTCCTCCACAGACACTTTCTGAAGCAGCTGATGGCATGCACAATACCTGATGGTGCATTATATTAGAATGATAGTTAGATTGCCTCCATACTCTCGCTGTCTTTTTCAGTGCTTTCATTAGGGAGCGAAGTTTATCACTGAACCATGGTGCATATTTACCTACAGAACGCTGTCACGTAGATTATGGAGGAGCTATATTATTAAGAGAATTAGTTATGATAGATCAGTCGAGATTGTATTTTTTAGTTGGGTTTGTCACCTCAACTGTTGTGATGCAAGCCGGGCACAAAAGTGGTAACAAATCTGTTCCCACAACCGTAAAGTTACAAAGACCATATTTCGGAAAGCTTAAAGCGGGAATCAATGATCAATCATTTCTTACTAATGCCCCACAGTTAAATTTTCCCTCTGGTGCCTGCTATCTTGCCATCAACCGTCCATGACTGCCACCCATCAATGGCAATATACATTTCATCACAGACCAAAGGCCCCCAGTGTCCTCCATCAGTCTCCCAACGCCCTAACAATACCCTCTTGCACACACTCACAAATACATTCCAAAGTATATTCTTAAATGCATCTTTAACTTATTTTTTGACACGGAAAAACAATGTTTTCATAACAAAATAAAAACGGATAAAGGAAATGACGCACCCATTGATTGAGTGATTCGTTCAGGGTCACTCACACAATGCGCTCTCGAGGGGAAGCAGGAATTAGAATGTAGTTCTCAGACTGCTCAGCTAATAGGCCACGGTGGCCACCCATCCCCATACCCCAGAGTGCAGTGTATTTCAGTCCGATGCAAAAGTAAAGCCATGCCCCAATAATGCCAGGATGCACATTAAGCATCGTGCTTCCTTACTCAGTAGAATTAACCCTCCAGGTAAAGGCTTGAGAAATTAAGACCATCCATAGCCTGGGAAAGCCATGGGTGAGATGCCGCTTTCTGGCAGCACCTCCTTTCCCTCTGCTTGGAGGTCTGACCGCGCCTCGGCTGACTGCAACTCCTCGATAAAAACTAAAAGCTTACAGATTCACTGCTTACAACGTCGAGCATTTCTAACGTGTTTGATGAAAAGGAACAAGTCGCTCATTATTACGCCAAGACAGGTAGCTATGACGCAGGTGCCCGTGAAACTCTATAAATATTTTATGCACCTTTTTTATAGCGCTTGGTGACAGAGTGCCTGATTTAAAGTATGGAATTGGCAGACGGGTATATCCTAATGCACGTGCATTCTACTTTACTTGTTATAAGTGACGGATATCCCGTACACGATTTGGACGGAGTATCCGTGCACCCCGCTCTAAATCAGGCCCAGAGTCTTGCAGCTTCTTGGCGCTCTAAATAACAGGTGTAACTATCATCCACCTTGCTGCTATGCTAGTTTAACCTTTCAGACTCGGCCCGGGTGAGGTTGTTGTGCTTTTTATAGCTTTTTGTTCCAGGAGTAGGATGCTACATTTAACAAGCTTTGGCAACGCAGCCGCGAAAGTGAAAGTGATCGCGATCGCGTGCTAGGAAAGACACATGGCGCTGCGCGCGTGCACGTTCACGTGCACTGAAGCTTTAGGCCACGGCAGCACTTCGAAAAGCCTGTATACAAAATGTCTCGGCCAGATCAGCGCAAGCGCTGGATCAGGCGAGACCTAAAAAGGGTCGGGACTCGATTGGAGTAGAGAACACACCAGCTGCTGTTGCCAGTCAAGGTACACCCCTGTGACTGGTTTTTAAATCCGCCTGGTTCTTACTGATCCAGATCTTCTATACGTTCTATGACTGCAACTGTTTTTGATAATAAAGCTACCCAGGACCTTCATTTACTAACGTTTGGCATGGGTGACTGCATGATGCAACGCAAAACGTAGCATTATTTTATTTACCATTTTAAAAGCCTGCGCGTGTAGCTCTATATTGCATTGCATCACATGGGCAATGGGGCAAACTTTATTAAATATGCATCCTCAGGTATATTATAAGTAGGGCTCCCAGTTTTATGGTATTTATTTTGTGACATTTCCCTCTGAGTTATCCATATTTATTTTGCAAATTCTATCTGTAATATACAAATTTGGTTTGGGTTTTGTGAAAAAATTAAGCTGAACATCATATATGTTTCCAAATATATTTAATTGATGGACATGCTTATTGCATGGCTGATAGGTTTCAATGATGAGAACACCCACAGATGATACATCTATACACTTATATGAAAACATGAACATTTTAGTATCAGCATTGTGCATTTCAGCTGCAGTTTAAACCTCATTACTAAAATGTATTTATTTTTTATCCTGTTGACCTGTCAATCCACACAGCTATAGGCTTTGGAGTCATTTAGATATACAAAAAAACCAACTAGTTTCTGTTGCTGGCTCTGCAGATGCAGGATATGTGAGTGAGTATGAGGCTGGCCAAACATAGGTTTCTGGTCGGGTATGGAAATGGATGCATCTGTTGAGGTAAGAGAGAGCAAGCTTGTGCAGGGCTTTGTATGTGTGTTCGAGGAGCTTGAAGAATGCGCATTTGTGGAGGGAGATCCCGTGGAACTCTGAGGTTTGAGGTGATATGTGTGAGAGGAGGGAGCCTGAGTGTGAGTCTGCCCACTGTGCTTTGTATGACCTGAAGTCTTCTGGTCAGTTGGACATCTTCAGACCATTTTGTTTAAGCAGTTAGCCAACAGAATGAGGACACATCAGGAGAATTTATTTCTAAAATGATCTCTTAACTATAGAACTGAATGTGCCCATGTCTACAAGAAACAAAATATATTTTTCAAGGACATTTACATGTTCACAGGTACTGTGCAAAGGAAGACGTCGACAGCTGCTGTGGGCCATCTGGAAGAGCATTGTCTGTCTCTCTTTCAGAATCCAGTTTGTCATATTTTCATTAATTACAATAACACCTTTCAGCATTTAGCATGCTATTAACAAGAATTCTTCTTCAAACACTCATTAAGATTTCATCATTAGGAGAGTGTGCAGTTTTAATTAAAAAAGGCGTCTGCACTTCCTCTAATTAACCATTAACGCTGTTTTGTGTCTGAGGGCTCTGATGTGTTGCACTTGGGTTTTAGACCTAGGTTTCTACAGGAATCTTCAGGCTATGTCACAGAAATAATGCAGGCTCAGAGGAAGAGCAGGGGCCGTATCATGATGGGTTGCATTGGCTGAGCGCAAAGTCATGCACTGGTTTTTGCGCTCCTGCAGTGTGTAAAATGGATTCATTTGCCTAATATTTCACAGAGTTAATGCATTATTTTAAACAGCACCGCTCAAAATCAGAAAAAGGCAAACCATGCTCCACAGCATCCATTTTAGGACATCCTCATTCCTCACTCCTCATTCCTACTTTTCGTCCCTATTTATCATCCATCATCCATCATCCCTACTCCTCATCCATCATCATACTACCTCCCTACTCATCATCCATCTCTACTCCTCATCCATGTCATCCATCATCCCTACTCCTCATCCATCATTCTTACTCCTCAGTACTAATCCATCACCCCTACTCCTCATCCATCATCCCTACTCCTCCTTCATCATTTTTACTCCTCAGTATGCATACATCACCTCTACTCCTCATCCATCATCCTTATTACTCATCCATCATCTATCATCCCTACTCCTCATCCATCATCCTTACTCCTCATTCCTTATCCATCATCCCTACTCCTCATCCATCATCCATCATCCCTACTCCTCATCCATCATCCTCTCAGTACTCCTCCATCACCCCATCCCTACTCCTCATCCACCATCCCTACTCCTCATCCATCATCCATGATCCCTACTCTTCATCCATCACCCTTACTTCTCAATACTCATCCATCACCCCAATTCCTCATCCATCATCCCTACTCCTCATCCATCATCCCTATTACTCATCCATCATCTATCATCCCCAGTCCTCATCCATCATCCCTACTCCTCATTCCTCATCCAGCATCCCTACTCCTCATCCCTACTTCTCATCCATCATCTGTCATCCCTACTCCTCATCCCTACTACCCATCCATCATCTATCATCCCTGCTCCTCATCCATCACCCTACTCCTTATTCCTCCTCCATCATCCCTACTCTTCATCCATTATCCCTCAGTCTTACCAGCCCATTTCATTATTTGTGTTTTGAAATACACCTTCATACTGATTTATTGGCAACATCCTATCAACGTTAAGAGAGAGAGAACTGCATTCTATTGGTCTAGCCACTGAAAAGCGGCCTTCTCATTGCATGTGCTAGATGAAGACTGAGGAGGAGAGGAAATACACCTGCTTGTTTGTTTTCAGCGAATTCAAGGCAGTACAGCATTTCATTTTATTTAAGTAAGTGTTTTTCTGTTTACAAAGGCATCTGCAGAAAGCTCAGATGGTTTGGGAAAAACAAGGGGTCCTAACTTGGGCCATAAATCAGCAGTTGGAGAAAGGATTATTAAGTTCATCTGAAAAACATTCTGGTTTCAGTTTCATACGTCGGCAAGAAAATGTTTAAAATGAACATTGGAGATAGTACAATCCAATTAATCTGCAACAATGGGACACCTTTTCTGGTTTCCTTTTTGTTTTTGTCTGTGGCTGCCTTTAGCTTTGAGCACTGTTTTTTCTTCTCTTTCAGTTTGCAGATGTCAGGCTGGGCTGATCTTCACTGTGCAGGAAACCAGGAAGCGCAACGCCTGAACAGAGGGAAAGTTCAAGGTAAATGCAGATTAAAAGAAAACATAAAGCTAGTTTGCCCTTTAAAATGTTTCATTTACAAACCCTGAGCCAACAGCATGCACTGTGGGTGTAACATCTATGATTTGCTCATAATTAACATATATTTTCTTTTCTTAATGTATTTAAAATAAACATTGGGGTCTGAGAGAATGTTAGCCAATTATGGAAAATCTCACCTTCATATTTTCCTTTTTCATGTTAACACACAGCATCTGAATGGTGTTTTGATCTCTTCTTCCCTAATTACCACATATTCCTTTGCTTTTAAAGTACAAACTGTTGAGAGACTATTTGTAATGACGACATGCATTAAATAATTAGCATGTTTCACATTTGCAAAGTATAGCCATTTTATTAAACCTTGTATCTCCAGATTGTGATATTTTCCCAGCAGATTTCAAACTTTTGCACCAGCCAGTTGTGTGTATAATTTTAATTGCATGCCATGGTTTTGTACAACACAGGAAAGGCTGTCTGGAAAGTATGCACAAAGTGTAGCTGTCAACCAGGCCCAGACGTGGATTGGAGTCAGGTTTCAAAACACTAGAGTTATAAGCACAAAGAAATGCCCAATTTCTAAAAATGGCATTACTAAAATAGTCAGGTAAAAAACAACTGCTCCTGTAAGCAGGATTTCTCACTACCACTACCATTCCAAACATAAGAAACATGCCTACGCTACTCCTTTCAAATCAGAAATTACCACTTAAACATACAGAAGGAAATTCCCAATGCTAGCCTATAAGAGGAGTAGTCCTTACAGTAGTGAGAAACAAAGCAGGCTGTTTTTCACTATCAGGACATGCCACACAATAAAGGCAAATGCCCTACCTTTTACTTACACAGCACCCTGCCCATAGGACTACCCAGGGACTACCTTCCGGGTGACCTATATGTAGTAAAAGGGGAGTTTATGGCTTGGCAAGTAGTTTTAAATGGCAAGTCAATGTGGCAGTAAACTGCACATGCAGGCCCTGCAGTGGCAGGCCTGAGACAGATTTGAAAGGCTACTTCTGTGGGTGGCGCAAGCAGCTCTGCATGCCCACTAGTAGCATTTCATTTATGGCCTTGGGTACAAGGGACCTACAGATGAATTAAATATGCTAAACAGGTGTAAGGCAAGCATGTCATGTTTAAAGGAGAGAGCACATGCACTTTAGCATTGATTAGCAGTGGTAAAGTGCTCAGAGTCCTACAGCCAACAGAAAGAGGGTTAGAAAAATAGGAGGAGGAAGGCAAAATGTTTGGGGATGACCCTGCAAAAAGGGCCAGGTCCAACAGTGCCCCACAGAAAAAATTACCTCCAGTATGCCAGTGCCAACCTTTTGTTATGGAGGTCCCATGTGAGAGGCATTACCCTTAGTATGTCAGTGAAAGTATTTTGTCACAGTTCCCAGTTATTTTAAGATTTGGTTCTAGTATGCCCGCACCAGTATTTTGCCACAGGTGCCTCTATAAGGCAATAATTACCTCCGGTATGCCAGGTCCAAAGGTCGACTCGCAAGCATAGCACCACTCACTTGTTCTCACTCATTCACACTCACTCTCACTCGTTGTGACTCTCATTCACTCGTACTTACTCACACTGACTTCCAACCTCCTTACTCTCAATCCTTCTCCCTTACTCTCATTTACTCTTACTCACTCGTACTCACTTACCGACGTCCAATCTTATTTATTCTCACTCACTACCTGTCCCTATCACTTTTGCTCCCCCACACATTTTCACATACAAGCAAAGACGCTTACACCTAAACACTCCCTCTGTCCCAAAAACACCCTCTCACCAGCAAGCATGTATACAACATACCCTTGAAGACATTTTTACTTACCTCAGCTGACAGCAAAGGTCCCATTCAAGCTCCTTATGCCTCATTTTCTTTTACACTAATAGCCAATAATAAGCAATTAATCACTGTTAGCGTTATAAAAAAAATGGGCCGTAGTGCAGATAAAATATTCATGGAATGCACTCATATAGTTCAAGGGGACTACCCTACATTTCGAGCTGGTCTGGATTGCAGTCAGCTATAGTGAGGGGGGCATTTTCCTTTGTGTCTTGGCATCAGTGAATCTACCCACTTCACTAGTACCTAACTCTTCTGAAAGTAATTAATGTATTTGTGTGACTACACATTCTTATAGGAACTACACTATCTACAACATAATTATCTTCAACATTATAATTAATACTAAAGGCCAAGTTTATGCGTTTTCAGGACAGGACAAATAGAAAAAACTGTGTTCTTCCTGCTGCACCAATCAAGCGTCTGGAGGAACTATTGCATTATCAGTGGTAATCCCTGAACTGATGGCTTTTCCACCACAGGAAAACTGGGCACCATTAAGCATTTTCCCAGCAAGTGCCAGGCATGGGCACGGAAAATGTTAACTATGCCCCTTGTGCAGGATAAAAGTGTCCTACATGTATGAGGCATTTGGTCAGGAGAAAATAAATTCCGGCGTTGGGAGCATGTTTGCTCAGAACAAAAATACTTTGCCGAGCTGGCACTTTAAACATGGGGCCCATTCGGCAAACTTTACTGCTGTGAAGGGAGCGGCCATTATATAGGCATCTTTTATAGTCGAGCGGTCCCCACCAGCAGGCAATGTTAACAGTCAGGGAGATAGGGAAGTCTAAATATAGCTGAAGGTCAACTGCCATGGTGGCAGAGGTACTACCATCCAACAACCTGGCAGAATGATAGGATAGTCACGAAGGCATAAATGAGACAGTACATCTAAAAATCCAAACCTGTGTGGGGTCTGACGATGATCTTTTGATGTATTATGCTATGGTCATTTGTGTAGAGCCTACTCATATTATTGTAGCATAGTAGTGCCTTCTCTGGGCTCCCTTTCAAGATGACATGGAAATTCCATCACATATTTGTGTCTTCTGAAAATTGGTGTCTGTAAGTGTAAGGTTAGTAGAGAGTTTGTTCAGTGTTCATTTTAGAAATTCTTTGTGGGAGACTTTCTTTTATGTTTTATATGTACAGATCGGGGCACTGCATGGCTTGTTCATTTTCTGATTGGATGGTCAATTGTCAATTTTCTGGGTGGTCTAAGGTGCTTTCCATATATAAAAACAATCAAGGGAGATAATTGTGATGCAGTTTTGAGAGCTTTATAGTGTGCAGCATTTATTATGGTGTATCGGAGTGGTTATAGACAGTATGTTGGTGTTTTGAAGACAGTGCTGTTGGTTAGGTAGCACTTTGCCAACTATGGCCCCGATTGAAAAGCAAGTGAATTTATGTGAGGGGATTAAGTGTGGCTGGAAATAATGTTTTCAAAATTATACTTGCACACAAATCCAGCTATTACAAATGAATCCTTTTGCAAAGAGGAATAAATTGTATAACACTGTGTTTTTGGGTGAAACGCTGTTTGAAATTCCCCATTGCATTGATTAACACTCGCTTTTAGAATCTGCTCTTAGTAGATGGTAAATGAGAGTAGAAGTAAATACAGGTGGGGTGTACAGGGAGGCAGATGTGAAGAATGGCAGAGGGTGAGTGAGGGAGGAAGTGTTCTGGCAGGGAAAGCCTTACATGTTCCCCAGTGACCCACAAAGAGGTCAGGCAGTTGCAGGGACTGTACCAGGCTGTTATTGCAGCCTAACCTCAAAGCCATTTTTGGGCTGGTAGTATCAGGTCTAATGTTTCTGTACCCTGCAAATAATTGTGCAGGCGCCAGGCCAAATATATTCCAGTGGAGCAATATCACACTTAGGACCTAATTACAATATTGGTTGGACGAGCATCCGACCAACACCATTGCGAAATTGAACCGCCAGATCCGCCACAGATGTTTACTAACATCTGTACACTGTGTGGCAGGCACCATGCGGTGCCTGACACACTGCGCAGGGATATTTAGGGGGCACAGGCCCCATAGCGGAGGGGTTGGGAAAAGGGGGCCCTGCTAGGGGCCCCAAAAGTGACTTTCCGACTGCCTTTACATGGCATGCAGACCGCCATGATAGGGCAGGTAGAAAGCGTCATCATAATCCCGATGGCAGTGCCGAGGCTGACTCTGCCATCATTACGGGATTACCATTCCGCCCGCCGCCCCGACAGGCTATGTGAGCCAGTCGGAAGAGGAGCGGAATCCCCCCGAGAGTTTCCTTCCAACCGCCAGTATTGTAATAAGGCAGTCCGATGGAAACCGTTGATGTCGGGCGGAAAGCTTACGACTAGCTGTCAGATGGCTTTCTGCCCGGCATCGTAATTGGGCCCATAATTTTAAACTTAAATCAGAACCTAGATGTCTTGACGGTTCTGGTGTGCCTACCATAGTTTAAAGATCTCCCTAGTCTGTGATGTCTGAGAAAGAGCATTTTTACTTCTGTGTAGAACAATTGTGTTTGTCGATAGAGTTGAGGGCTACTGCATATGTATCAGACCAATATCCAAGATTATGGGCAATCAGAAGTATATTTGAAGACTGCTGTAAAGACAGAGCTGAGGGAGTGTAAGTGTAGAGTGAATTTGTTATGCGTGTTATGCGCCTTAGATTATTTAGACTGTCAGACAGAGCTGCTGTATATTCATGTCTATAATTAAGCACTATTTCTTGAATTGTAGTTGTTAGTTCTATAGGAGAAAACCAGATAGTGTTTGTTAAGAGCATTATGCCTAATTCTATAGGCTCTGTAGTTTATTTTAAAAAAAGAGTAAGATTGCAGTCCTTGGACCAGTACTAAAATATAACAGATGCTATACATCATGAGCAAGTTGAATTGGCAAGCAACTGTGTGGGTCACAGAATAGAAATAAAGGGATGTGGTGCACTGCAGCATTGGGGTTCACTGATGATCAGTGGTGTTCACAGTACTAAAGTCTTCAGTACACTACTGGGGTGCATTGACCATGGTTCACTGAGTGCCAATAAGCACTGGAGATAATCATGAAGACAACTTTTAAGTGAGAAGCATATGATTTTGTTAGCGGTATTGTCAGGATAATACAAACAGATGGGTGTTGGAACCATTTTAATTACACTATTCAAATATGCTGCCTGCAGATTAAGTGGTGCCAGCAATGTTTCAATACTGAACATATATTTAAATAATCTCATACACCATCTAACGCCAACAATTTACATAATGCTGGCTCAAAACTATTGTTGCAGTCCGACAAATAAAGCAAAAAATGAAAATGCAAAAAACAGTCAACCAATTCTTTCTGTGATGTGAAACTCAGATTTAAAAAAAACCATACACAGGCACTAAAAATATCCTTACAATTGGCTGATGCCAAAAGTTTAAATCTGCTGGGACAATATCACAATCTGGAGATATGACGTTTAATAAAATGGCTATACTTTCCATATGTGATGCCTGCTAATAATTTGATAATTGTTATTACAAATAGTTTCTCAACAGTAAAAAGCAAAAGAATATGTGGCAATTAGGAAAGAAGAGATCAAAACACCATTCAGATGCTGTGTGTTACCATGAAAAAGGAGAACATAAAGGTGAGAGTTTCCCTAATTGGCTGACATTCACCCAGACCCCAATACATTAAGAAAACAATAAATACATCATAGATGTTACACCCACAGTGCATGCTGTTGAGGATAAGGGTTTGTAAATGAAACATTTTAAAAGGCAGACTAGGTTTTATTTGTTCTGGAATCTGCATTTTACCCTGAACTTTCCCTCCGAAGCTCAGCCAGGCCTGAAACTGGCAAAGTGAAAGAAGAAAAAAACAGCTCTAAGAGCTAAAGGCAGTTGCAGAGGAAAATATTTTATTTGTCACAAATAAAAAGGAAACCATAAAAGGTTTGCACAATCTCCAGTGTTCATTTTACACATTTTCTTTCCTACATATGAAACTGAAACCAGAAAGGTTTTGGGATGAACTGTATAACCCTTTCTCCAGCTGCTTATTTATGGCCCAAGTGGAGGGCCAATTGCCTTCCCGAAACCACCAGAGCTTTCTGCAGATGCCTTTGTAAACTGAAAGCGCTTACTTAGATAAAATGAAATGCTGTACAGCCTTGAATTCACTGGAAACAAGCACTCAGTTGTATTTCCTCTCCTCCTCTATCTTCATCCAATGCATGCAAAGAGAAGGCTGTTTTACAGTTGCTAGAACAATAATAGTCCTCCCTCCTAACTCTGATGTTGCCAACCAATTAGTGTAAAAGTGTGTTTCATAACACTGAAAATGAAATGTGTTGGCATGACTGAGGGATAAGGAATGAGGAGTAGGAATGATGGATGACGGATGAGGAGTAGGGATGACGGATGAGGAGTGGATGGATGATGAAATAGGAGTAAGGATATTGGATGATGGATGAGGAGTCGGAATGATGGATTAGAAGTAGGGATAATGGATGATAGATGATGAGTAGGGTCGATAACTGATAGATGAGGAGTACGGATGATGGATGATGGATGATGGAGAAAGAGTAGTGAGGATGGATGATGGAAGAGGAATGAGTAGTAGGGATGATGGATGAGCAGTAGGGATGGTGGATGAGAAGTAGGGATGATGGATGAGAAGTAGGGATGATGGATCAGAAATAGGGACAAGAAGTAGGGATGAGGAAGCGCATAAAAACAGGCGCTTGGCTCAGCGCTGTCATTGGGATCTGGTATCTTAGGCTTAGACACATAGGTTGACCTGTACCGTCCGCTCAGTCAGTAGAAACAAAAAGACACAACATTGTATGGCGACGTATGTCCTTTGCTCAGAAGCAGAATCCTACGCCTTTTCTCTTGTATTGTGTTCTGGTGGAGTCTGACTGGCAACAGCAGGAACATGGGAGTTCTCAAGGGAGAGATTTAGAAGTTTAAATAATAATTTAAAGAAGACCTTCTCAGGAACCCTGGGCTTAAGATCAGCAATAGGGTGCAATAGTATTTATCCTTCAATGGACAGGGATCTTGCTGCGTTTGAGGTAGGCAAGTGTATCTGAGAACCAAATGTAATTAGGCCAAGCCAAAGCCACGTTAATGAGACAGCATGTCAAAATTTCTCTCATTTTCTTGAGAAACCTTAAATTAAGCGGGGTCAGCGAGAAGATATACATGAACAAGCACTCCAATCCAGCATCTGGCCATCTCAAAGAGATCTGGGCTGCCGACCCATCCATGAGATTAATTGACTTCATTTAGTTTTCATGCCATTGGCAAAAGGTAATAAATGTACCACCACGAGCTTCGAAGATGGGGCTGAGGACTTCCTGGAGAATTTTGCATTTGATTCTCAGTTTCACTGTAAGGTAGTAGAGAAATTCTGAATTGGCTGTATGTAATTCATTTTCTTGCGTTCTTGAGTTTTTATGTTCTGTAGTTTTTCAATAATTGTTTGGGTGCCTACATGGATACTAACGCACTACTTTCAGTCAGATAGCACCACGTTCCTGGTCATTCCTACCTAATGAATATCACCACAATATTGTTTAGCCGTTGGACTGGGTTCAGTGTTTTTCTCAGTACGTGGGACACTGCAAATGGCATTGTATTTCTGTTGAGACAGAAGTTGCTCTCCTTCATCCAGAACTGCATGTGATTTTAGACACCCGGTAATCAGCATTTTCCTGGTAGTTCTCCAGATTTCATGCTGAGGAATTCCACATGTAAGCATTTAGCAGGCCTGGTGCTGGTGCAGATTTATTGTGCACTACAGATCAGTTTTACCTTTGATGACACTGTCTAGAGCCATACTAATTTATTGATTGCGAGTGCAAAGCAACGAGAAACAAAAACTCAGTTTTTACCATTCGTGTCTTTTCTCGCCATCCTGCTTTCAAAATTGATCAACAGAATATTATGACGCACTGCAATGAAGGAGGCAATAGGTTGAGTAACACCAGCTCTGATCTCCAACTATATTGACTCAGGACTCTTTGCAATTCTGACTCTCTAGGGGAAGCATGAATGAGCTGGTGAGGCTTACTGGGTAAAGGTGGTATTGGACATCTACCTCTGTCTGAAGAGGAAGATATTTCTCATAATTGAGAGTGATACAATACCTCAGACATAGTGGCTACCCCGATCAAACTCAGGTACTTGTCATGGATATCTTAAATAACAACCAAACCTTCTCAAACTTATTTACTGTATCATATAGGATGCCCGATATTTCTCCATGGCATTACTAGTCCATAAATGTTCCCACCATGTGTAGTAGGAAAGTAGTCTGGAATTTCTAGATGTTCAGGACTGACAGTCTAGCCACCAAGAACAAATGGAGATTTGTTTGCTCACAGGTGTATAAAGTGGCTATGTGTTATTCTTGCCTGGGTCACAAAATTGTAATGTTAGTGGCCGGAGAGTCAGGGTGATCGTGGTTATAACTCTAATTTGAGATATGGTTTATTTCTAGTAAATTTCTGCAATGTTGCAGCTCCACCACATAAGGAACAAGATAACCCTTTTGCCACATTTTTTCCAACATGCATCTGGGCCTCTGAACATTGCTTTCCAACTTGTTGACATCTGACCAAGAATTTATATGTGTATTCCTTATGCTGCCCACAAATGGAGGACTTATCTGCTCTGGCAACCATTTTGTAGCATGTTTCTTCTGGAAACTCAGTCCCTTCTCTTTTCCGTTAGTTATACAATAGTGTCTATGTAGTGGCTGTAGATTGCATAAGTGGCAACAGTGCCACATGCTGCCTTTCCTTTTTTGTCTGTTTGAGAACATTGTCTCCAGTTTGGTTTTCACCAACTCTTTAATTTTTTGGGTGTTTGTCAAATGTAGTAGTTGAATTAGATTGAATTAGTTGTCTTGGATTATTATTAGGCTTCATGAATTCCCTCTTTAGGGCCAACTTCCATTCCATAGGTCACCCAACAGTGGTGGGTTATCCTGCTTCCACATGTACCTATGGTTTATCTCTTGGGTTAAAATTCCATACCTGAGCTGGGTGGCTATCATCTACCTGAATGTAGGCTTTTATATTTGGGAATCCTACCATTCCCTCCCCTGTTGTTGTAGGATGTGTTCCTAGTGACTCTCTGGGTTCTGTCCTTCCACCCAAAGAACAATAATTCCTTCTGCATTTAATCCAATATCACTTTAGGAGATTTGAGTGGTAATGCCTGGACTGTGTACAGCGAATACGGAAGCAAATTCACGTTTAAACTTGTAATTCTGCTCATACAGGTTATTTCTTTTTTGTGTGCTATAAAGTGCATGTATTACCACATTATAAAATGTCAAATATAAAACATGATTTTAAAACTTCGGTAGCACACAATATTCATTCTGAAATATAACTGCAGTTGTAAATACTTACTTTATTCCTTATTGAAAGGCGTAGTTACAGGTTACATATACCTTTTTAAATTTCATTGTTACTGGCATTTTGAAAGTTACAGTCACTGACCAACAATGTTTCATATCAATTAACACAACCCTTTCCTCTCACCTACCTCCATCCCCCATCCCCTATATATTGTTTGTCTATGTGGTCAGATAGTGAGTCTACTGTACAATCCATTTTGTGATAGCATAGTGCAAGTTTCTTGGGCAATACAGGACTTTATGATTCATATTTTTGTTTTGACTTCGTATTGAGTCGTTTGCTGTCCATCTCCGTCGGTACTTGGGGGGTCATGTGTGAGTAGATAGGACTGTAGTGGTCCCCAAACGCAAGGTTGTTTAATACAGTAATCTAGTAGTTCATTACAAAACCCCTGGTCTTTCACCCATTGTTTCGCGGTTGGAGACCGAGCCCTCCCCCACACGCATGCCGCCCTTTATTTCACTGTCAACACAAAACTTGGTGTGGGCCTGAGTATCTCTTTGGTGTAACCGAGTAATGCCATTTTCAGGGTCCCGGGCTCACTGTGCCATTGGTATCAAGCTATCCTGGCTGAAGAGGGGTGGAACCCCGAAACCGGTTCTAGGATGCTTGTTTCCGGACCAGGGAGGACCTGGCTTGGTGGTTCAGGCTGGACTCTTCCCATGAGGCACAGGGTTGAGACTGATTTGCATATAGCCAGGTCTAAACTGGGGTGGCATGATGAGCAAAAGAATGATGGATTTAACCCAGATCTCTTGACTGGGGGTGAATGTTTTGATTTGTTCTGCATTCCGTCCATCAATTGTGTGTCTTTTGTTTTCTCGCCCTAAGTGCGCCAGGTATGTCCAGACGTGGGTCCTGTGCTCACTGTGCCACTGAAATCAAGCTATCCTGGCTGAAGAGGGGTGAAACCCCGAAACCAGTCCTAGGATGCTTGTCTCCAGTCCAGGGAGGACCTGGCTTGGCGGTTTGGGCTGGACTCTTCCCATGAGGCACAGGGTCGAGACTGATTTGCATATAGCCAGGTCTAAACTGGGGTGGCATGGTGAGCAAACGAATGATGGATTTAACCCAGATCTCTTGACTGGGGGTGAATGTTTTGATTTGTTCTGCATTCCGTCCATCAATTGTGTATCTTTTATTTTCAGGGATGGTGGCAGAACTTACCTGATAATTTTGGTTAGTGTTGCAACTACTCCTATCCACTATCTGCTAATTGCTGGGCAGAACCAAGCTAGGTGCAGGAACCTATGGCGCAGGAACCTCTGGTTTCGAACATCTTTCGCATCTTGCATCCTCCCGTATTTGAGCGCTGTGGAGTTTGTGTCGGGTGTGGTAAGTTTGGTGTATAAATTTAAACTGTAACAGACATAGCCGACTGTTAGGCAGGAGGCAGCTTATTTGATCACAACATAAGTTTCACTCTGAGTCCGTGATTTGACCACCTAATTCCAGCTCCCATCGCTCCTTGGCCTGTGGCCCCACTCCAGCGTCCTTGCCTTGTATCATGTAGGATAGCTTTGTAATCATGTGTTTGTGTGAGGTAGAGGTGAAACACAGGGTTAGATCCCTGGATGCGGAAATGTTGAGTAATTGATTGTTCCGGGGTATATAGGATTGAGTAGTTTTGTCTTTTCCGAATCCAGTCCCATGCTCCTTGCATGCTTGTGACAGTGTTAATTTCTGAAGGGCTGCACATCAGTTTCTGGCCTAAGGCCGCCTGCAGTGTAACTGGTTGGGCAGTGTCATGTTCTACCATAATATGTTTCCTATATGGGGTGGGTTTAGCCAAAAATGGGTAAAGCATGCCTGGGCACAATGGCAATAAAGATGTGGTGCGACTATCCTTACATGCTCGTGTGGTAGTGTAAGGGTTTCCCAGGGTACTCTAAGTTGCTTGTGTGCCCAAGCTATTGTGATCATGTAAGATTTTAGCATTTCAAAAAAGTGTTTGTTTAAATTTATGGGTATGTCTATAAACAAGTAAAGAAGTTTGGGCAAGATTACCATCTTCATGAGTGATATCCTTCCCATTAGGAATAGTCATACAGGTTATTAATTGCTACCCTTATCAGTACATCAGTTATAAAGTGTTTGGATGAGTGGATGAATGCTGCTTTGATACATTTCCAAAGTTTTCTGTGGTAGATTTATACCTAAGAACTGAATGAGTCCTTCTGTCGATCTTAAGCCATTGCTTGTTAGCAGGGCTGGACATTCATTTCTAGAGTCTGAAACGTATATCCCATTCTGTTTTATATCCTTTATTGTGAATACGGAGACCTCATAGAAGGGTTTCAGCTCCTCTGTTAAGGCTAGGACAGATAATTCTGGATCTGGAATGAAGCAAATGATGACTCCAGCAAGTAGTGGCAACTTATGTTCCTTATTACAGAAGTTTATGCCGTCTATATTCGGATTACTAAGTATTTTGAGAAAATGAGCTTCATTGAAATTGCAAATATTAAAGCAAAAAGTAGGCAGCCCTAATTTGTTTGTCTTGGTATTGATATTGGTGCATAGTACTCACTGTTCACCTTTATTTTGGTTGAGGGCTTCTTGTTATTAGATTGAATAAACACTTTCATTATTGGGCCTATTTGTGTTTTGTTTAGCACTTTTTTTATATAGTGCCGGTCAATATTTTCAAAGGTCTTTTTCGCATCAAAAAGAAAATAACTAGTTTCTTCTTTATCCTTTCTGCCACTTCCATGAGCATTACCACTAGCTTTGTGTTATTTCCTAGGGCTCTATTATAAAGGCCGATTGCTATGTTGATATCAATTGGAGCCAGATGAAGTGCAATCGTGAGACAAAAATTGATGTGAAACTGTTCACCCTCACGCTGTTCCTTCCAAATATTCAGGAAGTTCATGTCTGTTGTACTTTGCAAAAGACATGTTGGAACCTTTGAGCATGCCAGTCTCACTGAGGATCTATGTTCCTTAGGGTGTAATATTGAATCAAAATCTTCCCACTATGGTAAAGCTGCCTTTTGCAAAGCGTGCTACCTTGGGAAAGAAACCAGAGAAGAATCTTTCTTTCGCTTCATTGGGTGTATGAAGCAGAAAGCAAGTTATGGTTTATTGTCCTATCCAGTATGGTTAATTGTCCTATCCAGCCTCTGGTTCCTAAGTATCTACTCTCTTTGTCTGGTATTTTGTTTCTAGGTTAAAGGTTAGGCCCATTCTTAAAAGTATGGTGATATTGAGAAGGGTACCAATAGGAGCGCAATTGTGGTATTTCCTTTGCGGCCAAATGAGTCTCTTGCAGGAAGGCCACATCTATCGCTTTGGATTTCAAGCACTGTAACAAAGCTCTCTTTCTAATCAGAAATTGAGGACCTGGGTAATTTTATGACATAAATGTTAGTATATTCATGATTCCCATCCTGGTGAATTTCCATGACTTTTCCCTCGCAGGTTTATTGTTTATTTTTTTCCATTAATGTCCTGTCATTTTTAGGTCTTGCCTAGGCGGCGCTTATGCTGTCTCTTCGAGACATGCTGTATTCAGGATATGGGCATTAAGCTCTGCCCATGTTCCACACATTTTATTGGTTCCTTGCAGTGTCGTTTGGAATTTCATTGGTTTATTTTGTTAGTAGCACCTCCCTCTTCCTGTCTAATACCTCCCTCTTTTCTGTTGTTACCTCACATGAGGGCAGCCCCTTTTACATGTAACATTACTCTGTACATTTTATTTACAGTTTCAAAGCACTCTTTTGTGAATCACTTTTTCATCGTAGCTGGCATTGCAGGCACAGCTACACACTTCCCCCAACCCTGACTCATCAGATGCACCCGAGGGTGCCTGTTCTGTGCACTTCCCCCTCCTGCATTGGCACACACGCATTTGCACTCAGGGCGCGGTGCACTTCCCACTTGTTTTCTTTTGTGAATATTGTGTAATATTGCTTAACAATATTTATTATAAGTTTAATTGTTAACATAGACATGTTTTTTGTACAGTCCACGCCAAGACTAGAACCCGGTTTCCCAGGGCAAAAGTCAGAATCTCTGTTTGTTACGCTGCAGGTACAGTTACGCACTTTCCCCAACCCTGACTCATTAGATGCTTCTGAGGGCACCTGTTCCTACACTTCCCCCTCCTGCATTGGCACACATAGCATTTCAGCAGACGTGGAAGCGGCGAACATCCCCCTCCCGCTTGTTCAATGGAGTTCTCGTCATCTTCATATTTGACCATGAACGCCATGGTTTGAGACCGCTGTTGCTACAGTGGTTCAGCGCATTAAATATATAATCACTCCAGTGCAAATAGAAACACTAAAATAAAAAAGAAATCATTTCAAACGCTAAGAGCTCAAACTTTTACAAATGCAAGACTGATTGCAAACATTCCAGCAGTTTTACATCCTTGCTTTTTATATTATTAGTCAGCCGGCATGCGCGATGGGTGTGCTTAAAATAGCTGACTCTCCCCGATTCACTGCAAGTAATATGCCAGCAAGCTAGGTTGTTCCTCTGTGCAGCTTGCCTGTCTACAGTAATTGTGCGAGTGGGGCGGGAGCTGACGGCTGGAAATGGGTCAAGGGACCTAGTGGTGAAGGCAAGTAGTCCGTAGACCATACATACTGCCAGATGGAATTAATAGATGGCTTTTGATATACTTATCTGTGTCCTGCATTAATGCACAGTTGTTGAATAATTTAATATAAATCCCCACATGCATGCTGTTTTTCATATTTTCCTCATCTACACAGTGGCGGCTCGCCTAGGGAGTGCTGCGGGGCGGTGGGGTAGTGCAGGGTGGAAGGTAGTAAACTCAGGCATACGGCGGAACGGAGTGAAGTAAATAAATAAAAAAAAATTTAAATGACATTGTGTGCGCTGCATCGTCGAGTTGGCGATGCAGCGCGCGCAATGTAAATGTTGTATTTATTTACTTAACTCCATTCCGCTGTATGCCGGAGTTTACTACCCCCAACCCTGCCCCTCCCCGCCTCACCCCATCGTCCCGCAGCACTCCCTCGGCGAGCCACCACTGCATCTACAGTTAAAAATATATTAAATGTTCCTCACCCTGTTCGCTTTACATGTGAATCTCCTCGCCCATGGCTTACAACGCAAATAGCTCTAACTCACACAAATGTGAGACCTTTGCATTGCAAATGCTTGTTTGTCACTAAGTTTGCCTACCTGTTCCTCAGAAGAGGTTTCCCATTAGTTCCCCTTTCTAAGCTTCACCTTACTGCACTGTAAGTAGTAAATGATAATAAGATTTCAAACAAAATGACATTAACAAGAATTAACAGTCTCAATAGAGAAAAATGTCACTTCCACATTTGTAACTATAATATTATAAAAACGACTGCTGTCTTTCACCAAGTCTTCATTGTTATGTATGGGGCAGCTTCCAGGGTGAATTGCCAAACCCCTAACTTCTCAAACAAAGAGTCTTCATGTTTTAAAGTTCCCTAATTAGTAACTAAATTTCTACTCTTTCCACCATTGAGCTAGAGTCTCTCTAGTTGGTGGGGCTTTTAAATCTGATGTCAAGCCTAGTTTTTGTATTATGATATGAACTCGGTAGGCCATTTTAGCCTTATTGGTGATGATTCAAAAGATTTGTAAGCTTGCTATTTAAAAAATAATTTAGCTCATGTCAGTCTTCTTTGAGTGATTGTTGTTGATCTTTTTTTTCTTGTTGCCGCTGTTGTCGTCTGTTGTCTTTACCTCTTCAGGGTTCACTATCCTCCACGGATATCTTTTGGACAGACATTTTCAGGTAGTCAAAGTATTTCATTCACTTCCTCCAGTTCTTTCTTAGAGTATACTTTGCTCTGTATTGTGAAGGGCAGTTTGAAAGGGTAACCCATTTATAAGGGATTTTTCTGCATCTCAAATGAGATATAATATCGTTTAACACTCTGAATTTCAATGCTTTGCTTTTGAGACGTCTTGATTATGATCATGTCCCCTCTTAAAAGCACTTGTACTTGTTTTCATGCTGCAGAGAGGACTTTTTCTTCTTCTTGGAGAAATGAACTCAAGTTATTATTTTGGGGGCCTAGGTTTTCTGTTCTGTCAGGTAGGCCCAGTATTTCTTTCGCTTTCCTCAGTGCTTTCATTGTGTGTTGTTTGCCCTCTACTGTGAAGTGATAGTCAGAACTGGGAACCTCATCTACATAGGATTTTTCTGTGTCCCAAATGGGATGAATGCTTTTGTCTGCTATGGCCTGAAGGATGTATCTGAAGGGGTCTTTATGTGAGCTTCCAGTTCTGCCCTAGTAACATCAGTGTTAGTGCCTCTTATTCTACTGTTATTTCTTCAGGAACGACTTTCCATATCATCAATCTTGTCCAGCATTCATGATTCAAGGGCCTCTAATCTTGCCATCTACTTGTCTTGTAAATAAGACTGCTCTGCCAAATTATTCTATATGTAGTCCAGTCAGTCTCATTCCTGCTTTTTGAAGTCAATGGTCTAGGTCAGAGAGTGCATTGCCAAACCCCTGATGCGAGGAAGCAAAAGCCTTTCAAAATTCAATAAGAAGCTCTTGGATGTCTCTCCTGGTAGCAGGTTTCTAGAGATCAGCTTGGCAGAGTCTCTGTTCTTGATGCTTTGAGACGGTCAATGCCTTCTGAACCTTGAGATTTTTGTGGGTTTCTGGGGGTAGAGAATTTCTTTTATGGATTCCGTCGTAGTAGCTTTTGATCTGGCAGACGCCAGAGCCTAAATTAAGTGAGGATGTTCAGATAGGAACTTTGTTTTAATTTCCTCATACTTACGTTCTGCGTTGCTTATCAGTGTGGCCTCTTGGTACTTTATTTCTGGCTTGTAGAGGGCTCTCTGTGATCCCCAGATATTCGCTGATTCTTTCTTATATTGCCAAACTGCTGGAACAAAGGAGGTCTCTTTTTGAGCACCCTAGCTGCTGACCTGCCCACCTACCCTACTTAGGTTTTACTGCTGCTGAATTATGTAATAGTCAATGAAAACACTACTGCTAACATGGGGGGAGCACTTTCAGTGAAAATGCAAATTGCTAGCAGAATCACCTCGCAGACAGGTCAGCATTTGTTTTGTTTTACAGAACAAGCCCCTAAAGTGGGGTTTGCCATTGTAAAATATAAATATGACTGGTGTGCTGGGAGTGTTCTCGCAGGATACAGGGGAACTGATGAACATCCTGTCGGTCTCTTTCATGAGAAAACTGCAGCGGAAGGTTTGCCATGAAGTTTGTGTTTTACTCTACTTCAAAGGCATTTCCTGCCACATAGCCAACTGAGACTTCCTCATCACCAGCAGTTCCACCACCTCTAAATGAGTTGGGGAAACCAAGTGCTCAGGGCATGGGTATCCACAAATATTTAAACCTACTCCTGAATGAGGACCTAAGTCTTTATTTAGAGTACTGAAATATACGACAGTTCAAGAAATAGCACCTACCTTTTAGAGCACTATAATGGGTTAAACTTTATAGTTTATGGGCAATATTAGCCTAAGGGGAGGAATCAGGAAGACTTACACAATCTCTAGGCCCCTTGACATCTAGTTTGATTTACAAGTTTCAGCTCCCACCTCTTGTTCAGTCGGGTTGGGGTTCAAGACAAAGGGTAACAATGCATTGACCTGATTGTTTTTTGTCTTTCTCTAGTTTGGTGCCTTCATGAAGATACCTCAGTCAACCAGTGGCAAAACCAGTGTACCCAACCTAAAACCTCACCACCCAAAAGCATAATGGAAACTCAAAATCTCTGAAAGAGGGCTATGGGAACTGGTTAAACATCTCAACTCACTAGGAGGATGGTGTACTAGTGCCTCCTGGTGTGGATGTTGTTGGTGAATAAATGTGACGCAGATCATGGAAACAGAGCTCATCCAACTTGTCACAGTCATGAGTCAGGGTGCCAAAGGTGCTAGGAGAGAGAGTATAGCACTGATACTTAACACACAAGCATATTTACAAACATTTTGGTCTTCTATCTCCAAAATGATATGTTAGAGTCAAGACTTTCCAGTTTCTACTGCAAGCACAGGCCAATGTGCCACTAAATAGGAGTAGGCACACCCTGGTTTAGGCTTAGGGTGAAACTAAATCTTACAAAACTTCCCAAAAATAATTTGGAGGCTGTGTGTAATAAGATGGTCTACATGGTTCAAAGTGAACAGGCCCAACAAGGTAAATGGCATTTCCGGGGTCTAAAGTCCAAAGAGGAACCTTAGTTGTATTCTTGGACATAAAGAGGAGATGCGGAGACTCCAAGAAGTCCACCACTGTAGTTAGTGACTCATGTGTTCAAAATCCCACTACAGGGCAGGTGCGCAGGGTTGCACTAGGACGTAGTGTAGGATCACCATTGGATGCAGTTCAAGGTGCCTCTGGTGATCCTCAACCATCTTGTGATGCTAGTTGTTTGATTCACGACTAGTTATTTCAGTTTAAAAACAAAGATTGCTGCAGTTTTCCTGTTGTATGACTTCTACTTTCTCAGTTAGAACTGGGCGTTTGATGGACAACATAAACATTGGGAGGATGCCAGATCGATTCTATGCACCCCTTCAGAATATGTTGGCCTATAGTCATGCTAACACACAGTGCAACCATAAGTACCCCTGAACCTAGGAAGATAGCAAGTGGATAGTGCAACCTCAGACCATGACAACCCTGCTTCCCCAAGGAATCTTGGTAACAGATCTAGAACCCTCTCACTCAGTCACTTGTGTATTCTCAAAGAGATATGCAAGAAGTACACGACTAGGCCTTTCAATATTTATTGAAGCATTGCATAAAATATATGCCCTGCGACGATTAATAGATGGGAACAAATTAGAGTTATTAGCATCATCAGAACAGTGAAAAGGATAAACAATTCTACCATTTTGCAAAAGTAGTGTATATATATATGCTGGCATATAAGTACTGTGTACAGTGTACTCCTACTATACGCTCCCTAACGTAGCTGCCTAGGGCGGGTGATCTGCCATAATCCCCTACTGGATGATCTGACTCCCCATTACCTGAGGGTAAGTGTCTTCAGGGGCCTGTCTTGGTCACAAGTTGAACATCCCTCCTCGTAGAGGGAAACAGGAACAGCTGGGCTAGAATTCCGACAAGCAACAACTTCGAAGTGACAGCAGAGTGCTCATCTGATTTGAACAGGGAAGTACTCATCTTTATATAATAAATAGATCCGTGCTACCATGCCGAGACCTCAGCCAGGCGATCATCGTTTATCCTGTTATGATAGCTATGCTATAGGATGATCAACAAACAACAACATTTGTGCAATAATTTTATCCCTTCTACTAAAAATTTGAGGTGTCATGATAGTGCTGACAAAGTTGAAATGTAAGCAAATGCAGCTTTTAAGAACCATACGCTGCTCAGTCATGCAATCAAAAGTGTGTTAAAAGTCAACGTGTAGAAAAGAAAGCAACTTAAGAAACGCGTGTATGTAAATTGGCAATGTTTCTCCCCGTGCCTAACCTAGCCATGTGAAACCCCGTATACCCAAACTTTGCTGCCAGCTTTTGTGCCTGCTTCTTTTTTACAGACTTTTGGCACTTTGCAGTTAATTTAGACCTTAGGCTGATGATTAATCATTTATCAATGTGCTTTCATATATGTTGATGTGTATAAATAGCACTAGTTTGATTACATGTATTCCCTAGAATGCTTACTATCATTCTAGGGTGTTATAAATGTTGCCTTGTGTATTTATTAGGAGCCTCCCATATTGTGTATGTACTTATTTGCTCATTGAGGCCCCAGGCTATAAGCATCATTATTCACTTGTAATAATGGATTAGCTCATATGACTTTATGTGTATTATCATGTCATGATGTGTGCTACATTCACATATTATGATAGTATGCCTCTAGTTCAGCTATTCTTATATTAGTTTGCATGCTCGTTATTTAGAGGAAGGAATAATAACTTTAACATGGGTATGTAAGTAAATTATCCTGCTTTAATATCATCTGCCATCATGAATCAATCAGATGAATTTCCCCCAAAAAAACAGTATGACTGATAAATAAATTCAATGTTAATAGAGAGCGAGGCTTCACATTCCAGGATGAGCACAGCGCAGAGTAGTTCTACTTGGACCGTACCTAATGCCATTGTCTCATAGCAAATTTGGTTACAGAAACATAATTCACCCTTGTCTTGGAGACAGGTTGAGACCTGGACAATAATGAACTTCAGGTATGGTTATGCGACGATATCATTTAAATACTGAACCTTCGGAAATCGAATGCTAGGATTAGACTTTTAGGGGGTCCATGTTGTCTATTTTCATAAATGTTATTTTCTGTGCATTTGCATCCACTAACATTTTTTGATATCATAAATAATCTTATTACGTTTATTCTGCACTAGAAACAGCTTTAAATAAAGCCTTAAAAATATCAGTGTGGATATCTTGTGTGCGCTCGTGGTGCAAATGGTTACCAGAATGCACAACAACAAATAATAAGCATTTGCAATGCAATAGGTCTCGCAGTTACCCGAGTTTAAGATAATGGCATTGTAAATGACAATGCCTTTTATTTATGTTTTTAAAACGAAAACAAAAATAAAAGGCATTGTTAGTTGCAAATGTCAATAGCTCTAACTCGCATAAATGCGAGACCTATTGCATTGCAAATGCTTGAGAGTACTTTGAAATATGTGAGTTTTAGAAGCGCACTGTACACAAACATCTCATGCTTCATTTACTAACCTATAGTGTTGCTCCATCTATAACAAGAATCTGAGCCACATATGGGGCAGACATGACCCTTGGCACTCCCTGTTAAATTGTTGGCTCGCTCACCTCTAATCTGCACTATATGCATCTTATATCTCTGTCTAATGTATGCGGCTATCGTGTTTCCATGCATTCAATATACTGTAATCTTCTCTACCTCTGAAAGTATTGCGACTAATTCTGTATTGTGGAAGTAATCTACGTCTCGCTGTTAACACTCAATATATTCGACAACATTCTGCGAAAAAGGATCTTCGATACAGTGCACGAAAACACGGCTGGGACTGGCTCTGTACAAGATAAGAACTAAATAACAGGCATTGTCAAAGCCAATATGTCTGATTATGACTGAATTATGACTGTATCTACTCTTCCATTTACAGTTCCACTTCTACATTATTATACCCCAGTCTGCTCAAATTCGCACAGGTGTCCACCGGAAGGCGTCACCATAATTCAGTTCGCATTTTTCCCTATCAAAGCATTTGCACTTCCTCCTGGTACTTTTGTGGAATGCAAGGGAAAAGGAAACCAAGCATTTTTTTCCGCCAAAATTAACCTTTATCGCAAGCTTTGGAAAGCTGCAATCTACGAACTATGTTGACGTCCTGGCCTCATGGCCAAACTTGCGGAATTTGGAACTGAGAAATAAAGTTCGATTCTCGGCGTCCGCTCAACATCCTGTGATTCTGGGCAAACCACTTAATCTACCCGTGCCTCAAAAATAAGTTACCTTGTGTAATACAACAGGGGATTGTGTAAAGCGCTCCAATACCTTCGGGTCGAGTTTGTGCTATGTAAAACTAATAGGAAAAAAAAAACCTCGCCCCGCCTTCTTTCACACATTGGTCTTTCAAACATATCACCTTGCGTCCTTCCTGGCCAACCCATTTCTTTACCATATCCCCATATAGTTTATATCCTGTAGTTGTTTCCCTCTTGTCCATAACCTGTAGCCCCAGCCATATAACTCACATCTCGTCCCCGTTCCTCAACCACTGGACACCCTCATTCCATTTTTGCCTGTGCACCCTCCGCTCCACCCACCCCGTTCATAAGCTCCCACACCCTACTCACCCCTTCTCCTCTGCGCAGCCCGTCTCTTTCAGCGCTCTGAGATAGCTTCAAGGCGCAGTGCCTACAACCATTAACTACAATAAATAAACCCTCTTCGCTCACATTGAGAACAGCCCCCACAGGAAACGACGGGACAGAGCCCCTCCCCCTACAAGTACTGCAGCCTCCTTCTTGGAAAGGCAGTCGGGGAAACAGCGTTCAAGTCTAAAGGGACCGTGCTGGGGCTACAATGCACAGATGCCCAAGCATCCGTACACGCTGGTTTCTACACGGGACAACACTCTGTATCCACGAACCCGCAACGTGGGGTTTTCTGCAAGGCGTTTGTGCTGCACTTGAGAACCACCATGATATAAAGCTGTGAATACATTATCTAAACCCAGGAAGGATGGAGGGAAGTCTACGTTGGTCACAACGAGAATAAAACATATGATATAGGGAAAAAAGGCCTCAAAGCTACCCAGCCAGGTGCCTGCTAATAAAATAGCTTAGTGCCTTAAGGCTACTGTTGCTGCTGCAGGCGCTCCCGTGTTTTGAGTGACACCTTCCATCACCCCTCGCTTTTTAGCAAACAGTAGGGTGCTGCAGCTGGGTGATGCATTCTGAGACGTGCACAGCCTCTAGGGGGTCTGGCTAAAATCCTGTGTGTTATTGAGCTCAGAAGAGGTTGAAAGCGCTCGCCATTGCGGGAAGGCAGCCACTGTTTATTTTTGCATCGCGCTTTCACTTAAAGTGAAAGCGCGATGCAAAAATAAACACGCGGCACCCTGTCTACTTTTGGGACGGCCCATCCGGACTGGATCTCACGGCTTGTTTATATAATATGCCTCCTTGAGATAAGAAATTGCTACACGACAGCCGTGAAGCAGGCGATCCAGTTTGGATTGGCCGGACCAAAAGGAGAAAGGGAAGTAACGCAAACAGCTCATTTCCAATGGCAGGCCACCGTTTAGCATATACGGTGACGCCAGCCAATGGAAATGAGGGGCGGGGCTTCAAGCCCTTTTCTGAAATCCCTCTCTTACAAAACTCTCGCCCAGCGAGCAGCGCTTTGCGCTGCAACACTAGGCGAGACCTAAAAATTACTGAAAGTATCTTGCAGAGGAGAGGTGTGCCACAGTAGCCAGGGTGGCTGACTCCGGGGTTCATGGTTCGATTCCCGGCGCCGTTGGCAGCTCAGCCCAGCACCCTGTGACTCTATGCAATAGCTTGCTTAATCTCCCTGACGGCTCCCAGTCCCTTGAGACTTTTGGGATGATTAGTTTACGCTTTACAAATACCTAACATGAATTCTTTCCAGGCAAGTTGACAGGGATGTGTGGGCCTCCTTGTCTGTTCCCCCATTCATGTTGGTAAGCCGATGCATACTTTTGTTTGCCCATATGCCAAAGGAGATCTAATCAGGTCATGATTGGGAGACGTATAACAACAAAGGAAAGTTTTGCTCTACCTGTCTAAATGACAATGGATCAAATAGATCTCACTGCTAAATATCCCAAAAGGGTCGCTTACGGCCACACCATTTGGAAGGGAACACACAAAAAACTATATATTGTGATAAAGGGTTGTATTTTTATTCATTTTTTTTGTGGTTCAATACTTCACTTGATATGTATACACAAATAAAACATATACTCAAAACATGAATACAATGGATTTTTGAAAGGATATGTGCAAAAAACCAAGCTGGGCCCCCTCAGAGGGGTAAAGAAAGTAGATAAACAGTTAAATCACATTCATACTAATCAAGCAAACCATGCGCTCTTACTCAGTCAACCAATACACTGGACATGCATTTTCTCTACATTTAAAATACTTTTATATACACAAGAAAAATCTCCTCAAAGTCTTGGTGTATCTGGTTAGATGGACACCAACAGATCGTACAAAAAGACACGCCGACGCGCGTTTCGGTGCAATCACCCAACAGTAAGGGTGCCACCTTCTTCAGGGCATACTTTATAAATGTTTCTGTAATCCAGGGGGCCTGTAGGAAATTAATATTGAAAGAAAATAATTTTTGTCTTATTTGAATTAATAAAATCATTTTTCAATAATGATAATCGTATACATCAATAATAAGTTCAAGAAAATCAATAAATGACAAGTATTCATTCACAACTAAATTTTAGAACAGAATGGTGTGGCGAGCAGGCGCTCAAATTGGGATTCCATTTAATGGGACTAAATACTAATATTTTTGAATATATATGATATAAATTATCAAAGACATAATAACCGAAGCAGCTGCACATGATATGTCACCTCTCACTAGGTAGATTGGCCTTGAAGGGACCTAAAACACAGGTGCAAGAAACCTAACATGGGACATGCACTAATAGTAAAGATAACAGCAAAAAGAATAAAGAAAAAAGTAAAAAGTAAAAAGTAAGTCGATGATATGCTGTATAAGATTAAACACTCGCCCGAGATTAAACCCAAAAGTTACTTCAAATTGATAGTAAAGAGAGCACGGGAGGGAATATTGAAGGAGTCACTCCTTGGAGTGTCCTAGGATGGAACAAAACGAAAGAAGAGAGACACACATTTGTAGATCAATTAACAAAGGTAAGGCTTAATTCATACAAGGATGGTAAATCAACAGCTACTTGCCTTACAAATTATGCGGTAAAAGATGAAGACGAAAAAACTTCAGGATCAGTGAAAACCCCTGTTCAGTTCTTACAGGTGGCCAATTCCTTTAGATGATTGCAAGCTAGAAAAAAATATTTTTAAAGTTAGACCAAAACATGAGCTTATAATTTGGGGAGGTATTAAATGATGATTGTATATAGCTAATGTCGGAAAATCATGAACCCTCAAAATGCGAAATCAGGAAGCTGTAATTCCATAAATTGTGAATGGTACTGATAGGGTACACTATAGAGAATAACAACTATTTCCTGGGATCTAAGAAGAAGCGTCGTCGTGTAAATGAGAAATTCATTTCTTTACATGACTCAACAATCAGAGGATTCGAGGCAGTCTAAGCTGTCTAATTAAAGTTAAAAGGTCCCGTTTCAAAATACAATGACGATAGAGAAACAGATCAAGTGGACAAAGGCAAACTGAACACGAGTACAACATAATGAATGTTTCTCAAGAAAACGATAAGCCGACTTGTTACTGACGGCTTCAAGTTAAATGAGATTCAATCATACCTTTAATCCATACAAAAATTGTTGAAAAGCCTGCTGGTCACGTCGCGGTATCACGAGGTACATGAAAACATTGTATCCCAAAGGCGAACGTTAATGCGAAAATGTTGATTTGAACGTGGCAATGTAGATAGGCTAAATAGGAAACAATAAAGATAATATGGAAGGCAAACGTTACCGCTGAAAAATTAGCAAAAGGCGCTGAGTTGGTATAAAAGTCGTATAGGTATCTGCAAGCCCGCATCTAGAGCCGGGGCGAATAAGTAATCTGAACATCAAGTTTGTTACCTTATAAACAGGTCCGTGATGCATAGAGCCAACGTGTGGTAGGGATGGCGTTATTCCGAACAGATGGTTACCGTAACAAGTGACCGCGCGAACAGCGGGTATGCAGCTGGATCTTTAAATACGAGAGTCAACCAATGAGAAGATGCCACGGCCCTGTCGTCAGAGGGCATGTGGTACCGACTGAATCGTGAGAGAGCCAATAGGCCCTTTGTGCTAACCGCGGTGGAAAATAATACGATCAGTTCGCAGTAAATTCACCAGCCGGCAAGGAGAGAAAGCGTAATCTCCAAAGTGCTCAGTATACATGCGATGATGAAATGAAACAGAATTGTTTCAAGAAAGAAAATAAAAAGGGTTCACTACATAGACTAGAATCAGATATAAGAAGAATATACTGATATATAAAAAATTACAGAACACACAATGAGGTTCAGCTGGAATAGTCAATATGCTTAATTTGAAAATTTGGCCGTGAATAGATCAAAAAAGTAAAACGGCATTCCAGAAAGTTACAGAGATAAAGAATTAATGAACTGACCCGAAGTTCTGAAAGGGGAGGTAATCTAGGAAAATGGTGGATGTGCCCAAGATATAGCCAAAATGAGTCAGAATTTAAAGGGCCAGTAAAGATGGTTAAAACCAGGTCAACAGGGTATAATTCAGCTAGAATTAAACTCAAAATCGTTATAGTATCGCGTTCTCCCATGGTAAAGACTCGTTAAGGCCGTTGTTTTGGGCATCTAAAAGAAATATCCAAAAAACCTTGCGTTTTTTACGGATGTTAGTGATATTAGTGCATTGATGGCTGTGTATTTTTTCCAAAATAGTATAGCGTAAATCACTTTCATTGTGATTCGCCTCTTTCCAATGGGATACTAGTGGGGCTGAGAGATTGTTACATCTGATGTTTGATTTATGCTCTCCAATGCTTACCCTACATTCCATCGCGGATTCTCCGACATAGGGTAGTTCGCAGGGGCATAGGATAACATAGATACAATTTGAGGTACGACAATTGGTCATGACCCCTAGTTCTATTGACCGATTGCGGAAATTGATTTTTTCGCCAACAACGGCGTTGGCGCAAGCATGACATGTTCCACATTTGTGGTGGCCACGGATGGGTTGGCTACCAGTGATGGACTTCTGTACAAATGTGGTCTTGGAGCTTGTGTATTTGGCTTTGACTAGCAGGTTACTCAAGTTTTTATTGCGTCTGTAGGCAAATAACGGTTTGGGGATCCTGGGTGCACCAGCGTCAAGGTTTAACAGATGCCACTGGGAATTAACAATATGTCGGATTTTGTTGTTAATCGAGGAATGTTTTGTTATACATACCAGTTGTTCGGTATGTTTTTTTTCTTTGGGGACAAAAAGTGTGTCCCGATTGTAGTAGCGAGCTCTTTTGAAGGCATCGCGTACCACTTTTTTAGGATATCCCCTTTGTAAAAATTTTTGTTTCATGAATTCTGAGTGGTAAAGATAATCCTGAATCGAGGTACAGTTTCTACGAAGATGTAGAAATTGCCCGAATGGGATACTGTTTTTCTGACTAGACGGATGGAAGCTGTCAAAATGAAGGAGAGTGTTTCTCGATGTGGGTTTGGTAAAGAGTGATACTTTCAATTGGGGATTTTCGTGTTCCACTACTACATCCAAGAATTCCAAACTTTGGTTGCTGATCTGGGCAGTGAATCTTAGGTTGGGAATTGCCAGGTTTATCCATGATAGGAATGATTGGGAGACGTACCTGATAATGGAATGGGTCTGCAGATCATAGACGATCCACAGCAGACTTTCTCAAGTCTTTGCTCCATGCAGCTCTTACTCAACTAGGCTTCAGCTCTGTCTCCTCTCTGTGGGAACATCTCTGATCCTCTCATTGAAGTTCATCTATTTGTTTTACAAGCAAAGGGGCAGCAGCTTCATCCTTGTTGTCTGATCCTTTTCTTCGTTCTAAACTTGAGAAAAACAGCAGAGGTATCCTGTTCCTGGCACATGTTGTCTCTCTTCTCTCTCACTTGGTGCTGCTTGGTCATCACTTAATTAGCAGACAGCTGCAGGATTTTGGAGGGGTAGTTATATTCAGGTTGTCACGTCTACAAAAACAAAGCCAACCTGAAGGGGAACCAGTGGCTTGTGCTGTAGTCATCATGTCCTTGAGGAAGTTGCCACTCAGCACATGGACTCCCACACAAACATGCTATTCATAAGGACTGATAAACTGTTTGACGGACACTACTGGGTCCATCAAGCTAGTGGTGGGCATTATCTCCGTCAACTACTATTCATCAAATTTAGAGATGACGTCCAGCCCAGTGGCCATATCTGTACATTGAAACGAACCGCTGTCACTGCATTTGCTTTCAATATATAAAATGTTGGGTGGATAACTGCTATTGTTTTTGATGGCTGTTCACCAAACTTTTACATTTTTTGTTTTCCAGGTGTAAACTTCTAAAGCTGAAGTTTGTTTCAGAAACACAAACAAAACCTAATGACTGCCAAACTGTGGAACATTTCTTCCAGGGTGTGGGGGTTTATTTTATTTCTGACCTTTCGCCGCCAGGGTTTTCATGGTGGTGAATGACAAGAAAGAAAAGATGTTACCCTAAATAGGGCAGGCAGGCAATGTGATGTCCTTCCTCTGCTGGCACCTACTCCATCAGGCCATCAGAGGAAGTTTTCCATCAACAGAGCAAATGGGGGCTTCATCGACCGAAAACATAAGGTTTGCCTATGTCCAAAAAACACTTTATGGTCTCAGTGATGTCAGGGTCAGAAACAGACTGAATAAACCAGACATGTTAAAAAAAGAAGTAAAGGAATAATCAGAAATTATACAATACCCTTTACTTTGAACCATATATTCTGAATGGCACTGAAAGTGTGAGAGAAGTTAACAAATGAAGCAAGTGAACCCAATCTTTGATATGAGGGTTTCTTTCTTTGCTTCTGGCTATCTTGTCATACTCTCACTCTTAATTGCCCCTTCATTTAATTTTTCTTTGTGTCTTTCTTTTCTTTTTCCATCTTTCTTTCTTTCTGCCCATATTCTGTCTTTGGTTCGCTCTTTGTTTCCAACTTGCTTTCAATGTTCTGTCCATCTTACTTTGCTTCTTATTTTCTTTCCTTCCATATTTCTTTGTCTCTTTTTTGCTTCTTTCTACGTTTTATTATTCCCATCTTTCTTTCCAACTTTCTATCTTTTTCTGTTTCTCCACGGTCTTTGGTCTATTTTTCTTTTCATCTTTCTATAATTCCGTCTTTGTATGCAGTTTTCATCTTCTCTTCTTTATTTTTTCCTTCCTTTCTTTTCATTCTTTATTTCCATTTTAATCTTGAGTTTAACACCATTCTTTCTTTGCATCTTTCTTTCCTTCTTTTCCTTTCATTCCATTCTATACTCTTTTCTAATTTATACATTTATCCATTTTCTCCTGTGTTATCTTCTTTTCCACTCTTTCTTTCTAGCACACTCAGTGTTCATTTGCCCCTCTCATTTTTTGTTTTGCTTTACAATATTAATAATTCACACTGCTATCTCTCTCCTGATCATTGTGTTTGGCTACTTTGGGACCACAGGACTTCCGCCCCTCAGCCCTGTCAAGCTAATCATCTGCAGGGTATTTTTAAGCATCTGCCCAGAAATCATCTTGTGTGTAGGTCCATAAAGAACAATTAAATCAATTCATATTACAGAAAGGCAATAGCCCAAAGTAATCCCCTTCCCCCACTCAGGAGCGTAGCTTGGTTAGTAAGACTGGGGGGGCTTCAGATTTTCTGACAATCATGCTGGCATATAAAGTTACTCAGTAAATGAGAAGCAGCACATGAGGGGGTTTGAGGTCCAGTGGAAAGGGAAAGGAGTTCGGATTGTGAGGGGGTTTCTTAAAAAAGGATATTTTGTAAAACATAACTATGTTAGAAGACCTTCAAATCAAAGGTGTGAGTTTTTATCTGCGTATTTAAAAATCCCAGGTGAAATCCGGCAGACACCTTACCATCCCCGACTGAAAGCACCTATACCCAACAATGTATTAAATAATACATTTATTAGGGGGTTGTAACACCTCAAACACCGCCCCTAAAGCTACGCTCCTATCCCCACTGCGGCTGCTAAAGCTGGGGGTGGAGGGCTGGCTTCATGATGCCCTAAGCAGGATGGCACAGCTGGGGACATCTGTCTTCACACTATTGGACGTCATCTTGCTGGTGTAGGAGCTTTGGAATTCACAGTATTTCCTATAAATAACGATGCAGACATTTCACAGCTCCAAAATTCACTTTCCTCACTGTATTCGAGACTGCACAATTTCCTTTTAACCTCATTCCATTCTTTCTCTTTTTTTTACGTTTTGCAACTTAGAAATAAGTACATTTAGGAATACAAAGAACAACATGTTCAGGCTTCTGACTGTAATGTATCAGAGAGCATTCGTGTGGAAGTCACATGAATTTATTTGAGGATAAATTTAAAATGAATAGTTTTGTGGATGTGAATGGATGCCCTCTCTTTAGATAGCACTTAAAACCATATGGATGCCCTCTTTTTACGTAGCACTTAAAACCATATGGATGCCCTCTTTTTACGTAGCACTTAAAACCATCAATTTGGCTCTTTCTCAGCGTTTTTATTTTGCTGTCAGAAAGCCGAAAGACGAAGTGATGTGCCCAAAGTGATGGCAACCCTTTCAGACCAGATGTCTTATTGATCTATTTCTTTTCCTCCTTCGACTCCCTTTTTTAGCTCCTAAATGTAGTAAAGTGCACTGGCTACAAGAATGTTTCTCGTGTGGTTTATAAATGAAGAGGTGGGATGCAGCTTGCGCAGAGTGACTCCATAATGTCCTATTTCTTTGCTAAGTAAATGCAGACGACAGAGGGAACCATATGATGTAAGTGACGCATGAATTGTCTTATTCAGAATATTTTATGTTTAAAACATTACAATTAAAATGTTTGTTGTCTCACGAGGCTTATTGTTAGGTATTACACTGTATTGTGCTGAGTGCATATAGAGAAATAATAAATTATTGATTTTAACGAAGAAGTGCTGAAGGTCGCGTTAAGAAGTACAGGAGGGGTGCTCTTTAGGTAAAGAATGGAGAATCGAGAGTCCAAATGTGTGAAGACACTTGTCTCAACAAGTGGTCGCAATTTGCGACCAGTCTATTTATGATCACTATCTAATTTTGTGAACCAATCTATGTACTAATAGGTCGTCCTCTAAATTCAATTCAGAGTGGGTCGCAGTCAGTAAATAAATATTGATCAGGCAGGTAACAAATTGCAACTCACTCCAATTAGCCACCATCAGAAGTCTGGTGGCAGTGGTTAATTTGTAAAGAAATAAGTGGGTCCTCGTCAGAAGGCAGCTTGCACCAGCCCATTTTTCTTGTTAGTGCCGCCTAAAAGAAACCAAGTACTAACCATGAAAGTGGGTAGAGGATGTGGTATAATGGCCAGAGCTACTGACTTCAGTTCTGCGGAACCACGTTCGAGTCTCAGCGTCGGGTCAAAATCCTGTGGTTCTGGGTAAATCACTTAATATGCCCCTGCCTACCATAAATGAATGTGTCCTTTACTAGTGCTCATAAAAAGTGCTGGTGTTGATTAAGTGCTGGTACTGAGGACCGCAAAGCACCAGCTCAAATTAAGCACTGGATGGTGGCCTGCAAGTTTTTGCATACTACCATCTCTGTGATTGCTTTTAAAAAATGAAAGCATTTTTTTGTCAACTCTTTTTTTTAGCATTATATGCATAAACAAGCAAAATGAGCATGTACACATCGGGCCAATTACAAGGAGATGTTTTGATGAGCGGAGTACATAGGTCAAGGGGAGCCATACCCTGTCAATCACTGAAACCAGGAGTAGATTGGGGGGAGAATAGGCGCCATAATAACCTTAAGTCCCACCTTGCTATGGTTAAGCGTTCGGGGTGCATGCCTTACCCTTGAGACGGCAAGGAGCCTTGCTTCACCCAGGTCATAGAATGCCCTCCATCGGCATCATATTCTCCCAAACTTTCTGGGGCACCCACTGGCAGTATACCTCACCTTTTCAGCCCCCTTGCAGGCGTACATCCCTGTGATCCACTGTGCTTTGGTGGACATCATCTGAACACCCCATACCTGCTCCATGTCTCTCTTTGCGACCACAAGGCCCAGCGAACAGAACACAAATTTCCTACGATGTAGGTCAATGGCTCCCGTAACTCTCAAAAGGGCAAACTGGGGATTATGCAGGACCTCTTCTTCTAATATGCTTCCTCAGTATACTTGCCCAGTATCTCTGTATCTCCGTAAATTTCCATAGTCTGTGATAGAAGGACCCGTTGGGTGCCTTACAGCGCAAGCAATAGGCCATGGGGATCTTCCTCATCTTCTGGAACTTGCCCCTTGATATATAGACTCTATGTAGGATCGTTGGCTGGATCACATTGAAGCATGCCCTAACGGCCATCTCCTGGGGGTGCATCATTGCCGCCTCCCAGTCCACATCCTCTGCGTCCCATAGGACCTACTCCCACCGTCACCTGAGGCCTCACAGATCACCACTTTTTGTTTTTAAAAGCAGCCCGATGTCCTTAAAGGAAACAAGGTGAGTTTAAAAACAAAAGAAAGTTTACATTTTTCAAAGGTTTCAGTGAGAGTTGGCAGTGGCCCCCTGGGCCGCTGCCCACTTTCCTTGGCACTTGCACTCTAAGTCACAAAGTTGAGGGTTTCCATAGGGTATGCCTTCCCTTTGGTGAATTAGTTACCACTCAGCTATGAAGCCGGATCCCTTTCATTGGTTTGAGACTGGAATTCCGGTCGCAAACCATTAATACTTCTTTCAAACTGCAATTTGGTATCCAGTTGCAATCCCAAGTTAGGAGTCAGTAAAACTTTACAGATTCCTAAAATGGGTTTTGCACATGAGAAATAACGTTTTTTCAGTCCAATATGGAGTGATTACAAAACAAAAAAAAGAATAAAAAAATTAACTTTCATTTTCCTACGCCGCCGCACGTCTCTCCTCCATCCTCTTCCTCATGATCTACAAGAAGCACTGGAAGCACCGGACTCTCCCAGCCAATCACGACGCTGCAGGAGCAGCATTGTGATTGGTCTGAGCCAGGTTTGGACGCTAAGGCAGTGCCTGGAGAGGCTGGGCATGTTCTCCACGAGGCTGTGCAACACAGCCCAATGAGGAACATGCCAGGTGCGCATGACGGTTTGGCCGGCCCAAGAGGGCTGCCCAAACTGTCATGCTCACTTAGAGGAGTGCAAACCACTCCTCACTCTGCTTGGCATCACTGAGCCCAGCCCTGCCCCCACCAGGCTCTGAGCTCCGCATAGAAACGTAAAATGATAACGTTATGTTATTATCATTGTATTTTTTTTGTGCACTGCTGAATTAGCAGTGAGGCGACGCTCCTCTGACTTAAAGTGAAGCATTTTAGGGGATCAATGGCCCAGAGTTCATAGGTCTAAACAAAAGAAGCAGTCCTCCACCTCAGGCTAGGGCCTTTGAGATGGAAAGGGCTTACATACACAGGCCTCCACACGTGCTCCTGGGGAGAAACGTTCAAACCGCCAGCTCTTCATAGCTGAGTTTAATGGAGGACATGGCTTCTGGTATTCGTCGGAGGTAGATGATGAACAGCAGGTGGCAATGGTAGACCCTTGAGGTACACAGTCTGTCTAGTTGAAGTGTTTAGAGGAGTAAGGAGGAAGTGGTATACTGAGCCTCCTTCAGTGAGGTAAGATGTGACTCCTTTTTAGGATGACAACTTGTGTAGCTGGATAATGAAGAATCTGAGGGATGGCCGGGTGGTGAACAGTGTCAAAGTAGACGAAAGATAAAGTAGAGGTAAAGCTGCTATCCCATCACAATCAACAATTGGTTTGACGTCATTCCAGGTTGCTGTCAGTGATCCCTTAAAGTTAGTACCACGACCAGAACGAAATTAATTTTGGTAGTCTGACAGAACTTTTTGTTTCTGCCAATTATTGACAATACTTGTTTATCTTTAGGTATTTCCATCAATTTGTGTAAAAAGTAATATTTGCTTTCAGTGGGCAGTTGTCAAGGTCCAATTGATTAGAGCCAGTATTTTAAGGCAGGTTTGATATTTGTCCTTTTTAGTTCTTGTGGGGACATTCCACTAAGGGATTTGCTTACGGAGCGTGCTGGAGTGGCCACAGCGCTTTTCATGAGCCTGTTCTTGGAAATACGAACTGAGTATGAGGCCTTATGTGAGATTAATGATCTACATTCTTTTGAAGTGGTCAAAAAGTGATCTTCAGTAAGTGGTGTTATGATAAGTTAAATCTTGTTTCCTTCTCAGCAATTATTTTGAAGGTCTTTACCTTTTTTGATGAAGTGCTTTGCAATAGAATCACATACTTCCTAGGAGTGAGTGACTTTTGTTTCTGTGTGTTCATTCTTATATTTATGGAGCTCCGTGGTTGTGTTCAGGCCTCAGAGATGTACTGTAAATAGTGATTTCTTTTTGCCTTCTTTGTTGTAGCTTATGGATCCTGGAGTGGTGTGGTGCATATGTACTGGTACAGTTATGTTACAATCAGAACCTACAGAAATTTAACACAGGGCTCCATGGAGACACCAACCTTATAGCGCTCAAATACCAATGTTGTAAGAAATGGCTGTACAAGTTAGTTATGAAGACATAATGACTCTGGCCAGCAAGGATTCAGCATTGTGTGACCCCGAAAATACAAAACGAATAACACACTCTATCCACTGACACAAACCTAAGATTCCTTTTTTAATGCAATCCTTCATAGTATCTACTATCACCAAATTACAAACTATCAAAGAAAAAGTTACCACCACACAAGAAAGTTGTCAAGAGCGAAAGGAGGATAGATAGGAGTGAACAAATGCTTCCTAGAACTTGTGAAATTGTGTACCGGGTAATGTAATAGCAATAGGTCATCAAAGACATTGAAAACCAAAATAGAAGAAAAATCGTTAGTGTGGAATCCTTTGTTGTCCCTTTTCTGAGTATATTGTGTGGTGCAGATTTGGCTTTTAATTTGAGTGTTCCACGTATATGTGTGTGTTTTTAGTGTTTAGATGGGCTAGACATTGTGGATCCTAGTTTACAATATCTGAGCTCTTGGAGAAGCGCATAGACAAGAAGCTACATCTATACTGTGTTACCTTCTAACACAATAGCAGTTCATGACTGCCTTAGTCACTTGATCTGTAAACCCTATTAAGATGCTAAGTAAAGTGTGCCTCAGCCACCCTTTGGTTCACTGCTATCCTATCATCTTACAATACTATTTAAGAGACACTGCAGTCACTGACAGTGTTATAAAAAGCAGCTACTAGCACGGATAACCGTGAGACCCACTGCAGCCAATTCTACACACAACACCCACAGTTCACTCAAATTATACTTAAGTAACTCATTAAAGACTTAAATCATAATAATTATAAAACTGGTAACAATTACTGATTTAGCAACTCATCCCCAAATACGTGTTCACAACCACTTTATTGGTATCAACACATTAAACCATAGCAGTGGCACACCAATTCTCACACGAGCCGCTCGGTGCTGGCGCGCCATAACATCGACAGAGGCGTCCCGGAGCGCGCGACCCTCTCTTACTGCCACAGACTGTTTTTGCCCTGCTGTTTTCCTGCTGCCGGGACTTTGGCCCCATCTCTGGGGTAGGAACCACATACCCCAGCTTCCCTGGCCGTGCATGAGCCGTCAGGTGCCAGAGTGCCATAACATTGGCAGAGGCGTCTCACAGGGTGGGACACACGCGGGTAATGCCTGGGCGTGGCCCGGGCAAAGACCAGGCCAAGAGTGGGACCGTCTGCGCCCGTCGGTGCCTGAACGGGACTGGGCTGGGCCACCACTCTTGGCTCATTGGCTTTTTCTTTATTTGAAATCCTGAGCCTAGTTTTTGGACTCAAAAAGCTTCAAGTGGCAAGATGGGTAAGAGGAAATTGGGTGGGGTTTCGTATACAGTACATTCTTCCCCTGCTCCTACTTCGCTTGATAAAATATTACAGTGTGCTATGACGGCTATTATCTCGGAAAAAGGTCATACGGAAAGAAGAATGTCCCTCACTACAGCTGTGGGGCCAAGCACTAAAAGTAACGTCCTTGTTTCTGGTTGTACCTCAGCTTCTACACATATCAGTCATGAGAATTTAAAATTTGGCCTCCCAGGTGCAAGCTCCTCAGACATCTCCCATCTTCATAGGAATGCAAAGCGCTCTAAGTGATGCACTAAATCTAAAACTAGTAAACAAGTGACCCAGGGCACTCAGATATCAAAGGGCTCGTGTTTAACCCTCAGCCAGGGGTTAAGAGCTGGATTGAATGGTGACAGGGAGGAACTTCCTGATGAAAAACAGCCAGTAATAGGTTTCCCACCTGCTGCATGCTCATACGAAATTATTCTTTCAGGGGTCCCTGGCATAAGGAAAGAACAAAAGGAGTCCTATGAAGAGCTGTTTAACAAGGTCATAAACTGGCTGGGTCATTATAGAAGTTTCCCACCCACACTGGATAAGAACAGTTTGATGTTATGGAGGGTGGGCTGGATTGGCATTGACCCGGTAGATCGCTAAGGGGATTGTATCATTGTTAATTTTAACTCACTGTATTTGTCAGAAAAGTCTATTATTTGGACATTTGAGTGCACAATTTGAGCCCAACTGTATTGAACTGTTGCCCAAGGGGTATTTAGACCTAACCCTCAAGCCATTTAAGCCCATACTCGAGCCTGCAGACAATTAGGGCGGGGTGCTGCAATGACATCCACAATGCCGGATAGGGGCTGTGCTACTTGGCTAGTTCTTTTTTCAACCCTACATATGATCGATTTGATGCTTTAGCAAATATTGATTGATTTAATAGTGAAGAGATCAATCATCATCAGGCAGCTTGCGAGGAGAGGTTGAGTCAGGAGGAAATAAGTATAATAGAGATGTCGAAAGAGGATGGGGTCCCTCAGAAGTCCTCCAAGAGTAATTTGAATTTACTCAGCATGAACGCTGCAGGATCGAGATTATTGTTAGCCGATGAGAAGCGGCTGGATTTGGGCAAATCATATGAGATAGTATGCTTCCAGGAGACCCGGAATGTAGAGGGGTTCTCCTTCATGGATGGGTTTTCTGTTTTCCAGGTTAATGCCACGGCCTCCCCACATGGTAGGGCTAAGGAAGGCTTGGCAACATTTGTGAGTTTAATGTTAGGTTGCGATATGGAGCAGGTAGCCTTCGATTCTGGACTTATTTTGGGAGTCCTGTTATCTTTTCCACATAAGATCAGGCTTTTAATAATAAATATTTATAATTCACCCTCCTCAGAGGTTGCTTTGGAAGTTGAGTGAAGATTTTGGGAAAGATTTTGTAAGACTGGCCCTTTCTGTCCCTAATCATGTGAGTTAGGGATTTTAATCGACATCCTTGTACTGCACGCATCACCAATAGGAGGGATCAGGCTCAGCGGGTGGGCTTAGAGCAGGTTCATTTTAATCATTCTCATCAGGGAGATATGTTTAACTTATGGTATCAGAATTTAATCTTATCAATTTACAGAGGAATATGATTCCCCATGTCAGTACCTACACTCAAAGGTAGAGGTTTTAACTCAACTATTGATTATATTTTAGTGTCCGCTAGTCTGAATTCATTTTTAGTTCTGTTTAGAACAGTATGGAGTACTTTTAGTGACCATAATCCTTTGATAGCTGGGTTTGGCTGGTATGACCTTGCGGCCAATACCTCAAATTTATATAAACCCCCGAATACTCAAGGAGCAAGGTAGACATATTGGCTTGGGCAAGATAGTCCCTAAGGATTTTATGAGAAATTTGGTCAAGGTCTGTAATCATGATTTTGAGGTGTGCCTACATTTTGATTCTCCTGATCATGCATTGTGAATGAGTTTAAAATTTGTAATGAGGTGCAGATAGCTCTTTCTAGACCAAGCCTTAGGTCCAATAGTGATGGCCCTAAATTGTTCGACATGGCCTGCTTGAGGGCTCACAAGGATTTCAAGTTGGCTCTCAAACAAAAACCAAGGACCACAATAGCTGTTAAAGATGCCTGAAGTATTTATGCACAAGCACATAGGAATCGGAAGAGTTATCTGAAGAAAGTAGCCTGGGACGAGCTAAAGGAGGCCTGAAACGAAAGGGGTGGGATAGCTCCGCTTTCTGGAGAATTGTGGATCTGCCACTTTTTAACGAGGTACCAACACCAGACATGAGACAATATATACCAGCTAAGAAATAGGTAGCTCATTTTGAACATATTTACTCAATAATTGTGATTTTATCCCGATTGTATTGCCCGAGAGTGAAGTGATTCTGCAAATTGAATTGGACGAGGTTAGGGGAGGTATAGAGGAACTTACATCGGGGTAGGCACCCGGACCAGATGGGGTGCCTGGGGATCCTTCAATTTTGTAAGGTACGACAGGAGTATAACCCATATACCACGTTGAGAGGTGGGTAGGTACGAGAGAATAAACAACAATATCTCAACTGGTATAATTATGAGAGACGGTTAGAATATGCATGTCAAAAAGCATTGCAGCACAGGAAAAGGAAGACTCTTGGTCAGCGATTTTTGGGAAGGTGCAGAGGGCATCATATATTTTCAAAACATAAACAAGTACAGTTGTAACAGCACTGTAGGCAAGGAATTGCATAAAAACAACCCGACATTGAACTTCAGCCCCTGCAGTAATAAAGTCAGCAAGATTATTAAACACAACTAGAGGCTGCTTCAACCTTTTGAAACATTCAGAGAAGCCCCCCTTTTCTCATACCAGAGAGGCAACAATTTACCCACCCATCTCGTCCATGCCATCACATGGCCATTGGAACCACAAGGCAGTAACACGATCAAAGCTGCCTGGGGCCTACCACCAATTATAGGCCACTACAAATGCCAAACTTGCAGTGTCTGTGACCTCACAGTCAACACTAAAGACTTCAAAGCCAACAACCATACCTACAAATTGAAAACCCTCATAAACTGCCGATCGCAAAATGTTATCTATGCAATCCGCTGCCCCTGCGACCTCGTCTATATTGGGCAAACCACACAAATGATCAAACAAAGAATAATCCAACACAAGAGTCGCATTAATTGCAAAGTACTCACTGCTCCCCTGGTCACACACTACATCCAAAAGAATCACTGCGAGACAGACATTTCCTGGCAAGTGATAGACCAACCCATTCTCCCCATTAGAGGTGGTAACATGAAAGCTTTGCTCAACAAACTTGAGTGCAAATGGATGACTATCTGTGACTCCATTCACACAGGCATTAACACCCTAGATGAATGGAATAGTGCTGTCGCTCTTTAATGCTCCCTCAAACCCCGCTACACACGCATTCTTCAACTGTACTTTAGGGCGAGTAGCTCCCCTGATCCTTTTTCACTTTGCAACCTAACCCTCGCCCATTCAGGCTTAGTTCTGCCACTCTGTCACTCCTGCTGTAGTTTCGTTGGGGTTGCAGGCGCCAATACCCTGGTGATCTCTCCTTGTTCTTGCCCTACGTACTCACTTAACTGACGCCACCTGTATTCAGCCGAAAGTGTCTTATTTGCAGTCCCCAACACCTTCTTTACCTTTTCATCCCCTGCCGCCTGGTTCTCAGTTTCGCAGACCTCTTCGCCTGATTAGACCTCTGTGTTAAGTACCCTTAATGATACCAACTGTTCAGTAATTGAAGTACACTGGATGCCTGGATTCCCCTCTTTTTTTCCTTGTTTCTGGCGTTTTCCTCCCCAAGTATTCTTCACCTGTACGTGCTATGTATTTTGTACTCATGATTCTTTTCCCTTGTCAATATACCCCTTTTCCAAATGGACCATCGGAATTACTGTGGCTAAATGGTCTATGGTCCACATCTAGAACCTTGTCTCCACATCTTTAATTTGAATTCAATCGTACATGTTGATTGACCCAATCCCACTTGTTTTAGATGGCTTTCGATGTTATCTGGTGCGCTTTAGTCGTTTTATTTTGTACCTTCCTCCTTGCTCTCCTCCTGCCTTTCCCTACCTCCCTTCCCATCCCTTCCTCCAATCACCATGCTTTCCCACACCCACCCGCCCCCCGCGGTCACATGACCCGGAAGTTCGACTTGCACTCTTTAAACACGCTTTTGGCCTCTCCACCATTCAACCTGCATTTACAGCGGCGGCGAGTCGCCAGCTACAGCACCCCCTACCTCAACTGGATTTATTCCTCAAAACAAGTAAGTTCTGCACCCGCGCTTAGTCTTTGCCCCCTGACGGTTGCTACCGCCCACCGACCAGCCCCTTGATTTCCATCCTTTTCTCTCCCCCAGCGCTGTCCCACCGGAACCACTACGCGGTTCTTCATTGACGGGTCCTGTCTCGTGATTGTGATTATTAGATACGTGATTGCCACTCGGTCTTTCTCATACACGCAGTTTGGCATGTACTCACCGGTAACTCGCGCTTGACTGCCTTTTCACCTCGTGCTTTCCCGCAGATGGACTCGCACATTCCCTAGTGACAGCATGTCCTTCCCTTGCTCCCCCAGCTATCCTTCGCAAGCACTTTGCTGCCACTCCTGGAAGATGGATTACTTGCCCACCTCTTCTAGATGGCCTTTACGGCACCCGCCCCGTACATACTTCGAGGATTGTACTACCAGGTAACCACTGCCTCTCACGCTCGCTACGCTCTGTTGCCTACCATACTTTCCCAGCCCTCACCTACTCTCTTTCCTCCTCAGGACATCCTTTCTGGAGTCCCATATTTGTCTGATTCTCTCCCCTCCTACTAAGACACGGGACCGTGTCTTCTACAGGAACTTATGCCCATCCTTATCCTTCCTTTCTCCCTTTCCCTCCTTCCATCCCCTCTTTTCCTGCACTACCCCCCTACACCTCCCCGCACTCACCCCAGTCGCCCCACCTTGATCGGCACGCACAAAACACCTTTCCTCTTCCCCCCTGCTGACATCCCTCCTTCTCCCCCTTGTACAGCACCGCTTTAAACCAACAACCCGGTCCGAAGATGATCCTGACCTAGAGGATCGAAACGTCGTCGACCACTCAGCGCAACATTACAGCGCATTATTCATTATGATTCCATCAAATAATTGCAACATTTATTGAAAACAACATCCGAACCACCCTTCACTGTATATATCATTCCACCTTGCGCCGTTTTCCGCTGAACACACATTGTCACTTGCGTCGCCACTTATTTTGTCACATGCACATTCTAGCACCAAGTTCAATGTTGGGTTGTTTTTATGCAATTCCTTGCCTACAGTGCTGCGACAACTGTACTTGTTTATGTTTTGAAAATATATGATGCCCTGTGCACCTTAAAAAATCGCTGACCAAGAGTCTTCCTTTTCCTGTGCTGCAATGCTTTCTGACATGCATATTCTAACCGTCTCTCATAATTATACCAGTTGAGATATTGTTGTTTATTCTCTGGGGATCCTTCAAATCATGTGTGGATCTCTGGGCCCCACTAATCTCCCAGCATTTGGATGCTGTAGCACATTGACACATTCCGATATCTTGGAAGCAATCAGTTATTGTACCAATTTTTAAAAAGGTGAATCGAGCGGACCCAGCGTGCTATCATCCCATTTCAGTGACAGATGCCGGGGTGAAGGTTTTAGGCAGGGTCTGCTTAAAATCACTAATGGATTGGGCAAATAATAAAGAAATTCTGTAAGACATTCAGTATGGCTTCAGACCAGGATGAGGGATAATAGAACAAAACCTGAACCTCTACCTTTTAATTAATAAATATACAGTAGTTAAAAAGGGATGTATACATTTAGCCTTCATGGACCTCAGCATAGCATTTGACAAAGTGGTTAGATCGAAACTATGGGCTGGTCTGAGGGACATGGTGGTGGATGAAGCCCTCGCAGCTTTCTTGCATCATTTGCACACAGGACTGGAAACATCGGTAAGATACGGTCCCTCAGGGGAATGCACTTTCAGTTAGGCAGGGGAGTCCGACAGGGATGCATTTTGACACCTATGCGTTTTATTCTATATATTAATAACCTGGATCAATATTTAAGAGAACATTATAAGGATGTGCCGATGGTAGGAAATAGAATGGTCCCATCTCTGCTGAAAGCAGATGTTACATTCTTATTGCGCGTACAGCTAATGGCTTACAGTTGTTATTAAATTATTTTTATTATTTTGTGGAGAATTTAGGTTTGAAAATCAATTATTCCAAAACCTACACCATGATGTTGGGCCTGAAAAACGCAAAAACGAAAAATTATTTTTATTAAGGACCACCTAATAGAGAAGGTGGACAAATTTAGATATCTAGGCATTCTGCTGGATAATAAAATAAATTTTGGACCCTTTGGTGAGAGCACATGTCCTTCTCTAAGGTAGCCCACGGCATAGACGCTTTTTCAAGGCATCTAGGAGATAGCCACATGAAGCCATTATTTTATCTTTATAATGCAAAATGTATTCCAACTGTGGCCCTTGGTGCAGAGATTTGGAGAATACTGCAGATTCCCCTGAGTGTACCTGCAGCAATAGTGCATGAAGAGTTGGAAGCAAGTTTTATTTAAGATTTTATACAAATTTGGCTTAAAAGTGACTTAGAGCTTAACAGAGAGATCATACGTGATTTTTTGAATATGGGTAAATTTTTTGAATATGGGTAATAGTCAACCTATACCATGGTTGAGTAACATTAAAGCTACACTGGGAGCAATGTGTAAACCCTAATTATTTAGTGCACCAGAGCTGATTTGCAAATCAGATATTGCATGGACTGAAGGGGTTTCACAACGCATACACCAGAAACTAGGGCCTTAGTGTCTCAGCATAAAAACAGCTACATGCAATATGCGATGATGAAGTCTATGAGTAAAGTGGAATTGTATTTGAAGTTGGACATGCCGGTTTTTTATAGAAGATTATTAACGTATTTTGGTTTAAATTTTTTCCGACAGTTGTTAGAGGCCTAGCATAAGCCTTCAGATCCCCCCTTTGAACATGTGATTTGACTTCCTCAATAGACACTTTATATGTTGCCCTAATCTGCCCTAACTGGGCTGGTTTGCGACATAAGTACGTTCGCCCTCAACTTTTGCCCCTGAATTTCAAGCAAGTAAGACAGGCTTTATTGTATTTGTAATTTTTAGACAATTTTAATGTTTGCTGTTTTTATCTCTGCTTTTATCGGGGGTGTATCACCCTTATTTGTGATCTCCTACTGACATGACTGAATATATTTGTATTGTTGAAACAAAATTCTTTTCATTGTACTTTTATGATTGCTTTTGAAAATCAAATAAAGATATTTTGACCACATTTGTAATTCGGCAACCCATTGTCAAAAATAAATCATTATTAATTATCACATGAGAGCGTTGGAACTAATTTAAAAAGAAAATATGAATATTTTATAATGATAAATGGACATTTGAGGATAAATGGATAAAATAAAAGGGGTAAGTGTAATATAATTAGGAATCTCAAACTGCAAATGAACAACACAATTATGTACAATAAAAAACAAAATCATATATAAATTAAAGGGGGTTTGAGGGGCTGTTCTCTCCAAATAAAAACAACATGAAAACATAAAACAAAACATAGATAGATAGATAGATAGATAGATAGATAGATAGATAGATAGATAGATAGATAGATAGATAGATAGATAGATAGATAGATAGATAGATAGATAGATAGATAGATAGATAGATAGATAGTTTGGGGATATAAGTATACTTGTGTGAATGTAAATAGGTATGTAAATAGAATAAGTTATACATACAAAAAACACAATTTAATAAGAAGATCTTAAGAGATGGTCGAAATTTATGAAAAGATGTTTTGGTCAAAATTATACATTATATAGAAAAAGAATGTTATTGTACAATATATTTTGAAAAGTGATTTGTGCAAAAGATGTTTTGGAAAACAATGTTATTATATGGAACCACCAGCCATGGATCTCAGCAACTCTTTGAGTACTCTGTGGAGCACTCCCTTCCTTGGTCATGAAGAACTTGAACCTGGTCCAAGTCAGGTAGTTTGAGTCCCCTCCCAGGGGATGTTGATCCCACTACAAGTGCCCAGGAACCGGTTTGGGATTATACTTTTCCATATTTCAAGTACATTCTGACACAGATTTTGTAAAAGATGATAGCGCTTACAGCAGGTAGTGACGATGCTAGCTCAAGACAGAAGTGCCCTAATCATGAGTACAATGAAGTGTGAAGCCTTTGCACCTGGCTGCCATCAGCCTTGCTGAAGTCGCACTTAGGGAGAGAAAAAAAGTAGGCCCTGCCTAGAATCTTTCCTCCTCTAACAAAAGAATCTGCAGACTCATTCCCATTCCTCCTCAATTAACCCAAACAGCAGTACTCGGGAAGGACAAATTAACTTTTCCCTGCTAAAGGGTTACCCTGGAATTTCTAAATGCATCAATGTCTCCATCCTATCACACAACAGTGTCTGGTGTTACACCTTCCAGCTCAGGAATGTGGACAATACGCGTCCACTGTCTGCGGAAGCTGTATCACAACCTGTCCCATGTAAAACTAGCGGCAATTCAAAATAGAGCCCAGCGGTCTTCTCAATTTAACACAGACATCAACAGGGAATCCTTCTACCATGCACGCTTTACACACCACGAAGTCGACATGCACATAGGATGTCAGCTTAAGGGGGTCTGGGTGTCTCTTAAAAGTGGAACACGTTTACACAAGTGGGGCCAGTACGCACCACACTCAGAGAAAAATATAAGTTTTGTGTCATGATTGTAAAATAATAGGCTGCCACCACCTCTTAATATTGACAACCCAGAACATGGATAGTGGTCCTATGTTCGTTAGAGGGCAAACTGGTCTCAGAACCAGGCTCTGGTCCTCAGAGTCAATGGACAGGTTCTGGCCTCAGCACGCAGTCTGATTAACCATAAAATATCGAATGCAGACATCACATGCTCTTGGGTCACTCGGGGCAGGGCTACATCACTGTTTACCATGCAGGGGACAGGCCTGTCTCAACAATCACTCTGGGCAGGGCTACATCTCCATTTACTATGCAGAGGACAGTCCCGTCTCAACAATCCCTCTGAGCAGAGCTACATCACCGTTTATCATGCAGGACAGTCCCGTCTCAACAATCACTCTGGGGAGGGCTACATCACCATTTACTATGTAGGGGACAGTCCTGTCTCAACAATCACTCTGGGCAGAGCTACATCACCGTTTACCATGTGGGGACAGTCCCCTCTCAACAATCCCTCTGGGCAGGGCTACATCACCGTTTACTTTGCAGGGGACTGTCCCGTCTCAACAATCATTCTGGGCAGAGCTACATCACCGTTTACCATGCAGGGACAGTCCCCTCTCAACAATCACTCTGGGCAGGGCTACATCACCGTTTACTATGCAGGGGACAGTCCCGTCTCAACAATCACTCTGGGCAGATCCACATCACCGTTTACCATGCGGGGACAGTCCCATCTCAACAATCACTCTGGGCAGGGCTACATCACTTTTTACTATGCATGGGACAGTCCTGTCTCAACAATCACTCTGGGCAGGGCTACACCACCATTTACTATGCAGGGACAGTCCTGTCTCAACAATCACTCTGGACATGGCTACACCACTGTTTACTATGCGGGGACAGTCCCATCTCAACAATCACTCTGGGCAGGGCTACATCACCGTTTACTATGCAGGGGACAGTCCTGTCTCAATAATCACTCTGGGCAGATCCACATCACCGTTTACCATGCGGGGACAGTCCCATCTCAACAATCACTCTGGGCAGGGCTACATCACGTTTTACTATGCATGGGACAGTTCTGTCTCAACAATCACTCAGGGCAGGGCTACACCACCATTTACTATGCAGGGACAGTCCTGTCTCAACAATCACTCTGGACATGGCTACACCACTGTTTACTATGCGGGGACAGTCCCATCTCAACAATCACTCTGGGCAGGGCTACATCACCGTTTACCATGCGGGACAGTCCCCTCTCAACAATCACTCTGGGCAGGGCTATATCACCGTTTACTATGCAGGGGACAGTCCCGTCTCAACAATCACTCTGGGTAGTGCTACATCACCGTTTACCATGCAGGGAACAGTCCTGTCTCAACAATCACTCTGGGCAGGGCTACACCACTGTTTACTATGCGGGGACAGTCCTGTCTCAACAATCACTCTGGGCAGGGCTACACCACCGTTTACTATACGGGGACAGTCCCGTCTCAACAATCACTCTGGGCAGGGCTACATCACTGTTTACTATGCAGGGGACAGTCCTGTCTCAACAGTCACTCTGTGCAGAGCTACATCACCGTGGACAGTCCCCTCTCAACAATCACTCTGGGCAGGGCTGCATCACCATTTACTATGCAGGGGACATTCACGTCTCAACAATCACTCTGGGCAGAGCTCCATCACCGTTTACCATGCGGGGACAGTCCCCCCTCAACAATCACTCTGGGCAGGGCTACATCCCTGTTTACTATGCAGGGGACAGTCCCGTCTCAACAATCACTCTGGTCAGGGTTACATCACCGTTTATCATGCAGGGGACAGTCCTGTCTCAACAATCACCCTGGGCAGGGCTACACCACTGTTTACTATGCGGGGACAGTCCTGTCTCAACAATCACTCTGGGCAGGGCTACACCACCATTTACTATGCGGGGACAGTCCCGTCTCAACAATCACTCTGTGCAGGGCTACATCACCGTTTACCATGCGGGGACAGTCCCCTCTGAACAATCACTCTGTGCAGAGCTACATCACCGTTTACTATGCGGGGACAGTCCCGTCTCAACAATCACTCTGGGCAGTGCTACATCACCGTTTACCATGCAGGTGACAGTCCTGTCTCAACAATCACTCTGGGCAGGGCTACTCCACCGTTTACTATGCGGGGACAGTCCTGTCTCAGCAATCACTCCGGGCAGTGCTACACCACCGTTTACTATGCGAGGACAGTCCTGTCTCAACAATCACTCTGGGCAGGGCTACATCACCGTTTACAATGCAGGGGACAGTCCTGTCTCAACAATCACTCTGGGCAGGGCTACACCACCGTTTACTACGCGGGGACAGTCCCGTCTCAACAATCACTCTGGGCTGGGCTACATCACCGTTTACTATGCAGGAGACAGTCCCATCCAAACAATCACTCTGGGCAGGGCTACATCACCGTTTACCAAGCAGGGACAGTCCCGTCTCAACAATCACTCTGGGCAGGGCTACATCACCGTTTACTATGCAGGGGACAGTCCTGTTTCAACAATCACTCTGGGCAGATCTACATCACCGTTTACCATGTGGGGACAGTCCCGTCTCAACAATCACGGTTGCAGAACATTAAATTAAGTGTTGCTCAGACCCTCTCACACCCTGCTGGAGCAATAGTGCAAAAGCAAAGCCCAGGGTCTCTGATTGCAGTCTTAATCTGATTCTTGCATCGGCAGGGACATCGTAGAAATAGCTAAGAGTTCCATTCAAACTAGAAAATGAGCTATTCTGTCTGACAGATAGTAGTTGGTTGCACTGCCAAGGGTTAGTTTAAAAAAGAAGGGGTGACGGTTCAGTCTAGAAGCAATATAACAGCTATATTTGCAATTAAGATGGAATGAACAGCTAAGATAGTACCTTTGTATAAACTGAACAACACTGTAATAACACTTTGAGATTTAGGAATATATGTACAGTAAGAATAGCAACCAAACAGTGTAAATCACACAGAATAAATCAAGTAATATGAAAACGCAATTAAACTACAACAAGCACAAGGTGCAACATTGAGCACCCACTTGACACAGAAATAATACTTATCACGCTCCCAATCCGAATGATGTGTTTTATGTAACAGAAATGAGGATACAAAAGATATGGATCCCCTTGCAGTAACTTCTGCTAAGCAAATGAAAACAAACATAGAATATAAAAGATACAACCTGAAGGGATGGAAAACAAGATTCTTGCATGATAAATTCAAATGTGGCTGTGTTTGTGGTAAAGTGTTATTGGACTGGGAACTTCGGCCTTGTCGTCTGGTATCTTTCTTCTTTTCTGGTCTCTTGAAACGTGGCTGTCTTGTGACCTGTGGAGTCTCAGCTGCATCAGATCAATGACTGCATGTTCAGGGGTACATATCTCAGTCCTGAGGCTTCAGGGACACTGGGAGTGTCAGTCTACAAATGCAAGAGCAAATACTACAACAATTCAGGACATCTTTGAGTTCTCTAGATCCTGTTAGTTTGTTAGGCACCCGCTTGCTTGATCTCGGGTTAGCAAGGCAGTTCTGGGAACCCACAGTTGTGCCCTGGAGTACGTCTTCCAGCTCCCAGACTTCTGAGCCGTGTGTTCACGCCACACTGTCTAGAGGCTAGTGCATATCCGGGTATGCTGGGTACTGGGAATCAATCAACCAGGGGAATTGTAAGCGCGATACTCACCCGTGAGGGTCTCAAGGCGCTGAGGAGGGGGGTCTGCAGATCTGTTTAGCCAAAGAGCCAGGTCTTGAGGGTCTTCCTGAAGGTGTTCATGGAGGGGGCGTGTCTGATGTCTGCCGGTAGCACGTTTGGGGGCGCGTCTGATGTCTGCGGGTAGCACGTTCCAGGTCTTGGCTGCAATGTGAGAGAAGGATCGTCCACCTGCTCTGGCTCTGTGAATGTGCAGGGTTTCGGCCAGTGCGAGGTTAGAAGATCGGAGGTTTCTTTTGAGTACGTGGAAGTTGTTTCTGTCATTAAGGTATTTGGGTCTGTTGTTGTGTAAGCATTTGTAGGTGTGAATGAGGATTTTGAAAAGTGACTCTTTTCTCCACAGGGAGCCAGTGGGGACTTCGTAGGTGTCGGCTGATGTCTCCGTGTCGGGGGATGCCAAGGACGAGTCTGGCGGCGGTGTTCTGTATTGTCTGGAGTTTGCGGAGTAGGGACTTGTTGATGCCGGAATACAGTGCTTTTCCATAGTCCAGTCTGCTGGTGATGAGTGCGTGGGTGACTGTCTTCCTTGACTCAGAGGGGATCCAGTTGAAGGTCTTGCAGAGGATGCAGAGGGTGTTGAAGTAGCTGGAGGTGACGGCATTGACCTGTCGGTTCATGGTGAGTGATGAGTCGAGTACGATGCAGAGGTTCTTGGCGTGGTCTGAGGGGGTAGGTGGGCTTCCGAGGACAGTCAGCCATCAGGTGCTGTCCCATGCAGAAGGGGTGGTACAGAGGACGAGGACTTCTGTCTTCTCAGCGTTGAGCTTCAAGCAGCTGTTGGTCATCCAGACTGCGACGTCTTGCATTCCTTTCTCGAAGTTGAGTTTGGCAGTGGTGGGGTCTTTGGTGAGGGAGAGGATGAGCTGGGTGTCGTCGGCGTAGGGGTGGGGTTGGCAAGGGAGGGCACACCTCCCTTCCTGACTAGGGTTTCCCGCCGGTTTCCGCGCCCATACGAGGGGCAAAAACAGGTGGGAGCCAGTTGTTGACAGAAGCAAAAGGCTGGGGGTAGCTAACAAAGGCAGAAGGGCTTTGAAGCTTTGTCTTCGTAGACCCTGTCCATCCTGGGGGACAGGTGCTACGCAAACAAATGATGGAAGGAATGCTGAATAAATCATACATTCACCCCCAGTCCTCCCTAGACTGAAAACAAGCATCCTGGGACCGGTTTTGGAGTATAACTAGGATGCTTGTTTCCGGTCCAAGGAGAACCTGGTTTGGCTGGACTGTTCCCATAATGGCTGGGTCTAAACTGGGGTGGCATGGTGAGCAAAAGAAAAATGGATTTAACCCAGAACTCTTGACTGGGGGTGAATGAATGATTTATTCAGCATTCCGTCCATCATTTGTTGGCGTAGCACTTTTCGCCCTAAGTGGGATGGGTATGCCCAGACGTGGATCCCTTGCTCACTGTGCCACTGGATTCAAACTAGCCTGGCTGATGAGGGGTAATACCCTGAAACCGGTCCCAGGATGCTTGTTTCCGGTCTAAGGAGGACCTGGCTAGGCAGTTCTTGCTGGACTGTTCTCATAAGGAACAGGGTCAAGACTGATTTGCATATGGCTGGGTCTAAATGGGGGGCATGGTGAGCAAAAGAAAGATGGATTTAACCCATATCTCTTGACTGGGGAGTGAATGTATGATTTATTCAGCATTCCATCCATCATTTTTTTGCGTAGCATCCTGGGGGAAGAGGCATGACACCTCTGCCCAGGATATGCTTTGTTTCCAGACCCAGAGCGCAGAAGGTTCTCTACACAGGGGTCCAGAAACATTTCTGGTGGTGGCTGATGGCTGGTAGCCAGTCAGGATCCACACCAGTGCTAGACTCTAAGATGCCCTCTGAGTGCATTTTACATTAAATCCAACACTGGCATCAGTGTGGGTTTAATGTGCTAAGACGTTTGATACCAAACTTCTCAGTCTTCAGTAACGTCATAATGGAGCAGGGGAGTTCCTGATGGCAAACTCCCAGCCATGTACTCAAAATGGCTTCACTGCATTTATAATGTCTGTAAATGGCACAGACAGTGTAGGGGCACATGTTTTGTGCCACTGTGCCCTCACTTGCAGTATAGTGCATCCTACTAGAGGGGTGACCTCTCTATGCCACAGGCAGTGTTGGCTAGGCATGGCACCCAGAGATGGGTGCAATGTAGACTTTTGGGTTTGGGGTCCCGCTCTGACACACAGGCTGCAGTGGCAGGGTGTATGGGTCAGGTGAGGAGTCTCTGTGAGTGGTATAATACATGCTGCAGCCCTCAGATACTCTCTCTGGTCACAAGGCCCTTTAGCACAAGTGGTGCCTTTAACAAGGGATTTAAATGTGGGCCAGAGGTTGTGCCAATTATGCATACAAAGGTACAGTTTTGGGAAGGAACACAAGTGATTGGGCCTGGTTAGCTGGATCCCAGCACACACTTCCTCCAGGTTGGCATCAGTTCTAGGCAAAAGGTTAGGGAGTAACCATGCAAAAAGGCACACACACACACACACCAACGCACGCACGCACACACACACACACACACATACACGCACTCACACACACACTCACACACTCCCTCTCAATGGCACTCCAAAGCTTCTCCCTGGGGAGTAATACCCTGCTTATAAAAGCAACAGTCTGGTCTTGGCCATCATCATTGGTCTGGGATAGGACCGCTCCTATCTCTAGCTCAGAGGCATCAGTCGGCACAATGAACTGCTTGGAGTAATATGGAGCTTTGAGAATTGGTGATGAGCACATGGCCTCTTTCAGGGTATCAAAAGCCATTTGACAACTAGCTGTCCAATTCACTTTCTTTGGCATTCTTTTGGAGGTAAGTTCTGTGAGGGCTGTCATAATGGATCCATACCTGTTGCAAAGTCATCCTGTGCCCTGGGCAACCCCCAACTTTTTGCTGACTGATGCTGGTGGTAACTGACTCTGACTGACTCTGGGCTCTGCCTAACGAAGGCCCAGGGCCAGTGCTATGCTGAAAGAAACCATTACAATACAGTTAAAACACCTACATACACTAGGGTACACCATGGTATGTTGGGGTACCCCTGTGATTGGCATGACCTACCCTATAAACCCCTAGTATATAATATGGCAGGGGGACTGAAACTACCTACAAGTCCCTAGTACCCTGGGGCATGGCAGTTTAGAGGCCAGCAGCTCTTTTTGCCCTTGCATATGTGCACTGCTGAAGGCTGAGGTCAGATTAAAAGCAGCACAGGGTGCCAGGACTGCTTTTATAAAGTAAATTGTGCCCAAACTCGACTTTGGTGTTTGGGGCACTTACAAATGGATAACCTACAATGTTTTGGCATATTAGTGACCCCCAGGGTCTCCCCTAGGTATCCCAGGGGTGGGGGGTCAGGTATTTATAAGGTGCACCCTTATAAAAATGAGTTTTTATATGCCTGGGTAAAGTGAAATTTCTTATTTCACTCCCCACATTGTGGTACAGTGCTACTCAAATTCGACTTTGATGCTTGGAACACTGTGGAGGGAGGATCTGCAATATTTCTACAGATTCAGAAACCCTAAAGTCTCCCCTAGTTGCACACGGGGTGGGTCTCCTGTAGATATAAAACAAGTACATATAAAATATGTTTTTGTAAGTCATGGTGCTGGAAAAATGGCCCAAGTCATTTTTCCCATTGCAAATTCCCTGTTACATAGGTTAACATGGTAGGAAGTTATTGATTAATAACTATGGGTAGGAGAGGGATAGAAATGACATTCAAAGACTACATACAAGAAGTTATACGACTTTCTTGTTTGTAAGTCCAAATTGAGCCTTCCAGTGTGTGGAAATGTGGATTTTCCTAATCAGTTATGTCCCCTATCTTGGACCCCAACGGTTCTATATGCATGTTACAAGTACATGTATGTTCCCTCCAGTTCCAGTTTCTAAGACGCAAACATACGTGTGTCTACCGTCGACATGTTCTCTGTCAGATTCGCCATCGATGGGCTGGATATTCGATTCCTAAGTATGAAAGGCCACCGACTTTATATGGCTAAATTACTACATTTTTACAGTTCAGGCAAGTAGGCCCGATTCTGTCCTCAAAGCCTTTCCCTGCTCTCTGTCTTTTGACAGCTTCAGCTTGAGCTCGCATCTGTATCCATGAACTTTGTCCTACTCCCTGCGCAGCTAACGGTGCCTGCCTCGGCCAGTTTTCGCCTGCCTGCCAAGAAGCTGTATTTCACCTTCGAATTATCGATTTTGCTCTTCAGCCGATGCATTCCTGTCTAGTGATTTAGGTAAACATTTCCTTTAGCTCACAAGCAAAGGACTCAGCCTTTCCGTCCTCCTGCAAGTGATTCATAGCCCTACTGCCATGGAAAGTTTTCTGCCTCTCGCATCTCATATAGACACTTAGGCGTTTGTGCACGCACACAGTCAGTATAGACTAGATTCTGTCCGAGAGTCCTTCCTTGTGGATAACATAGTTCTTTAAACATAGGATGTTAGATATGATTTGGGATTAGGTTGACTTGACCCCCCAGACTTCTCGTCTCCACATGTAGAGCTAAATGTCAAGTCCCTTCACCCCCTAGTTGCACGTCACTCACACGTCATACTGCTGCGCACGCATCTATGTTAAGTATTATCGTATAGATCCACCTATGTAAGATAACCAGAGCCAATCATGTTTCTTTTTGCTCCTTATTACGCCTAGTTTCAATTACGTATCACTATGTTAATTTATCTTATCAATCGTTACGCCTTTTTTGCATTTGTTTCATTGTAAGGGTATGACCTATAAAAGTTACTTCTTGTCAATAAAGTATTGTACTTCACTTCCTGAACCCTCGTGGTGACGGAACCTGAAGGCCGCGACTCGAGTCGGCCATTTTTGATGGAATAAAGCCCATTTAGAAAACCTCTTATACCACGGATTCTGCCTCTTGTTATTCTGAGCTATTTTTATTTTATTTTAAAGATTCCGTATGAAATTCAGTATTAGGTAAAAAAGAATATTTACCACATAATGGCGCCCGAACAGGGACACTTTCTCATCTCACGCGCCGGCGGTGCGTTGCAGGCCCGGTCTCCTGCCACAACTGGACGGACCATAAACGCGTACCAGCAGGATTTCCTGTAAGCTCCCTCCGGTCAAGCGGGGGCGACTGAGGCTGCGATCAACCCAGACGAGGCGGTGAGAAGTGCGAAGTATCCCGACCAGAGCCTAGCTGAGAGAGCAAGATCCGAGGTATACAGAGGCCCACCAGGTTTCTCGAAATCCCGATGTCCAGAGGGTCCGCTGTCCGCAGTCATCGAGTCCTGTCCATTCTCTGAGGCCTTCCGTTTCAAGGAGCTACTCGGTGAGTACCATCGCCGGGGAGGCGTGTTGACGCGCACATAGGTTGTGCCGGTCAAGACGGATTTGGGTACACAAATCCGGTCTGCACTGTTTAGCAGTGTATATGTACTGTTTAGCAGTATATCAAGTATTCCGAAGTATGCAGTTATTGTCAAGAATTCAGCGTGGTGATTAGTTAGGCAGACTGTCATCATTGTCGGTCATTGTTAAATGTTTAATGTTTAATATTTTCAGAAATGTCTTGCATATTGTGGTATGAATGATTGTTCATTGTACACTGTTCATTATTGGGGTTTTTTTCGTATTAAGTAAGTTCAAGAGTAAGTATCAGATCAGTTGTCAATATGCCGCTCTTCTCGAAGTTAAGACAGATTACTACCAGAAAAGGGGTGCTTGAAGAAGCAGTTCCTATTCCTCCTAGGGACACTCCAGGGCATTTTATGTACCATAAGCATGGCTTAGATGCCATATTGTTTCTTGATCTATGGGTAGATTATACCAAGGGATTGCCGGAAAGTCAAAGGTGGCCCGTAGCGGGAACCTGGGATGCAGAATGCATCATGAAAGTGGAGGAAGAGTTATGGAAAAGAAAGGTCAGACAGTCACAGAAAGACGCTGTTGAGTTATGGCGTAAAGAATCTCATAGACGTACAGAAAAAGCACGTAGACAAGAAGAGAGGAGTAAAGAAAGTTCAAATAAAGTTCAAGAAAATCTATTAATTGAGGAAGGTATCCGAGTGAAATCAGAACAAGTAAATAGACAAAGAAATGCTCTTATGAATGGTATGTATCCCCTTCTAGCCGAAGGACTACCTAAGGCTGCTCCAGAGATGCCAAAAGACTTGCCACCCCCATTATTTCCAATTAAGGTACATCCAAAAGGGCATCCCAGAACCGCAGAAGATGTTTTTCTTTCCTCATATCTAGACGACGCAGCTCCCGAGTATGCTAACGCCGCACCACATAGACCGTCTGGTGTAGGGGTTCAACGTCAGGATCAGGTATCTGTCCCCGTGCAACAGCAAGTCCCGACGCAAGCTTCGGCAAGCACATCTGTTTCCGCATCTGTCTCCGCAGTCGATTCTACAGGGGCGTCGACGCCCATAGTTGCTGTGTCACGTTCGACGAACCCATTCACACCCGACGCCCCAGATGGGGCCACGGGAGGTGCTAGCAGTACCTTTACACCACCCAGAATAAATAAACTTGTTTTTCAAGAGTCAGCGCATTCACGTACACCTAAATTCGTAAGTGAACGTACGCTTAAAGAACTCCTTGTAAATTGTAGATATGACCCGGTGGTTGGTAAAGAGGATGAAATGGTCCTGGCATCATTACGTATCAGGCGAGCCGCAGAGTATTTAGCGAGGTTACCAGGGATGATTACGCATCTAGATAACATATATCATTTTGTTCAAACAGGACGAGATCCAGGATGTATTAACAGAGCTATGGAATTCCAGAAAGTAGAGATACAGGGGGAACTGTTACGTTTCCTCATAAACTGTGTGATCAGAAATCAAGACCGTCCGGGGGTAGACCCGAATGCAATGCTTATTCTTACAAGATGGAGTCAGAATATATCAGAAGGGAGACACGATAAGCAAAATTGTATAATAGCCATGTGCCGAAAAATCCGTAAAAGAAATAGAGCGTATTCATGAAGAGAGATTGGGAACAGACGAGTTCGAGCAAGATGAAGTGTCCGAATCAGGGAATTCCGCAAGACAGTCAGAGACCATAGCCTATGTAGGCAGAGGAAGATCCTGTGAAAATACTAGATGTTTTTCTGATCCCATACACTCTGTATGTCCAAATAATAGCAGAACGTATCCGACGCCTGTAATAAATCTGAAGTCTCCTGAACATTCGTTTCAAGCCGCAGATAAAATATTACGAGAACGAAGGGGTTACCACCTCCTCGATTCCATGGATGAGCAAGAATTAGCCAGATCAGCTGTTCACTGGATTGACAGTCCTGAAAAATACGGTGATGAGACCGTAGCACACACGTTTTTTAATCTCAGTACAGATGAACAACGTTTAGCTGGAATCTATATGATTCAGCAACTCCTCATATTATATAAGAGCCAACATGCTGACCCTGGTCCTTTACCTGATATATTAACGGAACTACTCACAAACAGATGGAGAGGTTCTAGTAACAAGCTAATTAAAGAGATATTAGTGTCACGTAAGCAGTATGTCCTTTTTGTAAGTCCGGATTCTCTCTCGCTGCCCCGCAGAGAAAGAGCGCCGTACTATATGGATAGACAAAATCCCCTACGAGAAGTGCACCCAATAAAAGGCGAAGACAATGAGTTTCACCGTGTATTTGTTTACACACCCATATCAAAAATGGAATTATTAGAAATGAAAAAAGTAGTACCTAGTCATGACAAAGACCCAGCGGGTTTCCACCGAGAAATTAAAGACATGTTACTGATGGGAGAGTACACCTTTCCTGATATTATGACGATATTAAAGGTGCTTTTGCCTGCTGGCATTTATGAAAAACTGAAAGAAAAAGAGTGGGAAGTGGGAGACCAAAAGATAGACTGGACAGCATTAGCAGAGGAAGAAAGGGCCCGAACTGCAGGTTCAGGGCTCGGGGATAAAGTTAAACTGTTACCAGGTTTACTAGTACAGGTACTGCCACGTTTATTAACTACAAAAAAGGAAGATTGGGGTGCAATCACAGCCTGCAAACAAAAGCAAGATGAAGACACAAGCGATTATTATGCTCGATTTGAAAAATGTTTTGGTATAAATAGTGGTATAAAAGCAAGTAGTGACTCATATCCACATTTATTTGTGACAAAATTAGTGGAAAATGCATTGCCTCCAGTGAAGAATAGAATATTGAAATTCGAGAGTACCTGGCAAAGTAACACTCCGTCGCAAATGCTACAAATGTTACAGTATCATCACAATAGAATTAGGGATGAACAAGAACACGAGCATAGACGCATGAAGGATACAAAAATGAAAATGCTAGTTTCTCAGACAGTACCAGCAGATGGTCACAAAAAGGGTGTGACACATTCTGGTGATTCTGCAGTTCCTGTAAAGGGAACCTGCAATTACTGTAAACAACTGGGCCATTATGTACACGATTGTCCAGTCCTGAAACGTAATATAGCTACAGGTATTGCAAAGGAGAGACCACGATTAGTTAGACAAGATCAGAATGAACAAGGAGCTATGCAGCATGGACAGTCCATGCCAGTTCAACAACAGTCCATGCCAGCCTCACAGCAACCCATACAGTTTGTGCCAGCTGCACCACCGTTGCCTGCTACTGCCACACAAACCACAACACGACAAATGTATCAGACTGCACAGTATGAATATCCTGAGTATCAGCGTTACGCATGAACAAGCCTAGAGAGGGAAGTTGACTTACCGCTTATCGAGATTCCTGTGGATCAAGAAGGACCTTATGTACATAGTGAATTATTAGGTCAAGATAGAAAATTCTTACTCGATACAGGGGCAAGTCGAACAACTATAAAACGTAGTGAAGTTCCAGGGGCACCCCTCTCAGGCTCTCAAAATGTTTCCCTTGGTTTTTCAGGAAAACCTATTGTTAATGAAGTATCACAGCCTCTACCACTTACGATAGGACCTTTGACACGAACTACAGATTTACTGCTTACTAAATCATGCCCAGAAAATCTGTTAGGAATTAAGACTCTGAAAGCACTAGGAGCCATAATATGTTGTTCTCCGGAAGGAGTAAGGTTGTTTTTACGTGATTTTAAAGGTCACTATGTGTCTAGGGACATGGATCCCCGACTACAGACTTTACCAGTACATCTATGGGCACAAGGCCCTACGGATGTTGGCTGCATGAACATTACACCCTATCGAGTCACACTGAAAGCAGGAGTGGTACTACCACGAATGCGACAATACAAGTTACCGCATGATGCTGTAGTGGCTTTGCTGAAAATCATTGATGAGCTGATTGCCCAGGGAGTAGTTGTAGAAACAGACTCCAATGTATGTAATTCACCGATAATTCCGATTCTTAAACGAACTGATCCTACTGCCCCACCAGTATACCGATTGGTTATTGATTTGCGTGAACTAAACAAGTGTATTGTACCACAATTCCCTGTGGTCCCTGATATATCATCATTGTTGACAGCAATTGATTCCGAAGCAACATTCTTTACTGTAATCGATCTCAAGAATGCCTTTTTCAGCGTCCCAATAGATCCGGAAAGCCAATACTTGTTCGGATTCAGTTTAAATGGGCGCAGTTTTAAATTCTCACGCGCTCCCCAAGGATTCACAGAAAGCCCCAGCATCTACAGCCAAGCACTGAAACGAGAACTTGACAGTATCCACATGCCAGTCAATACTGCACTGCTTCAATATGTCGATGATCTGCTGATCACAGCGAGAAGCGAGCCAGAATGTGAAAAAGCTTCTCTGACAGTTTTACATTTCCTAGCCGACAAGGGGCACAAGGTGTCTCCTTCTAAGCTGCAATTCTGTGTCCAGCGAGTTATTTATCTTGGTCACTCGCTGTCCAAGGAGGGAAGGCAGCTTACACCAGATCGCATCCAGTTAATTGCTAACATGTCAATACCCCAGACACAAAAGGAGGTGCGGGCTTTCATAGGCCTCACTTCATATTGTAGGCAGTGGATCCCTCAGTACGCATTTCTAGCAAAACCACTCATTCAGTTAACCACACAGGAGGCAGCCACATCGACTGTTCTCCCTTGGACTCAGGAACATACACAAGCTTTTGAAAGCCTAAAGGAAGCTTTATGTCAAGCACCTGTTTTAGCAACACCATGTTATAGCAAACATTTTACACTCTTTGTTACAGAACGCGAAGGTACTGCCTTGTCAGTACTCACTCAGGATCAAGCAGGATCACGCAAGCCATGTGCTTATTTTTCCAGTACATTAGATCCCGTAGCTCAGGCTTTGCCTGCATGCCTGAAATCAGTGGCAGCGACAGCTTTAGCAATCAGACAAAGCGATGCCATAGTATTAGGACACCCATTGACAGTACAAGTACCACATGCAGTAGAGGTTCTTGTGAACCGAACACAAACACAACACTTGACCATAGCAAGACTTACCGGTTATGAACTGACATTGTTTCAACCACACATAGAGATCCGACGGTGTAATACATTGAATCCTGCTACACTATTACCTGTAATTGGAACAGACCCACTAGCTCATGATTGTGTTGAAATCATTGAAATAAAGACGAAACCTAGACAAGACTTGACAGACGTTCCGTTGTTAGATCCAGACCTGACGTTGTATGTAGACGGATCGTGCATGAGAACAAATACAGGAGATTTAGTGACCGCGTATGCAGTCACAACAGACACTGAAGTTATTGAGACAAATTGTATAGATACTTTGTCAGCCCAAGCAGCAGAACTTATTGCTCTAACGCAAGCCTGTATTCAAGCCACAAATAAGAAAGTTAATGTATACACTGACTCACGTTATGCATTCGGAGTTGTACACGACTTCGGCGTGCTGTGGCGAGAGAGAGGTTATTTAACCTCCCATGGTGCCCACATTCAGCACGGACCCCTCATTCATGCCTTGTTAGACGCAATACATCTACCCACTGCTATATCGATTATGAAATGTAAAGCACACACAAAGGTTACTGATACCATTTCTCAAGGCAATGATTTAGCTGACAGAACAGCTAAACAGACTGCTCAGAATCGCACATTAGACATGACAAAGCCAATAGTTCAGACACCAACACAGTGTATGACAATTAAGGATCCCGCACTTGACGTAATTGACATACAGACACATGCCACAGCAGAAGAAATAAAGAAGTGGACTGAACTAGGAGGGATCCAGACAGATCAAGGATGGATGACGAAGGAGAAATCTGTATGGTTTCTCCCTGATTCCATGGTTCAAGCCATTATAGCTACAGTTCACAGTCCAGCACATTTAGGAGAGAAGGCTATGCTAGACAGCATTCAGCACATTTGGTTCAACAAACATTTACGAGCAGCAGCTAAACAAAAAGTTCGTACCTGTATGATATGTTGTCAGTTCAATCCAGGAAAGGGTGTTCCCGTAGAGCAGGGTGGATTTCAGCCTCCTGACCATCCTTTTGAAGTCCTCCAGATGGATTATATTCAGATGGAACGTTGTCGAGGATTCAAATATGTTCTCGTAGTTGTCTGCGCTCTCTCCCGTTGGACAGAGGCGTACCCCGTATCAGATTACACGGCCCCGACTACTGCCAAACAGTTAGTTCGAGAATTCTTCCCACGGTACGGGCTACCACGTGTTGTATATTCAGATAACGGCCAGCCTTTCTCATCCGAATTAATGAAACATGTCTCACTTTTGTTGGGATATCAGTGGAAATTCCACTGTGTCCGACACCCCGAGGCAGCAGGTCTCGTGGAACGACATAATCAAACTTTGAAAATCAGATTGTCTAAAATATGTAAGGAGAAAGGTGTTGACTGGATAGTAGCCTTACCAGTTGCACTATTTTACATGAGAATGGTAGCACACTCTCGAGCAGGGCTATCCCCTTATGAAGTGATCTTTGGTAGACCACCGAATATGTGGGGGACGCCTATACCCCGTAAAATAACTGATGTTGACTGTAATATGCTGACAGATTACCTGGCTTCCTTGATGTCTGCACTACAATCTTGTCGTTCACAGGTAGTCGCAGCTTTTCCCGACAACACCGAGGTGAAACCTCATGATGTAATTCCCGGCGATTATGTTCTCGTCAGGAATTTTGATCGGAAAACCCAACTGGAGCCAAGGTGGAGGCTTCCTAAGTTGGTCCTGCTGACAACCAGAACAGCTGTGAAGATCGAAGGGAGAAAAGGCTGGGTGCATTCCAGCCATATCAAGAAATTTCATGGACTTCCTCCTGACACAAACAGTACTCCCCGTGTGTCTTCCCCCATTGACTCAAAGCTACCCTTGGCTGAGGCCAGTAGCACCGAACTCTATAAGCAGAAACTCAGGTCCAGATCCAAACTGTCGGACGATTTGATTGTTTAAGTCCTCTCCAAGGTGAAGCGGTTGAATCTGTCCCGACATGTATCCCTTAGGTCTGAATGATGTAGAGTCCAGAATCATAATGAAACGACATGCTTATTGTAAATTACTGCGTAGCCACTGTATTGTGACTTTATTAATTTTGTTTTCCTTGAGTTTTTTAATAGTTACTGCAAGTATATTGTTGCATATGTATTATCCTGTTTCTAAACGTGCTTTCAATATAACTGATGAACATTCTTTTAGTGAATTACCCCCACATGAGTTGTCCTATAGACTTGCGCTGCGCAACAACACCTTCATTAGTATGTTACATCATTCCCATCAGACTAGTAATGCCACCAATTGTTGGGTGTGTGGCCGACTCCCTCCCTATCAGAATAACAAAGGAGTTCTGCCTTTCTTTCCACATCCGTTCACACACAATGGCTCCTGTGGAGCATGGTTTAGTTTATTAAATTCCATAGACCCAGACACAGCAGTTTACCAACAACATTGGATATGGGGAAATCTGAATCTAGTTTTATTCAAAGTCTGTCACCCTAATAAGGAGGGTCACCCCAGTAGAACAGGAACTGAATTAGAAAATGAAGTGTATAAATTAGGTAATTTTAAGCCTAATCTTATGATTTTGAATGTCAAATCCGAAGTTGAACTAATTCTGCCCACTATGTCTGTATTTCCAGTTAAGGGTGAATTATGTGTGAGAAAAGTTGGTTCCATACATATGGGCCATAGCCAATGCGTTACTACAGTAGAATATCGTGATCAAGGTAAATCTTCATTTAGAGCTTCTCGCCATTCTTACTTTATATGTGGTCAGACGGCATATATGCGTCTGCCTCTAGATTGGGATGGTACCTGTTACATAGCATTCCTTCTGCCACCTGTTTTTCTAGCTCCCCCTGATTATTATCGAAATGTTCATTTAGTACACAAAAGAGAGCGTAGAGATCTCCCAGTTGTCGATTATACTGAGACGGCATGGGACAAGTATGTAGATTTCAATAAAGGTATCTTTCCCTATATAGGTACCATATCAAATAGTAAGCTGATACGCAGACTCACCAAGACTCTTGAAGCTGTAGTAAACGAGACTATAGCCGCCCTAGGCAATCTGACAGAGGAACAATCAGTGATGAGAATTGTTGTTCTCCAGAATCGTCTTGTCCTTGACGTCATCCTGGCCGATAGGGGCGGAGCTTGCAGGGTCATCGGATCCAGCTGCTGCATATTCATACCAGAAAATTCGCCATCTGTATATAAAGCTATAACACGCCTTCATAAGATTGTAAGCCAGATACACGAAAATCCAGGCACTTGGACGTGGTCCGGGTGGTTTTGGAGTGTGATATCAGCCTGGGGATGGAGAGTTCTATCCTTCCTAGGTATTGGCCTTCTTATGCTTTTCAGTTGTTGTTTATGCCTGCAATGTGGACCAGCGATTTGTGGTCTGTGTGCCACATCATGCATTCCATATCACAGTTCTCGTTCAAAATGCCGGAAGAAGAAGGAAGAAGAAATGATGCTCCATGAGCAAATCGATGGAATGATGAAGATTGATATCTCTTGAAGGGCAAGTAGGGGACAAGGAGGGAATGTGGAAATGTGGATTTTCCTAATCAGTTATGTCCCCTATCTTGGACCCCAACGGTTCTATATGCATGTTACAAGTACATGTATGTTCCCTCCAGTTCCAGTTTCTAAGACGCAAACATACGTGTGTCTACCGTCGACATGTTCTCTGTCAGATTCGCCATCGATGGGCTGGATATTCGATTCCTAAGTATGAAAGGCCACCGACTTTATATGGCTAAATTACTACATTTTTACAGTTCAGGCAAGTAGGCCCGATTCTGTCCTCAAAGCCTTTCCCTGCTCTCTGTCTTTTGACAGCTTCAGCTTGAGCTCGCATCTGTATCCATGAACTTTGTCCTACTCCCTGCGCAGCTAACGGTGCCTGCCTCGGCCAGTTTTCGCCTGCCTGCCAAGAAGCTGTATTTCACCTTCGAATTATCTATTTTGCTCTTCAGCCGATGCATTCCTGTCTAGTGATTTAGGTAAACATTTCCTTTAGCTCACAAGCAAAGGACTCAGCCTTTCCGTCCTCCTGCAAGTGATTCATAGCCCTACTGCCATGGAAAGTTTTCTGCCTCTCGCATCTCATATAGACACTTAGGCGTTTGTGCACGCACACAGTCAGTATAGACTAGATTCTGTCCGAGAGTCCTTCCTTGTGGATAACATAGTTCTTTAAACATAGGATGTTAGATATGATTTGGGATTAGGTTGACTTGACCCCCCAGACTTCTCGTCTCCACATGTAGAGCTAAATGTCAAGTCCCTTCACCCCCTAGTTGCACGTCACTCACACGTCATACTGCTGCGCACGCATCTATGTTAAGTATTATCGTATAGATCCACCTATGTAAGATAACCAGAGCCAATCATGTTTCTTTTTGCTCCTTATTACGCCTAGTTTCAATTACGTATCACTATGTTAATTTATCTTATCAATCGTTACGCCTTTTTTGCATTTGTTTCATTGTAAGGGTATGACCTATAAAAGTTACTTCTTGTCAATAAAGTATTGTACTTCACTTCCTGAACCCTCGTGGTGACGGAACCTGAAGGCCGCGACTCGAGTCGGCCATTTTTGATGGAATAAAGCCCATTTAGAAAACCTCTTATACCACGGATTCTGCCTCTTGTTATTCTGAGCTATTTTTATTTTATTTTAAAGATTCCGTATGAAATTCAGTATTAGGTAAAAAAGAATATTTACCACAAGTGGTCTGCCCTGATTGGTCAGAGTTAAGTGGATTAGCCATTCTGCCTTGTAGAGGTGATAAAGAGCCCCTGGGGTTGACCAGCTCTCCTGGGAGGGCATTGTGCTGTTCCATAGGAATGCCAGGCCAGGGGGAGGAGTTGTAAACCATGGTCTTCAAAGAGGAGAGCAGAGGCCAGTGTCATATACAGCTCTGAACTTACCACCTCAGGCAGATGGTAGGATTAAGGATGGTATAAGCAGATGCAGGGGGGAGAGTCTAAGTAAATTAGCCATCCCAGGGGTGTGTTTACCCAGCTCTTACCTCATTGCTGGAAAATCAGCCATTATGGATTTGGAAGGTTTGATGCACTCTGGGACAAAATAATGCCACACTGGTCAGAAGTGACCTCCTGCATGACCCAGAGAACTTGGAATAAGTATCTGAGAGGGGCAGAGCCCTCTAGATCTGCTGCTTGAAACTTACTGAAGCAAGATGTCGTGCTCCTCAACTCCTCAGGATCGAAACGAGGCTCGTTATGGTCCACCTCTTGATAGCTCCAAGTCTGAGTGCTATTATAGCACAGAACAGTGAAGCGATCAAGCGAGGGAAGGAAAGGGAGAGAACAGTGGGGAAGGAGACCTGTAAAGACACAAAAGCAAATACCATCAACATCTATTGATACACAACATCCTCTTCCCCTGCCTTAGTTGGTGGTCTGACATAACTAAGATATAACCACCTGTAAAGAAAAAGAAGGACGTGTGGTATTCTACTGGATCCAGCTCAGCATGCTCCACCCAAGAATGTGAGCCAGGTGAGCACAAGACCCAGTCACAATCAAGGACACATACGAACACTAAAGAGAGAAAGAAAACAATTATTTCAGATCTATGAGGTGTGCGGGATATTCTCTCTATGTGTACCCCTCTCCTCACGGTTTGACATACCCAGATTCTTCTCTGGTATGGTATGGTATCGCAGAGGTTGTATGAGACCGTCTTGGCTCATCCACAATCCCCTGCTAAAACGGATACATAAGCATAACAACATAGTTAGCAAACTCAGATCCTTAAGTTGATATTATTTCCACGGGATATGTGAAGATCAATTCTCCACAAAAAAAAGTAAAAGTATTCCCTATTCAATCCTGGTGAACAAGTCAAGGTTTTCACACACACACTGTCTGTAGAAGCTGAAACAACTCCTACCATACACCCTTGCACCGGTATTCCTACCACTTGCAAGAGACCCCAAACGTGTATCTCACCAACGAGGAGGAACACCTAGTGCTTTGGGTTAGTCACAATACTGATACAAACTGCTTGCACCCACAAGCGTAGACCTCGAGGGATAAGTAATCCAGGTGCACTCCCCCTGTGTTAATGTTCCTAAATACTTTCAAAGCTCAATGCTCGCCGGTGGCAGAAGTGATGCAACTGCACCCTTACCAGACCCGCTCTGTTAGCCAGTGAGTATCGGGACTGATGATCCTTCCACCGGGTTGAAATTGCAGCCAATATTCACCGGGGACTCAACAGTGGTTCTGCTCAAAGACGTCCCCCGCTGACTGCCGCTCTAAAACTACGGACAAAAACAGGAACAAAGAAATACACAACAGCCCACACTGAAGCGTCTTGCAATCCAAAATACTTGGCAACGTCGCCAGGGCAGAAGTGGAATAATAAATCTTCCGCTGCTGTGCGTGCATGCCGTGCTGCCGCCAGCGCTCATGGGACGTGTAGTCCTTGGGCTGTTTTCCGCGTTTATTGCGGAAGTTAAGACGGGCCGCTTTCACGCTAACTGTGGGAAACAGGACAGGGCTCATGCGAGTCTTGACACAAGAAGTGCCCTGCTGAGAAGTTTTGCTGTGCACAGATTTCTAAGGCCTGACCTCTGAAAACTGCACCATCTGAAACTACAGCCCTGTGGATTATTTTGCTGAAAAATAACTAAAGAGTGGACTCCCTGAAAGCTACCGGTGAAAAGAGCTCAACTGGAACATCACCAACTAAATCTACACCTTGGAGACCCATCAGTGGATTTGTAAGGAATTTGTACCAGTGGATTGTGGTAACTGACATCCTCAACTTTCAAGGACCATCTTGGAGCTTCCATACCCTTGGAGTAAGTTTGAGACACTTTGGGACTCCTTGAGGAACTTCAGGAAGAAGTTCAAGAAGTTTGGAGATCTTTGGAGCAACTTTGAAAAAAGCTCCATAGAGGGAACGACTCACCCTGGTCAGCCGAGGCTGCCTGCCTTCAACCGCGAGCCGGCCAAGCCATCCAGGTTAGTCCTGCTAACAGCTCCATGGGTCCAACTTCCAGCGATTGACCGGGACTAGAAGAAATCTGAAGCCAGCCAACCCTCACCATATCCGGCTACATGAGGAGCATCGAGAGACCCCGCGAGAAAAGCTCCAGAAAAGTTTCTAAGTCCGCTCGTAGAAAAGGTGACCGGGAGCAACCGCGAGAGCCAAGCCGCCTGCCTTCCATCGCGTGTCGGCCTGGATTACTGGGTTGTCCAGCTGAAGCAATCTTGAAATTTTAATTCCACTTTAGGGAAGTTGACCGGGACCTCGTCACAAGTCAAGCTGGCGAATCCTCACCGGATCCGGACTGGCTGGGAGCTTTGATGACCCTCGGGAAGAAAAGCTCCAAAAAAGTTTCTAAGTGTAAAGGTAGAAACTGAGACCGGGACCTGCCGGGATCTGTAGCCACTCAGGGCTCCATCGTACCTGGCCTGAAACTTTGACTTTGGTCCGGTTTATCGCGAGCAGGTATCACAATATGGTGCTATAATCTTCTAAGTGCTATATTTTATTAAATCTTTGAAAATTCATATCTCCGGTTCCCTGCATTGGAATTTTGTCGTTTTGGTGTCATCTTAAAGATAAAAATATTCCTATTTCTATAAATTGGTGTTGGATTTTTATGATGTGTTGTGTCTTAATTAGTTACTGAAATGGTGTTTTTAAATGCTTTACATACCTGTCTTTGAAGTTAAGCCTGTCTGCTCGCAGCCATGTTACCAAGGGTTGAGCATAGGAATAATTTTCTAAGACCTATGCTGAGTCCAATCATGTGTTAGTGGCCTTATTGCCAGTTGCATACCTACATTTGCCCCTACCAATTACCCAATTTCCAACATTTTGTGGCAGCGGTGGGATGAGGACTTGTGTTTAAAAAGTACACCTTTCAGTGAATGATTTAAGATTATAAAAATCCTCTAAAATGCCTTAGAACAAAACTTTTGAGTTATATTTTTGGAATTTGGACTAAACTGTTTTTAATCCATTGTTTTGATTTTTCTCAACTGTTCTAAGTCTGTTGTGCCTAGTTTTTTGTGACCCAAAACTAGGGAACCTTGGAGCTGGACCTGACTAAACTGTCCCAGTTCAAGCTTTCTGAACTTAGGGAACAGTGTAGGCTTAGGGGGCTGCCTGTTGCCAAGAAGATGAGGAAGGCATGGTTGCTTGAGTCCCTACAAGCCTTGGTCAGGGCAGCTGAGGAGAACCCAGCGGGGTGGTAGGATGTTCCCCCAACCTCACACAAGATAGGGGTGAGGATGAGACTTCTTCCATTGTGACTAGTGTTAGCCAGGTAGACCAAGGTGGTGGTGGGAGTGGGGAAGGGTCCCTTTGGCAGGCACCACTACTGTCTCTTGCAGAGAGACATCTCCAGGCTCAATTAGAGTTGATTGCCTTGGAGAAGGAGAAATTGGAATTGGCTAGGAGAAAATGGGAGATGGACGAGGAGAAGAGGAATGGTGGCAGCGAAAGTGAAGAAGATGTTGAGATGTCGAGAGGTGGTAGATTTGAACCTAAACATTTCCAAGGGCATAGTGCCCAAGTACACTGAGGGGGATGACATTGACAGGTGGCTAGCAGCTTTTGAGAGGGCCCTTAAAATAAGTAGGGTTCACTCTAGGTATTGAGGTGCACTCCTGTGGGAGTTGATTCCAGTAGCTGGGAGGGATAGGTTCCTGACCCTGAAAGGGGAGGAAGCCGAATCATACCAGCAGATGAAAGCATGCTTAGTCAGGCGATTTGGTCTGACTCCAGAACAGTACAGGGTGAAGTTTAGAGGCACCCAGAAATTGAGTTCAAAGTCTTGGGTAGACTTTGTGGACATTTCAGTAAAGGCACTGGAAGGCTTGATTGTTGGTAAGAAAGTTGACACATATGAGGGATTGCATAATTTGTCTTTGAAGGAACATATTTTTACTCATTGTGCAGAAGAGAGGTTACACCAGTATCTAGTGGACTCTAAGCTGACAGACCCCAGAGAGTTGGGGGAGTCAGCTGATGAGTGGGTGAGAACCCAGGTTTCCATTCAGCACCAGGGGGTTGACCAGAAGAAAGGAGGACAGGTCCCTTCCCAAGGGAAAGCCCAGGGAAATGAAGGTCAAAAACCTAAGGAGTCCTCCAAAGACCCACAAAAACCTGCACAAGGAGTGGGGGGGGGGGGGGGGGTGGCCGAGCCAACCCAAATTCAAAGGGAGGGGGTTTCAGGGAAAGCCTGGTAGGTTCTTTGATCCCTCAAAAGTGGGTAAGTGCTTTAGCTGTAACCAGCCAGGGCATAAGCAGGGAGATGCTGTCTGCGCCAATAAGCTCCACCTTAAGGGGCCATCCACAGGGATTGCCAGTGTAAATGTAGGGGTGGAGAGTGGTACCCCAGAGAGGGGTAGTCAGGTGGTGGAAGCAACCTTAGTGTCCCTGGGTGGGATAAATATTGCCACCCTTGCTGCCTTCCGTCCAAACATGGACAAGTACAGGCAGAGGCCTAAAGTGAGTGGGACTGAGGTTGAGGCTATAAGAGACAATGGGGCTAGTGTAACTATGGTCCTATATGAACTGGTGCCTCAAGAGAGGTTGTTCCCTGGTGAGTTTCACCAGGTGACTTATGCAGACAGCACTACCAAACTCCATCCTATAGCTGTGGTGGATTTGAAATGGGAAGGTGTGACAGGCCCTATGAAGGTATCTGTGTCAAGGGTGCTCACAGTCCAGTGTTTACTGGGCAATGATCTTGAAGCCTCTCAGTGGTCAGAGGTGGAGAGAGGACTCCATATGAAAATATTGGAGCTCCCTGAGTGGGTATGTGCTGTGACTAGGTCACAGACTAGCCAGAAGGGAGGAGCTGGACACTTGGACCCTGGAACAAAGGGCCAAGCATCCAACGACAAGGGTACTGGGCCTGGTGAGCCAGCCCAGGGAACTCCAGAGGTGCAGAAAGAATCTAACCCTGATGGGGAGGATCTGGCCTCTGAGAGAGGGACTCCATCCCTGCCAGAGCTGTCAGATTTGGCAGAACTGACAGGAGCAGGTGGACCCTCCAGAGAGGAGTTCAGTCAGGGACAGTGTGACTGTCCCACCATTGAGAGCTTGAGGCAGATTGCTTCTAAGCAAGAGGAGGGGGATGACAGTGGGTTTCACAAACTCTACTGGGAAGATGGGCTGCTTTATACTGAGACCAGAAACCTCAAGGAGGGGGCCACCAGGAGGTTGGTGGTGTCCCAAACGTACAGAGAGTTCATCCTGACTTTGGGTCATGATAGCCCCTTGGCAGGACATTTGGGACAGACAAATACATGGAACCCGTTGGTGAACCATTTCTACTGGCCGCATATGTCTGAAAAGGTAAAGAAGTTTTGCAGCTCCTGTGTCACCTGCCAGGCCAGTGGCAAGGCAGGGGGCAAGACAAAGGCTCCCCTAATACCACTGCCAGTGGTGGGGGTTCCTTTTGAAAGGGTGGGAATGGACATTGTTGGTCCCCTGGACTCACCTAATGAATCAGGGAATAGTTATATTTTAGTGGTAGTTGACCATGCTACTAGGTACCCTAAATCCATACCTCTTAGAACCATTGATGCTCCTGCAGTGGCTAGAGCACTGATTGGTGTGTTCATCAGAGTAGGTTTTCCAAAGGAGGTGGTGCCAGATAGGGGCACAAACTTCCTGTCCAGCTATCTGACTGCTATGTGGGATGAGTGTGGTGTCAACTACAAGTTCACCACCCCCTATCACCCACAAGCAAATGGTCTTGTTGAGAGATTCAACAAAACCTTGAAGGGCATGATAAATGGGTTGTCTGAGATACTCAGGAGGAGATGGGATGTTCTCCTCCCATGCTTACTGTTTGCCTACAGGGAGGTGCCACAGAAAGGGGTTGGTTTCAGTCCCTTTGAGTTGGTGTTTGGACACCCTGTGAGGGGCCATTGAGCCTGCCATGAGAGTCTTTAGAGAAGCCTCGTAAAGAAGCTAAGGACAATGTGCTTGACTATGTGCTAGGCCTGAGATCTAGAATGGCAGAGTACATGTACAAGGCAAACAGGAACTGGAGGCCAGCCAGGAGCTCATGAAGCACTGGTATGATCAAAAGGATATTATGCCTGAGTATACTCCAGGACAATTGGTGTAGGTGTTGGAGCTTGTGGCTCCCAGGGCCCTCCATGACAAGTGGTGTGGGACCTATCCAATCTTAGAAAAGAAGGGTGAGGTAACCTATTTGGTTGACCTTGGCACCCCCAGGAACCCTCACAGGGTCCTGCATGTGAATAGATTGAAACCTCACCATGACAGGGCAGACATGACCATGTTACTGGTCACTGATGAGGGTGTGGAGGAGGAAACTGAGCCTGTGCCCGACCTCCTCTCCACTAATGTGCAAGATGGGTCAGTGGAGGGAGTTGTACTCTCTCCCAAATTGACAGACCAGCAGCACAGAGACTGTAAGCAAGTGCTGGAGCAGTTTGCTGGCCTGTTCTCTTTGCCCCCAGGCATCACTGAGTGGTGTGTGCACCACATTGACACTGGTGACAGCCTACCTTTCAAAAATAAACTGTACAGGTTGTCTGACCATGTCAGAGCCAGTGTTAAAGCTGAGGTTGCTAAGATGCTGGAACTGGGGGTAATTGAACCGTCTGAGAGTCCATGGACCAGTCCAGTGGTGCTGGTACCCAAACCTAATCCTCAGGGGGGACCCAAGGAGTTAAGGTTCTGTGTGGACTACAGAGGATTGAATGCAGTCAGAAAGACTGATGCTAACCCTATACCCAGAGTTGAGGGCTCATTGATAGGTTAGGGGCTTCTAAGTACCTGAGTACTTTTGATTTGACTTCAGGTTACTGGCAGATTGCCCTCACTGATGGAGCAAAGGAAAGGTCAGCATTTTCCACACCAGAGGGACATTATCAGTTCACGGTAATGCCCTTTGGATTAAAGAATGCACCTGCCACCTTCCAAAGGTTGGTGAACAGGGTCTTGTCTGGGTTGGAACAGTTCAGTGCAGCTTAACTGGATGATATAGCTGTATATAGTTCTACCTGGGGGGATCACTTAAGCCACCTAAGGGAAGTGCTTCAGGCCATGCAGCAGGCAGGACTGACTATTAAGGCAATCAAGTGCCAAATAGGGCAGAATTCTGTGGTGTACCTGAGCCACCTGGTAGGAGGGGGCCATGTACAGCCTCTCCAAGCTAAAATCCAAACTATTTTGGATTGGACAGCTCCTGTTACCCAGACTCAGGTCAGGGCATTCCTTGGACTGACAGGGTAATATAGAAGGTTTGTTGGACCATTGTGGGGCCCCTAACAGACCTCACTTCTAAAAAGAGGCCCAAGAAGGTGATTTGGACCCCAGAGTGTCAGAAGGCTTTTGACACTCTGAAAGCTGCCATGTGTTCAGCACCAGTGCCAATGGCCCCTGACTACACAAAATAATTTGTGGTTCAGACAGATGCTTCAGAGCAAGGGATTGGGGTAGTGTTGTCACAGCTAAATGAAGGGTGCCTTGATCAGCTAGTTGCCTTTACTAGCAGGAGGCTTCTTCCCAGAGAGCAGAGGTGGAGTGCCATTGAGAGAGAGGCTTTTGCTGTGGTGTGGTCCCTGAAAAAGTTGAGACCATATTTGTTTGGGACTCACTTTCGTGTTCAAACTGACCACAGACCTCTCAGATGGCTCATGCAGATGAGAGGGGAGAATCCCAAGCTGTTAAGGTGGTCCATTTCCCTACAGGGAATGGACTTTACAGTGGAACACAGACCTGGGGTTGCCCATGCAAATGCAGATGGACTATCCAGGTTTTTCCACTTAGCTGATGAGGATTACCAGGGTGTAGGTTAGTAACCCATCACCTTTCGTTTGGGGGGGGGGGCTATGTTGCAAAGTCATCCTGTGCCCTGGGCACCCCCCCAACTTTTTGCTAACTGATGCTGGTGGTACCTGACTCTGACTGACTCTGGGTTCTGCCTAACCAGGGCCAGGGCCACTGCTATGCTGAAAGAAACACATTAGAATACAGTTAAAACACCTGCATACACTAGGGTACACAATGGTATGGTGAGGTACCCCTGTGATTGCCATTACCTACCCAATAAGCCCCATGTATATAATAGGGCAGGGGGATTGAAACTACCCAGAAGTCCCTAGTACCCTGGGGAATGGCAGTTTAGTGGCCGGCAGCTCTTTTTGCACTAGCATGTGTGTACTGCTGAAGCTTGAGGTCAGTTTAAAAGCAGCACTGGATGCCAAGACTGCTTTTAAAAAGTATATTGTGCCCAAACTCGACTTTGGTGTTTGGGGCACTTAAAATGGATAACCTACAATGTTTTGGCATATTGGGAACCCCCAGGGTCTCCCCTAGGTATCCCAGGGGTGGGGGGTCAGGTATTTATAAGGTACACCCTTATAAAATGAGTTTTTATATGCCTGGGTAAAGTGAAATTTCACATTTCACTCCCCACATTGGGGTACAGTGCTACTCAAATTCGACTTTGATGCTAGGAACACTGTGGAGGGAGGATCTGCAATATTTTTACAGATTCAGAACCCCTAAAGTCTCCCCAAGTTGCACATGGGGTCGGGTTCCTGTAGATATAAGACAAGTGCTTATAAAATATGTTTTTGTAAGTCCTGGTGCTGGAAAAATGGCCCAAGTCATTTTTCACATTGCAAATCCCCTGTTACATAGGTTAACATGGTAGGAAGTTATTGATTAATAACTATGGATAGGAGAGGGATAGAAATGCCATTCTAAGACTTCCCGGAATGGTATTAATAAATCCAACAATATCATATTGTTGAATTTCTACTAAAGTGTACATACAGGAAGTTATAAGACTTTCTTGTTTGTAAGTCCAAATTCAGCCTTCCAGTGGTCTGCCCTGATTGGTCAGAGTTAAGTGGATTAGCTTACTAAGGTTAGGCAACTGGGACGGAAAGAGCCTTCCAAAGCTCGTAATAGATTAGAACTTGCATTTAATAGGGCCCTGCTGCCCAACTTTACTCAGGTTACTCCGCGGCGGCTTCCCTTAGCCGATTGAGCGGAGAAACGCAGTTCCCCCCTTCTAAGGCCACGCCCACTTCCGGAAGGTTGCCGGGCTACTGGCGGGTTTCTCAAGACTATTTAAAACTTAATGATGCACCGGACGCGCAGCTTACTAAGGTTAGGCAACTGGGACAAAAAGAGCCTTACAACGCTCGTAATAGATTAGAACTTGCATTTCATAGGGCCCTGCTGCCCAATTTTACTCAGGTTACTCATTTTAATGCTTCTTAATACTTTGAACATTTTTACATGTTGTTTTAAGCTTCTGTGACACAGCACTCTGCTTATTTGCACACTCGGGAAAGCGTTTCCGGTCCGCCGCGGCTTCCCTTAGCCAAATTGAGCGGAGAAACGCAGTCCCACCCTCTAAGGCCACGCCCACTTCCGGAAGGTTGCCGGGCTCCTGGTGGGATTCTCAAGACTATTTAAAACTTGTTGATGCACCGAACGCACAGCTTATTAAGCTTAGGTTACTGGGACGGAAAGAACCTTACAACGCTCGTAATAGATTAGAACTTGCATTTCATAGGGCCCTGCTGCCCAACTTTACTGAGGTTACTCATTTCAATGCTTCTTAATACTTTTACCTTTTTTACCTGTTGTTTAAAGCTTCTGTGACACGGCACTTTGCTTATTTGCACACTCAAGACTGCGTTTTTGGTCTGCCGTGGCTTCCCTTAGCCGATTGAGCGGAGAAACGCAGTCCCACCCTCTAAGGTCACGCCCACTTCCGGAAGGTTGCCGGGCTACTGGCGGGATTCTCAAGACTATTTAAAACTTAATGATGCACCGGATGCGCAGCGGACGCCCGCAGCGGGCGTGCCAAAGGCAAGCCCGTCTGCACCCATCCGCGCCCAAACTGCGCCATGCGCCACTCCCCCTGGTCAAAATTCTATCACCACCTACTCCAGATCTACTTTACTGAATCTTCGTAACAAATGTGAGCAAACCAGATGTCAGACCAACCTCCCTTTTAGCGACTCCCAGGCTCTGGACTGTCCCTCGTGTATTTACAAGCTAGGTAATAATTCATCAAGCCACCACCCGGTTAATGCTGGGAATTCTACTCGGTCGGACACACGTTTCGGTAATAAACGTACCTTAACCTGTGTCTTACTGAACACTAGATCTCTCCCTAAGCATAAATACGAGCTCGCTGACTTCATAGATCAGTATGCGCCAGATATTCTGTTCCTTACAGAGACGTGGATACATAGCTCTTCTGAACCTGACCTAAACGTCGCCATACCACCTGGTTTCGATCTGTTTAAAATCGATAGAGTAGGACATAGTGGGGGGGTTGCCATCGCTTAACGCTCGAACATTAAAGCCACTTTTTCCAAAACCCTTCTACTGAAGGTTGAGTCAATCTTGTTTAGTTTTAAATGTTTTAATACTTCAGTTTGTTACTGGAATAATAGTTTACAGACAACCAAGGTCCAGAAACACTTTTACTGACTCCATAGTAATATCCTCGAATCCTGCATGGAAGGTGCAAATGTTTCCATTCTGGGAGATTTTAATTTTCACTTAGAATCCACAGAAAGTACTGACACAATTAATTTAATAGACAGGCTAAATACTCTAGGTTTAATGCAAATCATCACCGAGCCCACACATATTGGTAACCATACATTGGATGGTATCTTCACCAATCACACCCAGTTAAATTTTACTAAAACTCTACCCCTGTCCTGGACAGACCACAGCACCGTTTTTTTCGAAGTTGACATAAACGGCGCTCCTGTCAGAACCTCAACCAACAACAGAACGTGTACACAGCGCCTTTGGAAGCAGATAAATAGTCTTGACCTAGAAGCTGCCCTACGATCCCACAGCCCCCTCTTAGACTCAGATCCCAATAAAGCAGCTGCAAGCTTTAACTGCTGGATCGAGCAGGCAGCAACAAAACTAGCCCCTGAAACGTGCATACGCACGGGAAAAACATTAACATCAGCTCCTTGGTACACCAGCAAGCTCAAGGACCTAAAGAAAATCTGCAGAGCCAAAGAACGACTCTGGAGAAAGGATTACTCAGAGGCAGGAAAAAATCAATACAATAAGGCGATAGTAAACTACAAAGAAGCCATAATGGCCCCAAAAACCTGCTTCTTCACTGAGAAAATATCGGCCTCAAAAAACACATCCAGAGAACTCTTCAAGACAGTCGTTACGCTAGCCACTTTTGGTAAAACTAAACTGTTTAATCCCACCAGATAGTTCTGCGATAAGATTGCAACATTTTTTAATGATTAAATGATCAAAGTTTATGATGAGTTTTTCAGTAACAATGAATTGTTATGTCTACCAGTTCTGGATCCCCTTTAGACCCCTGCCCAGCCATGGTTTGCCATTTGGTTCCTAACACAGTCGCCAACCATCTGACACCTCTTCTAAATATTTTTCTTGCCTCAGGACTTTTTCCTGCAGATTGGAAAAAATCTTTGGTTAGACCCATCCTAAAACAACCATCCCTCGACCCCATGGAGGTGGACAACTATTGTCCCATCACTTGTTGCCTTTCCCGCCGAAAATCCTAGAAAAAGTCCTAAACAAAGAACTTCCTGTCGTTCATCGAAGCAAATCTTAAGCTTGATCCAGCACAACATGGATTTAGACCGCGGCACAGTACTGAATCTGCATTGATTGCAGCTACAGAAGATCTACGTGTCCAATTAGATCAGGGGGGGAAAGCCTTACTGATCTTACTCGACTTATCGGCTGCGTTCGATACGGTCGACCATCAGATCCTTATCCAGAGATTATCCGAAAAAGCCCTAGAATTACTTCGGTCCTACTTACTAAATAGAGAACAATCTGTTATGGCAGAAGGGCACAAATCACACCCCTAAGCACTACCGTGTGGGGTGCCTCAGGGTTCGTCACTTTCCCCGACACTGTTTAACGTATACATCGCTCCATTGGCAAAACGTATACGTTCCCATGGTTTTACAGTTGTATGCTACACTTATGACACGCAAATAGCCGTCTCCCTCGCCCCCACCTTAGAGATTGTCGCAGTAAATTTCAACACTTGCATGAGCCCTATAATCAGCTGGATGCAGGACAATTGTTTGAAACTAAACACTGGAAAAACGGAAGTGGTGACGTTTGGCAGGGACACCTCCCTCTGGAACTCTATATGGTGGCCAGAAATTGCCGGGCGCTGTCCTCAGCCAGCGAAGAAGGTGAGAAACCTTGGGGTCATGATAGACGACCACCTTCTCCTATCAGACAAGGTTAACAGCATCACCTCTTCTTGTTTTCATACCTTAGAGGTCAGACCCGGGAGTGGAGAAGTGTGGCTCACTGGTTAGAGCAGGCAGACCCTGAAGCAGAGGTCAGACCCGGGACCAGGGTTCAATTCCCGACGCGGCAGGGTCTTGAGCTCAAATGTCCATGGACTCGATAATTCTCGCTTCGGTGCCTGACCTAATCATGGGTTCACACTCTGCAACTCTGGGCATTAAGCTTGCTTAATCTCCACAACGGCCCCCCGCGGCGGGATGCCTGGCTTTCACCTTGGGGATGCCCTGTAGGGGCTATCTCACAGGGAAAAGCCAAGACGGGTTCCCAAGGCAAGCGCGGAGATACCCCTTCGGGGGTCGATTCAGGCGCTATATAAGAAACATAATAATAATTAAAGGTCCTCCGAAAGATCATCCCTTTCATCCCTATGTCCCTCAGGAAATCCGTTGTCACTGCTCTTGTATTAACTAAACTCGACTACTGCAACTCCCTTTACCTGGGAGCCAGGAAGAGTGTGATAAAGCAGCTGCAGACACTCCAGAATGCCGCCGCTCGGCTACTATTAAAAATTCCTAAATTCAGTCCAATAAGCCATGCTATCCGGGAACTGCACTGGCTACCTGTTCAGGCTAGGATCCCATTCAAAGCGATGTGTATGGTGCACAAGACCTTACACGGGGTGGGACATGCCCACCTTGACCAATACATTAAGCAATACACACCACAGAGAAGCCTTAGATCGGCATCAGCTTCTTTACTCATAGTCCCAAGAGTAAGGACTGAGAAATGGGGCGGTAGAAGCTTTCGCCACCTGGCACCTAGGCTGTGGAACTCGTTGTCCAGTCATCTCAGGAGTCAAACAAATTTGCTGCGGTTCAGGAAGGATCTAAAAACTTGGCTATTTGGCCCTGGCCCACACTAGTCTCCTACCCATTGCTGTAACCTAGGTTTAGCTAGCGCTAAGACGCCACGGCATACACGCGCTCTATAAAAACCCCTATTCATTTCATTTAATTTCATTTCATTAGCCAGGCTGCCTTGTAGAGGTGATAAAGAGCCCCTGGGGTTGACCAGCTCTGCTGGGAGGGCAGTGTGCAGTTCCATGGGAATGCCAGGCCAGGGGGAGGAGTCATAAACCATGGTCTTCAAAGGGGAGAGCAGAGGCCAGTGTCATTTACAGCTCAGAACTTACCACCTCAGGCAGATGGTAGAATTAAGGAAGGTATGAGCAGATGCAGAGGGGAGAGTCTAAGTAAATCAGCCATCCAAGGGGTGTGTTGAGCCAGCTCTTACCTCCTTGCCGGAAAATCATCCAGTATGGATTTGGAAGATTTGATGCACTCTGGGACAAAATAATGCCACACTCTACAGGATGTGGTCATAACTTTGAGGAGTTACCCTGCTCCGATTAGTCAGAAGTGACCTCCTGCATGACCCAGAGAACTAGATCTGCTTCTTGAAACTTACTGAAGCAAGAAGTGCCCTGCTGAGAAGTTTTGCTGTGCAAAGATTTCTAAGGCCTGACCTCTGAAAACTGCACCACCTGAAACTACAGCCCTGTGGATTATTTTACTGAAAAAGAACTAAAGAGTGGACTGCCTGAAAGCTACAGGTTAAAAGAGCTCAACGGGAACATCACCAACTAAATCTACACCTTGGAGACCCATCAGCAAATTTGTAAGGGTTTTGTACCAGTGGATTGTGGGAACTGACGTCTTCAACTTTCAAGGACCATCTTTGAGCTTCCAGACCCTTGGATTAAGTTTGAGACACTTTGGGTCCCATTGAGAAACTTCAGGAAGAAGTTCAAGAAGTTTGGAGAACTTTGGAGCAACTTTGAAAAAAGGCTCCATAGAGGGACAGACTCAACCTGGTCAGCCAGGCCGCCTGCCTTCAACTGCGAGCCGGCCAAGCCATCCAAGTTCGTCCCGCTAAAAGCTCCATGGGTCCAACTACCAGAGATTGACCGGGACTAGGAGAAATCTGAAGCCGGCGAACCCTCACCGGATCTGGCTACATGAGGAGCATCGAGAGACCCCGCGAGAAAAAGCTCCAGAAAAGTTTCCAAGTCCGCTCGTAGAAAAGGTGACCGGGAGCAACCGCGAGTGTCAAGCCGCCTGCCTTCCATCGCGTGTCGGCCTGGATTCCTGGGTTGTCCCGCTGAAGCAATCTTGAAATATTTTCCAAGTCTGCTCCAGGGAAGTTGACCGGGACCTCGCCACAAGTCAAGCCGGCAAACCCTCACCGGATCCGGACTGGCTGGGAGCTTTGAGGACCCTCGGGAAGAAAAGCTCCAGAAAAGTTTCTAAGTGTGAAGGTAGAAACAGAGACTGGGACCTGCCGGGAGCTGTAGCCGCTCAGGGCTCCATCGCGCCCGGCCTGAAACTTTGACTTTGGTCCGGTCTATCGCGAGCAGGTATCACAATATGGTGCTATACTCTTCTAAGTGCTATATTTTATTAAATATTTGAAAATTCATATCTCCAGTTCCCTACATTGGATTTTTTTCGTTTTGGTGTCATTTTAAAGATAAAAATATTCCCTATTTTTATAAATAGGTGTTGGATTTTTATTATGTGTTGTATCTTAATTATTTACTGAAATTGTGTTTTTAAATGCTTTACATACCTGTCTTTGAAGTTAAGCCTGTCTGCTCGCAGCCACGTTACCAAGGGTTGAGCATAGGAATAATTTTCTAAGACCTATGCTGAGTCCTATCATGTGTTAGAGGCCTTATTGCCTGTGGCAGACCTACATTTGCCCCTACCAATAAACCACTTTCCAACAATACCCTTTCACCAACCTCCTGTAATACGCAGTAAAGCCAAGGAATGCCCTGACTTGAGTCTGGGTTTTGGGAGCCTCCCAGTCCAGAACTGTCTGGATCTTGGCTTGTAATGATTGCACTTGGCCTCCACCTACATGACGGCCCAAGTATACAACTGTTCCCTGCTCTATCTGGCACTTGGATGCCTTGATAGTTAGGCCCGCAGACTGCAGGGCCTGTACAAACTGCCCCAGGTGGATCAGGTGGTTCTGCCACGTGCAGCTAATAACAGAAATATCATCAAGATATGCCGCACTAAAGGACCCCAAGCCAACAAGTACTTAATTCACCAACTTTTGGGAGGTGGCAGGGGTATTCTTTAGACCAAAGGGCATAACAGTAAACTGATAATGCCCATCAGGCGTAGATAATGCTGTCTTTTCCTTTGCCTCTGGGGCCATGCCAATCTGCCAGTACCCTGCAGTTAAGTCAAAGGTACTGAGAAATTTGGTTGCACCCAATTTGTCTATAAACTCATTATCCCTTGGGATGAGGTGTGCATCTGTCTCTGCGACAGAATCGAGACCTCTGTAGTCCACATACAACCTCATTTCTCGCTTTCCACCCTGGGTGTGAGGTCTGGGGACTAGGACCACTGAGCTGGCCCAGGGACTCTCACAAGGTTCAATAACACCCCAACTCCAGCATCTTGCTCACTTCAGCCTTGATGATTTCCATAACTTGGTCAGATTGTCAATAGATCTTTGTTTTGTCAGGCAAGCTGTATCCAGTGTCCATATCATGGATACACCAGTGTGTCTGACCGGGGGATAAGGAGAAGAATTCAGCATACTGCTGCAGGACCTGCCTACAGTCAGCCTGCTGTTGGTCAGAGAGGGTATCTGAGTAGATAACTCCATCCACTGACCCATCTTTGGGGCTGTTAGAGAGGAGGTTAGGGAGAGGTTCACTCTCTGCCTCCTCGTCCTCTTCAGTAATCATCAGCATGGTCACATCAGCCCTGTCATAGAAACGTTTCAGGCGATTGACATAGATCCCTCTCTAAGGGGTCCTGCAAGGGCCCAGGTCTACCAAGTGGACAACCCCACTTTTCTTTTCTAACATGGGATAAGGTCCACTCCATTTGTCTTGGAGAGCTGTTGGTGCCACAGGCTCCAAAACCCACACTTTTTGACCTGGTTGGAACTCCACCAGTGCAGCTGTCTGGTCATGCCACAGCTTCTGGAGCTGTTGGCTGGCCTCTAGATTTGTGGATGCCTTTTCCATGTACTTTGTCATTCTGAAGCGAAGGCCTAGTACATAGTTCAACACGTCTTGTTTAGGCTCATGGAGAGGTCTCTCCCAGCCTTCTGTTTCAAGAGCAAGTGGTCCCCTTACAGGATGGCCAAACAGAAGTTTGAAAGAGGAAACCCTACTCCCTCCTGAGTCACTTTCGTATAAGCGAAGAGCAGGCATGGTAGGAGGACATTCCATCTCCTTTTGAGTTTTTCAGGGAGCCCCTTGATCATGCCTTTCAATGTCTTGTTGAACTTTTCAATAAGACCATTGTATTGTGGGTGATAAGGTGGAGTGAATTTGTAGTTCACTCCACACTCATTCCACATGTGTTTTAGGTAAGCAGACATGAAGTTTGCACCCCTGTCAGAAACCGCCTCCTTGGCAAACCCTACTCTGGTAAAGATACCAATGAGGGCTTTGACGACTACAGGAGCTATAGTAGACCTAAGGGGGATTGCTTCAGGATGCCTGGTAGCATGATCCACTACTACCAGTATATATTGATTTCCTGAGCCTGTGGGTAGTTCAAGTGGACCCACCAAGTCCACACCAATCTTATCTTTTCAAAGGGAACCCCAACTACTGCTAGTGGAATTAAGGGGGCTTTGGGTGTCCTCCTGTTTTGCCACTGGCTTGGCAGGTGACACAGGAGCTGACAAACTCCTTCACTTTCTGGGACATCTGGAGCCAGTACAACAGGCTGACAAGCCTTTATGACATTTTATCCTGGCCCAAGTGCCCAACTAGGGAGATGTCATGGGCCAATGTGAGTAAGAACACTCGGTATATCTGAGGCACTACCACTCTCGTAGTGGTACCAGGTTTGGGGTCTCTGGCCTCAGTATACAGGAGTTCCCTCCTCCCCATAGGTCCTGTGGGAGCCACTGACATCTACCTTTTCCTGGTCAGCGGCTTGCTGCCTCAGGCTTTCAAGAGTTGGACAGACCTGCTATCCAAGGCACAGCTGTTCCCTAGAGGCCCCCCCTGGGCCTAGGAGCTCAACCTGGTAAAGTTCAAGCTCTACAGCCTCCATTCCCTCTGGAGTTGCCAAGCCCTCTCCCTGAGGAGAGGAGTCCTGATCATTTTGCTGTTGGGAGGTTGGTCCCCCAGTCACCCTACCTTTTCTTTTTGGAGGTTGGGCCATACTTTCAGGCTCCAACACTCCTTTTTCACCCTGCACTTGCTCTGTGCTCGGGTTTTCACACACACAATCTCAGTGATTTCAAGCATAGGTGAATGGGTTCTCAGTTCTACCTCAGCCCATACTGAGGTCTCCAGGTTGTTTCCAAGCAGAAGAGCAGCTGGCAGTTTGGAGAAACCGCTACCTGTTTCAAGCCAGTAACCTTCCCAAACCCCCAGTCTAATGTTACCATAGCCAAGGTATGATCTGTGGTTACACTGTCAGCATTGGTGACTGGATAAGTCTGTCCAGTCAGGTATTGTCCTGGGGAAACCAGTGTATCTTTCACCATAGTGACACTGGCACCTGTATCCCTCAGGGCTTCTACTCTAGTCCCATTAATCAAGGGGTACTGCAGGCACTTCTTTAAACTAGTGGACCATACAGCTTAAGTGGCAAAGTCCCCCCCCCCCCCACCCTCAGAAACTAAAGTTGCTTCAGTGTGAACCCTGATGATCCCATCTGGAGATTAACCACAACGGTAGTAACAGGTGGAGGATTAGGGGTAGTCTTGTTGGGACAAGTGCCATCTCCAGTTCAGAGTCCCAATTTCTTACAGTTGTCCAAGCATCTAGGGGATCAACATTTTTACCCCTGTATTCACGCGTGGATTGGGAAGTTTACTGGGGTCCACCCTCCTGTGCAGGTTTTTGGTAGCTTTTTGAAGACTCTTGGATTTTATCTTTAGGGGGATCCCCCCCTTCCCCCTTGGGAGGTTTGGTTACCTGTTTCATCTGGTCACCCCCAGTGGTAGTCTTGGTCACCCTAGTCTTGACCCAATGGTCTGCCTTCTTTCCCAAATCTTGGAGAGAAATTAGACCTAAGTATATCAGATACTGCTGCAACCTTTCATTAGTTCAATTACTTAACATGGGTTCTTTCATAAAGAGATTGTACTGTCCAGTATAATCATGCACATCACTTCCAGCTAGCCAGACATCTAGTGTTTTACTGAGTAGTCAATTAAGTTGACCCAGGACTGCCTCTGGGTTTATAGTGTGTCCCCTCTGAACCTGATTCTATACTCCTCAGTTGTAAGTCCAAATCCCTCAATTAGCATGCCCTTCATGAAGCCGTAAGACTCAGCATCTCTCCCAATAAGGGTCAGTAGTCTGTTCCTGCAGTTACCAGTGAACAGTTCCCAAAGTAGTACTCCCCAGTGCGAGTTCTTCACTTTTCTCATGGTACAGGCCCTCTTAAAGGTTATGAACCATTTTGTGATATCATCACCTTCTTCAAATTTAGGGACAATCCCTTTAGGGATTTTAGGATCATGATCCTTCCTTTTCTTTGATTATTAAATTGCTGACACCATTTATGGGTGCTATACCTAATTCTACTCTTTGTCTTTCAACATCCAAGAGTTTGAATTTTACAGCTATTCTTTTGGTCAACCTTGCTAGAAGGATGTCCTCTTCATTGAGGCCTTTCTCGATGAATTCAGCAGAATGTGGTCCACCTGCGTGAGGCCTAAGTCCTCTAACTAGTATTCTGGGGGACAGTGGCATAGTGTCCATGTCCTCCCTCTCTAGTGTGAGAGGCTGGGAGTCCACCTCTTCTCCATCTTCAATTACCTCCTTTGAGTTCTTGTCCCCCTGCTCAGTGGGGTAGTCTTTAGCATACACTGACAAAGAGCTCCTTGAGCTCTTTCTTGGAGTGGAGAGATCCCATGTTGATATTCTTAAGTCTACCTAGAGACCTAAGTTCACTCATCTCTAGATGAACATACGGGGTGAGGTCGAATTCCTCACTCTCAATGCTTAAATCAGCCATTATTACACTAATGGTTGGGGGCTTTTTTTTAAGAGGCTAGAACTTCTAACTACTTCCCACTAACTAAAGTGAGTTTTTAAATGTCTGAAAAATGCTAAAGGTACTTAACCAAGCCCCTAACAAGATTTTTAGGAATTTACAAAAATAGTCAATTCAAAAATGAGTTGCTGTAAAAGAAACTTTTAGATTCTTGTTTGTGATCAGGTGTTGAATAAGTTAGCCCAACAAATGCAAAGTTATAGATCGTACCGCTGATCCACCAATGTAGGAAACTGGCTCTGTATATACTATATCAAATCAAGGTATGATGTGCACAGAGTTCAGTGGATTCCCAGTGGTATAGCACAGGCTAAAGTAGATAATACTAACAGCTTTGTTTGTGGCAGTGTGGTCGAACAGTTAGGCTTATCAGAGGGCGGTGTTAAGCATTTATTGTACACACTCAGGCAAGAAATGGTATCACACACTCAAAGACTGAACCCAGACCAATTGGTAAGCATAAAAAGTTATACTTTGTATTTTATTTAAAAACCAAGGATTAATTAATACAGGCAGGTTGCAATACGTTCAAAGTATCAAAGTTTTTGAGGTAGTAATGTTTGTAGAGATTCAAGCAATACTTTTCAGTCAACAAGAAAATATTTGGGATTCAGGATATACAGTTAGTGCAGTACAGGGAGAATGCTGTGCAATCCTGTGAAGAGAAAGACAAGTGATGAACTTACAAGTAAGTACCCGGTTTACAGTTCCAGTCTTCGGATGGTTTCAGGCCAATACAGCGGCAATGTCGTTCGTGGAGGACTGGGGGCACCCACAGGTGCGGGATTCAGTATCTACGCCTGTGGTGGTCGATACTGACAATGAGCTTAATCCTCGTGGTCCGTGGAGAGTAATTTGGTAGGTTGGTTTTCAGCAGACCACCACCATGGTTACCATCTGGGCTGGAAGAGGCTGGAAGAGGATGACAGGGCCACTTGCAGGAGGTTACAGGCTCTCGGGCACCAGCTTGGCACAGCTGCGGGCCGAGAGGATCGCTCAAGGATGTGGAGGCCATCCAGCTGGGATGCTTTTCTGCTGACTTGGCAGAGTCCCGTCAACACACGTGTCGGTCGTCTACCACTGCAGTCGGGAAGTTCATTTGTAGCTGTGAGTTGTGTCGGTCCTCACTGTGGCGGTTCTTGTACTGGCAGATGCCGGGGACTAGAGCCTCTAATCCAAAAGGAGATTCTTGGCACTTTGGCAAAGGTTGCAGGCCACTGGGGTTTCTTGGATGTCAAACAGGAAAGCAGGTCCAGTGGTCGACAAAGGTGCAGATTTTTTGCTGCGTTTTGTCTGCAGGGGTTCAGTTCCTGGCACAGCGACGGTCCGGGTTCGTCTTCTTCTTTGGTCCATCGAATCTGAAGAGGTAAGGTTCCGGGGTGCTCTTAAATATTAGATTTAGGGGTGTTATAGAGCTGTGAGATCAGGACCAATAGGTCCCTTCGTTGGGGTGTGTACACCCCCTAGTATGCCATCCTCCCATGGAAGGGCGGCATAATCAACTTCCTAATTGGCTGAGTCCCCTCATCTTCAAGATGGAGGGGACTAGGATGTGGGCTTCACCTCGCCTCCCCCACCTGAGAGGTGGGGTTGGTAAGGGAGGGCACACCTACCTTCCTGGCTAGGTTTTCTCGCCGAGTCCTGCGTCCAAATGGGGGCCAGAACCAGTGGGAGCCAGTTGCTGATAGCAGCAAAAGGCTGGGGGTAGCTAAACAAAGGCGGCAGGCCTTTGAAGCTCCCTCATTGTTGACCCTTCCCCATCCTGGGGGAGGAGGCATGACACCTCTGCCCAGCACGTGCTTTGTTTCCAGACCCAGAGAGTGAAAGGCTCTCTACCCAGGGGTCCAGAAACATGTCTGGTGGTGGCTGATGACTAGCAGCCAGTCAAGAACCACACCAGGGCTGGTGGTGTTTCAAGAGTCATCTCTAAGATGCCCTCTGAGTGAATTTTACATGAAATCCAACAATGGCATCAGTGCGGGTTTAATGTGCTGAGAAGTTTGATACCAAACTTCTCAGTCTTCAGTAAAGCCATCATGGAGCAGGGGAGTATGTGATGACAAACTATCAGCCCTTGTACTCAAAATGGCTTCACTGCAGTTACAATGTCTGTAAATGGCACAGACACTGTCGGTTCACAGGGCTCGTGCCACTGTGCCCTCAGCTGCGGTATAGTGCACCCTGCTAGAGTGTATGCCACAGACAGTGTTGGTTAGGCATGGCACCCATGGATGGGTGCTATGTCGACTTTTGGGTATGGGGTCCCATTCTGATACACAGGCTGCAGTGGCAGGGTGTATGGGTCAGGTGAGGAATCTCTGTGGGTGGAATAATACATGCTGCAGCCCTCAGAGGCTCTCTCTGGTCACAAGGCCCTTTGGTACTAGTGGTACCTTTTACAAGGGACTTACATGTGGGCCAGAGGTTGTGCCATTTGTGGATACAAAGGTACAGTTTTGGGAGAGAACACAAGTGCTGTGGCCTCGTTAACAGGATCCCAGTACACACTTCCGTCAGGTTGGCACCAGTTCTAGACAAGCAGTTAGAGAGTACCCATGCAAAAAGGGGCACTTTCCTACAATAGGAAATTGTCATAACATCACAATGGGTGCAATAAAAAGAAAGGTTTCTATTTTGCATGTGACAAAAAACACCATTACTGTACATATTATGCAGATCCTGAATCAGTATTCATTATGCTGACAAGTCCAGCATCCAAATGACATACATATTAATATCAGGGCATGAAAAGCAGCAGGTAATGGCTAAAAAACATAAATGATAAACATTGCACGTCTTACGCCAACCTGTGTTAGTACTTGTTATACTGTCAGTGCAAGAATCAAAACCACCAATCACCATAGCATCCGGGCATGAAAGGCAGTAGTTATGAAAAAGTACACAAATCATTAATACAATTATAGGACGCTAAGACAATTGCTCTCCTTTTAGGCACTATACAGTTGTTTCTCATTAAACATAGGTTCCAAAAACACCTGCACATGTACTACGGTGATTGCTGTAATCCCACTGTTTCTGCAGGTAGCAAGCTCCTGATCAGGATAGAGCTCAGTTGAGGACTACTCCTGTTATGCCACCAACAGACAACAAGCGCCCCCAACGAGCAAGCGCCCCTTCAGATACGTCCTACAGGGAGAAAGGGTGCACACACCTGGCAGGGCACTACGGGTCCCCCGCAAATGCGCGCTGCAGCTGCCAAAATGAACACAACATTTTTACATGCCCCCAGCGCTCCGTAATTGCAGCTGGCCGGGTATCTCTCCTGGGGACTCACGGACCACTGCTGCAGAATTCCGACACAGAAGGTGGTGCTCGCAGTGGGAAGACCTCACTGAATCCCTCGACATCTGAGCACTGCAGAGATACAGCTGCCCACGAACGTGCAGCGCAGCTGTTGTTGCAGCTCTCTCCCGCATGGCCACGCTACTTTCTTGCAGCCTGAAGCGGGACAAATGCAAATTAAAGGGTGCAGCAGCACCAGCGACAAAAAGGGAACCAGCAGGTGGTACCTTCCCTCGGCACAACAGTTCTTCCTGGAAATGTGCAGAATGTAGAGCCAGCAGCATCTGGTTACAAGTACCACAAAGTGTCTAAAAACGTAATCTCAAAATATCTTTGTTGTGGAAGTAACTTCAAAAGAAACCTTAGAAGTGCACAACACCCCCTTTCAACCTAGCTCTGGTTCCAGACGTACAGTAGGGGCTAAACAAGTCCTTTGTGTGTGGTCAGGACACAGCCTATACAAATATAAGTGCGCCTCGCCTCCCTCGCTCCCAGCCCAGGAAGGCCATTCAGTATGCAGATGAATGCAAGTGCAACCCTGTTACCGATCCCTCCCTGTGCCATGGCTATCTGAAAAATATGCACACAGCGTAGCTGTCACTCTGCCCTGGACATGGATTGGAGTCAGGCTGAAAACACAAAGAGTCCTACACCAATAAGCAGGATGTATCACCACTATTCCAAACATGGCAGCGCTACTCCTTTCAAATCAGAAATTATCACTTAAAGGCTTTTATGGGAATTCCCAATGCTAGCCTATGAGAGAAGTAGGCCTCACAGCAGTGATAAACCAAATAGGTTGTTTGTTCCTACCAGGACATGCCACACAATTAAAGCCCATGTCCTAACTTTTACCTGCAGAACACCCTGCCCATAGGGCTACCTAGGGCCTACCTCAGGGGTGACCTATATGTAGTTAAAGGGGAGCTTCAGGCTTGGCAAGTAGCTTTAAATGGCAGGTCACTGTGGCAGTAAACTGTGCACGGAGTCCCTGCAGTGGCAGACCTGAGACAGGTTTGAAAGGCTACTTCTGTAGGTGGTGCTAGCAGCACTTCAGGCCCACCAGTAGCATTTAATTTACAGGCCATGGGTATATGGGAAACCACTATTCAAGGAACTTACAGGTTGTCAGGATCCAGAAGACTCTGGGGAATTCAGTCTGTGCGATAATCAAACTGAATTCCAAAAAGGGGGGGGTCAGAAAAACAGAACTCTTCCATGGAGTGAAGCCTGGCTCAAGTGGAATATCAAGATGGCCGACCTGCAATTTCCAATGGGTATGCAGTCTAGTTGTTCACCAGAAAAGATCGTTTAGAATCTGATGTGTAGCGTGCGCCTGCTAAGCTCTGCACACTTCACTGAAGTGTTTTGAGTCACACGCTCCTCAATCCTGAAGCTTGTTTTCCTCAGTCAGGTAGTTTGCGTCTTGTTGTCGGTTTTACTGTGCATTGTGCAGTTTCAGAATTCCGGTCCGTTCCCCGTCGGGCCTCCGGACCTTTCTCTTAGTTAGTGTCTTAGTTTTTATTTGGTTTTCGAGTCTGCGCGTCGAGTGTTTATTCCACACATGCCCAAAATTGAGTAGAGGCAGGAAAAAAACTGGATTCGATTCTTCCGCAAATATTGGCAGAGTTAAGTGTCTTAGTGTACTCGGTCTGTGAGTCGAGTTCTTCTTCCGCGCATGTCTTAAACTGAGTAACTAATGTTAACCTTTTAACTAGCGTATTTCCAAGATTCTCTCAAGCGCTGACATTACCCTGATAATGAAACTACGAATGGAACTGCTACAACTCATCAGCCTCCTCTGACCACTCACTTCGAGAGATAAGAACCGGACAGAACTCGTCTGGAGAACAGAAAGATAAGTGAAAATAGTTTTGCGCATTGTATTTAAACTGTCTTGATTATTCCTTAAAAGATTACTGGCGCATAAAGAAAATGTGGATTAACTTACCTTTATTGTTTCATCTTCCCGATGTTGAGAAGTTTAAAAAAAGAAAAGGTATTCAGAAGAGAAGCTAAAGTCAAGGATACAAGGGGTCAGTAGAAAATAAGAGAATTTGTAAGAAAAGAAATGTAGGAAGAAATGTAAAGTGTAGTTAAAGTGTGGTATATTTTCAGTTATTCCAGGATCACTTTCACCATACTTGCGTTGAAAAAACGAACGTGAAGCAATAGACAGAGAGTGTCCAGGAAGAAATCCGAAAACCTTGGCAGCCTCTTCAGTTTATTATTTTGGCCCATCCCCTTTCCCCCTTTGGAGTCTGCTGGACACTTGTATAATACTAGCGGGTGTCTGGGGATTTTTTAGGGGGAATTGGGAAAAAACTGCATTCTGCTCCTGCGCAAAACAAGAGAGAGACCTTCTTGAAACAGGAAAATTAAATATAGCAAACATGCATAAACCAATCATACCATGTTTCAAGGAGAGAGCACATGCACTTTAGCACTGATTAGCAGTGGTAAAGTGCCCAGAGTCTTAAAGCCACCAAAAAGAGGGTTAGAAAATACAGGAGGAAGGCAAAATGTTTGGGGATAACCCTGCATAAAGGGCCAGGTCCAACACCTCCCATCCCCCACCCCCTCTCATCCATGTTGCTTCATCCCTCCCATCACCCACTCTCCCGTTGTCTGTGTTGCCCCTTCCATACCCCACCATCCCATTTTCCATGTTGCTTCTTACCTCCCACCACCCAGCCTCCTGTTGTCCGTGTTACTTCTGCCCCCATTCCCCACCATCCAGTTGTCTGTGTTTTCTCTTTCCTCCCACCCGACCCTCCCATTGTCTATGTTACCCTACTCACATCCACCATAAGAAAAAAAGTGCTATGGTGTGGCCAGCGCTGGCCCTGTCATAGTGCTTTTTTCTTAAAAACTTTTTGCCGTCCTAGTGACCCAGACAAATAAAATTATGCACAGCCAGTTCCCCTGGAGAACTGAGCCCAGGGAACTACTCAGGATGGTGGCGGAGGACTTTTGTTGCAGGTGGCGGTGTCAGCTCCCTCCTTAACTGATGTGATGGTGATGATTCAGAATTCAAGGGATGAGATGGTCCATAAAATTGACTACATTGCCATAGATGTCAACTTCCTGCAAAGGGATCCACGCAAAGTCTCAGAAAGTCTGACTGCGACAGAAAAGAACGTGAGCGCTTACTGGGCAGAGGTTGATACTCTCCGTCATACTGTCATTCATCTCCAGCAACACGCAGTCCAATTAGATGATCGCATGGAGGATTCCGAGGGGAAATCCTGCAGGAATAACCTGATTTATGTGGGATTCCCAGAAAAGTGGAGGGGCAATCTCTCAAACTTTTCTTGGAGGACTGTATTACCAGTACTTTGGCCCCTAAGAGACTCTCCAAGTTTTTCACTTTTGAACGGGCACACAGGGCCCTTGTTCCTCCGCCAAGATCTAGTGCACCCCCATGAGCAATAATAGCTAAATTGTTCAACTTCAGAGACACGGATGCAATCTTACAAACCACACGTATCCAGGGCCCTCTGCCGTTTGAAGAGCATCCTTACCCAAGCAAAATTGAGAGCAGAGTACCAAGGAAAAGTGCTGTTTTTCTTCTATGTTGTGGAGGTTAGCGACTGGTTGGACTGCAAGGGAGTGTTTGGTGACCGACTGGTGTCCCCAACAGAATTGACCCAGCTATCTACGCCAGGCTGGTCAGGGATGATGGCGGGACCGAGAGACTAGTGAGCGGACTGAGAGAATCAGGGTCTCTCCTGATGGAATGTTACAGGCTATGGTTCCCGACAATGATGAGGCCTCACAAGAGGTTCCGGTCTTGGCAGTTCGGGCTGGACTGTTCCCATGAGGCACAGGGTCAGACTGATTTGCATATGGCCATGTCTGAACTGGGGTGGTGGAGTGAGCTAAAGAATGATGATGGATTAAACCCAGATCAGTTGACTGGGGGTGAGTGTTTGCAATGTTCAGCACTCTGTCCATCATCCCCTTTGGTTTTAAGGCCTCACAAGAGCAACAGGGTGACCAAGCCCTGACGAGGAGTACCCCTATTGGACCCTGAAAGCCAGTTATATACTGATTGGAGATTCCCGTTTTTGTGGCTGGAGTTGCGGGAGGGTTGTGAACCCAACACTTGTTAATGAGGCGGCAAACAGTGATGAAGCTTCTTGACAGCCCACAAGATGCATTCATATTGAGTGCACAAATGCTGTGAACCTGTCTTGTATGAGTGATTTGTTTCCTTTTTAGGTTCTGCTTCGTCTCGACGGGGGTGCTTAACCCCTAGGGGTGGATAGCTGTGAGAGGGGGACTGGATTGCTTTGGCCTTGCATCCTCCACAATGACTCTGACCCTTGCATGGCACAAATTGAGGGGGTAGGTGGGTGGTTGGTGTATTATTCTAAGTTTATCTTTTTTCTATTTCAACACCATTGGGTTATGGGTTGAATTCACTGATTCCCAACTTGTCGGATTGCGGACAGGGAGGGTCAGTGGTACTGCCTAAGGGCTGGGGGTGTTGAGGGAAGGGTATATTGTTCACTTAATGGTTGGATCAGGGTTGGTGGGTTTATTTTCGTGCCTAGATGCCTCGCCAAAGATGCTGCCTTGGCCCCCTGGTTGGTGGTATGGATGTGGACATGGTGGACTTGTAGGAGAAGATGAACGGAAGTTGTGGGCAGGATGTCTACCTCCATGACAAAATTGATTACCTGGAATGTACATGGAATAGCTAATTTTGAGAAGTGCAGGTGAGTGTTTGCCTATTTGAAGCGGTACACGGTCGCTGTGGCATTCCTACAGGAAACACATGTCTGGGGCGATTGTATCCCCTGCCTGTGGAAAACATGGAGGGGGCAAATGTATGCTACCTCCTACTCCGAATATGCATGGGGAACACTTGTTTGGGTTGCTCATGGGGTCCCTTTTAGTCAATTGACTAATGTAGTGGATCTGGAAGAGCGTTATGCCATTTTACATGGAACGCTGGAGGGGCGGGAAATTTGTTTCATTAATGTTTATGCTCCCAATTCCGATTGTCCAAACTTCTTTGCTGGGTTGTCGGTGGCAGCAGCTCCCTATATGGGTGCGATGATAATTCTAGCAGGGAATTTTAATTGTGTGTTAGATGGAATGTTGGATTGGGAGCCTCCGCGAGCCCATACAAAACAGCGACTGGTCAGAGCTCTTCAGAATATGGTGGGAGGCTTGAGTCTATGTGACGTATGGCGGGAGCAATACCCTCTGCAGCACCAATTTTCCTGTCATACTCCGGTGACGGGTACATTTAGCCGTTTAGATTATTGTTTTGTCTCAATAGATATGGTACCTGCGATTGGGGATGTCGCCTATCTTACCTGATACCTTTCAGATCACTCGCCTGCCTTGATGAGTTTTGGTAGTACACATGATCGAGCAGCGATACCCCTGTGGCATCCTTGTGCGGGGGCCCTGAGGAACCACCCACTTGCAGCGACAGTCTCCGAGACACTAGTTCATTACTTTGAGGAAAATTGTGGCTCTGCGTCAATGAAGGTGCTTTAATGTTGGTCGTATTAAGGGGGTATGTATAAAAACAACAGACGGTGTCTGTAGACAGTTTGAATGGGACATCCACGTTCAAGAACATAAACTGGGTAAATTGGAGGAAGTGTTACCCTCGCCCCCCATAGATTGCTGGAATGGTGTGAAACACGAAAGGCACTTTTGGAAGATTTGTGCAGGTTAGAGGGGCATAGCTACACTGCCTATCGGCAGTGACGGCACATGGCAGAGGAGAGAACAGGTGCTCTGTTATCACTCCTTAACATAGATATGAAGATTCTAAGTAGTGTGCTGGTGGCACATCTTCTTCCCCTCTTACCCCACCTTATCCATTCGAATCAGTCAGGATTTATTCCAAGGCGTAGTATGGTTCATAATCTGCACTGAATGACCCATATTTGGCATGCCCCACAGCTTTTGACAGGTGAGTTTACCCTGGTGCTCCTTAATATAGCGCAGGCCTTCGATTCTGTCAATTGATCTCATTTGTGGCAGGTGCTTTGGAAAATAGGGCTAGGCCCTGCCTTTATCCGGTGTTTCAACTTGCTCTATTCTGTGCCCTATGCTAGGGTGCGATTGGGGAGAGTGATCTTCGTGCCATTTTGTCTGCACAGAGGCACCCGTCATGGATGTCCTCTGTCACCACTTGTTACCGGTTGCCATGGAACCGTCGAAAGAAACCCAGCGCCATACAATGCATCCATGAGGTATATCATTGAGAGACACCAACCACATGGTTTCCCTTTATGCTGATGGCGCCTTGGTCTATCTCCAGCGGCCTCCCTACCTTTCCACCCATCTTATTGAAGGTTATGCAGGCATTTAGAGATGTCTGAGGCCTACGTACAAGTTCTGATATGTCCAAGCTGTTTAACCAAGGGAGACTGGTCGAGGGTGCCGATGGACGAGCTGCCCAGGGTGGGGATTCCTTGGATGACATCTGACGTCTGCTACTTGGGAGTATATGGACCCAACACATCTTGATCTTAATATTGGAAGAGTAGTGATGTGGATATGTGCCTTGATTATATTTTAGAGGGAACTGCCTTTATCACTTATGGGCAATATCGCGATTGTCAAAATGATAATATTGCTGCACTGTCTTTATGCCTTACAGAATACTTTTTACGCGATTCCCAGGCATTATTTCCAAATGTTGGATAGTCTCATAGTAGATCTTCTATTGGGTTCCAAACGCAGAAGGGTCAAATTGTCTACTTTGCAGAGATCGTGGGATAAGGGAGGTCTAGAGGTTCCTCATTTGGAACTATATATCATGGTGGCTCAACTGCAACACTTGGTCCATTGGCTTGATGAGGCCGACAACTCGGAGAAACGGCTCCTACTGGGTACTCATGAGGGACAGTCTTTACGGGCCCTTCTGATGTTGGGTCTCCGCATCCCCTCATCGTTCCCCTATATCATATGACAGGTCATGGCCGTGTGGTAGGGTTATCCGACGAGCTCTGTATGTGCCGGATATGCTTTTGTGGGTGATCAAGCCCTTCTTGATTCTAGCTGACTCTATGTCAGTACGGCAACGGAGAGAGGGGGGCCGTAATTTTATGGGCGATCTCTATGTTGAGGAGAGCTTTATGACACAGGAGGAAGCGCTGACTTCTTTCTCACTGGGACCTGGGCAATATGTACAATACATGGAAATCTCCAGTACAGCTAGGAAGGTGTGGCCCTCCTTTTCTGAGGAGCCGACAAAGTCCGATACTCTAATGGTCCTGCTAGGGATGGCCCAGGGCTTTCAAATAATATCCCATCTGTATCGGGCCCTTCAGGATGATTTACCGCAAGTAGATCCCAGTATCCAAACCAAATGGGACACTCTTTTAGGGGCACCCTTATCGACCAGGGAATGGGTGCAGGTCCATGAGGGAGCCCGTAAAGTTAACCCTAATGCATGTTTCAAACTACTTACAGGGGTCTCCAACCTTATCTGTACTGAGAGCTACTTATATTCAATGAAAAGCATTGAGAGCTACTAATATTATTAGTGTTTTACAATCTCAATTTTTCTATTTGTATATTAAATCAACCAAGAAAAAGCTTTCTAATGTAATAAGCTTGTCTGCACACAGGTGAGCTACTCAGACGTAGCTGGAGAGCTACAGTAGTTCAAGAGCTACTGGTTGGAGACCCCTGAACTAAAATATAATTTTGTACATTAAACCTATCTCTTCCCACGGACACTGCATACTATTTATGGTACACGCCCGGATGGCTGTGCACATTCGAAGGCTCCAGCGGCGGACCTTCTCCATGTTGTGTGGACTTGTCCCTCCCTGACTTCTTACAGGCAGTCTGTTCTTGCTCAGCTTAAGGTGGCCATGGGCTGGAATGTCCCATTGAAAATCCAACCAGTAATACTGGGATGGCTAGTTGAGTAGAAAATTTGCCCTTATGGGCTTGGCCCTGGCCAAAAGATGCATTGGTATGGCATGGCTTAGTCCCACACACCCCATCTCTACGGCACGGTTGAAGGATGTCTGTGAGTGGGTGTCTGCGGAGGAGGTGCTGATGCGCTATGTACTTAAGGATGAGAAACCTTTTTTTTTTAAAGAGAGTTTTATTTAGCGCGAACTAGATCCGAATCGGGTATCAGAGCGCTTTACACGAGCACCAGTTTCGTTACAGAAGGACACATTCATTTTTGTTAGGCATGGGGAGATTAAGCGATTTGCCCAGAATCACAGGATGTTGAGCATCGTAGCCGAGACTGGAACCCGGTTCCCCAGCTTCGAGGTCAACCGCTCTAGCCGTAAGGCTACATCCTCTCCCCTAACTTGAAGATGATTTGATGGCCTAGTCAGCTATGTTGTCTGCACTACGAGAGAGTAATACACTGTTTGATCTGTGCAATACGATTGCGTGGTCACTGTCCTTTCATCCATATGAATGTATGTGGGAAGATAATAGATATAGGCTCTGGTTAGTAGATTCAGGGGCCATCAGGGCCTGATTGTAGTGCCCGGTTATTTAGGCATTATATGGGCACACACAAAAGTAGGTTGCTGTTGGCAGGGGAAGGGGTTTGGGATTTGGGAGAGACGATTTGGGAGTAAATTGTGCTCCATTCATTTCTATTGTAGCAATATCTTTTGGATGCAGTTGTGTTCTAGGATTTTACATGATGATACTGTCCGTTCCTGTCTTTACTGGTGAGAATACAGTATTGTTACCCCACATTTATTTCTATTAATCCCATTTATAATTTCCACACAGTGATAGTTCATTTGCTATCTATTTGAGAGTTGATGGGGATATTGGAACATTGAAATTCTGCCGAAAGACTACTTATGGTATGCTCTGTCTGTGTACTATACATAAAATCAATAAAGATTTTTTTTTAAACTGTTTTACCATCCTGTACAGCAGCCACACTCAACTACAACATGGCTAAAATACATTAGCAAAGCCAATGGGTCTCACATATGCAAGGCCTACGTTTTGCCAATGCGTGTTTATTTCTGCACATTTATATAGCGAGAACTCGATCGGGAGGTGTTGGACGCTTTCCGAGAGCACCAGTTAGATTACACAAGGTCACCTTCATTAGTTAGTCACGGTGAGATTAAGTGATTCCCCAGAATTAGGATTCACTATCTGACCTAATCTCACTATCTCCCTGCCGGTCAATTTATTGAAGGAACACCGCTTACGTTAGTGATCGACTCTATTACATGCTAGCTTCCTAGGATACCTATGGCAAAGCATAACCCCTACTGAAATGAAAAAGAAAGAGGACAAAAGAGGCAACTGTCTCTCGATCTGCTTTCAGATCCAAAAGACGCATGAGCGCCATTTTGTAAAAGGATCACATTCGGTGGAAAAATGTATATCTACGTGGAATTGCGTCCTCTCCCTAATCATATATATACACATGTGCACGTTGAGTTATTACAATAAAATATTTATATTTGTAGGAACATTAAAGATGTTGTTTTCAATTTTAACATAAATAAATATTAACATGAATGTGAAATATTTAAACTATTCATACTTCTTTTAAAATATTTTCGAGAAGTGCATTACTATGGGTTTCAAAATTCATAGAGATGGGTGCTCCATTGGCGATCAATGAGAAGAAGTTGATTTTGGTAGTACTCAGTCTAGTGCCCACACTAGAGGCGTCCTTCCAATTGGCTCAGAGGGTTTGACGTGTGTTGCGATTGGCTGAGAACACGGAAGTTCTGGCAGTTACCATAGTGAGATGCCGCACAGCGCAGTGAACATGGCTGCGGAGGAGCGTGGAAGGGAGATTCTGCATCGAACTTCAGAGCCAACCGAGCACATCCAGCGCCACCTGGGCAGGCTGCGCGCTCTTAGACCTGCGGACACCGAAGCGTCCCGTACAGAGATAAACCTGCTCTTGGACCAACTTCTCTGTGAAAGCCACGGGGGCAGCACAGGGGGGCGACCCGAGGTACAAATGATAAGAGGACGTTGAATGGGCCTGGGGCGGTGAAAAGCAGTCATTCCATAATGCAAAGCATGAAGTGTGCGCAGTATCAATAGATGAAAGAGCAGGTTGATTGTAGGGTGTTTTAAGCAGTGTGAATGCTTGGGGAGTGGCCGGAGGTGGGGAGCAGTGGCGACGGGCTAATGTTGAAGTCGAAGGGCAGTCAATGGCCATCGGAGGTCGCACAAGGTAAATTAAGTTTTTATTCTGAGGGAAAGAGGCAAGGGAACTTCATAGGTGACTTATTAAGCCAGGCAATTGCCTCGAGTCTTTTATTCAGTACCTACTCCACCTAGTGGTACACAATCTCCCTCCGCTGCTGCCTCACTACTTGTAAGATTTTTTTAAGCTTCCTCTTATCCTCCGTGTGAATTCACTTTCCTGGAGAATTACTTCAAATTTCCTTTGTATCGTATCTTTGCAATTGACACCCAAATCATTCTCTCATTCCCTCCCCTGTTCCTTCATTCCTAAATAACTGACTACCTCTGCTGTGCAGCACGGGGTGGCCCTGCATTGCCCAGTGCATAATAACAAGAACCCATCGATTCCCAACATTGTCAAAACACTTATCTCCTTTACCTCCAACCTACAAGTTTTCTTTGACAGTTGAGAGTAGTGTTACCTCATTCAGCAACATTTTGCCTATCGAGGTCTGCTGCAATTCCCTTTGAAGACTATGTACAACGTTCATGTCAGAAATGTCCACGCTTAAGAGCTGGCAGCGGTGGCCTAGTATCTACTTTCCTGAAGTATGTAGCTCTGGTATGTAATTGTGTTGCGGGGCTGCCTGTGTGCTGTTAAAGCTTTGGACTTCGTGCTTTGAGAAGTTTTGGTGTACCCTCCGATAATGCCATATGCAAATCCATTCTACGATGTTAAGGTTGCTTTGTAACTCAGTTGGAAAAGCTGTGGGAAGTAGCTACTTGCAGGAAAGTAGAACATTTTAGTTGGTCTGCATGCATACGCCTCAGTTTAGTATGGGGAAGATGGGGTTTGTTTATTGCAGGAAACACATCTCAATGTTACACCATCGCAGAAACTTCGTCACAACAGGTGGGGAAAAGTATACTCTTCCGTGTATTCTAATTATGCCCGTGGGGTGGCTGTGTTGATTAGGCAGGGAGTGGACTGGCGAGAGGGACACACATACGCAGATCCTGAGGGGAGGTTTCTTCTCATAAGTGGCATTCTGTGCGGCATTTCACTAGCGATAATTTCTGTATACGGCCCCAATGTCGACTCACCAGAATTTTTCCACGACACTTGGACCAGGGTCAAAACAGGTTGTACTACGATATTGTGGGTTGGTGTCTTTAATGCGATATTGAATGATAAACTGGACAGGCTTGGCGCTGCTCGTTCCCTACATCCAAATGCGAGCACCGCCTTACACAGTATAATGTCTGATGGTGATCTAATTGATATTTGGCGGAGACGACACAACCTACTTAGAGAGGGTACATGTATATCTAGCCACCATAATACCTGGTCTAGGTTGGACTTCTGGTTGGTTTCACGAGACATAGCCACATGGTCCTTGCAGATCTAGCATTTAGCACGTCCCCAATCCGATCACGCCCCCTACCTACTGAGGTTGCAGATCCCGGGCGCACCCCCATTGCCTTTACCTGGCGCCTTCTGCCACATGCTTTACTAGATGAGGCCTTCAAAGAGGAAATACGTTTGGACATTCAAGACTACTTCACTCACAATACCAGTGAGACACTGAGGCTTCACTGTGGGAGCCGTTGAAGGTTGTCATTAGAGGGCAGTGCATTGCTAGACAGGCGGGAGTACTGAAGGCAATTAGAGGCACACTAAGTTCCCTGGAAGCCCAGATAAAAGACCTTGAAAACCAGTTCTTCTCTACTGGCGAGCTAGATACTGCTGCCCACCTTAAAGCTAAGCTTTTAGAATTTGCCGAAGAGGCCCAACGTGAGGTCAAGTTCCTTGGTAAATACGCTGAGGCACGGAGATATGGAGAGGGAGATCGTCCGGGCCGCACACTAGCTGGTAGGATCCGCCCATCTAGATCTGCCATGTTTATACATGAGCTTCATACCACTCAAGGGGACGTCATCAGGGGACAGACGAGCATCCTAGATGCTTTTTCAGACTTCTACTCCCACCTTTACACTGCCACCCAGCAAAAGTGCCCTGAGGGGATGCAAGAATTCCTTGATTCCATTGCCCTAGTTTGGTTTAATCAAAACCATAGAGAATATATGGATCTCCCCATTACTGTTGAGGATGTAGCTCAGGTTATAAAAGGCCTGCTACTCGATAAAGCCCCAGGCCCTGACGGCCTGACCACCTCTTTCTATTAGACCTACGTGGAGGAATTGGCGCCCCGGTTATTGGCGGTGTATGAGGAGGCTCTGGAGGAGGATGTTCTACCCAAGTCCATGAGAGAAGCGATAATTATTACCCTGTTAAAACCCGGCAAGTCAGAAACTGAGATCGATTCCTACAGGCCGCTCTCGCTCATTAACGTGGATGTTAAGATCCTTGCAAAGCTGATTGCAAATCGTCTACAGCCTCTGCTCCCATAACTGCGCTCCCGGACCAGTCGGGGTTCATTCCTGCGAGGTCAACCGCTCTTAATTTGTGTACCATTTTTTCTGCGCTGCATTATCTTCATCCTACAGTGCACGCTGCCGTTGTCTTCCTCGATGCCACAAAGGCGTTTGATACACTTGAGTGGCCTTATTTGTTTGCTATTCTAAATCGAATGGGGTTCAACCCGCTTTTCATTAACCGTATTAAGCTGTTGTATACCTTACCGGCGGCCCGGATTAGGGTTAACAGTTTGATTTCTGATCCATTCCCGATTTCGCCGGGTACCAGGCAGGGGTCTCCGCTATCTCCCTTGCTGTTCGCCATTGCGATGGAGCCCCTAGCCGCCCGCATTAGGCAACACCACACAGCTCGTGGCATTGGCTTTAGCACTAGAAGCCTACTCATTTCGCTCTATGCGGATGATGTGGCATTATACATCATTGATCCCGAGGAAAACCTAGACCCAGTCCTTAGAGAATTTATCCGATTTGGTGGACTAGCCGGCATCTCAGTTAACTGGGCAAAGTCAGTGGTGTTTCCTCTGACTGATGGCACGCCCAGGTGGAATCTGAATTTCCTCTGAGATGGGAGGCCGTGGCAGTTAAATATTTGGGCGTGTGGGTGAGTCGGGATACGCAGGAGATATGGAGGCTAAATTTTGGAAGGGCGGTCACCTGACTTGAAGAAAAGGTTACATTTTGGTCCAAAATGCCACTGTCTCTGGCCGGGAAGATAGCATTAGCCAAAATGGTTATCTTACCGAAGTTTCTATACCTGTTAGTTAATATCCCACTTTCTCTCACACAGCATTTTTTTAATACCCTTAAATCGCAGTTGATTGCCCTGATCTGGGCCGGAGGTCAGGCCAGGGTGTCCTGGGACCTACTGACTCTCCCGTTGCAACAAGGGGGCTTGGCGGCGCCAGATATGCACTGTGTGCCCAGGCCCAATTTCTGCATTATTGGGTCCATCCGACGCCCTACCAGCCCCATATGGCAGTTGAGATAGATGCGGTTGCCCTTGTTCCGATACAGGTTGCACTTTACCAGGCCCCGCGGCGTCCACACGGAGACATAGGTACGGCTGAGACTCTGAGGTGGGTTTGGGGAGAATTGCGCAAAAGAGCTGGCACTTGCTGTTATATGCTCCGTCCATCCCGCTGGCACAGAATCCGATGATGCCCTGTATTCGAGATTGGGTCGGTAAGACCCTCACTAATGATATGAACCTGCATACGTTTACGGATCTGTATCATGGAGACGCATTCAGGCTGCCTCCTGAGGCTGGCGCTGAAAGGCCGATATCTTTTGCTGAGCTCTTTTTATATCCTAAACTACGAGCAGCGTGTCGTGCCCTATGGGATGGCTTCCCTACTGCTCCCCCATCGCTACCGGCACTGGAAAATGTGTTGAAATCTCCCTCTCCCAAAAAACTCATCACACGCATATACACCCTAATGCAAAACACAAACCCATTGGTGAAACCTAATTCCCTCCAATGCTGGAATAGCGAGCTTCCCACTCCACTAACTGAGGCCCAATGGGATTTTTGTTGTGGACAGCTGACTGAACAATCCCCAAATTACAGATTACGTTTGATCCACTTCAAGTACTTACACAGATACTACAGAACACCTGTGAGTCTATGTCGCATGAAGCTCAGGGACGACGAAAGCTGCTGGCGATGCAGATACACCCCGGCCTTATTTCTGCATGTGGTGTGGGACTGTCCACAGATAGCCGAATTCTGGTCAAACGTTTTTATAGCAGTTAACCAAATCATTGGGAAAACTGATGATCCGTCCCCAGCCCTGGGCCTATAGGGGTATGTTAAAGACACTCTGCCTAAGCAGCGTAAACTACATGCTCTACTACTGCTCTTTGCCAAGCGACAAGTTGCACTCCACTGGGGGAGGAAGAGGGTGCCTTCAATCAAGGGTTGGATAAATGATGTAACATATGGCCACACTCAGCTGAGCACGTTTTGAGAACTTATGCCCCCGACCTCAAGACCCCGCGACATATGGGAACCCTTTTTACCTGGGATCGGAGTCAGCCTGGTTCTTTGACACCTGTGCACACGGAGGCCGATACAGTGGTGGTGTGAACATTTGGTTGCCCGTCGCTTGCATGCCACTTTAATTATTTCTACATCTTAATTGCCCATGGGTAGGGCCTGCTTGTCCCTTTCCTGGTCATGCACCCTCCACAGACTGTCAGATAGCATTGTGTTGTATACTGTAGATATTTGCCTGAAATTGCTGTCACTGTAACCATTTCGATGTGTGGTACAGACGGGCCACTCAATGTTATTACTGATCTGATGTAATTTATTGATCATGTCTGCTATATTCTTTACGTCACTGCTGGCTTTGTTTTCTTTGTATTCCTTTTTTGATGAAAACTCAAGTTAAAAAAATATATATGTTGGCGACTATTTGTGTGGCTATGTTCAATAAAGCTTATGGAGGATTTTAAGACCTTGGTCTACTTTTGGTATGAACTTTGATAATGACACCAGTTCTCCAGTAACATAACACGTGTATTTTTTATATCGGTTACATGCTGCTCTGTGATAAAAGGCAGAGCATGACTTCTGTTTGGATTTAAAAGGGTAAGTCAATGTGAGCTTCCACAAAGAGAAAGCTAAAGCTTTAGTATCATAAATCGAACCTCTTGGGTGAATGGGATGTTCACAACTTAAAGCAATAGAAAAAACTGAGCCACAGTAAGGGAGTTGAAGTTCATGTGTGTGCTACCGCACATTTGGGGTGCGTGTTGCCATGGCATCTTATTTGGCTTCTCTGAAAGAGCTGCTCAGAAAAATTGCATGTTAGTTAAATGTACATCAGGACGAATCATTGAACTAAAGCAGATGCTTGCAAAAATAAACACCGCAACATGCAGTATGATGTTGTATAACTCATGCAAAAGGGAGTAGACCTAATCTCAGAAAAGAGCTAATTAATAAGTCAGACATCAATAAGTATGTTATGATTTTTTTTATGTCAATGATTTCTTAGTTTTCTTAAATGAAAACGAGACAGATATAGTAACAAACCACTAACATTTTAGTGCTATATATTTAGCAAACTAGTAGACCATCTACATCATGGATCCATAGTCTGCTGGTAAATAAGAGCTGCCTGGAGATGAGTTATCATATGGCCTTCTATGCTCCTGAGTATCACAAGTGTTGCATTGAGCCATCTAATGTGGATAGAAAAGTACTCACTGGGGAGAAAATATGACTCCTGAAACTCGTAAGATGTATTTTTCTGCACTTGAAGAATGAAAGGTTCATATAGAAATGTATTGTAACCTAGGATACCTAAGAAGTTTGGAAAAAATTATGCCAAATTGTTCAATTTCAAAGGATGACAAACCAAAAGTAAAACTTACACCTGTAAATATTCGCCTATGCCTTCTTAAATACGAGAACAAAAACATTTGACTGGAATGTTATTATTTGCTATTGGTTAGTAGTTCATCCATATTCATCAAGACTAAAGATACTTAGGTACCCATTCTGAGTTGGCCAGGAGAACAATCTGCTATTCCCAGAACTAGTGAGAACCATTGTTATCAGTAGGTCCTTGGGTGCAAAGGAGGAGGTATACTGTGTGATTGCAAGGTGTACCCTAGGGTATACTCAGAAATGGGGAAATTACTAGAGAAATCGGGAATATCACACTGATTCCTGTGGTAATCAGTGTGATATTGTGTGAATTACCATAGATCTTGTACTCCTTACCGGAATGGTAAATCCCCTTCAGGATTTAGGATTACCGCCTAGAAGTAAAGAGTTCTTAAGTAGTTAATAGACAAAATCTATTCTGCCCAGTTGCAGAAAGATGTGAGACAGAGAAAGTATCACATGTATGTTGTTGGTGAAAAGAACATAGTAGATCCTTACAAACTGCAATTCAATAGGAACGCAAGTTCCCAATTGTTCTTCTGTATCATATTTTGTAGCATCCCCATCATATATAATGTTTTGTAATACCTCCATTGCTGTGTGTGACTCACCAGAATAAATGCTATTGAACAGACTGCTACATTCCAAAACGTCTGGTGGCACGTATATTTGAAACGCTATGACAAAAGTACTTGTGGGGTACAATACAAATACTTATGGGGTAGAGTACAGTTTTCAAATTCAACTTAATTTGAGGATTAACATCACTTCAACATACAATGTATTGACGCCTAGAACCCTGCGGGCCGGCTACTACAAAATCCTGTAAGCAGATAACAGTTTCTAGACCATGGGCTACTTATATGGATGAAATACCCAGCATGTCGCCTACTACCCTAAATGGGCCAGCCGCGTACAGTTGGACGAAACAATGGAGGACCTGCTACTATGGAGGGACGCGGAGCACTTTGAAGGACTAAATCACCATATCGGGAATCGCCAATACAGGCCATATTCACCCAGTATTCTTGGACCACTCAGTGGGGGCATCACCTCTCATGGTGGCTGACCACGCCTTGCACTGTAGACCACATAATAATAGTTATTAGACTCGGCAACATACGTGATTAAATTATTTGTAACTCTATCTCAGCAATGGCTCAGCATTGACCTGCACAAGATATATTGAAGGGCACACGTACGTTCTATCACGTGAGAATAAAATATAGCGCCATCTATCCACGATAAAGACTCTGTTGTCCCGGTATTGCACTTGGAACTTGCATTACAGGAAACATGTTTCCCCCCCCCCTTTCTTTTATTTGCCTGTGCGACACTGTGCCGATTTGGACAAGGTCCTGAAGAAGGTGGTTCACGTCTTGTGGTAGCCCACCAAAGCGCACGTTGACCTCGTGTGTCCAGACCGTATTGTTATTTTTGTACATCTTTGTGGAAATAGTTTACATCTTTTGTTTTTCCCGAAAAAATCCAGATGTGTACAAATGTCTTGTATGAATGTGAACGATTGTGAGCAATGTATGAGTTGAATAGAAGGTTTGTCATGTAATGGGGGCCAATTATTTTGTATTTCATATTGTATGATTAACTGTTCATATGTATATTCATTATTATAAAAAAGCAAAAAAAAGTCATTTTATCTATATCATGGTATTTAGTACATTGAAGTAAAAAATGAAAAAAAGTTTGTGAAAAAAAATAAATATGACTCCATAAATTCTATTGTTGTTGTAATGTTATAAATATCTGAAGAATGGCACATTTTGATACCCATACCAGATTTAATCTCTTGTAAAAGAAATATAGGTCATAGGGGAGTGTTTTTCTTGTTCATTTTGGTCAGTTTAGTTCTCCTCTTACTCCCAGACCTCATTCGCCCATCAGAGGGGGTCCCTTGCCTCGCTATCGAAACAATGGAGGATCCATAACTGTGTAATGTATGCCCCAGCTCAACTATATACCACATTATGGCGAGAGAGGCCACATATCTCAGCAATAGCTAAACGGTGTTCCAACATTACCCCCACCCTCCCACAAACTGGTGTGTCCTATGCCCAAACTCGCATTGAACTAGTGGTCGGAGCGTGCTTGATAGAGTCAGGGGCTATTTTTCGGCTCAGCAGGTGTTGTGAGTCGAAGGAGGCTGAGGTATTTTCGGCATGTGATCTCATTGAATTCGGTGGACAAGAGGGACACCATCAGTTGCCAAATCCCCCCCCCAAATCCCGATGCGGAGTTTGACTGAGACCTGTATCCGCTCCATCCCCAGAATGTGCCAAAGCCTATGCAAACACCCCGTGTGCGACGGTACTGTCTGCGTCCCCCAATGCGATAAGATATTCTGGAGTGCGGCCCCCAATGCTAGTCCCATCTGCTTCCCTTTGCGGGATCTCAGAGGTAATGTTAACGGATTGGGTAGCCCCAGTACTACATAAGCTGGAAATCTTGGGATCTGTGTCTCGAATTGCTGGTCTATTTCATCCAGAAATCTGGGCCAGTAGGCCGCCAATTCCCTACACTCCCAAAGTAGGTGCACCAGCGTGTCTTCCTTCCCATACCCCCTCCAACAAGTAGGGCTGCGATCCGGATTCCCTTAATGGAGTCTCACCGGTGTCAGATACCAGTACGTGGCGATCTTGAAGGCGGTTTCCCTGCTGGTGGTGTTTCACGCTGTATTTTTGGCCATAAAGTAAATCTCCCTCCATTCTTTCCATGTGAGTTCCCATCCAATTCTTGCGCCCACCGTTTCTGACTGGCTGTGGGTTGTGTAGGGGCAGGCGAACGTAGCATCCCATAAGAATTCCGAAATCACCTTCTTATCATTGCGCTTCATCACCAACCATTTCTCATAGGGTGTCAGTTTCCTGTGAACCTTCTCACGGACCTCTGGATGGAAGAGCCAGTGTCTTATCTAGGATAATGGAACCTTTCTGACTCCGGCAGGGAATAGTCATGTCGTGCCTGGGAAAACGGAATAATCCCCTCTACGTCAAACAGGTATCCTGCCGCTTTGAATTCCGTTGTCCTCCACCCAGGGAACGCCCTCTCATCTAACCCCGGTGTAAATTCCTTGTTGTCGAATAAGGGTGTCATTGGGGACGGGAAAGTTGTCAAAACCCTTTCTGCTGGCCACCCCGTCCCACACCTGCAGTAACGTGTTTGTTATAGGAGAGCCCTGAAGGTTCTGTGGGCGGTCTGCTCGTTTCAGAAAGGGCACTTTCCATAATGAGAGTTCCGCAAGTGCCCTATCTTTAAACAGCCATCACTATTCAGATTCCGGCCTACTCCATTCCACCCTGTATCTTAGTTGAGTCGCCCTAAAGTATTCGACCAGTTTCTGAATTCCCAGGCCCCCCTCCTCCTGTCTCAAATGTCCCAACACCACCCGCATGTGTGGGCGAGCCCTAGCCCAGACAAAATGAATTATCGCCTTCTGTAGTGTTTGGAGTGTCCTCCTTGGAGGCCAGAGTGGTAGTGTTTTGAAACGGGTAAAGCGTCTTGGGTAGAATAGACATTTTAACCGCCGCCACATGGCCCAGCAGTGACAGTGGGTGTTGCTTCCAATTCTGGGGCTCCCTTGTGGCCTGTCGGGTTAGTTTAGAATAATTTAGTGTAACTGTCCGTTGTATAGATAGAGCCAACTCAATTCCCAAGTATGGAATGGACTCCATGATCTTAATCCCAGCAGGGGTGACCCCTCCCATCTCGGAATGTGCTCGATCCTGATTAAGTCGTAGAATCATGGACTTCCCCACGTTCACCCGGTATTGGCAGACCTGCCCAAATATTTCTAATTCCCGCAGGAAAGCCGGTACTGAGCATCCTGGGGACTCAAGTGATGCGATGATGTCATCTGCATAGAGGCTTATGGCATGTCTCTCCCCCCAAAAGGGAATTCCGGTGATGTTCGGGTTGTCCCTGATCTTCTGGGCAAGCGGTTCGATGTAGAGGGCGAAGAGGAGTGGCGACACTGGGCACCCCTGTCGCATCCCTCTCTGGATAGCGAAGGGTCTAGACGATGTCCCATTCACCCTAATGATTGTGGTGGGTGAGCTATAACAGCTGGTTACCCAAGCCCTGAACCATTCCCCCAACCCAAAGTGGACCAATGCTTTATCTAAAAAATCCCATTCACCCCGGGTTAAATGCCTTCTCGGCATCAACCGACAATAGGAGGACGTCCATGTTCGTACAATAGGCTTTATCGACCAAATTAAGAATTCTTTTGGTGTTATCGCTACTCTGTCTATTCTGTATGAATCCCGATTGAGCGGGCTCTGATACCCTGCATCAGGGGGCCCAATCTTGCCGCTAAAATGCCGATAAACAGCTTGAGGTCTACATTAAGAAGGGACACTGGATGATAGGAACCACAGAGGGCTTTATCCTTCCCAGGTTTAGGGAGGACCACTATAGACGCTGAGAGCATCTCAGGAGGGACCGATCCCAACCCTGCAAAGGAGTTAAAAAGTCGCGTCAGGAGCGGAGCTAAGATATGACAAAAGGATTTGTAGAAACCTGCAGAGAAACCATCCGGACCCGGAGATTTTATAAGTTTGAGGCTGGAAATCGCCCCCAATAACTTCTTCTATTCGGATCGAGACATCCAATAACTCTGCCTGTCTGCTATCTAGCTTTGGCATATTTGCTCCCTGCAAATATGTTGTCATGTGTGTTCCTGAATGGGCCTCTCTTTTTTAGAGGTCGGCGTAGAAATCCCTAAACATGTTCGCTATTTCCTCATCTGCCCGACCATCCCCCCCCCATATCATTCTGAATAGATTGCACCTTCGTCTGCTGGGTGCGGACCCTAAGTTTAATCCCTACCATGCGCCCTATCTTGTCCCCCCCGACATAGTAGGTGTGTTTAAGACAAAGCGCTGCGTATTCGGCTCTATCAATGTCCAGCCCCGCCAATTGCGCTCAAGCCGCTTTGAGCTGTCTCCAAACTCTCGGCGCCCTGGTCCTACTGTGCACCCGCTGTAGTTCTGTCACTTGTGCCACAATGGTGTCCCTCCTCTCTTTGTGCTCCTTGTTCTCTGCCGCTGAAATCGTGATCAGCTCCCCTCTCACCACCGCTTTTAGGGCCCCCCATAAAGTAGGCAAGGAAGGGTCCACTGTCGTTAACATCTAAATAATCTTTGATGCATTTATGAATCTATCCCTTTACTGATTCCCTATGGAGCATGCTTTCTTTGAGGCGCCAGCCTCCCACCCGCCTCCGTGCTAACGGCAACCGAAGGGATACTGTCACTGTGTCATGGTTGGGAAAGCGCAGTCGGTGATATGTCCACTTCTCCCACCAATTCTGTTGTGCCTATCAAGTGATCGAGTCTGGCATATGTACCCCGTGCATGTGAATAGAAGGAGAATTGGGAAGTCTGTGGGTGGGCCACTCGCCACATGTCAACGAATCCTCTGGCGCAAAGCCATTCCTTCCCCTCACTAGACAATTCCCCGGTCTGAGAGAATCGTTGGCCTGACCTGTCTGTATTGGCTTCCATAACTATATTAAGATCTCCCCCCCCCCCCCCATATCATCCACCTCTCTTGCTTGCTGAGAACTTCCGATAAGGCCGCCTTCGCAAATTTCTCTTGTCCTTAATTGGGTGCATACAATGACCCCACCGCAAGTGTGTGTCCCTCTAGATGTATCGTGTAGGCCAGCAGCCAGCCCTTTATCTCCGCAGTCTTGTCCCCCACATTCCAGGGAAATTGTTTAGCAACTAAGATTGCCACCCCTGTTTTTTATCTGATGTGGAAGAGAGGAATTGTTGGGGGAACGTTCTCGATCTCATCCGGTGCCAATCCCTGGAGAGAAGGTGGGTCTCCTGAATGAGACATATATCGGCTTTCAGATTTTCCAAATATGATAGTGTGGATTTCCGCTTAATGGGGTTGTTAAGGCCCTTCACATTCAGAGTAACAATTTTCACTGTGGAGACTGCCATGGTATTGGGTCAGCAGGTGGTGTCCGCCCTCTTAAGTCCCAGACACCCCTTCCCCTTCTAGTGCCCTCTCCCTCGCCAATTGCCCCTTCCTCGTTCCTCCCATAGCAACATCTCCGGACACATCAGTTCATTCCAACCCCCTCCCTAACCCCAACTTAACATCCCCGAACCCCCCCAGAATGTCCAGGGCCGGTCACGCAAACGCGCGCGCCCTTAGGAAAGAAAGATATTAAGAGCATATCGTGGCTCAAGGTTCCCAGTCTCCCCACTCCCATTGACCACCCCCCCCCTCCCCCCAGCGTCGCTAGTGTCTATTTTCTGCATGTTATCCTACCAGCATTTCGGAGCTATCCTGGGAGGCTGTGTCCTTGAGCACCATCTTGAGCACTGCTTGCCTTTCCTGCACAATGGTTAAAGGGTTCAGGACCCCTCGGTTGCTCTGTTAGGCGCCTCCACCGTACTCTCTGCCATTCATCGTGCGCGGGGGGACGGGGGTTTGTGATCTGGCTTGGGCGTTTTCTCTTCACTTGGTTGATCCAGGCCTAGAATCTTGCAGGTGTCTTGCAAAGATTTGAGTTGGTGTAGTTTGCTGTTCCATTTGAAAATCAGCCCAAATGGATGGCCCCAGGAGTATGCTATCCCCTGATCTCGCAGATGCCCGGTTACCAACCGAAACTCCTGCCGTTTCTGTAGAGTTATCAAAGCCAGGTCTTGGTAGAGGGCTACGGGGTGGCCCTGATATGAGATTGTGTGCTTCGCCCTGGCTTTCCTCAGTATATGCTCCTTGAGTGGGAAGTCCGGTAGAAAGGCCAGGATATCAGGCGGGGGGACAGGAGGGGGGCGGCGCCCGTCTTCTCATCTCCACTCTGTGCCCGGTCTATTCGAATGGCAAAGTCCTCCGGGGCCCCCAGTATGTGTCGGAAGATACCCTATAGATAGCAAATCATGTCAGAGCCCTCTTCGTACGAAGGAACTTCCCTCACGCTTATGTTCCGTCTGGAGCGTTTTTTCAGGTCTTCCGCTTTGGCTTGGCGGTCAATCTGCTGATCCCGCATCTGGAGCGCTTCCTGCTGGAGCTGTTCTATTTCCTCACCACTGGCCTGGTCCTCCATTGTAGCTACTCGTTCTCCAACTGCGTCCACATCCATCCGGATCTCCTTCACCTCCCCCGCGAGATCTCTCTTCAGTGACTGGAAGTCATCTCGTAGGATATTGAAGTGTCTCGAGGAAGGAGCGGGTGACCGGGGCCTCTGTGTTTTCCGCCTCCTGGTCCGCCTGCTTGGACGGAGACAATCTGTTCGCCACCGTATGATTGCGGGGGTTTGGTCAGCATGTCTTTTAGTGACAGCTCCTTTTTCCCTCGCAGCAAGGACATGCTGGCTCCACACTTGCATGCTCTGCCTCAGCGGTGCCCTGTCACCTCTCCTGTGTGTTGGTGCAGAGCTGGCGGCCTGTGTCGTGGCCTGTTCAGCACCTGAGCACTGCCTTCAGCCGCTTCAGGTTAGCGCCACCTTGCTCCTGCACTGATACCTCTTTAGCTTCAATGCTGTGCCCCTCGCTGGCAGCCCAGGGGGTACTGATGCCCTGCTCTTCCGCTGCCTGTGCCGGGTTCACAGATCCAGTCCCGGTCGTCGCCTCTCCTCTTGAATGGGCCTAACTGCTACTGGCCTTCCCAAAGGCCCCTCGTTGTAGCTGGGAACCCCGCCGAGCCTGTGGTATTCCAGGCACCTCCGGTGACTCTCCTGCCCCGGTAGCTCCCTGGCCGTAGCCTCAAATGTCTGCCACTAGTTGTTCTCCGAGTCTGGGTATTGTAAGGCTGGGCCGCTCCCATCGCTCTGCCCTTCCGCTGTTTGTGCTCTCTGTGTTTGCCCTCCACCTCTTCTCCGGCTGTCTCGCTGTCTTTTACCCCCGCCGGCGTGGACGCTCCCCTCACTCTCACAGGCCCGCTGCGTAATCCCCATGCCTCTGTCGCACCGGGTCCCCTCTGTGCAGCAGCCTTGTGTCCGCACCTCACCTGAGTCACCACTGCGGCCTCGCGGCCGCCTTGGTGCACTAGGCCCCTCTCGGCCCGCTGTCCCAACTCCCAGAGGTGCTCGGGCCTGATTATGGTGGTGGTGCTGCGATTTCTCACCTGAGGAGCCTGTGTCTTCTCCTCTGGTCTACGGTGAGCTCTTCACAAGGGCCGTGTATGTTAGCTTGTGGGAAGTCCCTCGCCCCGTCCGGTCCTGCCTCCAAACTCTCCAGCGTAAGCAGGGGCGGCAGTGGCCCAGTTCTTGTGTGCGCCTTCCGCAACTGGTAGCCCCCAGGGCATCCCCGTACTCGCCGTCTCCTCTCAAAATCTAGGCTTCCCCAGGACCGCTTGCCGCTCGCCGACGTTCCATGTGGCCTGCACCTCCCGGGCCATATATGGTCCACTCCTGAGGCCCCAGGCAACACTTCCAGTCGCTACTCGCGCTCTGTCCCTGTGAGTTTCGCAAGGTTCTGGGCTCCGGTGATCACCAGCGCTCTTGTCGCTGGATTGCTTTTGGATGCCTTAGCAACTCCCGGGTTCTGCCTTCGATCCAGCCGCCTCAGTCGCTGCTGAGAGCAGCCGATAGGCCTCCAGGTAGGGCAACAGACGTACAAGTCTCGGTTGCTCCGTCCCCCAGGCTTGCAGCCCGCTCTGCTCTCCTCTCATTGCTGGAGGGGCAGCCCCATTGGGAACTCCCCGCGTATCAGCGCCGGGGATTTATGCCTTATGTTCTGGGTCCCCGGTCCTCTTCTTAACGAGCCGTGGGTCACCTCCGACTCTTCGGGCCACGCAGCTTCACTCTGCGTTCCGTGCCTGCTATGTAAGGGGCACGTCCCTCTACTGGCCCGCGGTGACCCACCAGACCCCTCTTCACTGCCCTGCCACCAACTTCGTGTGGTTGGGTGCCCGATCTCGGGTCCACTTCCGCCTATTGTCTCCCGTGGTGAGCCTCCCTTCACTTCAGCTCCCGGGCCAAGGCGTTGCCCCAATCCCTGCCCCTGCCCACGAGCGCCAGTTGACAGCTCTGGCCGATGCTCCATCAGGCAGGGCCGCTGCAACTCCACTGATCCCGGTTCCGCTCCGACCACGCAAGTTCCCGGGCTGTTTGCGGCCCACTAGGCCTCCCTATGGTCCGTGCGCCCTGGCACCCGCACTTGCCGCTCCAACACTGTACTCCGCTCCGGGCCCCCTGCCAAGCCCCTCACCTTTCCCCGCAACTGCCGATGGTCTCTCATCTGGCCCCACTGGGCCGCTGTCAGTTCTCCGGCATATTTTGCGCTCCTATCGGCCTCCGCCAGACCAGCCGGGTCCGACTGCCATTTTCGCCTCTCTGTCTCATGGCTGGACGGGACACGCTTTCGCCCTCAGGCAGGCCCCCAGCCCCGATTTACTCGCTGTCGGTGGTGCTGACGGGCCGGAGATGTGTCCCCCCCTCCCACCACCTCGAGTCCGGACGTCTGGTGGGTGTAACTCGCTGCTTTGGGCCGAGTTGGGCACCCGGGAGCTGGTAGACGATGTGGAACACGTCTTACCCGCTCGCCATCTTGGCCACGCCCCCTTCAACTTAATTTTAGAGCTAAATAGAACTCCAAGAAGTTGGAGAGGAGACTGAAGTGCATAACCAGGGACTCCCATACAGTCTGTGGGGCAGAAAAACAATGATCTATTTGAGGCACAAGACTGTTAATGGATGTAGACATGTCTGATTCAATTCTTACAACAAGTGTACAGTATTCTTTGTGTAACATGGACGTTAAACTAAAACAAACCTTACCTTCTCCCTGTCCATCTTGTCATTCATATTCCATAACTGATCTCTCTTGATATAAGATGACGCTTGTTTAGAAAGTTGATCAACAATTGATCATCCAGAGTCGAAGTTGGATTTGTTTCAGCTGAAGTTACCAGAGATTTTATTTTATTTGTATTGAGGATGAAAGTTGGGCCTGCAAAATCCTCAATTGATCTCGAATCCTAAGAAGGGACACTTGTCTGTGGACAGCCCAATTGATCTTCTTTCAGGATGAGTGCTTTGGCTTAAGGCACAAATTAGACACTCAATGTAGGCACATTATCCTCCATTTTGCAAGCTCTCCTTCATTTGAATTTGAGATCCAATAATTATCGTCTACCTAGCTTTTCAGTGTTATTGTCAAAACGTTCCTGAGATTTCTTACTATGATTGGTTTCCTCTTCTGTTGCTAGGGCATTCTTTCTGCCTGAACCGAGGGTGCTAGACGAATTTCTATGACCATACTCAAAAGCAAAGTCCAAAAGAGATTGTATCCTCGGATGGCAAGATTGAAAAGTTATATCTATAAGATTAAGGGGCAGTTGCAACTAGTGATAGCATGGTCAACACTTATTTAAATATTTGCCTTTAAATGCGTTTTGCATTTTGTGAAACTGTGTTTGTATGGGGTTCAGTGCAAATGTTATACATTATACCAACAGTATTGTATCTCACAGATTATTTAATTTGAACTAGGGAGACTTAGTGCTTGGTCAAAGATCACTGCAGACGGGCTATGTATGGCTTGTTGGTGATACTTCTGACTTATTTGACACAAATATACTTCTTGGCTTCTTTTTAGATATGCTTCCAAGTTTCTCAACGCATCAGCATTCAATTGCCTAGCTTTGTTAAGGGTTAACATAATAAAACATATTTTTCCCATTCCCCCTCATATGAGATATTGGCTTCAGGAATGCAAATTAACCTTCCTCTTTTATGTTGCAGGATGTTTGTGGGCTGCTTGTTCAAGCTTGCAGACTTGTCCAGCTTAATCAGGAGCATCTTGTCAGCAAAGTTTGCCAACTTATTCATCATTTGCTAAACAGGTTACAGGTGGGTTTCTGAATCTCTTCTGCCTCAGGTGATAGATGAATAATATTCAGCTAGCCAACGGTTGTCCTACAATTGGTTACTTTGAGGCGCTTTAGATTTCGCTATTCCCTACCATAGTCAGCAGTGACTTCAGTTTGGACAGCTCCGTGATTATTGGGAATTGTTGCCTGTTATGGAAGACACTGTTTATGGCTTCTGGCCCTCCTTCAACTCAAGCCCTTATATCCGGGTGGTGGTTTGAATAGGTTGAGGGTACTGTATTTGGAAAGAATATACTCAGAGGTGGTAAATAAATATTCACAATTGTTCCTGCAGTTCCTAATTTATAATTTTATATTTTCCAGTGCATATTCATGCATTTCCCTTTTGATTTATGTTGCATTTTAGAACATCATTTTGACTTTTAAAATGCAGATGTAAACTATACATGTGGGGATAATGATCCAGTTTGTTGACATATTGTCACATTCTGTTTAATGAAGATCCTCTTTTTTTTTTAATGGCCTGTAAACTACTTTGTGATCATGAAATATAGAATGAACAATGGTGTTCTATATTTCGTCAATTCTGTAACGAAAAAACTTTGTGTTTTTTTCACCTTTATTTAAAAAATGTTTTGGACAAAGTAATGAAATGCCTTTGGCTTCTATAGTAGAACTTTACTTAAGCATTCCCATGCATTGGAGTACGCTATAGAAGTACTTGAGGCTTCATTTTAAAATTTTGCTCACATAAATAGTTCCTCACCCTTTCCATTAGTGTTTCCAATTGACGATAATAAAAACAGTCTTTCTTTGGTTCACATTTGTATGTCTTGGATTGCTCTGAGGGAGTTAAAAATGTGTTCTTTGCGTCAGTTTGATAATTCCTATGCATACTTCCCTTTAGTTGGACATACAGAGACCAACTTTTGAGGCACACAAAGAGGCCTATTACGATGGCGGGCGGACATAGTCTGCCCACCACCATAATGGAGCGCGGGACCGCCCGCCGAAGCTGCGGCGGTCCCGTCATGCACATTAGGATGCGCCCGCCACACCGGCGGGCGTATCCTGTGTCTTTTCCATTGCGGGTGGATCTGCTGGCTGCAGACCCGCTTGCAATGGAAAAGGACTGTGCACATCATAGCCATGCACTACATGGCAGGCACCACATGGTGCCTGCCACGTAGGGCATGGCAATGAGGGGGGGTACCATAGGTACCCCCCCCCCCCCCCCCCCACTTTACCCTGGGGGCCCGCAACAGGCCCCCAAAGCAAAGACTGTATGCCAACATTGTAATATGGATGGCGGCGCCGCGGACCCCCCAGCCATTATAATATGGTGGGGGGGTCTTTGCTGTGTGGATGGCAGGCGGATTGCCCCCGCCAGGCCAGCAGTGACTACCGTCGGCCCGGTGAGGGCGATCCGCCCGCCATCCTAATGGGCCCCTAAGTATTAGATAACTTCTGATTGTGCTGTCCGCCCTTGAAAATTGAATAGGAGAGTTTTGTTTTTTAATTTGTTAGGATGACAAATGTATGTTTCAAAACATTGTTGGTTATTTGTTTCCCTGTGTGGCGAAATACTGATGTTGAGGAAGATGATCACCTATTCCATTCCTACATCGTATTTATGTAGATAAATGGGCTTAGCATCAGCATGCAATAGCAGTGCAAGAATAATTGTAGCCCTTCCCACATGCTTTTTGACATAAAGTAAAGAAAATTGCAATAAAACAGGCGTTTACATTTATCACTGATTGTGTTGGCCAATAAATAGCGCATGAGATATTAGCTTCAACGTCCTTCATTCAACAATTTAGTAGCAGTAGCGCATTTAAAATGTAGAAGGACTGTAACAGTCCAACATGCGGAAAACATTAAACCAAATGCATAACAAATACATTTTGTATGGCTTTACCACCCTTATTTCCTATTTGGAGAGAACGTGGCAAATGTAATAACCTCTGTTCATGATCTGTCACTTGAATTTTATTTTATTACGTACTCTTCTTTATGGGGATACAAGCTGTGATCCTAAGATAGAATTACTGTAATACATTTTAATTTGATGCTGCAAGTTTGAGAATGGGATTGAACAAAATATCCTTGACTACCTAGGTAATAAAAACAATAGTAGATCGAAAACTGCTGGGCAAACGGTGCAAAGCATTTCTCTTTGTCCATTTCATTTGCACATCAACCTAGTGGGTATAGTTTTTCCTATAGATAAATTTTTAATTGGAGCATGATTCATATGTCGAATCTGTTAAATATTCTGTTCTGTGTAACCCTTTCATGAAGTTAGTATACTACTGGAAAAGCAGAAGCTACTGAACACTACTTCGCGTAGTCTGTTTAATACAACTCTCTTGAACGTTGTTTGGGGGCTTAATAGTGTGTTCACTGGGAAGATATTTATAATTGATTATGAATTATCAGGAAGACATTTTTACTTCTTCCTCTTTTTATTTGTACTTTTATAGTTGAGAGGGAATTCACTGTATCTATTTTTGCTTTGTGAATATCATTAATGTGAAAGGACATAAGTTAGTATTAATACTAAAAATGTGTCCATTACTTGAAACTTTATACCAGTCTCATCGTTTTGTAGTGCTGTCACTTACAAATCATTACACTTACCCAACTGGTTATTGTGTTTTTTACCCTGAATTATGAAAGTAAGAATCTGCACTGTTGAGACTGGATCATTTATCATGATGGTTGCATGTAGATCTTTGAAGCAGGTGCATTACCCGGCTGCACAGCATATGTAGCAACTCTAAAATACAATTATAAGCACAGCGTACTCTTGATGGCTGAAAAAGTAACATGACGCCCCTCAAACGGCTTATTTTACAACTCATTTTTTAATTTTGATATTGATAATTAGAGTAACATTTTGAAATGCATTTATTCACTTTTTCGTTACAGTACGTCATGTGTTACACACAACGAATAAGTATAGGGCACAATGAGAATCATAACTCAATAATAAGTCAATACATGCACACTGGTAAAGTTAAAAGAAAGAAAATGCAAATAAGTAAGAAAATGCAGCAGCAGTAACATTATGCATCAACTCAGTTCGTGTGATAATTTGAGTAAATTTTAATTGGATAATATAGCAGCACCTGTTGTGTATCGTATGTAAAAATGTCAAAAAAAGCTGATATAAAATACTGTATAAATAAATATAATTATTATTCTTATTAAGTTGGCATGTGAAAGGCTTGAATGGATACTTGTCAACCTATGTTTTTATCTTCCTATCTAACTAGGACCTATGTGTTTTCAATTGTCTGTATTTTAGTCTCAATTTAACTTGACACATTTGGAGAGGCAGCATCGTTTTTTACAGGATACACTTGTGAGATACATCCTTGTTAACATTTGTGTTTATTTATCACAGGTGATCGTTGATGAGCAGAACTTGGATTTTCTTCTCCAATATTCAATTTCTGCTTTAAAAAAGTGCAGTTCGTGGACCCATGTAGAAATTCTTCAGGCCTTGGCAGCCCTTGTTTATAACAATGGACCAAAATGCCAGAAGGTGAGGTAATATTATGGAGCTTTACTAGTGAAGGACATTTCTTGTGAAAATGTGCCTATTTTATGACTGACAGAGTTTATTTGCTTTTGACAGTTAGCATGCCATCGCCTGCATCTGAAACCGGCAACATGAAATGCATGTAAAAATAAAAAAAGTGAATAAACCTTTTTAGGTCTCGCTGAGACAGCGCTTTAGCGCTGCTCTGGCGAGACTTATAGTAAGCGAGTTTTGGAAGTGCAAACGAGTGCTTTCAGGCCTCCAAATACAGTGCATGTGCTCCGGGCGCGCGCACCATTTGGCAGCCTGAAAGCACTCGTTTGCACTTCCAGATCCCCCACCATTAGGCAGCCTGCACACCATTTGCTTTCACTTTCGCCGCTTGTTTTGTTTGGCATTACCCACTTTCAAAATGTTCCCATGGGTTGTTTGGTCCGAATCGAAATGCACCCTCCACCTCCTAATGACTGACTAACATCTAAATTCGGCTCTTCTTTGCGGACACGAGAACTCATTGGTGCACTTCGAGTCTTGCCTCAGTCAAATCACTTGACTTTTTATTTTTATTTTACATTTTACAGAATGATTTTCCAACTTTGCAGGATCAAGTCATGATAATCGTGCATTTTAAACGAAATCACTTGCTAAAATCGAAGATCCCCTCTTAAATCATATTCACCATCTCCTCTTTTCTGAGATTCCTTGTTTGGGGTTTGGGGCCTAAACACATGCGCTGTTAACATCTAGTGCTTGTGCACATATTTACTTCACTAAAGCACACGCTGTGTGCACCCATATACATAGTGCTACTGCCCGCCCCTTCTTCCTTTTCTCCTCCCCCTCCCACTTGCCTCACATTATTACATAGTAATCAAAAAAATCTTCTAATGAGGCCATAATTTTATCGCGCTCTGGAGCCTTACATGTTATCATGTGCTGTGGCATTATATTAAGCTAGTGCTAAACATTGCCTACTTCTCCGTAATCCTATTTTGTTTAGCAGTTTTATGCCGATTTTGCGTTGTATTAGGCAAAACTGTTGGGTCGTAGTCAAATTAGCTGCGTAATATTAGTACATGCAAGGAGCTTAATTTAGGGCGGTGCATGCCGAGACTCATTTCTTTAAGTTTTGTTTTTAGTATTTAAATGGCCGATTAAATTTTGTTTTTAGCAAAAATTAAATGCGTTTATAAACCAATACTTTGAATACACATGTTAGAACTGAGAACCCGGAGATGTTCTTATGATGGGAAAAGCCTAAACATTGTGATAAAAGAATTGCCTTTACAAAAGCTGCTGCCATTGCTTAAACTGTTATCCTCTTCCTACATTTTCCGGTGCTTGTTTACTGCTGTCCTCCCTTAGGATGTTTTTACGACCACCTTTTAACTTGTCGACACATGTTTGTAGTCTCCAGACTTGTTAGAACAACAGATAAGGCTGTGGAATGGCTCCAAGACAGTGTCTACTTAGTTTCACCACAAACCCCCCACCCACTTAGCCTTAGGCTGTTTCTAGGCAGTCAGACGAGGTGTTTGTAAACAAGGCTGCTTCTTCTCCATCCTTGAGGTAAACACTGCATACTCCTTTGTAATCCTATTTTTTTTGCCAAGTTTGCGTTGTATTAGGCTAAACTGTTGGGTCGTAGTCAAATTAGGTGCGTAATATTAGTACGTGCAAGGAGCTTAGTTTAGGGTGGTGTGTGCTGGGACGCTTAGCACTGTTTTAAGCTTTTTTCCTTTAAACATTGTAGTCACAAAAGGACTTATATTTTTAAGGTGCTTAAGCATGGAAATTTATACAAGCCCGTAATGTTAGCGCCGCCAAGCAGGGATAGGTTTGTTAGAAATTCTTTGGGGAATAGGCCTGCAGTCGCTTTGTATTTCCAGACCGGGACATATATATTTTTTGGGGCCTAAACACATGTGTCGTTAACATCCAAAGCCTGTGCACATATTTACTTCACTAAAGCACACGCTGTGTGCACCCATTTACATAGTGCTTCTCTCCGCTCCCTCTTCCTCTGCTCTCCCCCTCCCCCCCCCCTTGACTCATCATTACGTAGTTCTCAAAGAAATCTTCTAGTAGGGCCTATATGTTATCACGTGTTATCACGTGCTGTGGCCTACTCCTCCGTAATCCTATTCTTTTTACCATTTTTATTATTATTTTGCGGTGTGTTAGGCAAATCTGTTGGGCTGTAGTCATATTAGGGCCGTAATATTAGTACTTGGAAGGAGCTTAATTTAGGGTGGTGTGTGTGTAACACTTAGCATTTTATTTTAGCTTTTCTCCTGTAAACATTGTAGGCATGCAAATATTTTTAATTTTAAGGTTCTTTGGCATGGAGATATATACAAGGCCCTAATGTTTGTGCCTGTAAGGAGGGACGGGATTGTCCGAATTCATTTTAGGATAGGTGCGCATTCGCTTTGTATTTTGCGTCTGGGACATGTTTTTTTTGTTTGGGGCCTAACACATGCGCTGTTAACATGTAGTGCTTGTGCACATATTTATTTCAGTAAAGCACACGCTGTGTGCACCCATATACATAGTGTTACTGCCTGCCCTTCCTTTGCTCTCTCCCCCCCCTTGTTTGCCTCACATTGTCACGTAGTTCACAAAGAAATCTTGTATGAAGGCCAATTAAGTCAGTATGCAGACGATATGTTTTAGTAAAACTGTTAAATGTACAGCTAGGTCAAATATAGTTTAGAACATGTGGCCTTTTAACTAAAGATTATCCAACTTAAAAAATGCGGCGTTAAAAAAACCGAAATGTTGGTACATGCCAACATGCTTAAAATGCACACTCGCCAGTTAAGTAAGTGTGCAAACAAAAGTTTTAAATTATTTGGAGGGTACACCACTGTACAGCGTGTATATTACACACAAATTACAACAATAAACACTCTACTCCCTAACATATCCTACCAGCTGTAAAAATGCATTACCTTATTAGAAATAACTGTATGCAAAGCATTAATTAAAATTACATGCGCTTTCGGTCTTTTGCTGAAACAACCTTACAAAACTTTATTACAGCCTTTTTTTTTATCGTAGCATTAGATTTTCCCAACTATAGCACAAATCCTTACATTGTGCATTACTGTTACTGCTACCACATCCCCCCTCAAACAGCATACCTTATTTTAGCAACAGGTCGCCTTATCCTGCAGAGCGATTTCTTTGATGAAAACGCCCACAGACGAATTCACACTCAAACATCTACATTTCACTAATATCCACCTAGCTGTCTGTAGGTCACTGGCGCCACCTAAATTAACATACAAAACTAGATGAAAGAACGCAACAATTGACAGGATCAACCGACTGGCATCAAAACAAAAACAAGCATTTTCAATGCAATAGGTCTCGCATTTGCAAAAGTGTAAGCTATTGGCATTGTTCATGACAATGCCTTTATCTATTTTATAAAACAAACACATAAATAAATGCCATTATCATTTACAATGCCAATAGCTAGTGTTGCATTATTATTAGCAATACCAACTGCTCACACTTTTATAATGCGAGACCTATTGCATTGCAAATGCTTGTTTAATTAGTTGTTTAATATCTCTTTGTCCACAGTGTGGGCAAGCATTACCCAGAGACGAGATCCAAAATGGAATCTGGTCCCCTGAGTTTTGAAGGCTCCTGTGGGACATCCTAAGAATTCTAGAGACTCCCATATCCATGTCGACAAATTTCTCCTTGTTGGGATATTCAGCTTATTCCATAACCCTGAAATCGACTACAGAGATTTGTAGATTGTCATGGACATTTGTCTATTAGAACGTACAAGCACTCCCCAGGCTGGGTAACTCCCAGCTTCATCCGAGTTTTGCAATGTGGAATGCGCATCACAAACATCTTTTAAACTGCCTATAATATATGGTCTCAGTATTTTCTCAATTTCAGACAATACCATGACAAATGCAAAAAAGCCCTATTGCCAGCATAAGCCTGACCTCTTATTATTGTAAGCATGTATTTTCTCAGGTGTTATGGATCCGCCCCCGCCAACTTCTTTCCTTGTTACATTTCTAAAAGTTCTGAAAGAACTCTCAAATATGTTTTCCCATTTTCAGTGAATAAGTCCCTCCTCCAATCAGTCCGTTTTCCTTTCTTATTTGACCTAGTGTCTTCTTGCTGCCAAAAGGGATATGTAGATGGTGGAAATGAGAAGTTTATCCTGTTCTTCCCCTTGATATATTTCTCAAATGTCAAGAGTTCTCTGAAAGCCCCAGTAGTCATTGATGGGTGTAGAGTAAAATGCATTTTTGTAGCTAACACAGTAATTCTTTTTTAGGGACCCCAAATTCTGTTATAAATCGCTCTGATATCTTAAGCTGACCATTCCAGAATAATGAGCCTAGCATGAGATGTTTTTATTTGTCCATATGTGGAATCCCCACTCCCTTTTTCACCTTGCTACCCAAGCCCCTGGTGAGAATTCAGTATTGTAAAATAAAAGCGTAAACTGAGAAATGGAAACGCACAGAAGCCCTTTATCACGTCCACCCTGTCCCAATCACCAGTTGTCACTCCGGTTCCTGGTGAGAAGAATAATTCTCAACTTGTTTTTAAAAATATTTTTGCCAGCCAAATGAATATCCAGAATGGGGCATCTGATATCCTGTGGTTTATGAAACATCACTGCTTTGCTGTGCATATCTTACCCCATTCAACATTATGTTTCAGGTGGACTGCTTGGAAGTACAACAGCAGGATGAGGAATGCCACCTCTCCCTTCACTGGAACATAGATGAATTTAACTACCATATGCCCTCTTTATTGCAGTGTAAAACTGTTTAGTTAGTGTTAGCTGTATTAGTAGTGGGAGAGACTGGGTCTTGGATTATATGGGCATTTCCAATGAAGCAATACTGCATATGAAAGTCAGCTTTCCCATATGCTTAATTTGTAGTGTCGGTCTTACTTAGCTCAGCAGGAGGCAATAATTCAAGATCACAATCTGCACTATTGAGGAGGCAATCCAGATTCCCAGATAGGTAATTTGATTAGGAGGTTTGTGTTCATGTTGACATTTGATCTGAGGGACCATTCAGTGAGAATGCCTCAGACGTCTGTAAAGTGATCTTGTATCCTAATATTTTTCTAGATTGTCTGGCAGAAAAGGCAGGGAGGGCATTGGGTCCTCTACTGATACCATAATTTCGCCACAGATAAAGTAAGTTTAAACCAGTTGTCTCCAAATCACATCCCATTGATGTCATTATAACAAATATAGTCTGTAAATGGTTTCAGTGAGCGCAAATGGCCGGGGCGACGAAGTGCTACCCATCCCAGTAATCCTCTTGATTAGGATACCCCTTAACGATACGCCGCTTACCTTAATGTTTGTCTTATGATTCTGGTAGCTGCTTTATGTAGTTCCAGTAAACCATGTAAAACTTTTTTCTAGCATCTAGCTACAAGAGTATAGTGTTCTTGTAAATACTGTCTACATTATGTATGATCTTCTTTGTGTTATCTCCACGCTGTCATCCCTGAATCAAATCCAGTTGGTCTGGGTCAACCAGATCTGTTACCACGGGGTTCAAGCATGCACCAAAATGCCCAAAACATCATGGTGTCTAAATTTATAAGCAATAGAGGCCCGTATCAGCTGCAATCAGTATGGTTCTTTCTTAACTTGGAGATTACTGTTATGGTCACACCCTTCACGAAGTTAATCAAGTGTATGATTTCAGTAATGGAATTAAGTTGTATGACTGGTATCAGTTCCAATATCTTGCAAAATGTTTTGTAAAAGATAGCTGTGTATTTGTCTGGACTGGGCGATTTCTCCAGTTTTAACCTATTTTTTGCACATTATAACCTCTGCTACTGTGGTGGTTTAGAATATAATTCCTCTCCTTAGAGCACATTTCAGCATATTCCTTGGGTGTTGACCTTGGTTTCTACTTCATCCTTGGATATCAATCAATCAATCATCGCATTTATATAGCGCGCTACTCACCCGGAGGGTCTCAAGGCGCTGGGGGGGTCCGCTACTGCTCGAACAGCCAGGTCTTCAGTTGCTTCCTGAAGGTGAGGTGGTCCTGGGTCAGGCGGAGGTGGGTGGGGAGGGAGTTCCATGTCTTGGCGGCGAGGTAGGAGAAGGACCGTCCCCCTGTAGTGGCTCTTTGGTTGTGTAGGGCTTTGTGTGCGTGGGTGAGGAGACGGAAGGTGATTCTCTTGCTGACCGGGAGCCAGTGCAGGTCTCTCAGGTGTCCGGAGATGTGGCTGCGACGGGGGATGTCCAGGATGAGTCGTGCTGAAGCGTTCTGGATCCGCTGGAGTCTCTTTTGGAGTTTGGCGGTGGTTCCGGCGTAGAGGGAGTTGCCGTAGTCCAGACGGCTGGTGACGAGGGCCTGGGTGACCGTCTTCCTGGTCTCGGTGGGGATCCACCGGAAGATCTTACGTAGCATGCGCAGTATGTTGAAGCACGACGAGGAGATGGCGTTGACTTGTCTGGTCATGGAGAGGGAGGAGTCCAGGATGAAGCCCAGGTTGCGTGCGTGGTCTGTTGGTTTGGGTGCGCTGCCTAGGGCGGGGGGCCACCAGGAGTCATCCCACGCGGCGGGTGAGGATCCCAGGATGAGGACTTCCGTCTTGTCTGAGTTCAGTTTCAGGCGGCTGTTCTTCATCCATTCGGCTACCTCTTTCATCCCTTCGTGAAGGTTGGCTCTGGCGGTGGCGGGGTCGTTGGTGAGGGAGAGGATCAGCTGGGTGTCGTCGGCGTAGGAGATGATGTTGAGGTTGTGCTGGCGTGCGATGTCTGCGAGGGGGCTCATGTAGACGTTGAAGAGGGTTGGACTGAGCGAGGAGCCTTGAGGGACGCCGCAGATGACTTCGGTGGCTTCAGATCTGAACGGAGGGAGACGGACTCTCTGTGTCCTTCCGGCGAGGAAGGAGATGATCCACTCCAGTGCCTTCTCCTGGACTCCGATGTTGCTGAGGCGTTGTACTAGGGTACGGTGGCAGACAGTGTCGAAGGCCGCGGAGAGGTCGAGGAGGATGAGGGCCGCTGTTTCTCCGTTGTCGAGTAGCGCTCGGATGTCATCGGTGGCTGCGATCAGGGCGGTCTCGGTGCTGTGGTTGGCTCCGAAGCCAGACTGCGAGGGGTCAAGGGATCCGTTCGTTTCGAGGAAGGCGGGCAGTTGCTTGTTGACGGTCTTCTCGATGACTTTTGCTGGAAACGGGAGCAGCGAGATGGGGCGGTAGTTCTTGAGGTCGGTCGGGTCGGCCGATGGCTTCTTGAGTAGGGCGCTGAGTTCAGCGTGCTTCCAGCTCTCCGGGAAGGTGGCGGTGTCGAAGGAGGTGTTGATGATGTCCCGCAGGTGGGGTGCGATGACAGCGTCGGCCTTGTTGAAGACGTGGTGAGGGCAGGGGTCGGTCAGAGATCCGGAGTGGATGGAGTTCATCGTTCGGACGGTGTCTTCGGTGCTGATCTGAGTCCAGGCGCGGAGGGTGGTGGTGGGGGGCGGTGGTTCGGTCGTGGCGTTCGTCGGTAGAGAGCGGAAGCTGTTGTGCATGTCCGCGATCTTGTTGTGGAAGTAGGAGGCGAGGGAGTTGCAGAGGTCTTGCGAAGGGGTGATGTCGTTGTTTCCGGCGTTGGGGTTGGAGAGCTCTTTGACGATGTTGAAGAGTTCCTTGCTGTTGTGTGCGTTGTTGTCCAGTCGTTCCTTGAATGCAGTTTTCTTGGTGGCGTGGATGAGTTGGTGGTGTTTTCGGGTGGCGAGCTTGAGGGCAGTCATGTTGTCCGGTGTTGGGTCTCTGTGCCAGGTTCTCTCGAGGGCTCGGCAGTTCTTCTTGGAGCTCTTGAGTTCGTCGGTGAACCATGGGGCTTTCTTGCTACCAGGTCTGCTGGGCGGGGTCCTCAGGGGGGCGAGCTCGTCTGCGCAGTCGCTGATCCACTTCGTGAGGTTGGTGGCCGCCTGGCTAGGGTTCGTTGTGCTGGTGGGAGGGTTCATGTTCAGGGAGGTCGTGAGCTGGTCGGCTGTGATCTTGTTCCAGCTCCTGCGTGCAACCTGTTGCTGGTGGTGGTGGTGGATCGTGGTCCTACCGAAGCTGAAGTGGACGCAGCTGTGGTCCGTCCAGTGGAGTCCGGTGGCGGGGCTGAAGGCGATGTCCTTGCTGGATGAGAAGACGGGGTCGAGTGTGTGTCCGGCGTAGTGGGTGGGGGTGGTCACCAGTTGCTTGAGTCCCAGGTTGGCGAGGTTGTCCAGCAGGGTGGTGGTGTTGCGGTCGTTGTTGTTCTCCAGGTGGAAGTTGAGGTCCCCTAGGAGGATGTAGTCGGCGGAGCAGAGGGCGTGCGGGCTGATGAAGTCGGCGATGTCTTCGCAGAATTGTGTGCGGGGTCCCGGGGGTCTGTAGATGAGGGTGCCTCTGAGGGTGGTCTTGGGGTTGATGTGGACCTGGAAGTGAAGGTGTTCGGCAGTTGTCAGGGCGTCGTCGGTGTTGGTCGTGATGCGGATGGTGTTCCTGTGGACGATGGCGATGCCTCCTCCGGTGTGGTTGATGCGGTCCTTTCGGATGTTCTTGTAGCCGTCTGGGATGGCGATGGCGATGTCGGGCGCTGAAGAGGCGTTCATCCAGGTTTCCGTGAGGAAGGCGACGTCTGGTGACGTAGTGTCGAGCAGGTTCCAGAGCTCGACTGCGTGTCTGTGGACGGAGCGGGTGTTGAGCAGGATGCACTTCAGGTGGCTGCTGCTGTTGCTCGTCTTGGTCTTGGTTGGTGCCGGTGTAGTGCAGGTGAACTTGCAGGAGTTGCAGCAGAAGGGTCCGTGGGTGCGTCTCTGGGTGGCTCGGTAGCAACCCGGGATTCTTCCGGCGTTGAGTGCGTAGAGTTCGGTGGCGTCGTAAGTCCGGCGGGTGGGCTGGGGTCTGCGGGGGCCAGGGGTCCTGGCACTGGGCGCAGACGGGCTTACCTTTGGCGCACCTTCGGCGCTCAATCGGTGCTCCCGCTGCGCGCGTCCACTGCGCGGTCGCTGAGGGGGCGACATAAGAAGGGAGCCGGGAGGGCGGGTCAGCTGGGAGGCGGGGTCGCGTCCACCAATGGACTGGCGAGGGGGCGGGGCCGCAGGCAGGAAGCGGCGGGAAAACGGGATCGGGTTGAGCGGGCGGCCCTGCGGCGGCTGGGGCGCCGCTCTCGGCGTCGGTGAAGAACTAGCAGAGCAAGGCCCTGGAGCAGGAACGCGGAGGAGCGAGGGGGCAACCAGGCCAGAGGCGCAGTGGCTGTTTTATGTAAAATGTCTGGTAGGATTCTCTTAAGGCTGCTGCTATATCCTCATCAACTCTTATCCTTCACCCCGATCCTTCACTCTTTCTCTCAGCTTTTCATTAATAATTTGGGCCCTTAATGTACTGGGCTGCATACTCCTTCTAGTCTTCACTAACACATAAAACTTGTTTTATTCTGTACACGGCAAATTCATATCTATAAGATCCAGGGCTTGTGCTTGTACTCTTAGTGACATGATGTTGTGCCACAATTTGTTGAACATGGTCACTTTGTTTTCTTTCCATGTCTAGCAGCTGTTTTTGTTGTTGTATTCAGGCAGGAAGCTGCAGAAATAAAATGTCCTCCAAGGACTGGTTTCATTGTATCCCACAGCTTCTCCAGCTCCATTAATCAGGAAGTGGTTTAGGTGCAGATATATCTTGTGGGCTTTTTGTTGGCTCCTCCATATATCCATCAACCCCACTTCCACTAGATGTAGTCTTTTCACCTCCAAACCGCTTCTGTCACCAGTACTAGACGTTGCCCACTGCTGTGGTAACTTCTCCATCTATTAGAATGTTCTTTTTGGGGAACCACCTTGATTTAAGTTGCTCACGGTCCCTCCGAAGGAGATGTGCTTCCTGCATCATGCATGTATGCAATTCTTTTCTTTTAGATGGTTCAGTATCTCCGGCTGCTTGACTAAGGCGTTCAGCTCTTTGCATGATAACTATGTTTACAACGCACTGCCTCACTAGTTCCTGCTCTTATCTGAGATGGAGCAGTTGCTTAAACATTTATACCTTGAAACCACAAGAGGCGTTTGGCAAAACAGGAACAGTTTGTTTAATTAAACATTGGGGTCAAGTGATAAGCTTCAGGCATAGGGTTTGAGGACTGTCTCACTTTACAGTTGATCAGAGATGTTCTTATATACAGTTCATTGCATGCCATAAACGATTCTGGTGATCCTTGTATGGTAAGGAATGCAAGTTGCTGCCTTTTGAAGTCCTAAATTAATTTAATACTGATGTCCGTAGTGGATATATTAAAACATGCACTCAGAGGGCACCTTAGAGGTGCCCCATGGAAACCTACCAGCCTCTCAGTGTGATGGCTGACTGGTCTTGTCCAGACTGCCACCATAGTCCTGTTTCTGACCCCCTGCAGGTGAGAGCCGTGCTCTCTGAGGCCAGAAACAATGCCTACTCTGGAAAAATGTGTTCATACCTCTTCCAACCCGATGGCTAGTGAATCTGCATACCAAGGCAATGAACTTCAAAGCCCCTTCTGCCTTTGATATGAGACCCAGCTTCACCCAGACCTAGGAGAGGCCACCCCCTGCCCTGAGGCTCATTTGGCATCCGGACAGGTAGAAAATTAGCTACACATGTAGGCGTTGTGCACCACCAAGCTGGTCACACCCCTAAGATGGGCTGCCTGATGTGGCCAACGAAAGAAGAGTTCCATCATTTTGATTTTGTTGAAATTGGGAATTCTTGCAAAACCCAAAAAAGGGACCCGTCTCCACTTAATAAATTCTCAGTACAGGCTTAGGTCCGGGGGTAAGAGATACTACAAAAGGAAATACAAAAATGGCCCTACTAACCTGAATTACTTTTCACATGTTAAGTAAATTCAGTGGTAAACCGATCCAGGCCAACTCTGTATGTTTATTTCTCAAATTTCATAGTTTTTACAAAATTTTCATAAACATTTATTTTCAACAAATTTCTTTAAAAAAAGAATCTTTTTTAAATTAATTTTTTTGCAATAAACAAAGATACATCGACGAAAGAGCAGCATACAGAGATAGATATATATCATATTTTGGAACTGCATATTCTTGTTGGAGACCTCAAGAAATCAGATAAAGAAGACAGGAAAAGCAAATACGGGCAATCCATAAAAAAGAGGGGAGAATTTTCCCCCTCGTCTCCCCGCGTCTTACCGCATTAACTGTCATGCACATCGTTCCCTCTTCCCGAGTTATGACCCATATTCAGGCCCCTATAGGACCGCCAGCCTGCCCATATCTTCTCCCATTTCTTGGGCCAGCCTCATCCCTGAGATATTGGCTTGTCGTTAGTCATACACCAATCCAAATCTCGTTCCCAATCGCCCACCCACGGAACCTCGACCCCCCCCCCCCCCCCCTCACCCCAACAGCCTTGCTTTGTTCCGCTTAGCCACTATGAGGCCTAGTGAGAGCCAGATCTTGGGATATTTTGGTGGTGAGTCTTGTACCCAAATATGTAGGATGCATTTGTTGGGGGGGGGGGGGATTCCCCCGTCACTTCCCCCATTATTTTCTGTAGGTCGCACCAAAAAGTATGATTTCTCAGATACGACCACAATGTGTAAAAGAAAGTTCCCTCTATGCCGCAACCTCTCTAGACAAATGTCCGAGGCAGTCCACCCCATGCATCTAGAAGTTGTGCGTGCGTAATGGGATCGGTAGAGTATACGTAGGAAAATCAGTCTGAACCCCAATTGTATAGCAACCTCCTGGAAGGTCTCCTGTGCCTCCTCCCAATCCCCATCATCGCAATCTCCGACATCAACCTCCCACTTTCATCTAAGCCCTACCAGAAGGTCGGGAGAATGATTTCGTAGTTTCCTGTATATGAGAGAGACTGTTTTTTTGGGTAATGCTTCCGTTAGGATTAGGTCCTCTTGGGGGGAGTTTTCTGGCAGGGGGGGGGGGGGTCTCCCCAGAGATGTGTTCTAAGGACATGTCGAAGTTGAAGCTATCTGAAAAGCTCGGCAGTGTCGGCTAGTTTATATTGGGTACGTTGCTCATCCCAAATAAGCATGTTGCCATCCCTCCAAACATCCCCCCACCGTGGAAATGCCTATTCAGTCCCATGATTTGAAACCCAATAAATCATGTACATGTGAAAGTATGTTGCTGTGCCATAATGGAGTCATATTGGTAACCTTCCCCTTCCATCCCAAGAAGGATGTGGCAGTGCACGATATCTGAGCAATTGTGCGTGTTTGTTGAAATAGGTTATCTCCCCTGTGTGAACTGTAAAGAACGGTCTGAAATCCTCCGGGACCCATGGAGAGTCTCTCCAATCTGTAATTTGGGTCTTCCCAGGGGGCAAACACCCAGCCGTTCACTATCGCTAACTGCGCCGCCCAGTAATATTTTTGGATATCTGGGAGGTCTATGCTTCCATCATATACTAGTGCAATCCGAGGTGGGGCCGTATTCCACAACAGTGAACGGAGAAGGGAATCAATGGATCGAAAAAAATCATCTGGTACTCGATGCATAGTATTCTGCAAGGTGTAAAGCATTCGGGGTAGCGTCATCATCTTAAACATGCCCGCTCGCCCCAATAGTGAGAGTGGTAAGGTTTTTCTACAAATTTCTGGTTAACTTCTTTTTACAAATCTTAACACTGTTTTTATACATTATTTTATTATAACTTTGCATCTGTTATTAAATCTATACATTCAGTTGCCTAATTTAAAAACACATTGTACACTCAAATTCAACAAGTACCACCATAGAGCCTCATATTACACACTGTCATCTCATCCATACCTCATCCCACACACTCCTCCTACAACAGTCAGGTAAAAATGAACACCCCCCCCCCCCCCCCCCCCAATACACCAGTGGAGTCTAATCTCTTCTCTCCTTCTGGTTTAGTGGCCCGACTGACCACACTAGTAGTCAACACATGTTTTGGTGGTTCCGTAATTATCCACCACCTTCTTCAGGACAAAATTAACTTTGAATATATGCACAAGACCTCGGGGGGACAAAACGGGGAGATTCTCACATGATCGCGAGCACCTATCATTATCCAGCGAGCCTTCTCACAGGTCAAACGGGTAACCGTCACTTTAGTTTCCACTGTAAATGTACTTCACTGAAGAGTGAGTTAATCTTCACCTTTGGTTCATACTCGATGGTATTGTATCACAGGCAGAATGAGCTTGATCCAACCAGTAGACTCTTTCCACAAAAATCTAAACTCCCGCCTGCACCTTCTTCCACACCACAGTCGCAGACTTCCACGCCCACGTTGCATACTTGTTGACCAGGGTGGGCAGCCTGAAGTGAACATGAAAGAAACAATTCCACCATCTTGTGTGTGTGTGTGTGATGGAATTAGGAACTCTGGGACATGATTATTCCCACTTCCCACTGGAAGTCGTCATATAGGGGGTGTGGTGACCCCCAAGGATGAGTAGCCCATTGGCTACCACCCTTCGGTCCCAGTAACGTTCCGAAATTGAGTATTTAGGTGGCCTCCTGACACCAGGAACTTAGAGTCCCCTTACAAAAGAAGCAGAAGGACTAAGAAGAGCAGAAGAAGCGAGAAGTGCAGACTTTGCTATAAAAATTCATATCTCGAAAATTACTTACCTAATAATGAAATTCTTGGTGTTGAAATATAGATCTGGTTTATCTGGATAATAGTCCTTCTACATCTCTTGGCAGACCTCGTATATGGATGGTGTTGTGTTTAGATGCATTTTCCAAGTCTTCCTCTTCTGTTGTGAGCTCACCCAGCCTCTCTTCTGGGAAAAGTATCCTTCCTCCACAGTCATGTCGTTCCTCAGAGCGACCATCTGCCATTCTGTCAAGGGAACCCACTGTGTTGCCCAGCTCTCCTATGTCTTTTTGGAAGTTGTGTAGGCATAATTTTAAATCCGTTCCTAATAGTGGTGATTTCCATCCGAATTTTTCAACATTATCTTGTAGGACTCATGAGAACATTCACACATCCACTATCTTCTCAGCAGAGACCTGGCGATCCTGGGACGGAGTACTCCTTGTAATTTATTGGCTCCCTTGGACACATGTCTTTCATTGAGCTATCTCTTTCTTTTATTGTAGGGCTTACAAGTGTTTAAGAAGTGCAACATTTGGAGCACCTTACTTTACCCTCTAAGCCCATGCTCTGCAAAACCTTGATGTGAACAACCTTTTGATGCTGCTTCTTCTACCTAACACTACGTAGTAGATTTTTCTCAACACTGTGGCAGCACTGTGTCCTTCCAAGTAAGTCCAGAGGGAGAGCTGACCCAGACTGCCAAGTCATTAATGTCTGGTCATGTGGCCAGTCCTCTATCCTTCCTCGTCCCGCTTCAAATAGCCCCTTCAAATCAATTTTGCAGGCAGTGCAAGGACTATTTGAACCACTTTGGTTGATTTTGCATTGCAAATATTTCTTAAGATTTGAAAGTCTTTTTTGTGAAAAAAAAAATATTTTGGGAATCCCATGTAACTGTAGTCACTAAATAACTTTGTGAATAATAAATTCGAATTTCTTGAATTGTATATATTAAGTAAGCCCTGTGATCACAAAATAATGAGTAAAGACTTCAAGTAATTTTTATAAAAGTAAAGAAACAACCTGTAATTTCTTTTTTATGTCTGAAAGGGTCTTAGATGCAGCCTGTAAAGCAGTTAGCAGCTCCTCAAGGAAGCAGACACAGTAGTTTAAAGTTTCTTTGTCCAAAGCTCTTCATAATCCCAGTTTAAAGGTTGTATTTGCCACAGTGGCTTATTGTTAATTTTCATTACTCTGAGCCCCTATTGTTACTCATTGTAGATTTTACTAAACGAGGTGCTTCTGCTTCCTTAAAAGGCTTCTTCTCAGGACCTACAACAATGATCATCTCACTTGCTCTGTTGTTCATTGTCAATTTATTATTAAGCATGAAAAGAGCCATGGAATGTGAAGAGAAGTAGTAAGATAGAGCAGTGAATATTACTAGCAGATATTCAAGGCATACCATTCACAATACTCCTCTAAGCCAAAGGTGGTGTTAAATGAGGAAATAGCGTATTGTAACACTGTGGAACATTCATAAGAAAGCACTAGAAGACAGAGTTGTTTTCCCTTCAAAGGCAGTGCTGGCCTGTGCAAGGAGATAGGACAGTGGAAGGCATGAAGAACAAAGCCTGCCACAGCATAACCCCATTTGAAAACCACTGAAAGAAAATGTAAGCAGAGAGGATGGTTTAGAAACCAACCCCTAAAAAAACAGTATAAAGCTGTGCTTGCCTTGCCAAGAGGAGTCTTGTTTTTTTACCTTTATCTTAAGTTACCCCTCAACAACGGTCATATTCATTCTCCTTCTGTTACACAACCTTTTTAATGTCCCTGTTTAAAAGTTGTTCTATAATACCTGACTTGATCTTGAGTTACCATCATAGTATATAGTGCCTAACTGGGACCTGGCTCACTGATTACTTTGAACTGGTCTTTACTAATTTATCAGCGGAAAATACTCCATTTCTTTCTCCAACAAAGCTGGGAAATTGGAAGGTGGTGAAGCAGTTATTATGAATAACTCTTCGGTTTTAAAAAAAAGTACATGTAATTGCATACTGCCTATTGGAAATTTCCCTTCTCCATATAGTTATTAGAACCTTATGGTGATGTCCTCTCTCTACCCTGCCCTCAAAAGCTACTCCATAGTAGCAGAGATCCCGGCAGACCTGCTACTTAACAGTCTCCACGCTGCAGCAATGGGTGTTATGAGTATACATTTTTAAAATGTGATGCTTCCACTACATTACCAGTATAGCTATACTTTCACTGTTTTGTGATATTCAGAACCTCCTATACCAAAGGTCATGCTCTACCTATTATGTGCGCCACTATGACTCTTTCCTCCTCCCTAACCCATATTTTATTAGTCCGAACAGATTGAAAGTACTCCTTTTGCTTGGTCAATCAATTTTTCGGGGTTTGTATAGCGTGGCTACTCACCCGTGAGGGTCTCAATGCGCTGAGGTGGCGCTGCTGATGTTATGTTTTTATAACTTCCATAGCGCACGATTACCCATAGGTGTCTTGGCGCTGAAATGAACTGATTCTGCTTGCTCCTACCTATCTCAATTCTGGAAAAGCCATGTCTTTAGCATTTTCCTAAAAACGCCCTGAGAGTTGGAAGCTTTTATTTCCTTTGGTAGCGTGGTCCAGATTTTGGCTGTACCGTAGGTTATGCTTCGCCCCCGAACCCCCCCCCACCCCCCAGCTCGCCGTACGAACCCTGGGAACTACCATCAGCCTGGCATTGGAAGACCTCGGGTGTCTGCCCGGGTTATACCATGAGAATAGGCTTTTCAGTGCAGCCGGTCCGATGTTATTCAGGGCCTTGTAGGCTAAGCACAGCGCTTTGAACCTAATTAGTTTGATCACTGGCAGCCACTGAAGTTTTCTAATTTCTTCCTTAACTGATACAAATTTTGTTAAGTTCAGTAGGAGCCTGACTGCCGCATTTTACACCATCTGAAGCTTTTTTAGATGTTGTTTTTGTAATTCGAGATAAAGACCATTACAATAATCCAGCTTCGATAGCACCATTGTTATACTGGCTTCAAGGGGAATAAAGGGGAGAACCTTCTTTAGATTTTTTATCAAATAAAACGATGCTGAGATTGTTGCATTCGTTTGTTGGGTGAAGGAGAGTTTACTATCAGAACCCCTAGATTTTTGGCTTTTTCTACTGGTATAGGTGTTTCTCCCATTTCTGTTGTTCACCAATGTGCGTCCCAGCTCAGCTGGAGGTTGCCAAAGGTAACCACTTCGGTTTTATCTGAATTCAGCTTGAGAAAATGTCTTCCCATCCACCCGCTGATTTCTCTCATACAGTTTTGAAACTGAGTTGCTGTGGAGGGAGAATTTTTGTGCGCCGCGATCACAATCTGGGTGTCGTTCGCGTATGATGTTAGATTGAAACCAAAGTTTCGAACTAACGGAGCCAGATCAGATACATAGATATTGAATAAGGAAGAGCTCAACGAGGAGCCCTGGGGGACCCCACATGGGAGCACATAGGGTGTTGCTTTGAACTGGTCAAGAGTCACTGTCTGTCTTCTGTTTATCAAGAAAGATGATATTCGAGACAATGCCAGCTCTTTGATCCCCAGTTTATCAAGGCTCTGGAGCAGTGTGTCATGATGTACGGTGTCGAAAGCCGCTGACAAATCCAGAAGGATAAGTACAGCCACACCTCCTTTGTCCATCACTGCTCTTATCTCCTCTGTTGCCTTAATCAGTGCTGTCTCCGTACTGTGACCAGGACGGAAGCCGAACTGAGATGAATCTAGTAAATCATTTTGTTGAATGAATTCAGTTAACTGGCTGTTCATAATTGTTTCCTCTGCTTTTGCTGGGAGGGGCAACCTAGAAATTGGCCTGTAATTTCTAGTTAGTAGTGGGTCCAGATTAGCTTTCTTTATTAGTGGCAAGATGGCTGCATCTTTCCAGATAGCCGGGTAATTGCCTGAGGTGGACATGTTGTTAAATATCTTGGTTAAGGTGGGGCCCACCTCCCTTGCAATGTTTCTTAACAATGCAGGGATCCAGTGGGGATCCTGATTTGATTCCCTGAATCAATTCTACTGCCTGCTTGTTTGAAACCTCAAAGAAGTTAGGAAAGATATTCCTTTTGGTTTCATTTCTCAAGGGATCCTTCTCTGTTTTATTCGGTGTGGTCAAATTGAAGATGTTGTATAGGTCATCCACTTTATTTCTGAAGGCACTAGAAATTCTATCGCAGAGACATTGACTACTCCCTGAGGGTTTATTTTTGGGTGCTGCCGTCAGTTTCGCCACTACCCCAAAAAGTTCTTTGGGGGAGTTTTTTGCTTTCTCTATCTGTTGAGAAAAATAAGACCTTTTCTCCGTGACCAATAGTAATTTGTATTTAGATAAAGTGAGTTTATAGTTATTTTTATCCTGTGATTCATATTTCAGTCTCCAGGGTCTTTCCATTCTATGAAGCAAAACCAAAGGAAATGATGGACGGAGTGTTGAACATTGCAAGCACTCATCCCCAGTCAACTGATCTGGGTTTAATCCACCACCGTTCTTTAGCCCACTCTGCCACCCCAGTTCAGACATGGCCATATGCAAATCAGTCTGACCCTGTGCCTCATGGGAACAGTCCAGCCCGAACTGCCAAGCCATGTCTTCCCTGGACTGGAAACAAGCTTCCTAGGACCGGTTTCTGGCATTTCAGCCGTCTTCAGCCAGGCTTGCTTGAATCCAGTGGCAAAGTGAGCAAGGGACTCACGTCTGAGCATACCCTGCCAACTTATGGCGAACAAAGCAAAACCAAAGGAAATGATGCAATGTTCAACACTCCGTCCATCATTTCCTTTGGTTTTTGCTTCTTTCCATTCTATGACAATTCTGTTTTTCTAGGCGCAGGGCTTCAGTAAACCAAGGTGCAGATGGTTGTATATGGTTCCCTGCATTTGTGCAAGAGGGCACTGTAATCCTAAAGGCATCATTGAGCCACTTGGTGTAATCTTCTGCTCCTTGGTCTGTGTGAGTACTCAGTGTAGGCTGAGTATTTTCCAGCTGAAGTTTTAAATTATTCATATCTAGCTTACTCCATGCTTTATATGTGCTTTGCTGTGGTTTGGTGTGTCTGGTTCTTTGTATTTTTCTGACTGGAAAGTCTATTAGAATGAGTGAGTGGTCTGTCCAGGCCATTGGGTAGATCCGTCTGGGCATGGAGATTCAGTTGAAGAGCCAGGTCTTGAGATCCCTCCTGAATTTGGTCAGTGAAGGGGTTTGCCTGAGTGGAGGGCCAGCTATTCCAGGCTTTGGTGGCGCGGCAGGTGAAGGATCTTCCCCCCTGTTCTGGTCTTTTGGATCCGTGGGACGGTGGCCAGGGCGAGTTGGGCAGAGAGAGTAGTCTGGTGGGTACGTGGAATGAGAGGCGTTGGTTCAGATATGCTGGTCCTACGTAGTGGCAAGCTTTGTAGGCATGTGTGAGGAGCTGGAAGGTTATTTTTTTGTTGACCGGTAGCCTGTCTTGTTGTCGAAGTTGTTCGGTGATGTGGCTGTGGCATGGGATGTTGAGGACCAGTCTGGCTGCGGCGTTTTCACCGTACTGTAGTTTCCGGAGCTGTTTGTTGCTGACGCCGGCATAGACTGGTTTGCTGTAGTCTAGTTTGTTGGTGATCAGTTTGTGGGGGACTGTTTTTCTGGATTCTGTGGAGATCCATCTGAATGTCTTTCGAAGCAGGTGGAGCGTGTGGAAGCAGGATGAGGATACGGCGTTGATCTGGTGGTTCATTGTGAGCGAATAGTCTAATATGATGCCAAGGTTGCGTGCGTGGTCCGTGGGGGTGGGGCGGGTACCTAGTGCGGCGTGCCACCAGGAGTCGTCCCAGCTGAGGGGGAGGGTCCCAGGATTAGAACTTTGCTGAGTTGAGCTTGCGGCAGCTATCTTTCATCCAGGTGGCAATGGCCTTCATCCCGCTGTGAAAGTTGATTATGGCGGCAGTGGGTTCGTTGGCGAGGGAAAGGATCAGCAGGATGTTGTCAGCTTAGGAGACTATGTTGAGTCTGAAGATGTCCGTGAGGGGGCTAATGTACAGGTTGAAAAGGGTGGGGCTCAGGGAGGAGCCCTAGGGCACTCCGCAGCTGATCTCTGTAGGTTCTGAGAGAAATGGAGGTAGTCTGACTTGCTGTGTTCGGCCGGTAAGGAAGGAGTGGATCCAGTCCAGGGCCTTATCGCGGTTGCTAGCGTCTTTTTGGAGCCTCGTGATTTGGGTGTGGTGGGAGATAGTGTAGAAAGCGGCCGAGAGGTCCAGTAGGATGAGGGCTGTGCTTTCGCCTTGTCGAAGGAGGGAGTGGATGTCGTCGGTTGGAGCAAGGAGTGCGGTCTCGGTGCTGTGGTTGCTTCAGAAGCCGGATTGGGAGATGCCCAGGACATGGTTCTCTTTGATGAACTCAAAGAGTTGGGTGTTGATGGCATTCTCAATGGACTTGGCAGGGAAAGGGAGGAGAGAGATGGGTCTGAAGTTCTAGAGGTCTGGTGGATCGGCGGATGGCTTCTTCAGCAGGGGGTTGATCTCAGCGTGTATCCAGTCGTCTGGGAAGGTGGCGGTCTCGATGGAGCAGTTGATGGTGTGGCGAAGCTCGGGAGTCATGGAGGTGGCTGCTCTATGAAATATGTGATATGGGCAAGGGACGGATTTGGCTCTGGAGTGGATGATCTTCATGGCCTTGAGTGTGTGGTCTGTGGTGAGCGGAGTCCAGTTGAACAAGATCTGTTGGGGTGCAGCGGGGTAGCTGGCGTTGTGGCAGGGTCTTGGGTGTTGAAGCTGTCGTAGAGCTGCCTGATCTTGTGGTGGAAGAAGGTGCTGCGTTTGTTGCAGAGGTCGTGGGAGGGTGGGACTATCCTTTGTTGCTGCCAACATGCCAACTATGTCCAGCAAGAGGTGATGTGGGAGTAATGTTATATGAGATAATGTAACTTCTTCTACATTAAACATAATCCCGTTGCCAGTGGTGAACCGCAATGTAACTTGACTGAATTCAACACCGATGTAGGGATTGCCCTAATCCAGCTAGCCACTTTGAAACAAAGACCACAGAATACCAACAATAAACACCAATGAGTATTTCAGAATAGGACTCTCGCCATCTAAAACCCAACTGTGCTCCTTGGTGCGGCAGTACAACTCAGGTTGAAATCCTGTTGGCACACTTCAGTGACCACAATATAAAAGGGTATTAAAATTGGTGATCAATTCTGCAAAACCCACATTCTACGCATACATTTTCTTCAGCAAACCTTTTTACTGGCATCTTCTGCACCCTAACAGAACTGAGTTAATCTCATCAGAAGAGCCAAGCGAAAATGTGAATTGCAGAATACAACACATTTGAACATTTTTATCAGGCTATTAAAAAAAAGAAAATGAAGGCTCAACATTTCTCTCCTCCGCCTGCAGTCAGTATTCAATTGTTTCCTACTTCACTGCATTGAATCCTGTTGTGGACCAGTACCAGGAGGAATTGGGGTCAGAATGTAAATGTCTGGTTCTCTGCATTATCCAGTCTATGCTAAATATCGCAGAAGCCGTACAGTAGTTCTAGTCCAGAAGTAAAAGCTGTAATAAGCGCTCATCATCTTTGGTGAGCACTGCTTTCTGCAAGTTGTGACCTCTAGGCCTATTCTCGTAACAGAAAAAGTGAAATTGCAAGTGCAAAATACTGTGGATTAAAATCGTGGACTGGCACTCATGGTTTGTTTCAGTTTGAAGTTCTACATATGTGGGATCCTTAGGGAAAAATACAAACAATTGAAGGTACTGGCAAATTTTGATAATCTTCTGATGCACACTCCTCATCCTCCAGGAAAATGTGCTTCATTTGTACCATGATTAGTTCCAAACTTTGTTTGAATTGTTATTAGAGTTTATATACTTTCTGGCTCTAGTATACATGAAAACGCCCTCTTTATCCCCAAACCACTTCTGATTTCTACCCGAGATGGGCTAGATTCCGCTAGAGGCAATGATGCTGTCGCATGTACCGCTAGAATTACCAGTTCTCTCCGCATTTACACCAGTGAGATTTCTTGATTTTCTTGAACTAGTTCCTTGAATAAAGACCTTTGCTTTTGGCATCATTTTTGCCATTGTATCTGTAGCAAATTAGGTTTTTTCTGCATAGCCACTCCTTTTTTTTTTTTCTCCTTTTTTTCTTAACCCTGTTTTTGCTGACTTCAGGTCACTATGCCCCTTACCACTGGTAAACAGTAGTAAAATATCTATGCCTCCCCTCTAAAACATGGGACTTGCATTGGAACACCAAATATGGCCAATTTGACTTCCTTAGAAGTCCCTTGTAAATGGTGCCTTACGTGCACCTTTGATGTCGAAAGTTAAATGCCGTATGTGGGCTGCCATGTTTATTTACACCATCCACATGTATGACAAAGATACGTTTCTTCCAGGAGCACCCCAAGCTTTCCTTAGGCTGCAGATTAAATTCACTACAGTGACACATGGCAGGGAAAATAACTTTGCAGTGTAGGCAAAGGCTATTTATTTTTATCTGTAAGTTTCCCATAAATTGTGCTTTGGGCAGGGTGCTAATATAGAAAAATACGGTGCGGTGCATATTGAAGTTAGTGTTCCATCACGGTGAAACAAAACCTAAGAGCTGTTTCACTATGTAGGCCAGGCTGGACGTTTTAGGCCTAGGTGGGATTAAATCTTTATTTTCTACCTCTGGTTTGTAAAAGGCAAGAAAAATGCTTCAAAGCTATTTCATGTTTAGTTATTAAAATCTGACTTAATGGTACCGTCTGACATTTTATACCTTAAGCAGAAAATTAACTTTGTACTTTAGGCTGCCTTAGCCAGAACAGACTTAAAACAGTTCTACCACTCTTCATATCTCTAGAGCTGAAATACACATCCTTGGCTAGGAGAGTTGACGACTCTTACTCGGAGGACAACGGCATGCATATGGACACAGGAAAGGTAATGGGTGTTAACTGTTGACCCCTTAGCAAGGATTAACTATCTAGGTGGGGACAGGACTAGGTGGCAGGACAAATGACCGCTTTAGTTTTCCTCTTTTACCTTGGAAATATCATACCTTTTACCTAGTGTCAGCTGAGTTCTTACACATTGAAACAAGAGCCCCTGCATAATTTTACAGTAGGGCAATGAGGAAGTGCTAAACAAAGTTGGTGGGAGGACTGTGAGATGGTAGAATCCCTCTAATCACTGGCGACTGCACAGGATAAATCTGGCACCTCCATTACCACCTTGTCAGAACATTCCTGGACCTGGGAAGACACCATGTGAAGAAGGCCTTACTGGAAAAAAAATCCTAGCTCCTGCTGGAAGAAGAGGACCTACACAAGGCCTCAAAGTCTCTAGAATGCTGCTGGTGCCCAGGAACTAGTACTGCTCTCCAAGGGTCAAGTGGGTTCGGGGACACACAAGGCAGACGCACTCTAAAGTCCAGGAGGGCCCAGCTGACTAAAGAAGCCAAGAACCTACTGGAGACCTGCCCGGAGAGAGACTTGGTGCCCAGAAGCCTTCCCTCAGTAGTTAGGGACTGCAGGACTGACTAGGACTGACCAGAAGAAGCTTTTGCAGAAGTTGTAGACTAGATCTGAAGGTAAAATCTTTGACTATTAAAACCCGCTTGCTTTATCCGACCTTTGCTCCATCACAGTTGGCCTGAAATTGTGCCCAGGTCCTGATCCACAGCACACTGTTTTTCCATAGTGCTTGACTTCTGTTTAGCTTCTTTATGCCTTAAACATTTTTTAAAAATCCATATCGCCAGTTTTTCTTAACCTATTTTGAAGATCTTGATTTTATTTGACTCATTACATTGTTCTCTCTTTTTCTAAATTGGTTTGGGAAATTTATTATATTGTATTCCTTACTTTACAATTGTTAATACTGCTTGAACTCCGCATGCATTTCTCTGGGGGTTGCCTGCTGCTTGTGCCATAGCTACTGGGGGTTGAGCGGACGTTCTCTCAGAACTGTGTTTTGACCTAACTAGATTGGGATTATTGAGTTGGCTGAGTTGCCCCTGTGGAAGCAGAACCCTGTATTCCATAATTTAGGACACCCTAAAGTAAAAATCACCCCAAAATGTACCTCTGGGGGTTCCTCTCCAGGTTGGTCTTGCATAAAAAGGCACCCTCCCCAACATCGCAAAATAAATCCTTGGGACAACTCAGTAAATGAGAGGAAAATTAATGGATTTTAGTACAAAAAAATCTTAAAAGCAAGCAGTACAGAGTAAATGCCATGAAGGCTCAAATGCAGAGTTATACAGAGAAGTCAAAATCAAAAATAGCTTGAAGTCCCAAGTGAGCATGAAAAATCAGAAAAGAAACTAAAAGCATCCCTCGTAAGAAAATCAAGTAATCCGCTCACCCCCTAATCCCGGGTTTCTTATCCATAATTCTTGCATAAGAAATTAGTAAAACAACAAACTCATTATTATTGTTATCGTCACTTATAAAGCGTACTATCACCCTACGGGCATCCTGGCGCTATCAACCACTATCCCACTTTTAAGAAAGCATCCAGCACCTTCCATGTAATTTCTATTCAGAGATGTTCAAACTAATATGAAACATTCAGACAATTAACTTTTACACTGATGAATAAGACTAGGCACAGCAACAGAACAACAGTGGAAAGGCCCTGGAAAAATGTTCCAGCTGTGAACACTCAAAAGTTCATCAAGAGCACAACAGGAAAACTATATCACCTTGTCTACGTTCTGCACAGCTTTGAGGAGAGAAGATGCTCAAGGTGACCAGATGGTAGGGAGTGAAGCCGACATCGGAACATCTTCCACTTTATCCAAGCAAATATCTGGCACAACTAAATCATGTTAATAAACACACTCATACTTGTTTCAACTGCTATCTCATTAATTCAGCATTTGCGTATTGGATCTGTCATAAAAATCATTAACCATTATTATTTTTCCACGAAAATATAAACCCGCAAAATTGGTATTACACTCCCAGCACCGCAAAATGTAATAACTCCATTTCTGGCAGTTTTGTTTAGGTCGGCCAAAATCCTTTCACCCTTAAATATACCTAAAGGTTTCATCAGGGGATGATACCTGGATTTAGCCAAAGGATGGAATAAATATTATCTCTTCTCATCTATCAAATAATTTCGGTATTGATAGAGATCAGGGTATCAAAAATATGCCCACTACCACGGATAGAGTAACCTCACAGTTACACGCACATACATTCATCATACGCTAGGGCCCATTTCACTAACATACGCTCAAATACTCTACCAGCAATAAACCTGTGGGAAGAAAACTCCTAAACCACCCTGCATCTATATCTAAGCGATAGGACCTGATTATAGTGGTTATCCTTAAACATACTCTATACAATCTATACAACAATGATCAAAATGTACACAATAATTGACAAGAAAGAATATTCAACACCATGTTTAAAAGTTATATTGCTTTATCTAAAATTAGTCAAAGTAAAATCAGAATAAATCATTTCTCATAGTTACCTATTCTAACTAAGTGTCAGAACGGGTCAGGACCAGTCTCTCGGTAAGTCTCTCAAGATAAAGTCCTCAGCATCGATCCTCAGCAACGCAAGTTCACGCGGCAAAGGTAAAATGGCAAGTGGCAAAAGGGTGGCAAGATCCCTCCCTAAGCTAACAATTTTTATAATGAAAAATACAATAGAAACACACATAAAGTTGGCAGGATAAACTGTATCACTGAGCAGAACGAGAAGGAAGAAATGTAACATTGCTACATCTGGAAATCTCCGCTCAGGAAAAGTCACAAGACGTGAACTACGGAACAGGAACCAAAAAACTATCAAAGTATCCAACTTGTACAACTTCCCTCGGCACCCAGGCCACAGTTCATTATCTGTTTCTGAAGCTCCTTTGTTTGCCAAGGACGTTCCATTTCTTTTGGAGATCCTCCAAACTGCTGATGTCCTCATGGAAAAATACAATAAGGACCACGGTCAGTTGTCTTCGACCTTTCTCCAGCAGGGGTCTCTCTTGCCACATCACAGAAATATACCACAGCCAGGCTTCGAAATACTGTCAGCTCGGCTAAGGCCTTCATAGGCCACAATAGACCATCTTTAATTAAAGAGACAAAATAAACGTTACTACAACATAATGATTAAACAGTGTTAACCCCACTAATACCCTTATGTGTTATGCATTTATCTAGCCTTGCGACATAAAAAGCATTAATTCAGACAGCGTTTTGTGCTCAAAATAAATAGCACACAGCAACGTTTAAACATGAAAACTTGCACGTTATTGTAAATACAAACAGCACAAATAAGCTAACCCTCATGTAACTTTCTCTTGTGTTAGGACAAACGGGTTGATTAGTAAAACACACTTGCACAAGACAAATAATTAATTGTTAATTATTAATAAATTAATAAAACGCCTAGACATGCCAGAGCTTCAAAAGCCCCAGAATTTTCTAAAAGAAAACTCTGCTCCAGCAGTATAAAACATGAGCCACATTTATATACTTGAGATTAAAATAAGTGAACAGTTGGGGAGTCATTTAAGCATATATAACTTTCTACGGTGTCTGTTTACGTATACTGTATTGTACTTTGTATGCTCATGTTAAACTTAAAAAGGAAGTGCCAAAGATTTGATATTGGATGCTCTTTAGTCCAAGGTGGTAAGTAAGTGCCTTGTTTTACAATCTCCGACAATATAGTGTGACTGGGTGGTCCGCCTTAAATGCTTCCAAAGTGCATAGAGTAGATGTAACATGAATGTTCAGAGCACGTTTAACTTGATGAAACATATAAGTCTTTGCCCTTTTCCAATCAGAAAACATGTGAAATTCCATGTGCTGTTTAGTGTGCCCTCAACCCCCCCATGTTTCATAAGCTTTGCCCTGTTGTTTTCCAGCCAGAAAACATGTAAAGTTCCATGTGCTATTTAGTGTGCCCTTCTCCCCCTCCATGTTTCTTTAACTGTGCCCTTTCCAGCACTCCTCGTGTGACTCCACAGATACTTCCAGTGATGTCATAGTAGAGTGTGTTCTGAAAATAAAGCTTTCTGCTTATATCTTCAGTTTATCTCCAGCCCTTGTGCTGTCTAACTACCCACTAGTAAAGTCAACCACTTAAGGCATGGTTGATCCTAAACGACAGAGACTCTACCATGGGTTGTCACAAGAAGCTTTCACAAAATTAATTAAGACTTTATGTGCATATATGGCTGTTTTTATTCACTCCGTTAGGAGGCACAGTATTTGTTAGCCTATTTATTTAAAATCTAAATGTTATTGTGTCTATCTGTAATTGCCTTTCTAGTATCACTCCGATTTACTTGGAAAATCTGGAATTTTGGTGCAGTTTTGCGATCTCACTCTTTATGATCCTGAACTCTGTCGGGCTGCAGTTCATGGTATGGCAAACCTGTGTCTAAGGTATGTGTTTTAAAGACACCTTTTTAACTAATGGATGTTCAGATGTTTGGAGGGGGGTTTGAAGAAGGATGGTTGATTAAGTGTAAAAAATTATAGTTACAAGTCTTATATTTCCCTTTTCAGGCACTACGACCGTGTTGATTATGTGTAGTTTCCATTTTATCTTCCAATGTTTTCCATTTCGTTTCTAAAGTTCCCAACATTTCTGCAAGCTGTGGAAATGACTGTTGAGGGCCAGTTACACAACAGTTTTGAGATTTTGCAGAGGCTTGCCCTTAAATTTAAAGGGAGAGGGCAACATCCTTTACTTAAATCTGTTTGAGCATTTTAAAAAGTCTTAAAAATTAAAGCTGGATTTTAGAAATGGAAATGTATTTAGTTGAGCATTCATTGTCTGTGTTGCAGGTCTTATGCTATGTAAACTAGTGGTATTGGTCAAGAAACCTGTTTCTGTAATGTTTATTTAGAAACATGAACCATTGGCTTGTTCTTTTTTAGTGTTCCTGGACAGCCATACTTGGACGAACCCTACAGAAATGTGTGCTTTAAAACATTTATTGGAGTTTTACAGTCCTCCAAACTATCTTCTGTTGATGACATCACCTTTTGCATGGTGAGTAAACTTGTACAGCGGCATAGGGAATTTTTATTTAAAAGTATATCAGCTCTATTAGTTCCATTTTGATAGCTGTTGTAGTACTTAGATCTCTTCTTAACACTTAGAATACATAAGTGTACTTGCGGAAATGCACATTTAGTTACTGATTTGTGTATCACTTATTCTGGCTGGTGGCCACATCAGAGCACTTTACATTGTGGAGGGTGACAGAGGAAGCTAGAAGCGTACATATGAACAGGAGGGAAGGAGCCACCAACAAAAAGGAGAGCCATTAATTAAATTTCAGACCTATGCATATGTGGACAGATGTGTTTCTTGCTACTTATACCTGCTTCACGGGTTGTTTTTTTCTCTCATAAGATACATATAAAATTACTCACTGCCCGGTTCTCATTCATTCATCCTGTTATGCAATGTGATGCCATTGTTAGCCTGAATTCCTCTTCCTGGCTGCAATGAGAGGTCCTAGTAGGAATACGAGAACTAGTGCCTTTGACTTGGTATCGGAGTGTATCAATGAGCCAGTTTTGCAATAGATAGATCATTGGTGGACCTGTTCAGTTTTGTTTCTTAAGAGCACAAAAACCCTGAAATGTCATTGTATGTGGATTTCTCTCACCATTGTGTTGTGCAGGAGTGGAAAATGCTGGAAAAATGAGTTAAAGCTGTTACATGAAGGGGTATGATTTTGCTCTCTGCTCCTGGATAATGAAGTATGTTGTATCTCCTCATATCTAAATATTGGACGGTGCTCTTAGTGGCCAAGCCTGAGGAATTTGTAATCCGGTTAACAGGCAGGCAATGTGTGTAATTCCAAACCGGAAGAGGTTCCTATAAGTAATGCTCCTGGAGTGGTAGACCAATTAATCTCGTGTCCGGAGAGCTAAATATGCTTCCAAATATAAGGGAGTTTCTTTTAGAAGAGCTGCCCCATCCGGATGTATTAGGTAGAACCCTTCGGATCTCCAGGCCGTGGCTGATATGCACGGCGAACACGCCACGGCCTGGAGCAGTACTTATAGGAACCCCTTCCGGGTTGGAATTATCACTGGAATTAAGGGACTACTTGAAACTGACCTCAGCCCTGAAGAAGTTGCGGGGTAATCCCCTGTACAGCGACGAAACACGTGTTGGCTAAGAAGGCTTGAAGATATTGAAGATATTGAATTAAAGACATCTGAAAATATAAAGACAAGCATCATTGTGATATTTAATGTACTTTTATGTATTTACTTTTGAACTTGTGCAGAGGATTTGTATATATATAGCATAAGTGGTCTGCTGGCCACAAACGTGGGGATCTGGTCGTTACTTAATTTGTAAAATATGAAGTGCAGGTGCTCATATGTTTGTTGGAGGCCACACCCACTTTCCCCAGCTCCACCACTTTCTCCATTGGCTCGTCCACTTCCTCTATTGGCTCTACCCACATCCTCAAGTGGCACTGCTGAATGCCAGATGTAATAACTGATCGGAATTTAAGCAAGGGAGCCTTTCTCAAGTAAGGTTTCAATAGGAGCTTCCTCCGCCCCGTGAAAAGTTTGAAAAAGATTAAATCATAAGTGCATTTAAAACACAATTTTGGAATAAATTCCCTAAAATGACTAGTGCACTGAAAATGGTCACGTGAAATACTCCAGTGCTCTATGTGCAGATTTGGGGAAAGGACAATACTGGAGTATGTGCAAAGGTGCTTTGTGTTGTCATATACACACCTATCCCTAATGCACCATAGGCGCCTCATATTTAAATATTACCTCTAGTATGCAAAGACTAGAATTTGACTTGTGTGCCCCTATGCTATGGGTGCCCTCTCCTATGCCAAGAATTACTTCGATATGTCAAACCAGCATATTGCCATGGGTTTCCCCACCTACCAAAAATTATATATCAAATATGCCAGGATAAGTATCCAAATGCCAAGGGTGCACTTGCCCATTAGCCAAGAATTATCTCCAGTATGCCAGGGCCAGGAATACAATCCCACGCATAAAACTCACACCCTGCTATACTCACATCAACACACACACATTGTGTGCACACACACTCACATATGCTCAAATTCTCACACTCTTACATGCTCTCTCACAATCAGATTTTCTCTAACTCTGACTCAATCTGCGTGTGTTTTAAAAAATACTTGCCCTGCTGCTACCCCTGGCATATCAGTTAGTGAAGCTTGGTAAAAACGTTCCTCTATACACTAATCAAAACAAATGGCTTTTTTGCTGGTTTTCATGCTTGATGAGAGTTGAATATTACACTTTCATCAAATAGGTGAACCAGATTTTAATTGGTTGTATATGGGGATCAAGAAGTAAGAATGTAAATGGCCTAGACCACTTACTACATTACAAACACAGCTTTCAAGTGTAAGTCCTTCAGACAGTGTTGGATTTTTAGCCAGCAAAATATTTCATTTTGGGATTATGTAGTAAATCACTTCTCTTCTATTCTCCACTGTATAGCTCTGTAGAATGTATCATGACATCATGGAATGCCTGTGTGTCTCTCTGGGCTTACAGTGGCAGTTGGTCAACTCAGGCTGAGCTGTTGGGAGCCTGCTCCTGGTGGGGTTGTCTTTGTACTATCTATCTACTCTTTCTATCCTGATTATCTATGCTGGAAACGAGCCTCTAATAAAGGAACATCCTACATGTACAGATGGACTCTGTATCTTCATTTACAACAATCTTTGGCGACGATTTTGAACCTACGTGTGCAGTAAGGAGTAAGGTCAACCAAGGAACTAAAGGACAAGCAGTTAAATACTTTAAGGACTTTCAAAACGTCAATTGAAACTGAGAGATAACGCCCTAGACAGCCCCACCAGTGTCCTGTACCATCTGGACAGCCTGCAGCCTGGGCGTTTGTCTCCCTGGCAACAAGCCTGCGGTGTCCTCTTGCTGTATTTGAGCCCTCAATCTGCCTGGGAGTGTCGTGACTTGTTTGCACCCTCAGTGATTTGTCACCAAAGTCTTATCGTGAGAGCAGCGGTCTATTTAGAAAATGGAAGGGAGACTTCTTGGGACAATCTGAGCATCCTGCGGTGAGCAACTTTTATTCAACTGGTGAGGAAATCGGCAATTAATGTGTTTGTTTGGTAAAGCTGCATGCAGCACAAGCCATTGGTTCGGTGAATGTGTTGGCTTCTAGTACGTCCTGTTTAACTGTGTACTGAGGAATGATTTGACCGCAAACAGGACCAGTCTTACAATGCCCGAGTGCCTCCGTGCAAGCCATCTGATCAGTGATGTTCGAATATTTCTAAATTCGCAGCGAGCGCCATTTAGGGAGATGAAACTAAAATTAAAGTTAACAGGAAGCATGCTGTGTACTGCGAGTCGAGACAAACTGCCATACACTAAACATGTCACAGTACTCAACTGCTATCAACTGTAAGCCAAGACGTTTACGTCGCTGAAAGAAAGATCACAGGTCAGAATAGGTGATTTACTGGAGTGAAACCTGCACATTTAATTTAAATGGAGCCAATTTAGAAAGAGACTTGGGAATTTGTTGTCCACAGTAAAGGCAAGTCGTTAGGAGATCGGGTGACACGCTGGAAGGTATGTCTAGCATTAGCAGTCGCTTTGTACAAGTTTTTAAAAATTTACAACTCCCACTGCGTATCTCTTAGGTGCCTGAAAAGCCATGACTGGACTGAGTGTGTTAGACAAGACAATGAATGTGTCAAACAGTTTTAAACAAATCAAGTTTGTTTGATTTTTTTTGAAGCAATCAAAGATTAATCAACCGAGCAGTTAAATTTCAGTGCCTGCATTTCATGCGCAGATGTTCGAATTCCAGAGATAATCAGTAGACATTCACAGTTCTCCAAAACAATAGAGCATGTTCAAAACTTTACTACCCATTACAATAAAAACACCCTTGGTGTGTGAACCCTGTGTCATAATACAACTGCAATCTCCACTTTTTCTGTAGTCACGTTGTATAGCTGCAGCAACTATCTGTTCTGAATTGCTATCAAAGTCTCACTGTCCTCACTTCTATAGCCTTGAAGAACCTGGGGTTTGGTTCACTTTTATAAGCCCCGTAGCTGAAATATTGCTGGTGCTCGAGGACTTGTGCCCCACAAAATTTGTTGCCCATGACTGATACAACACTGACTCCAGTCATGAGGCAATAACACTACACTAATGCAGTCCGAAACTCCTGCGAGGGCCGGTCACGCAACTTAACTCCCATCACATAGTACTTGACATTGGGCAACACTAGATGGGTATTTCTTTCTCTTTACTTTTTTTTTGCATCAAAGGTAACTGCTCTGTTTTTAATTCTTTGTGTGTAAGGATTTAGCATTGGTGGCACGCAGAAGCCAAATGAAAGTTTAAGCTCATTTTGGGTTCGATGCTCCAAGAGTGGCTCAAGCTGAGTCAGAGGAAAGTACCAGCTTTCAGCGACTTGCTCAGCTCTTGTAAAATGTATTCTGATGAAACGGGGAAATACGAGATAGAATCCTTGGATCGGCCTCAAACTTATCAAACTGAGAATCACGTACGGTAACGATATTGTGCTGAAGATGCTGCCTCTAAGCCTCCCTAACTCAGCCCCAAGTAAAACACACTCCTACAGGAAACTGAAAAGTGATGGAACAATTCGCCTCTCTGAAATATTATTATACAGGTTTTAAGACGCTGTTAGTGGATTTGTCTTGTGCTGAATTTAATTCTTCTGCTCCGTCCTTCATTTTGTTTATTCGGTGCTGCCTCTATCTTGGCAATAATACTGTCTCTCCCCTTCTCTCCTCCCCATTCCCACCTCCTCCCCCGCTAACCACCCAGAATAACGACTTCACTGCAGTATCCCTTGGGGTGGGCAAGAGCTCAGCTTGGCGATGTTGCTGAAGTAACAGCAGGCATAGGGAACTCTGAAGCCCAGCACCAAGGACAAACCCACCTGAGCCGAAAAAACCTGACCGGACTTGCTGCTTCAGATAGAGGGAGAGCTCCGGCCCACCACCTGCAGTCATGCCCATCACCATCATCCTACGTACGCCTCGAAGTCGGATTCGGGGGAGTTTGTACATTACATTCATTCATACCAAGTTTTTTACACTGCAACCATCACAGTGACAGCGCTCCAGAAAAAGCAGCATTTGTTACATACTTACTGGGTTACTTTTAAGGTTACTGCCTTTAGAGGCCTGCTGCTGCATACTGCTCGACACGCTGCTTCAAATAATAGTGGCGTCATGCAGAACTGCGGGTGCATGCGCCGTGACTCGTGAATGTGTGTACCTCATGAATGAGGATATGGCGGGCTGAATTGCCGGGCACGGCTGGCTGGTGCGTGGAATGTTTTTAAACTGTTACACACGTGGCCGCAGCGCAGACCCAGTCAGGACCAAATCCAGCCCAATCAGTGGCACGCCCACCGGCAGCACTGACTGAAGGGCAGGCATGGATTTATTATTGGCTAAGCACTCTTTACGGGGGTGAATGGAGACAGAATGTACAGTCCATTATATTTTTGTGACATACATTGTGCAATCGTCGATGTAAGTTGGCACTAGAACGTGCCCTGGCAAATAAGTTCTGGTGCTAAGCACCGGAAAGCACCAGCACAAATTAAGCACTGGATCTGGTGGTTTTCCCTACCTTATGCACCGTGCCAGATTACCTGCCTTTAACTTATTTGTACTTGTGATAGACCTTAGAGCACCATCTTTGCCTATTGCTGACCACCGACTGTATAACTAACTCCTTGGAGAGATCAGGTTCCCACTTGGTTTTCAAGGAAGAAAGCAGTACTATGAGGTGGGCCCAGAGCCCACAGCAGAGCCAGCGTACTACGTGTTCCTTGGTATGCAACTCCCATGTGTTGCTGGTTTCCTCCCATCCGGTGCCCAATACTGTCGAACGTAGTGGAGAATGCTAGCTTGTGTTAAAAGACAAAAGAGCTTTTGGTAAAACTTGTGCATAATCAGAGACATCAGCTCGCCATCCAGAATCAAGCAACCCTCCGTCAGTACCCCCTTGTGTTCACGAGGGCCTAACCTGTGTGTCGTCAGAGTACCTGAAGACGTGGGGAGACCACACAGTGGTATATTCGGTGGATATGGCATCATGGAATACGTGTATCTCTTTGTTGTTCTCCATTAGGTCAGGGCCATGCGCAGTAAAAGGGAGCCTGTTGGTGGCGCGGCCACACCTTGGCACATCAAACGATGGTGGTGACCCTGGATGATCCGATCCGCCGTGTAGTCTATTTCCATCCGGTTATGTATTGCCATCCAATAAGACTGCCAATAAGAAAACCACTGTAGCTGCCCAGGCACACAATACGCTTTAAACCCAGGGGCTCCCAGGCTGCCACCATCTGTCAGCAGCTGTAGCTTAGTAAGACTTACTTTATGATGTCCCTCCTCCCCAGGCGAGCTCCACTAGCAGGATGTTCAAAGATCTTAACAGCCACGTTGGCACTTCTATAGGTAAGTTTAAAAAGTGGTACTGTAGGTGCGGCAGCATGACCATTTTTGCCAGGGCTAGCCGCCCCGCTACTGACATAGGCAGCATGATCCTAAAACTGATAAGGAAGCGCAGTGTGTTCATTGTGCGGATGAGATTGCATTCCAGACGGTCCTGTGCCTCTCAATAGATTTGGATGCCTAGGCCTCGGGACCTGTATGGTGGTATCTGTGTAGCCGTTGTCCCAAGCGGCAGCTTGGGTTCCGTATACGTGTCAGCAAAGGGGAACGCACATGATTTATCAGCATTTACTTGGAGCCCAAACAGCCAACCGAACTCAGGTAGCAACTGGGCTGACCCATCGAGACCCACCTCTGGTGGTTTTCTGAATACAGGATCATGTTGTCAGCATACAAGGATACAGAATGTATCGTCCAGGCTATAGGGATCTCCCACTCTCCTACCTCCTGACAGATTGGTTTGGACAATGGCTCAATGCCAGCACATACAGGAGCAGCACAAAGGGGCAGCACTGTCCAGTCTCACACAATATTTGGTAAGAGTCAACAATGTAGGGCCTAGTTCGGGCCCTGGCCTCTGCATACAACAGTTTCACCCACTGAATATATGTTGGGCGTATTCTTTACCTGGCCAACGCCTCGATCATGAAATCCCATCCCAGAGTTTCAAAAGCCTGAAGGATATCTAGTGATAAACATGCTGCAAACGGGTACTGTTCATGAACAGTATCCATTATCTGAAACAAACAATCAATATTTTGGGAGGTGCTACTGGGGGGAACTAAGCTATTTTGATACGTGTGCAATAGCCCCAGGAGTAACGGAAGCAGAACGTGTGCAAGGATTTCACTTCAGATTTTGTATTCAGTATTGAATAATCTCCCTAGTAGTGGGAGGAAGAATGCCTTTCTCTAGGGAGAAATTATATAATTTTTCTAGCTGAGGTATCAATCGTGTTATGTATGTGGAGTAGAATTCAATGAGGATCCTGTCTGACCCTGGAGTTTTCTTGCGGGTGAGTTCCTTGAGAGCCCTGTGTTTCTCAGCTACCGAGATAGGGGTGCCAAGGGCCTCCCGATCATCCGCAGGCTGATATCTGCCGGGTCAGGGGGTGTCAGGCAGTGTACAGCAATGCATAAAAGTCACTTAAGGCCGAATTGATGTCCACCTGTATTCTAGCTATTCCCTGGGTCTATGTGTTTATGGGTAGGATCGGTGTGGGTGAGGGGTCTGGCCGGATCAAGCAGGCCAAAAGTGCTCCTGATTTATCGCATCTGTATGCATTCTCTGAATAAGTGCCTTGTAGTCGGATATGGAGGCGTTCATGGAGTTCTGCATAGGTGGTCCTAGCCTCCTGTAGCCTATCTGCAGCCTCAGTTTTCTCGACCACAGCCTGTTCCAACAATCCCAGCCTACTCTCCAGTTGTGGGAGCTCCTAAATGACCTTATCTGGCTCCTACCACAGCCCCAATGGACGTGCATTTAACCACCACCTTGAAGGCCTCCCACTCGACTAGAGGAGAGGAGGCCATACCTGTATTTTCCGATAAATATATGTTGATACATGTGGCAAGTATTTCCCTAAATACTGCATCTTCAAGCAATGTAGGCTGTAAGTGCCAGGAGAAATAACAGTGTTATTTCTAGAGGGATATACTCAGATATTCTCTTCCCCCCATATAAGTGGTGTGGGTAATGCAAGATTGGAGGTGTGAAGAGCAAAGAAACTATCATGGTGGGAATGCAGTGTGTGGGTGTAAGAATACAAGGAGTATTCCCTCATTTCTGAGTTGCGGCTACGCCATATGTCTGCAAGATTCCAACCCTCCAGCCATTATCACAATGCTTTCACTTGTCGTGTGGGGGCTGTGCTGGGTACGTTGATAGGTGGGCCAAGAACTCTCTCTGTTCCGTGTTGGGAGCATATATGCACCCAAGGACAATCAAACCCCATCCAATTCGCCTTTCAGCAATTGGTAACACCCCTGTGTGCCAATTATGTATCCAAAACGGCAAACGAGACCCAGCACAGAGACGTATCGCAGCGTCCCTCACAAAAGCAGAGTAGGATGTGTGAAATAGCTGCCCTCTCCATTTTTTACGTAGTCTCTGAGCCTCAGGGACAGTGAGATAAGTCTCCTGCAAAACTGTAATATGTGCGCCGTGCCTATACAATTGGGCTAGTATCCTATGCCTTTTGTACACAGAGCCCATACCCCGCACATTCCAGGTGTGGAATTTATAAGCATTTAACTCAGTAGGCATTATATCAATTGAGACATTTTCCCCTAAGCAGAAATTACAGTGTTCACAATACATCCCACATTACTTCTATTGGATACGGTAGGTGACTGATTCCAACATTTAAATACATTCCCGCAACTCTCGGTCCAGCAATGCGGTGTCGTTTGACCATACAATAAAACGAACAGTAACTGTGTGCCTTCACGTAAGGGGCGTGCAAGATCTAACCGATTGGGTGTTCTGTGAGTACACGTGGAAGTCATATCAACTAGTTTGTCCCTTGCGGACCCGGTACCCCAACAGTATCAGTGAAGCAAACCTATACATCGCAAGTAGAAGTATCCAGCAATCAGTTCAGCTCGCAAGCCTATGTGGCCCTCCCATCCGCTGGAGCCGCAGGTGGAAACCTGAAAGGAAAATAGCGTTGCATTTTGATTACTCACGACCATCAACCCAGTAATTCATGCGTCATCTGCGGGGTGATTGAAGGGAACAGTGCCATGCTGTCGGCTGAGTCCGAGGCCCTGCGAGGCGCTGCCCTAGGACGAGCTGGAGCTGATGGGATTTTTGGTTAGTCGCAGGGTGGTTGCTGACTGGATCACTACTTGCTGCCCCTCTAACCTAATTAGTGCGGGGAGGTGGCTGCCCCAGGGCAAACTCGGTTGGATGCCCCTCGTCACCGCCTCCTTAAAGCTCACTGAGCCTTTGGCGGCTCAGGTCTCTGTGGCCTGCATCATTGGGAATCTGGGAAGTTTTGTTCAAGCCAGTCCCATACTCTTTTTCGTGTTTCAAAAAAAGATCCTCTTGGATCACTTTGAGACTGGCCAGAAACAGTAAAGCTTAGGTTAGGTACTTCTTGACCTGGAACAACGAGGCGCGCCTGCCTTGGACATTGATCGTACAGTCTGGGAACAGAGAAATCCTTGCATTCTCTGAGGATGGGCTTTTCTCTTCTCGTATGCAGCACTATATGCCGTCACGGGTATTCCAGGTGGTCCCAGGGGCGTACAAGGACAGGGTTCTCAGTGACTGTGCCAATCACTGTGTCGTGCAGGAGAGAACAGCCCGGGAGCTTCTGGACAGTGAGTGATCCAGTCCGTCAGAGCACTTGCGCAAACCACCCAGCCAGGACTGGGTCCAAATTACAGACCCTGGTGTGAGGGGTGGACTTGCAGAGTTAAGCGAGATCGCCGCTGTCAGCCATCAGGGTGGCACAGTGAAAGGCCTTCTCCATTCACCCAGGCGGCGCTTCTTCTCCAACGCCTCCGCGGCCCTGAGGGAGCCGGTCGAGGCCCTACCAGGCCCTGCCTTCATTAACAGTCCCGACAGTGGCGCTCCAAGCCCAATTGCGTCCTACAGATGCTCCCTGAGGCACGATCGGGAGAAGAGCTGGGCCCATGTATTGGCAATATGTCAATTGCCTCTGTTGTGGCATCTGGGTTACGTCCGTACATCTGGCGCCATGGGCTTCCTCTCGGCGGTTGTGTATGTGTACAATGGGGCCTGTGTATTACTGCAGGTAGTCCAGTTTGCACGGGAGGCTTCCTTGTCACCCTCCGTGCGGCAGTTCAGTGTCACTGTTGGGACCTCCCTAGGCCGGCCGGTGCAGTGGAGCCCATTTAGGCCGCAGCAGTGCTCTACCCAGCGGGACTCATGCTTGATGCCTGCCCGCACCATTCCTCACCTGGATGCCGCAGTAGGTGACCGCGATTGGGGTTGTCAAACTGTGTACTCTGTCTCTCAGGAGGGGGGCCAAGCTGTTAGTGTGGGCCTCGTAACCACCGCATTCAGCCCCTCTCTCAACCTGTTGATCGGGGCCTCACGTTTGTCCAGCCGCCATACTCGAGCCGGAGGGAGCGAAAGTCAGGGCGTTTCCCTGCCTCAGCCCTCAAACCACAGACCGGAGTCCGCCTGCTCACCAGGTTGATCAGCACTGCAGTGTCATAGCTTGATGCTGCTGATTGCAGGCTAATTAACAAGGATTAAGTGGCCTGGGTCTGGGAGCCTCCGAGTTATGCAGCCGCCATTTTAGGTGGTTAGCCACATCCCCTCATCTCTTCTTTGCTTAGCACACAATCATCATTACCATCTTACCACCCAAAATCTAATGTCTTTTTAGGTCTCGCCTAGCGTGGCGGCGCATGCGCTGCTCGAACGGTGAGATTTATTGCTAAGGAGGACTTTCAGAAGAGGGCCTGAAGCCCCGCCCCTCATTTCCATTGGCTGGCGTCACCGTTTATGCTCAGCAGTGTCCTGCCATTGGAAATGAGGGTTTAAGGTTCACGCCCTTTGGCCTCCGAGCCGGACTCGGTGGCCTGCTTTCCTGCTGTCGCAAAGCACTTTCTTATCTTTATGGGGCCATGTGTTTCTAATTAGAAACACATGGCCCCATAAAAACAAGAGATCGATGCTTGTTTATGTGCTTGCGGCCTCTTCTGCTTAGTGTAGGGAAGGCGAGAAGCCTATTTATCTGAACGGAGCTCGTCGTCCGTACAGTAACACATGCACGAAGTCTGCTGTGGTGTTTCTGCCGGTCCCTGCTTGTTACAGTCTCGGAACGCATAATTCAAGCAACTGCCAGCTTCAAGCCATTCCTCCCGCCTCCCTCCTCCCACTGCACGGACGCCGTGCTTAATGGATCACCAAAGCGGACGCTTTGTTAAATAAAGAAAAAATCTGCGGACGGTTCCTTCATTGTTCTCCCTCCCTACCCCATCCATGCCCTCTGTGTGGCTTTTTTAAATTTACTTTTTTACGGCGGCAGTGTCCACTTCATGGTTCAGTTTATTTGTCATTGTTTGCTGCCATTGTGTTGCTTTTAATACATGCTTAGTGATCTGTCCCTCAGTTTACATAGATTTTGAAACCTTCGGCTTTTGACAGTAGTGCTGTCTCTCTGCTCACATGGATCTGACAGTACATGCATGTATTACTCTACTGGACAAATGCTACAAGCTCGAGTCTACAACAGCAGAAACTCTCTCACATGTTATTCAGATGCTGATCTTACACACTCGGCCCTTCAAACGCAGTCTAATTCATCTTAGCGCTCCTCCTCGGTCGCATAGCTCTTAAGTGCTCCGGGCTTACATAGCAGAGACGCCCCCTGAGGTTGCAAAGATCTTATGAGATAAGGCCTCAAAGAAAATAGTTATTCTCTGTGCTTTCCCAGTTCTCCCAGGCTCGAGTTCAACTGGAACAGCACACCTGACACCGCAGCTTCACTGCTTGCCACATAACACCTATTCACTGATCGCAGCCTGTGGTGGTGGAGCGCTGCACGCTCCAGGTGCTAGAATCCAGTAAGTATGGACGGGCTGCAGGTGGTCTGCTTGATTTCCCTGGCTATGTTCTTGGGGCGCATTCCAATGACACACCGAGGGCTTCTGAGGAATCCCAAACACGCCGAGGATGGGGGGGGCGGGGGTGACTCACCAGGGCTTTAAGTGGGATGACAAAACTGGGAAGAAAGGGGGTCTTTCATAGGGGCGTGGCCGATGTAATCAAGCGGGTGGCTTATAACATTTTAGCTAAAAATCTGCACTTCGCATAGTGTGCCTCCCCACTGGTATTTTTCTGCTTCTGTCCATACATTAGATGTGAAACAACACAACAAGTGAAATTACACCTACAACAAGCCAGGACTTTTGGCTTGGTTAATGGTTGTAAGTTGTGTAACAAAAATAAGGAGCAACTATGAATTCGCTATATAATATTGGAAATTCTTGTGGGTGAGGTTGTGGCGTAAGGCTAGAGCTACCGACTTCCTAGCTAAAAAAGCAGGTTCGAGCCTGCCGTCCGCTCACCATCCCGTGATTAAAAAAAGTAATATGTACTTGTTTAATGTAACTGGTGCTCGTGTAAAACGCTCCGTCCAATACCTTCGGCCGAGTTTGCGCTATATAAAATTGAAAAAAAGGAGACTCTTTAAAGTTACATCAAAAGCAGTGATGGTCGGACAATTCTGAGTTAGAGGTGTTTTTTTTCACCCCGAGGGTGAGGGCAAAAATAGAGATCCCGATAGGGACTTGTCGCAGCACCTGCTTTTAAGAACTACCGGTGCTGAGCACCAGCAAGATCCGGCCCACTTAAAGCCCTGGTTACCCCCACAGCATTGCTCGACTATCCGTCTAATGTCAAACTCTGGAACTGCTTGACGGACTGGATCCCGCAAGTGTGCCGAGTCCAGCAGCAAGTTATCGATACTGCTTATGCAGAAAATTCTTGGGCCCCAGTGCAGGTCCTGCACAGTGGCATCCCTGTGTGGGTACCCTGGCCCCGAATTTTCTGGGCAAAATGGATGGTAAAATCAAGTGCGGATCTTGCAAGGGCTGTAGGTACAAGAACATCTTGGCCCATGGTTGACCTCTTTCCCAGAGGATCCGGGGAAAGCGTGCAACTAAAGGAAGCAAGAAAGCTCAAACAAAAAGATTTTTAAAAAAAGAAAGGAGGGGGCAAAATAAAACAATCATTTGCAATGCAATAGGTCTCGCAGTTGTGAGAGTTTGAGCAATTCGCATTGTAAATGGCAATGCCTTTTATTTACGTGTTGGTTTTTAAAACATAAATAAAAGGTCATTGTCATTTACAATGCCAATAGCTTAAACTCTTGCAAATGCGAGACCTATTGCATTGCAAATGCTTGTTTTTCTTCTTATTCTGCAAGTCACCACACTTCACTCCGTTTCTACACTTCACAAAATAATTTATATGCCAGACTAGTCCTTTGATCAATATAGCGGTGGAGGTCTACTAAATATCGCTATGATGTGCACAAAGCAAGTGGGGAGAGCAGCACAAAGAAAAAAATGTGTGAAAGTAAAACTAGCTCCAGGATACCTAATGTGTCTTTATTAGAACGTGCCTGGGCCAGGATGGATTAAAAACAGGGCACTGGCGGGAAGAGCATATACCCGCAGTTAGTTACAAAGGGTGGTCGATAGTTAAAGATATATTAAAGATATATTTATTCCATTTTATAGGACATTCACCAGGGGTCGCTAAGAATGGCTGGGGTGGACTTAAAGAAAAGATCTGAGAGGCACACATACTATTATAGTTGAAGTTTTAAGAGTATGCAAGAAGAAAACTGAAATGCCAAAAACATAGTAAACGCTTTGTAAAATTGACATCCAAGTTCTCACCAGATTGAAATGAGTCAGTCAAGTCGCTTGTAACAGTGCCACTAGTCGCTCACAACTAACTTGAGCCCGATCCAATATGGCTACCACATCGAATGTGTCGCCCACAATCCTTTGAGGCACTCACATTGCAGCTGTGTGAAAAGGCTTGGGTGCCTGACAGAATCACCAGCTAGCCAGCCACAAGAGTGCACCAACACTCGCTTGAGACAAGAGCAATGGCTACACTGCACAAGACACAGGAGCTCACCAATTCTCACTCAAGGCAGGAGCAACACCGATTCGTGTGTTGTCCAATATCTTCACATTTTCACATTGAAATTGAAATATTCCCAAAGACTCCCTGCAGTACAATCTCCGGATGTGGTGAGCAATGAGACCAACAGTACACTACCACACAATCCGGTTGAGTCATCCAAGAGGTGGTAGAAGCAGTTGGTTCCTCCACCTTAACTTCAAGACTGCTCATTGTAGGAAGCAGGATCTTTATATAGTGGAACAAAACGAGGTACACTGTGTAAAGGGTCCAGACAAACCCAAATTGATTTACAGGGGCACAAATGATAACCCAAATGCACCCTTTTGTGGTTGTGTGGGCAAGCAGTTAGGCGAATTAGAGGATAAAGGCAAAAAATGAGAAACACAAGAATAAATCGCAGTGTCACTTTGAATGCTGCTGCAAAAAGTGCTTGCCGAGTTCAACAAAGATTGGAGTGATTTTGTTTGGATTTGCAGTGATTCAGCTTCGTATATGAAAAAGTTTGGTTTGACACTCAAAATTGATACCTGAGTTGAAGTGCTTCCCTGTAAGAGATCCTTGCCACTTGTTAGATGGTATGCTGAAAGCAACTTTACAATCTTCAGAGTTAATGAAGAATGCTATTGACTTTTTAGTCCATTCTGGTGTGCTGTTTTGTTGCGCACGGAAACTAAAATGCAAATTTTGTGCTTTGTGTGGTATCAAAGAAAGAATCATCCCAATTTTGTCACTTGGCTGGTGGTTCTCAGTCCTAGAGGCCATGAATGCTATATTATCCATATGGCAACCGTTTAGAGAACTTTTGCTGAGTGATGATGCCAAAGGCAAGAAATGTGAGGATCTTTGGTCACATATTGATAGTGATTTGAAAAAAAGTACACTCTACTGCATTCTTAGATTTTTACAGAAAAGCATAACTGCTGTAGTAGACATGATAAAAAAAAATGAGTCTGAAAACACCGTTGTCTACCAAGTGTTCGGCATAATTGGTGTAGATGTGAAACATCTCGTTGAGAGTAGGCTAGGCGGCACTTTTAGTGACTTTGGCACTGCAACATATTCCATGTTAGTGCTCGCCACTTGGTAAGCAAAGGAATGTTGAGGAGCATTTCAGGAACTTTTATTTTACAATGTATGAGAAATAGCTCTTCACCCACCATGGCATTTGAAGTCAATGAAGCCTCACTGTGGTACTCTGCACAAGTTATAGATCCCCTCCGTAAAGGGAAATTGTCTCCGAAGTTTCAAAAGTGCTGCCTTATTTTTGACCGCTTCAATAACTCTGAGGGCATATGCGCTCATTTCAACGCATATGTTGCAGAACCTGTCGCAGAGAATCACAATCTTCAGGTATTGGCATCCAGTATTGGCATGGATAGATAAGTCAGTGATCAGAGTTAGCAAATTGTAAACAGGCTATTTTGGTGTTGCCTGTCTCAAGTGCCAATGCCGAGAGGGCCTTTTCACAGATAAAAGTTTACATGGGAAGGAAAGAGCGAGCGCGCATGACCAAAGACTCACTGAAGAAGTATTGCATGTTGCACTACGATAAGTTTGATTTGTAAAAATGTATTTATGCTGTATGTACACTGTCTATATGCCATGCACAATCAGTGGAGAAAGCAAGCAATATTAAAAGCAAAAAGTCCCATAAACACTGGAAAGACACTGTTTCTGTTGTTTTTAATGGCGTGAAAATGTGTAACCACTGATAACCACTGTTTTTTAAGGTATTGAAATCGCTGAAAAAACACCACCAGAATTTACCAAAAATAGAAACTGAAAACAGGAAAGCCTACCTATATTGCATGCAGTGTCTGCAGGCATGATACACAGGAGGTGTGCCATGCCATGTCTTCACTTTTTTCTGCATCATGGCATGCAGCCTGCAATGGCAGTCTGCATGTTGGTGCTGAGCGGCCTCTTAGAGTGGCACAATACATGCTGCAGCCCTTAGAGACCCGCTTTAGCCTCCTTGTCCTATGTACAAGGGGTACCATTTTCTAGGGACTTATAAAGGTTACTAAAGGTATTGCCAATTGGGGGACAAATTGTACAGTTTTAGGGAAAGATCTTGTCACTGAGGACCTGGATAGTGGGAACCCAGTGCACTTTTATCAAAATTGCATTCAATACCAGACAAAAAGTGGGGGTGACAATGTAAAAAAGGGGCACTTTCCTACACAACCCCTGCCCCCAAATGAGAAGATACTAACCTTTCCTACGAGAGCCTTCATCATCTAAGTGAAAAACCTGGAAAGGCCATCTGCATTAGCATGGTCAGTCCCAGGTCTGTCTTCTACTGTAAAGTCCATACCCTGTAGAGAGATGGACCACCTCAACAGTTCTGGGTTTTCACCTTTCATCTGCATTAGCCATCTGAAAGGCCTGTGGTGGGTTTGGACTAGACAGTACCAAACAGGTATCGTCTCAGCTTCTTCAGGGACCAAACCACCACAAAGGCTTCCCTCTCAATGGTACTCCAACGCTGCTCTCTGGGGAGTAACCACCTGCTAATGAAAGAAACAGGCTGGTCATGGCCATCATCAATTGTCTGAGAAAGGACCACTCCAATCCCATGTTCAGAGGAATCAGTCAGCACTATGAACTGCTTTGAATAGTCTCGAGCTGTAGGAATAGGTGCTGAGAACATTGCTTTTTTCATGGTGTACTTTTCCCAGCTCACTGTTCAGTTTATCTTCTTTGGCATCTTCTTGGAGGTAAGTTCTGTGAGGGGTGCCACAATGGTACCATACTCCTTCACAAACCTCCTGTAGTCCTCAGTCAAGCCAAGGAATTCCCTGACTTGGGTTTGGGTTATTGGAACTTCCCAGTCCAGAATTGAGTGGATCTTGGGCTATAAAGCTTGAACTTGGCCTCCACCTACAAGTTGGCCCAAGTATATAATCCTGCCTTGCCCTATCTGGCACTTACTTGCCTTTATTGTGAGGCTTGCAGCTTGCAGAGCCTTCAGGACCTTCCTTAGGTGGATCAGGGGATTTTGCCAAGTGGAACTATAGACCCCAATATCCTATAGATATGCTGCACTAGAAGTTTCCAACCTAGCAAGGACTTTATTCATCAATCTCTGGAAGGTGGCACGGGCATTCTCTAATCCAAAGGGCAGAACAGTGAACTGATAATGCGCATCTGGGGTGGAGAATACTGATTTTTCTTTTGTCCGAGGGTCAGTCCAAGCTGCCTGTACCCTGATGTCAAATCAAAGGTCCTGAGAAATGTAGCTGCCCCAACCTTTCAATTGGCTCATCGGCTCTAGGGATTGGGCGTGCATCTGTCTTGGTTACTGCATTGAGGCTTCTATAGTCCACACAAAAGCTCAGCTCTTGTTTTCCACCCATGGAATGAGGTTTTGGGACTTTCACAACTGAGCTGGCCCAGGAGTTCTCAGAGGGTTCAGTGACTCCCAATTCCACCATCCTGTTGACTTCAGCTCTGATGCTTTCCTTAACTTGACCATACTATCTGTATATTTTGTTTTGACAGGTGTATTGTCTCCACTGTCCACAGTATGGGTACACCAAGTAGACTGACCAGGTAGTTAGGGAGAAGAGTTTAGCATACGGCTCCAGAACTTACCTGTAATCAGCTTGCTGTTGGGCTGAGCGGGTGTCTGAGAAAACAGCCCCATCTACTGATCCATCTTATGGGCTGTAGGCAAGGAGTTCAGGGAGAGGTTCACTCTCTGCTTCCTGATCCTCTTCAATGACATGAGCATAGTCACATTAGCTCTGTCATAGAAAGGCTTTAGGTGGTTAACATGGATGACCCTGTGAGGGCTCCTGCTAGTGCCAAGGTCTACCAAATAGGTGACCTCGCCTTTCATTTCAAGGATAGGGTAGGGACCACTCCACTTGTCCTGGAGTGCCCTAGGTGCAACAAAATCCAAAACCCATACCTTCTGCTTGGTTGGAACACCGCAAGTGCAGCCTCTTGGTTATACCAATGCTTCTGGAGCTCTTGGCCGGCCTCAATTTTTTTAGGTGGCTTACCGATGTACTCTGCCATCCTAGAACGTAGGCCTAGTGCATAGTCTACAATCTCTTGTTTAGACTCTTCGAGAGGTCTCTCCCAGCCTTCCTTAACTAGATACAGTGGTCCACTTACAGGATGCCTAAACAGAAATAATTCAAAGGGACTGAACCCTACTCCCTTCTGAGGGACATCTCTAAGCGAAAAGCCGGCATGGGGAAAGGACACCCCATCTCCCTCTGAGTTTTTCAGAGAGTCACATGATCATACCTTTCACGGTTTTGTTGAATCTGTCAACTAAACCATTGGTTTGTGGATGATATGGGGAAGTTAACTTGTAAGTCACACTACAATCATTCCACAATGCCTTTAGGTAGCCAGACATGAAGTTACTACTTCTGTGTTACACCACCTCCTTAGGGAAACTCACTCTTGTAAAAATACTTAAGAAGGCTCTGGCAACTGCAGGAGCAGTAGCCGTCCTAAAGGGTATAGAGTCAAGGTACCTAGTGCCATGATCCACTACCACCAGTATGAGTCTGTACCCTGATGCTATTGAAGGGTCAGGGGGGCCAACAATGTCAACCCCTACCCTTTCAAAGGTACCCCAACCACTGGAAGTGGAATAAAAGGGGCATTTAGTTGGGTACCACCTTTGCCACTGGCTTGGCAGGTAGCACAGGAGTCACAAAACGTATTCACCTTCTGGGACATGTTTGACCAGTAGAAGTGGCTATCTAGCCTACTCCAAGTCTTGGTCTGACCAAGATGCCCAGCTATGGGGATGCTATGGACCAATGAGAGTAAAAACTCTCTGTACAACTGAGACACTGCCACTCTCCTAGTGGTACCAGGTTTGGGGTCTCTGGCCTCAGTGTACAGGAGTCCCTCCTCCCAATAGGCCCTGTAGGAGCCACTGACCTCTCCTCTTTCCTGGGCAACAGCTTGCTGTCTCAGGCTTTCAAGAGTAAGATAGATCCTCTGCCCTTGGCACAGCTTTTTCCTAGAGTGTACCTGTGGGCCTACGAGCTTTGCCTGGTAAGGCCCAAGTTCCTGGGGCTTAGTTTCCTCCGAGACTGACATGTCTTCCCCCTGAGGAGAGGGGACCTAAGTTTGTGGCTGTTCAGAAGCTGGCTTCCCAGACTTTCTCATGGAGGGTTTGGACACTCTTTCAGTCTCCAACTCCCCTTTTCCACTCTGGTCTTTGCTCTGTGCTTGGTTTTTATGCACATCTATTCTGGCCTTCCCAAACATGGCTGCATGGGATCTTAGCTCTACCTTAGCCCATGATGAGGAATCCAGATCATTCCCTAGCAGACATTCAAAAGAAATTGCAGAGGACACAGCCACCATCTTCTAGCCATGAAAACCAAGGACATCATAGCCATGGAATGAACCTTGGTCACATTTTCAACATTGGTGACTGGATTAGTTTGTCCATCATATACGGTTCTGGAGATATCAATTTTTTCAGTACCATGGTGACACTTGCACCTGTATCTCTTAGTGCACCCACTCTAACCCCATTAATCAAAGGCTGCTGTTTGCATTTTTGAATGTTGGTGGGCCAAACAGCCAGGGGATTTACCTCCCCTCCACCATCAGAAACTAAAGTGCTTAAGTGTGCTCTCTGACTTGGACAGGGCACACCAAGGATCCCACCTGGAGACTCTCCACTGCAGTGCTAACTGGGGGAATACTAGAGGTAGCCTTTTTGGGACAGATGGGGTCTCCAGTTTGGTGGCCCTTGGCCTCGCAATTAAAGCACCAAGCCTTCTTTGGATCCCAGTTCTTACCCAGGTACCCATCCTCAGTCTGTGTATTGTCTCGGGGCCCACACTCCTAAACAGATTTTGAGGACCTTTAGAAGGGTCTTTGTTCTTATCCTTAGATTGCCCACTCTCTTTCCCTTGGGTGGGGGATAGTGGGGGGTTGCTACCCCTTTCTTTTGGTCACCCCCACTATGAATCTTTTTGGACACCCTAGTCTTGACCCAATGGTCAGCCTTATTTCCCAATTCTTGAGGAGAGACTTGACCTAGTTCCACCAAGTACTGATGCAGTGTTTCGCAAACATTTACTTAACTGATGCTCTTTCATAATAAGATTATAAATCCCATCATTGTCTTGCACCTTGTTACCCTTTAACCAGTCACCTAGTGTCTTTATTGCAAAGTCAACAACATCTACCCAGGTCTGACTCTAGGCTTTATGGGTCTTTTTGAACCTAATTCTGTACTCCTCAGTGATGAATTAAAAGCCCTCAATCAAGATGTCTTTGTTGAAGACATAGAACTCAGCATCTGCCTCATTCAGTGTCTGTAGTCTATCCCTGCTCTTTCCTGAAGACAGCTACCAGAGTAGAGAGCCCAAATACTTCTGGCTGAATTTCCTCAGCTTACACGCCCTCTCAAAGGCTGTAAACCACTTGGTGATATCATCACCTTCTACATATCTGGGGACAATTCCTTTGGGGATTTTAGAATCAAAAGCTTAATCTTTCTCCCTATTTAATATGTTGCTGCCACCAGAGATGGGTCCTAGGCCCTTCAAATGGTGTCTCTGTTTCTATGGCTAAGATTTTAGACTACAAAGCTATTCTCCTAGCTAATTTCGGAAGTTTAGGATCCTCCTCCTCAACTTCTCCCAGAGGTAATTCCATTGGAGGTACTGCCAGTAGAGGAATTCAGGGATTCCTCATTCTCACCTACATCTCCATTACCTCCATCTTCAGTTTTTTTTCCCATTGCCCTGGCTCTGTCATGCTCAGCAAGCAGGGTCTATAAATGAGCCTTGTTAGGTTAAGACCCCATGGAAAGGTTCCATGCTTTGCAGTGGTCTTTAATTTGGGCCAACGCAAGTTTCTTGTAAGAGGCCAGGTTGAGCGCCTGGGCATTGCCCTCTTTATCAGACATGGTATTAGATCAGTTGGGACCGTTTTAGAAAGTTAGAAAATATTGAGCAGACTATACTTTTGAAAGCCTGTCTAGGATAGTTTATAAATCGATTACAAATTGACTGGGGGTCCTAACCAAGGCCCTAACAGTTAAAGTTTAGAAATTTGAAAAAATTGGCAAAAATTCAAAAATAACTTTTAACTAATAGCAGTTGTAGATTTACTTCATGAAGTCCCCTATTGACCACATGGTTTCAGCAAATGAAAAGTCTTGTATCCCACCGCTGATCCACCAGTTTAGAAAGCTGGCTCTTTCTAAAGTGGACCAAAACGAGGATAGGAGTCCAGATAAACCCCAAATGGTTTAGAGAGGCACAAATAATAACCCAAATGCTCACTTTTGTGGTAGTGTGGACAAGCAGTTAGGCGTATCCGAGGGTAGTGCTAAGCATTTGTGGTACTCACAGAGGCAATAAATGAGACCCACGATCAATAAATCCGAGACCTATTTAGAAAAATAACTCTTATCTTTATATAAATTTGGATACCAAGAACTTTGTAATCAAAGTAAGTTCTTTTGCAGTAAGGAATTTTTATAGGTAAGTAAAAGAGTTCAATATCATGTGTCTTTATGCAGCAATATTTCCCTATGGGAGAAAAGGTATGTACAACATGCAATATAAGCAACATGCTTCTAGTTATTTGCGATTGGTTTCTGGGGGGTCTCCTTTGGGACTTCGGGTCATAGGGAGGCAAGGTCCAAAGTACCACCAGCAGTTACTGGTTAGCTGCCCTGGGACTTCCGGGTGCAGAGGTGCTGGTTGGTTTGGTAGCTGTGCCTGCTACATTGGTGGAAAGAGCGGTGCCTTCTAGAACCAGACTACAGAGAGGGACTTGGGGACAAGTCCAGGAGTTCCCAATGGGGGGCTTGGGTCACAAGGGCCCTGGGAGCAAGGGGTCACACCGGTTTGTTGGCCACTCTGGAAGTGGGTCTCTGAGGTGCTGACTTCTCTCAACAGCTGCACTGTCTCAGTGCAGGGGAAGTCTGGATTAGACTTTCATGGGTGTGGTTTGATGCAAGGGGTCCAGTATCCCAGGCATTGGTTCTATGCGCCTGCGGTTGGTCCTGGTTTCCTCTCACTTGTTGGGGGTCACATCTGACCTTCAGGAACACAGGTTCCTCTTACCGGGGGGCTGCTGCTTCAGGGGAGTGGCCTTTGCGGTTCAGTGCCTGCAGACTGCAGGGGAGTAGCTCCTTTACTCCAAGGGAAAGTACTTGGCAATTTGTGAAAGCTGGCAGTCTCCTGGGGTTCTTGGAAGCTGGTCAGGTGCCAGACGAGTCACTGGTCACAATTGTTGAGACTTGGTGCAGGCAGGCAGTGTTTGGCGCCACAAGTCCACAGCAGCCTTCAGTTCACACTTTTTCTTGTGACTCTTCTTTGTCCTCTCTTATTGATCTGTCGAATCGAAGTTCCTGGTGTCAGGATTGCCACCTAAATACTCAAATTACGGGTGTTACAAGGAGTGACGGGTAATTGCCAATGGGCTACTTACCTTTAGGGTGTCTACACATTCTATAGGATCACTTCCTGTGGGAAGTGGCCATAACCTTGACCCAAAGAGCCTAATTCCACTAAAACTAAGATGGTGGAATTCTTAAAAGTCGTGTTCACTTCAGGTAGCCCACCTTCGGGGTGGTACTAGGCTGAGAGAGGAGCACATCTCCCAACTAGCACATTTGTTCACCTACCCTGCTGGTAAATGGTCTTGGGGCACTGGGTGGCATTTCCTCTGTCTCGGGAAGCCTTGAGTCGCATTTTAAAGGCAGCAGATGCTTTTGAACCCTCCTGCCTTGATATGCTGATAACTTAGCTGTCCTGCTTGGAGGAGGTGACCACTCTTTCGGCCGGAGCATGCATTGTTTCTGCCCTCAGAAAACGCAGTCACTTACCTGCAGGTCTGTGTTCGCAGGGTGGTCTGCACCAGTCAGCCAGTACACGGGTAGTTGCTAGGTGCAGCTCTAAGGTGCTCTGTTATGTTATTTTAAATGGATTTCTAAAGCGCAAAGCTGCCCGAGGGCTTCCCAGCGCTAAGTGATTGAGCTCTGGAAGGGAAGTAAGTATGTTAAAAATACTGCGCAAATAACCATGTCTTTAACTTTTTCTTGAATCTAGATTCCACTTCTACAAGTCTTAATTCACGTGGCAAATGTGTTCCAAAGCTTAGGTGCCAAATGTGAAAAGGATCTACCTCCCCATCACGCTCTCTTGATTCTTGTGGTTCTGAATAGGCTTTCTTGAGATGATCTTAGACTTCAGTAGAGACATATGGCATAACCATGCCTCTGATTTTGGGGTTAGCCTCTGTTATTTATTGCTTTATGAGTCAAGCAAAGTGCCTTAAATTTAATCCTGGTGTCGATCGGAAGCCAATGGAACTGTTTCAAATGCTCCCCTACTGGTGAATTGGGAACTTACACAGAAATCTAGCTGCTGCGTTCTGCACAACTTGAAGTCACTTTTTAACATATTGTGGGGAGCCTAGGTAAAGGGAATTGCCATAATCAAGATTGAAAATCAGTGTAGCATGAATTACTATTTTCCTTAGGTGCTTTGGGATCAACTCCAGGACCTTCCGGATCATTCTAAGTAGTCCGAAGCAGTTCATTGTCCATCCAGATTCCAAGATTCTTGATGTAAGGGTTAGGAGCTGGCGAGTTCCCCATACAGCTTGACAGCTGAGCACAGGCCAGAGGACCAATTTGCTCCCCAGAATCATCAACTCTGTCTTGTCCCCATTTAACTTCAGGCAGCTGCTCGTCATCCACTCAGCCACCTTTTCCAAACATGGCGCCAGTTGTTTACAGTCCAAATTTGCTCCATCATTAAAGGATACGTATCGTCTGTATGAGACCACGGATAGGCCGAACTCTTTGACGATATCTGTCAATGGTCGCATATAGATAGATATTGAATAACGTGGGGTATCAAAAAATCTATCTTCACATCGGCCCTCAAAGACTATAAGAGCGCCATCCTCGGAGCCAAATCAGATTATTTTTCTCTGAAAATCCTGGAATCCACTAATAAAGCTAAAGACATCTTCTCCATTGTGGACAAACTCGTCAAACCCGACCACGTCACTGTTAAACCCACCCCTTCACAATCCCTCTGTGACTCTCTTAACACTTACTTTATTGAGAAAATCACCAGTATCAAAGCTAGCATCCCCAAGGCCACCCTACCCCCCGATCCTGGTTGCTCTTACCGCAACCCTCTCCATCTTGATCTTTTTCCACCGATCACTAAGGAGGTCTTCTTCTCCCTCCTCAAAACGGTCCGCTCAGGCTCTCTGACGGACAGCTGCCCCTCTCACATCACTCGGGAGGTCTTTTGCCACCTTCCCGAACCTCCCCTATTGCTCCTCAACAACTCCCTCTCCACGGGCATAGTCCCTAATCTCTTCAAGACTGCGGAAGTTGCACCCATCCTAAAAAAAGTAGGCTCTGACCCTCTTGTACTCAGTAACTTCCGCCCAATATCGCTGCTACCCTTCCTGGGTAAAAATTTGGAGGCCTATGTAGCAAACTGCCTGAGCACATTTGTGGAATCTTCCCACTATCTAGACTCCCATCAAGCGGGCTTCAGGCCTGAACATTCTACTGAGTCCATTGTTCTGGCGGTTCATGATGAACTCAGGAAGGGGGCTGATCAGAACTCCACGCAGGCACTAGTGCTCCTGGACTTGTCGGCGTCTTTCGACACCGTCGACCACAATTTATTGGTTGATCGAGTCGAGTGCGCCGGCATCCGGGGACTCCCGCTAAAATGGATCATCTCCTTCCTCAATGATCGCTACCAAGCGGTTCGTCTCTCCAATTTCTCCTCTGAGAAAAAAAGACTGACCTGTGGGGTCCCCCAGGGCTCTTCTCTCTCCCCTCTTCTATTTAATTTATATATTTTTCCCCTGAATTTCAGATCTTCGAAAGAGAGAAGTAGTCACATTTATTTACGCTGATGGCCTCCAGCTTGTCTTCACCATAGACTCGTCACCCTCCTCCATGGAGAATTTTCAATCGACCATGAATTTCATCAGCAATTGGATGAACTTAAACCAGTTAAAGCTCAATCCTGATAAGACGGAGCTGGTTCTCGCAGGGACTTTAGCCAACCCTTGGAACTCTAACTTTTGGCCCCATTCTTTGGGATGTCCACCCTCCTCAGTCAGCTCCGTCAAAAGCCTAGGTATCACAATTAGTAGTTACTTCACCATGAAGGCCCAGATTAATTTTGTGGTCTCCGTCTGCTTCTTCCCACCTGCAAAGAATTCGGAAAATTAACAGATTCCTCTCCTTTGAAGCCCTTATCCAAGTTACCCTGGCCTTGGTTATGTCGCGTATCGACTTCGCCAACTCACTGTACGCCGGTATTCCTGCATACCAATCGCACCGGCTACAAATGGTACAGAATCAAGCCTCCAGGCTTGTTTACGACCAGCCAAAATCTTACCACGCGAAACCCCTGCTTAAGAGTCTCCATTGGCTCCCAGTGACCCAGCGCTGTCTCTTCAAACTTGGCTGCCTGATCTACAGAGCCTTGTAGTCCCATGAACCTGTTTTCATTGCCACCAGAATTCAGCGCTATGCCCCCTCTCGTTCCTCTAGCTTGAATCTACTGACCCCTTGTTCATTCAAGCGTAAAAAACATGGTGGTTTAAGATTCTCAACCCTGGTGCCTCAGTTCTGGAACACCCTCCCCCCCCGAATTACGTCAAGTTCCCTCTTACCTTCAGTTTAGGAAATCCCTTAAGATTTAGCTCTTTTCCAGGCCTTTAACTAATCAACTCTCACTGCATCTGTCTACGCATTCAGTTTAAGCGCCAAGAAACCGCTGGTGAACGTGCGCTCAATAAATAATTTTATCATATCCTATATCGTGGGGCTGAGCGAGGAACCCTGTGGCAACCCACATATCAAAGGCATATTGTCAGAGAGACTGCTGGATTCCATGAATTTGAAGGATCTATCATTTAGAAAGGACACCAGCCAATCCAAGGCTTTATCCTGGATCCCAATCTCCCTAAGTCTGTTTAGCAGAATGGCATGATCCACGGTGTCAAATGCCGCGCTCAGATCCAAGTGCAATATTACGGCTGCCAGAAGGGCAGATTCAGTGCTATGCTGCGCACGAAAGCCCATCTGAGTGGGGTGAAGATGATGATTGTCTTCCAAAAAATCAGACGGCACCCGATTTACTTGTTTCTCTAGAAGCATTCCTACGAAAGGTAGCGATGAGATAGGACGATAATTAATAGGTAATAATGGATCTAAATGTGATGTGTTTTTTTTTTTTTAGCAGCGATCGAATGATAGCATGTTTCCATATTTTTGGGACTGTTCCTGACACTAAGGAACAATTAAGAATTTCAACTGTCGATGGAAGAATTGCCCCCGTGCCTTTATATAAAACGTGAGGCAGTGCCAGATCTAGAGGGGAGCCCGATTTAATCTTACTCCTAAGAGTTCGTCCTGTATCTTCGTTCAGATATGAAAAGTGGGTTAAGACCGGGGGAGTAGGAGTCACCAAAGAGTCTGTTGTATGGTTTGGAACTGTTCCGGTCCCTCCTTGAAATGAATCTTAAATGTCTGTGACCTTTTTATGGAAAAAGACTGCTAACTCATCACATCTTATCTTGGAGGGATGTGAAGGGGAGTTACCCTGGGTTAAGGTTGTCAAAGATTTAACAACTTTAAAAAGTTTCTTAGGTGAATTTACTGCCTGATTTATCTTTTCCTCAACATTTTTTGCCTGCGCCTTTTTGATGTCATTATGGTGAAAGCCTAATGGTTGACTTTTTTAACTAGTTTTCAAAAGTGGATCTTAATCCTTCCTCCATTTTCTTTCCAATTTCTTACAATCCTTCCTTAGGGAAACTAGGTGCGCATTAAACCAAGGTGCCCTTTTGGTGTTAGTTTTTGACTTGGATACCCTTATCTAGTGACTGAGTAATCCAGCTTTCCCAATGAGTATAAACCTCATCCAGATTTCCTTTTAAATTTGGGGTGGAGGTTTCTAAAGTGTTCAACCATACTTCCAGGTTGAGTATTGACCAATTCTTCATTTGATTGAAGGTAATCTTTTGGTTTATTTTTTGGGCTGCTATGTTAGTCAGTGTGAAAGGGATAAAATAACGATCCGACCATGGCACAGGTACTGGGGTGGATACTTGAATCTTTGAATCATTGGAGATTAAAGGATCAAGTATACGTCCTTTAACATGGGTAGAGGTGGTTACATGTTGAGTTAATTGCACCGCCTCTAGTTCTAGTCTTTTGATGTAAGGAAGGTTAAGTTCGTCCAGATGAATGTTGGTGCATGCATTAATAAAACCAACACTGGAATTCCTTGTGGGCGTATTAATATGAGATGTTTAATAACAAACATCTCTAGTTTCAGTGAAGTCATCCTGTAGATGGGGAATTCGTTAACACCAGTGTCCAGCACACATATGCAAAATGGCTTACCTGTCCACTTGCAATATCTAGGAATCGACTTGGACATCACAGGGGGCTATCTGCTCATGCTGATATGTCCATACATATAGTATAGTGCACCATGCCTTAGGGTTGTAAGGCCTTCTGTAGGGGTGACTTACCTATACTACATGCAGTGTCCGTAGGCATGGCACATGGGAGATATGCCATGTTGTGGCTTCACTTTTTTCTGTATCATGACACGCAGCCTGCAATGGCAGTCTGCATGTTGGTGCTGAGGGGCCTCTTAGGGTGGTGCAATGCATTCTGCATCCCTTAGAGACCCGCTTTAGCCTCCTTTCCCTAGGTATCAGGGTACCATTTACTAGGGACTTTTAAGGGGTGCTGTAGGTAGGTAAAGCTTTATTCGATAAAAGTGCTAAAGGTATTACCAATTGGGGGAACAATTGTACAGTTTTAGGGAAAGACATTTGTCACTGGGGACCTGGCTAGCAGGAACCCAGTGCACTTTTGTCAATATTGCATCAGACACCAGGCAAAAATGGGGGTGACCATGTCGAAAAGGGGCACTTTGCCACACTCATCACTAAAATAGTACTGAATAATCCTGATATAATGTAGATGAGTTTATGATACTTTATTCCAATTTTGTCTTGAACTATGGCCAAGACTCAACTGCACAGCCAGAGTTCTAAGGATCAACTGGCTCCTTTTCTCCTAAAACATTCCACATTCCATATGACTTATACAGATTATATACCACTGCAGGGAGCAGAGATTTAAAGATAAACACAACAGCCTATTACTACCGAAGAGAGGGAGAACACCTGCCAAAGCATCCCTCTTCTGTTAAGTAGGCTAAGTGAAGACAGCAGTTGTATTGATAGTGCCTGGGGGCTCCACTGGTGATGATTTCAGGTTGTGCTTAGGAGTTTCAGTCCTGAGGTCAAGGTGGAAGGATTCTACAGGTGAATGCGGGTTTGCTATGCAGTGGTGGTGCTGTAGTAGTGACTCCCTCACCAGTGTTGTGGCGTTAGGAGTGGTAGTCAAAACACACTTAAGATGGTTCTGTTGTATGCTGAGAGTGGACTACGTATGGGTGTCCACAGTGGATGGCTTTCAGTAATGAGTCACAACAATGTTTTGCCATCACAGGTAAGCAGTTGTGACTGGGTCTCCTGTTTATTGGTGAAATTCCTGAGCCTAGGAAGCAAAAACAAAAGCACAAGCACACCAAGGTGGATTTCCTTTCCAATCCTCTGCTCTTTTCAAGCATTGTACGAATAGCCATCTGATTCCTACAGTACGCTGCAGAGTCTTATTAGTACCATCTTTGTAGGAGCAGTGAGTGCAAAGGAGATTGGCACCTCCAGGAGGACGACAATACCTTGGGTCATCTTGCCAGACTTTGAATTGATAGGTCCTGTATTATGCCCTGAACCGCTGACATATCAAAAAGGGTAAACATATGGGCGAGAGGGTTTAGGTAGCAGTCGTGTACATGATAAAAGTACACACATTTTTGATGATTTGAAGTTAGTGGGCCCCTCCACGCTCAATGTTTTTAAGAAATGAAAGCAACTGGTGTACCTAGGTTTAATTGTGTATTCATCATTTAAGGGAGCAATGCTAACTGAATGGAAGGAAGTAGATTGGATTCCCAGGAGCTCATGAAAATTTTTTTACAACTATTTTATTTAGCCTCAGATAGCCCATTCCCTATGGATGTTGATAGAATGGTGACATTGTTGCTGGAAAATACTTCTGCAAGGCCTCGTCTAGCTTTGCTTGCATCAAACTATAGAGCATATAGGACTCGGTCGTTACTAGCAGACATCAAGGCATTATATGCTAGACTTCAGCTAAGAATGGACTGCTCGGACTTTCTTGAAAATATAGAGTTAAAAACCAGATTTTTTTGTTGGATATCTTTTTCAATGATGTGAAGTGTACAGTATCGTGGCAAGGCTGCAATGGTGACTTTGCCATCTTCATTTAAATGATTGGCAGTTGGGTATAGGCCAGAAGACTGCATCTCATAGAATCCCTTTCAAGCTGGCAAATCTTTTAAATTGTGATGTGATCCCAAATATGTCCTGGGCTATAGGAATTCCACACCCCTGTATCAAGAGGTCAAAAATGGGTTGGTTTGAACAGTGCTTTACATGATGGAAACACACTAAAAGATACCTTTGTTCAAATCTCATTGTGCCATTTTGGCAGTGCCAGATCTCGAACTGCGTATCTGAAAATCTGAATTCTATTACTTTGGTTTGGAGATCGAGGTGCTCACTGCTTGTTCACAGTATTGCTGTTTAGCAAAAGCTCTATGCAGCCGAAACGTGTCAGATCATAACAGTTTCAATAAAGTAATGCTGATGATTAAAACACTCGAGTGGCAAAACTCTTTGTGTTGAAAACGTTTTAGAAAGAAAACGGCGGGTAATACTCTTCTCCGCAGTAACCATCCCTCCCCGCTCATCAACAGTATCCCCTATGGGGAGCTCCTTCGAGCACGCCGTAACTGTAGTTCTGAAGTGGGATACAAGAAAGAACTTACCCTTATGCAGCAAAGGTTTTCCCAGCGAGGTTACAGCAGTAAAGTATTTTCTGAAGCTGCCAAAAAAGTGGACCATTCCACACAGAATGAGGTTCTGTTTCGCCCTAGATCTGACCAGAAGACAAAGGCCTTGATCCCTAAAATGATCACCACCTATAAAACCAGGTCGTATGTGATCAGAAAAATCATGAGACAGCATTGAGCCCACTCGAAAGTGATCCAGTAATAGGCAAACATATCAGTGGTTACCAGATTTGCACTGGAAGAACGGAGATTTCTCACATGGTTACCACCTGTTGTCTGCCCGTCAAATATGATTGCAGCCACTTCAGTGCCTGTCCTTTCACTCCTATGTTCTCTAGTCTTTTCAGCAGTATATTATGATTCACCGCGTCTAATGCGGCCGACATATCCAGTAGCACTAATATGGACGGATTACCATTGTCTGCTCGCATTCTCAGCTTGTCAAGTACTGTCACTAGGGCTGTTTCAGTTCCATGCCCTGGTCGAAACCCGAATTGGTCCTTATCTAGCAGATGGTTTTCTTCTAGATATAAGGACAGGGATTTGCTAACTGCCCTCTCCAGAGTTTTTACTGGGTATGGCAGGAGAGAGATTGGTCTGAAACTCATTGGACTTTTAGGATCAAGAGACAGTTTCTTGAGCAGCGGGGTCACCACTGCCTGCTTCCAAATTTCTGGAACAGTTCCCTTTTCCAGTGACTGGCGGCAAATCTGCCGCAGCCAGGGGAATAGTTATAGATGAAACTCTTTCCATATCTCCTGTGGAAGAGGATCCAAAGGAGAGCCAGAGGATACACTTTGAGCAAGATTGTTAAATATATCCTCAGTTAGAGTTTGATAACACTCTAGAGCAGGTGGCTGACAGCTATTAAGTACCTCTATCTGTTGCTCTTCTGCTAATATATTAGATGGTTCCTTTTCCTCATCCAGACTGCTGCTGTTGTTGGAGTTTAAACCCCCAACAATCTTATTAATCTTTTCATCAAAGTAGACAGCGATATCATCGCAAAGTTTCTGAGTTGCGTCCACCTTATTACCCATGCATACTGGGTTGGATAGGTCTTATATAATATTAAAGAGCATTTATGTACTATTAGGCGCCTGCAGGATGGTTTTAGCATAGTACTCTGCTTTGGACCTAGAGATAGCTTCCTTATCTGAGGCCTGCAGCAATTTCAGCACTTTTTTTTCTAATTCCACTTATGACCTTCTCCATTTCCTCTTGGCCTATTTGCGTTTTTTCTACATCCGTTTTAACTCTCCACTATACCAAGGGGCTGAGGGTTTCTTTCTGTTCTTCAGCCTTTTTACTGGGGCAATCTGATCTAGGGTGCAGTTTATATGATCGCAGTAAATTTGATAGTTTTCTTCCACTGATTTACTAGAGGCAAATGTATCCTGTTCTGAGAATGTCGGGTATTGTCTATTTCTTACTAGTTTAGCCCATTCTCTTCCCTTGCGATAAGTTACTGATCGATTTGTGTTATTGACTAAGCTGGGCAATGTTATCCTGAAATGGATTAAAAAGTGATCGGTCCAACATTGAGGTACTACTTCAATCACATCTGTCTTGCTCCGGTTGGCAAACAGAAGATCCAGGGTGTGCCCTCCCTGATGAGTCGGCTGATGTACTAATTGGTGCAAATTAAGGCTCTCGCAGGTTTGCCTCAGATCTCTGAGAGGGGGTCCCATTATCCCAGAGATTAAAATCACCCAATATAATCATCTTTGAGTGTGATGTTAGCGAGGGTGTCAATCTAGGTTTGATATTGGGTGTTATGACCCGGGGGCTTGTAGCATACCACTCCTGTTAACACTTTTTTCCTCTTGCCTCTTGCAGGGAAAAGCCTAGTAGTTTGATACCCTCGACATCATCGACGTGTAACGGGGTAAAATCCCACTTTTCTTGGAAGATCATCCCAACCCCCCCACCTCTCCCCAGCGGCCTGGGTTTATGAAAGATTTTGTAGCCTTCTGGGCATGCGAATCCTAGCTCTACGGTGGAGTCGGTACTAGGCCAGGTTTCAGTTAAAAACAGAGTTTCTAAGTCGAGGCACTCTAGCACAGTTGACACCTCTTGATAGTGTTTCACTAAAGACCTGCTGTTGATCAGGCCACAGTTTAATCTGCCCAGGGTCTGCTCGACCACAGTAATGTTACCAATATTAATAATAGCTCCTTGTGTCCTCCTGGTGTCCCTCTTATCTATGTGGAGAAGTTGTTTCCTTGAGTAGCATATTCTGGCGTGTCCTTGAGTGAAACTGGCAGCGTGGCTGGCGCTGAGCGCAGACGGGCGCAGACTGGCGCAGACGGGCTTGCCTCTGGCGCGCCATCGGCACGCCCACTGCGCGCTTGCATCACCCTTTCTAAATAAGTAGGCGTGTGCTGAGCGACCAACCACTAGTGCGCTGACCAAGATGGCGCAGACCAGAAAATACGAGTGCCAATAGGAAAATCCTCGTTTGGCAACAAAATGCGATATTTTAAAGTGCAAGTAGTCTCAACAATGAAGATACATAAACACAACCCCCCTGTTCCCTATGCCCCACGTAGCAGCAGAATACAAAGTTTTAAAAATGATAAATGCTTTAAAACAGGAACAAGCATTTGCCAAATGGCATTAGGCTGGTAGTCTAAAGTGTTCTAGGATGTGCGTGCTTGCATCACCCTTCCTAAATAGTCTGGGCTCCGGAAGAGACTGAGCACCAACTTGATCAGGAAATATTGTGCCTGGCCCCCACCACATCACAAAGCTCTGGTCACAAGCAGAAAAGCCCTGCTGCTGTCTCTTGCTGGAGCTGTACAGCCCAGGTGTTCAGTGGAGACAAATGTTGCGTGTGAAACCTTGACTGCACAAGCTCTACCCAACTTTCTGGGTCAGGGTGAAGTCGAAGTGGAGGAAGGGCCTGGAACCGGCTGGTTATGAAAAGCACTTCTAACTTTGAGAAACTGGACCCAAAGACTTCAAACGACGAAGAAATCCCAATCTTCGAAATGCATTAAAATTGCCTCCAATGAGTATTTCAAATTTACCACTTTACTGCACATCTAATGAAAGGCTTTGTGGTGGTAGCAAGATAGTATTAGTGGCATAAACAGATATGTAGGCACCCAACAATGACATACAGAGGAGGAAAGAATCTTTAGAGAATTGATGTAATTAGCTATGGCTCTAGACTCAGACTTTAATCCATTCTAGAATTGACCAAATACCAAGATTCTTTGGATTATTAAAAAATTAACAGGCATGCCTGTTTCCATTGTGGCCGCATACATCCTAAACTATCATTTAAATGAACAACACTGTAGCTATATGTCTCCCATGTCCAAAAAATTTAATTATCTTGCCAAAAGGTAGAATGTCAAAATCGGGCATCTTCTAATTAGGAATGGAAACCCAAAGGTGTTACCAAGGATGCAGACTTGCTATGGAATAGTCACTGTGTTCCTTTTTGCTATTGATTTGCAAAGGAACCTATCTATTGTAAATGGTTAAAGCATTGTGGCCTTCCGTACACATCGTTATACAAGCCTAGTGTGAACATCGACACAAGGGTTGATCATTTATGTGGTGAGAACTTTAAAACCTTTTATTCTGAATGGCATCTAATGTAGCTGCACATTTTCTTTGTTAATACTGTTGCGTTACTTGGATATGTTATGCTGCTCTTGTTGTGGGATGGCGGGTCTGTGCTCATAGCTCTCCTGCGATAAGAGTTTTGTGGGACGATGAAGGTAGGGCGAGTCGTTACCCCATAAAATGCTGCATTGCCATCTAAGTGCAGTATATGGCACCATGGCTTTCAGGCACAAGACACCTAGTAACTAACCTGACCAGAGATGTGAATGCTCTGTTAGAGCTGCTGGTGCAATTGTATCACTGACTACAGAAAGGGCAAGGGGTGGATGGGCTGCCAGCACAGTGTCCCATGTCGTTATGATGAAAGCTGGATTTTAGGGTTTAGAGAAAGATGTGGTAGATGGGGATTAAGAGGTATCCACTTTTTCAAATATGATAGGCAGAGGTTCTTAATATGCCAGATTTCTCCCTTGACAGATTAACCTCTTGAAGAATAAATTGTCTTAATAACTGTTCTTGTTTACAATAAGATGTATTTAGATGCTGTGCCATTGGGGACAAGTATAGCTTCCTTATGTTTTGGACACTATCACATTTGACAACATAGATTTAAAAAACCAAGCATTGGCATAGCCAATAGGTCTCACCTTTGGGACCTTTTAAGTGTTTAACCATGCAGCACATGCATACACAGGAGTGGGCATACTAACAGCGATAGAAGTGGGGGAAGGGCGAGAGCAGGAGGCAGAGAAAAATCAGGCGAGACAGAGGAAGAAATAGGAGAGGAAAAGAAAGGGAACGAGTGACGGAAATGGATAGAGACCGAAGAGTGCAAGAGAACAGAGAGAACGAAGGCTAGCGAAAGACAAACGAAGGAATAAAAGGCAAAAGAGAAATGGAGAAACAAAGTAAGCAAGGTGAGTATAAGTAAATATAGAGTGGCGAAAAGAAACCAGAGAATAAAAAATACACAGCGCGAAAGGGTGAGACAAAGAAATAAGAACGGTGGAAGAGAAGGGGGAATGAATGAATGAATGAACACACAAACAACTGAAAGAAAGGCGAAATGAAGGATTTGTGCTGAGGATAAAAGGAAGGAAAGAATGACGTAAATATGAATAGTCAGAGGGACAAAAAAGAAGGAATGAGAGACGAAAAGCAGGAATAGTGTGGGGATAAAGATGAAGGAAGGAAATAAAGAAAGGCGAAAAGAAGGAATAGAACGGGGGAAAAAAGGAAGTCGAAAGGAAGGAATAGTGCAGGGAATAAGAACGAAGGAAGCAGGGTATTAGTAGAGTTTATGGGGAGATGGTGGAGTGAAAAGGAGTGCTGAGCAGGCACAAAGGAAAGGAGACAGGTGTATTAAATGGGAAATATTACAAGCGGCGATAAAATGGACAGATGAACAGATTAATAGTGTGAGAGCGAAGGTAGTAACGAATGTGGAAAATGAGGAAAAAATGTTAAGGAAAAAAATGACCAAACTACATTAAATGGTATAAAAGAACGAGTGAAAGAAGGAGAAGATGTGTAGGGGCAAATCAGAGACAGGTTAGTAGGCCTCACCAGGCCTCAGTCATGCTTCCCTACACCGTACAGGCTCTGCCAGGTAAACGACTGCAAAGTCTCCATGCCCTGCTGATACCATATCAACATTGATTAATCAGCCGTGGTTGCAACCAAGCTACTTCCCCTTCATGCACAGCTCCCGTTGAGGCGGGTTTGAACTGTCCACCGTCGTTTCATGCTCATTTTTTCCCCAAAAAATGTGTACATTTCCCTGAGGGTACCTTCCAACTCATTTCTCCAGTCATGGAAATTTAACCAGAGTTACATTTGGACCAGCTTTTTAATAATGTCGGTGGAAGCCCGTTCTAACTTTAGGAGGTTAGGAGACATGCACACACTGGCAAGTTTGGTTCAGCCATTTTGACAACCGTATTAATTTCAAGTGCCCTAAGATTTTGATTGAGGCGGTTTAAGTAAGATGTTAAGTTGATTTCAAAACAGGGGTGGTGTCCTTTAGACTAGGCACATTGGCCCAAACATTTATTGTTGAAATGGGGTAGGGGGTTCAGACCAGAAATGGCTGGTCGAACTTGGGCATTCACTTTTAAATGCTTTCGGGTCGACTACAAGTTGGGGGCACAGCTGGATGCTTGCTACTGCTGCTTGAGAATGTGGGTGGAGCCCTCCAAATGAAGGACTGACTGTGCCTGTCAAATTGAAGCCCCACCACCCAAACGCCTCAGAGTGGCTAGTTATGCTGGAGTTACTCGTACCCTTTGCAGGGTGGTGAGGGATTGGCATGAGAACACCAGGGGTTGGTAGGAACTCTCCGCCTTTTCTCACCTTCAAAAAAAGCAGCTGAACCAGTTTCCTTTCTTGTCTCTTCCCCTGCGTGAACTCAACATCATAAGTTCCCGCTGAAAAACAAACTTGCCGCTGCCTTGGAAAAAGAATCAAAGGGGTTTTAAATGACACAAAACAGCACTGGTTTGAAAAGAACCTTTTATTCTACCTTCCACCACCTTGTGGGTGGGTGACTCCCACCACCTTTGTCAAGCACCAGTGGCTGGCAGACCATAACAAAAAGATCCGGTCTCACGCCCGCATCCAAGGGGAGAAACGCAAGCCTTTGTCCCAGCGAGCTGGAGGAGGGGAGGAAAAGTTTCTGGCATCTTCATATTTTCTCGCCTCGTGTGTTCAGCACTGCCCCCTCCTGTTAGAGCTGAGCGCAGAAACAACAGAGCCCATGGCTGGCAGCACACAATGAGCCGCGTGCACACGTGCCAACCTCTGGAGCACGCATGACGAGGGACACTGCACGAGCACATGTACCTCCGTTAATATGCAGATGGGGTGCTTATAGTTTACTCAGCCACCGTGATCTTTTAATAGGACAGCGTAACAAGCTGAAAACATGAACAGTGCCTTTTAAATAAGGTCAGTTAATATGCACGTTCGATGAAAAAGATTCACAAGGTTTTTGACACATGGTCACTTTCCCGACAGTAGATACCACTTAAGTTCTGAAACAACACGAGAGAAAACAATGTTGGTGTTTAAAACTGCAGGCTGCACGTGTTTTGTGAACTTGGAGGATGGATAAAGTTGGGGTGCAGACAGCCCCCCCAGTACTCCACCCAAAAAAAAAAAAAAACACTGGAAATGGGAACAGACACAGCTTAGAAGTGAGCTAAGGGCACTCTCCTCAGGAATAATGCGACAAAAACCTGCAAAGAAATTTCGAGTTGGTGTCGGTTGTGCACCTTGTTTACTTGCTGCAAAAGTCCTTGCTGGTATGAAGTATTTGTTCCTTTTTTCCGGTTCCTAGTAGGTGGTTTTATGTTTGTTAACCAGACTTATTTCTTGCTCTGTTGTAAAGCTTACTGATGCCTTTCGGGCAACTCCGCGCTGAATAAAAACCGCAAAATAAACATTACTGCGCGTGGGTTCTAACACAGCCTTCAAAATCCACTTATTGTTTGCAAAGCGCCGGTTTGTTTTTAGGGGGAGCTGTGCGCCATTGGGATGTCGCGCGAACCACAGAGGCAGTACATGAAACACTGTTACCTTACTTTCTTTAACTTTCATTCCGAGAATGGAGCAAATGTTCAGTTTCTCGCTCACACCCACATGTCAACCAACTCTCAGCACGGGAAACTATGCATAAAAAGAATACTACGTTCAGCTATAAAAATAAAAAAAAAAGGTTGAAGGCAAGGCCGAGTCCCAGACAGCAGTTGGAAAACACATGACGCCTTCCCAGCCAGGAATCCCAGCGCTGCAGACAAAGAGCCCTGCACCGTGCTGTTGGGTTAGTACAGGACTGTTTCAGTCAGAAATGCAAAGAGAAAACAAGCGCGCCCAGGAAAGCTTTGTAATATGACCCAGAACAGATTGCACCCTGCACGCCCTTCTCGCTCCCGACAGCTGTAGGCCGTGGGAGGAAACATTTACTGGGAAAGGTGGGACATGCACCCGCCTTTGGCCAATTGCGTGCTTTCATTTTTGAAAGCCACACACAATGGCCAATACAATGTGTGCAAAAAAAAAAAGCCACACGCACAAGTTTGCTGAGAAGCTGGAGTGATTCCAAGAGGTAATCTCCTAGAGCAGCACATGCGCGCTGCGCTAGGCGAGACCTAAAAATTGTTGCATGGAGAGTGGTAATCACATTTTAACATCCGAAACAGTCCTGTTTCTAATATCTATATAAATGAGTTTCCTGAGAGATGGGGGCAATGTGCTCCCAACAGGTAGATTCAGCGTAGCTCCTGTAGGAGAGTTCATAATAACTTGTAATTTGAGCAATTATTTTCTTAGCAGTTCCTATCGACCGTATGTTGCTGTTGTCTAGTTTATCTCCTGTGTATCTCAGGAGTTTAAGGACCTAATGATAGGACCAATCAAACCGTTCACATCAGTATCGAGGCACATTTCAAAGGCATCAAATATGCAATGGATTTAAACTTCATTAGGTAAAGAGATGGTGACCTAACTCACCAAGTTCTCATCAAACGGAGACCCTAAAATTATTTTTATTCTTTTACTATTTGAGCAGTCTGTCAGCAGAAATGCAATGTTTTTTTTTGCTTTCAAAATAAAAAGTACACAAAAATATTCCATCTTGAAATATCGTTTTGCTAACCTTTTATACAACTCTAGGTACGGTTTCTATGAGCCAGCAAAATGTGTTTGCATGCCAATATTATTAAGAACATCAGGGACAATTAGGGTAAAGGCATTATGGGCAACAGGAAAATAAGCTAAGGGCCCAATTTATAAAGAAAGACACAAATGTGCACCCACAGCTATATGCCCTTTCATTCATGCAGATTTACAACTTTCAGAAATTTGCAAACTTTTACCGTATACCATGCCTGGAAACTACTCCTAGCAAATATAGATGGTCACAGGTTCGAATCACAGCGATTCGACTCTGCCTTTCCTCCTTCATCGATAACATGAGTACCATTGAGTAGGGTAACAGTAAACATCAATTCTTTCAGCTCCAAGTGACCGTAAGGTGAAAGTGCACTTTACATATACACTTGTTGTGTTATGTAATATTCTCTTATGTGATTGCAAAATCGCCCTTTTTGTAAAAATGTTTTACTCCTGCCCTTGTCAGGAGTAAACTTCCAATGTTTACTAATGTCGGAGAAGAATAAAGAGCAGTTGGTGAATACCCTTCAACATGCAAGTTAGTGAGTGTGCACAGACTCGCAGGTAATTCCAACTCTGGAACTACCACAGAGTCATAGAGGCTGACATCAGAGCTCTGATATAATGAGAACGCTGCCATGATTTGTCACTTCGTTGCTTGGCACCCGATAGACAAGTGGATTTATGTACACGGCAAGTAGAGTTCTGACACCTCTTGTCTCCAGGATAAGTAAATATGTTATAAAGTTCAATACCCTTCTTGTTCCCTTTAGTTCATCTAGGTGAGCTAGAAATAATGATTTGTAAAAGAAAAGGCCAGGACCGGAGCATTGTGTCCATAGTGACATGGCATTATCTCATAACCGTAACATAAATACCAGGGAAAACAAGGTATTGTGTTTGTTAGCGCCCTACCTTGGGAAAGGAGTCAGTGTCCTTACATATAGGAACAGAGCTCACGACTACCGCCACTCCTAAGTTAAGGTGATATTGCAATAATTATTTTTCTGTCAAAAGTTAGCCATCTGGAGATTGACACCTTTCTTGTACTCTTGCTTCCTGTGGCCCCTGTTGATGTGATGTGCCTAGGGGTCCAGGACATCAGGGAACTGGTGCAAATATAATGGTATCCAATCAAAGTGATAGCCATCTTTGAAAAAAAGAAACCCCTGTAGATTTGGTTAAAACAAACCTGAACATGTAAGTATGAAAGGGACCCTCTGTGGTGGCGAATACCTTTGGAAAAGTGGTTATTTCATTTGAATTCTAATGCTTGAACTTATGTTTGTCCTTTTGACATCTATTATTGAATATTTAGCCTGTTTACCTGTTGGATGTGCCCGTGGTTACTGAGTTGATGGAAATAATATTTTCTTCGAGAAGATGATGTATTTTTTGTATATATTTCAGTTGCTACAAAATTCTTTAAAAGGCATCCAATCCCTCTTAAATGGTGGCAAGGTGAAATTGCTGCAGCCGGATGAACTTGGATCCCTTCTTGCTGTGCTAAAGGTTAGAATTGTATTTGTATCTGTTATTATGGCCTCTGTTTTAGTCCTAAGGAAAGGTACACCTTGATGAAAACTCTAGGTGTTGGTTAATGTGCTGCCACATGCCCATTAGTACATTAGAGCATGAGAGACTGGAGGGAACCAGCAGAGAGGGCAATAATTATAAAGCCGACCCTCATGCAGTTAAGTGCAAGCACTCAAATGGAGGCAGAAAAATACACTCAGAGACCCAAAAGCATTAGGTCACAGGTGAATACTCCTCTGTGCTAAGCCACACAGGCAGGGCTGAGCCAGGACCTGATTGACAAAGCTTTCAGCTGGTGACTGCAAGAGACTGGAAATAGGTCATTGGAATTATAATTTGTAATGCCGATTTTATGCACTATGGTTCTCATTTTGAAACCGAATAAAGTTACTTTGACTGACTGCAAGAGGCTGGTTCAGGAAAGACCAGGGTTCCAAAGCCCGCTCTGTATATTGGTCTGTTTTGACAGGTGTGTTGTCCAAACCCATATCTGAAAAGGGGAAGGACTAACTAAAACAGAATGCTTGCTTTAGTTATTATCAGCAAGAGGTACAGCAGAGTACACTAAAAGAGACACGGGTCTAGAGCCATGACTATTTGGGCCGAGGGTGAAAACTGATTGAATAGTTTTGTGTCTGCCTTCTTTGTTTTTTTTAAATTGCTCATCATTGAAAGATTTGCATACATTACAAGAAAGAAAAGCAAATAGAAGAAGTGGGCCATCAGCCTTGAAGTTTCTAGATGCATCCCACAGTAGTTTGTTGCCTAATGACTAACCCCTCCCCCCCCATTTTCTGTGCTTGTGTGGTAAAGTGTCCGTATGGTGCCATTATGATCCTGGTTATGTAAACAAAGGTGTTACTAGAATCGTCTGCATGCTTGACCACAAGTCTTGAAGCACTAGTTCCTCTTGTATCTCCTTTTGTGTTTCGAGCAGTGGGCCCAGAAATCTATATTCCGACTAGCACAATGCAGCCTTTGGCTGGTTTGAGCTAGATGGCTCCTACAGCAGCATGCAAACCATATTGAAAGAGGAAGCATTGCACTCTGCAGCCAAACTCCTTCAAGGGAATGCTGCTCACCCTTCATCACTGTGACTATACCCTCTATTGTTCCTTAAGACCCAGCCCTTCCCTGCAGTACTCCTCTTCCCAGCCTGTTCCCTCCCTCAGGACGAGCTAAGCCCAGGCAGATAACCATCCTGTGACTGTATTCTTGTACTATTTCTTGTGATGCCCACACCCAACGTTGTAGGGCACAGGGCACAGGGAAGGGAAGTGACCACTCGCAAACAACGCGTGACAGTCACTTTAACTACAGTAACTTTTGCCCAGGATTATTTGCTTCCTTTCTAACATGTTTTCAAAAACTAGTGCAGACACGCGCATCCCGCATATGCACAGTAACTGAGGGCAGTAGGAGCAGGAGTGAAATCTGCACTATCCAAGAGCAGACGTCCCTTTCAGTACTGAAACATTTTCTATCCAGAACAGGTCGGCCTGTACCTAGTTTTCAGATACATGGTGTATCTCACTTTCGGTTCTTTGTCCTGTATCTTTCACGTATCTTTCTCAGCCATTTCAGAAACAAATCTTCTATTTTCCCATTGCACCGGAGGCTCTTGAAGCAGCTACATCACTGAGGCAGTTGGATAACGTGAACATGAAGCCTATTGATACTTTTGCTAGCTGATCAATACCATCAGCTTGATATGTATCCCCACTCCTTTTACTGTATCTAAGTACATCATATTTTTTTTTAACTCCTATTATAATCTCTAGAAGTACATGTTTCATGGACTTCCCGGATTCAACGTTGACATCCCTGTGGTTCTATACCCCACGCCTCTACCTCAGTATGACGGAAAATCCCCTCCGAAGCAAGAACAAGCAGAGGCCACAACTCTTAGGCAAAGTGCGGTAATGTGGAATTTAATTCTGCATGTGTCTTAAGTTTTACTGCTAAACCATTGCCATACTTTGATTTAGTTTTTTGTATGTATTTATATGTTTTTCTATGCATACCCATATGTGGTCTAGCTCTCAGCCACATTCAAGTTGAATTATACATAGAAAATACATTAATAGCGGTGGATGGTTTCCTGGCCATGTCCCTCAGTCTGTCTCAGATTTGGCCAATGATTATCAGCTTATGTAAAACGTAATAGTGAGAAGGGATAGGGTCCAGTTTACTGTAGTACACACACAGTTACCTATTCTTTATAAAATACATACAGAGATGACAGCCTATGTAATTACTTTTTTTTGTTTAAACACAATGGTATTCAGAAAAATATTTTATTTGGGAACACTGCACACCATTGATAGAGGGGCCAGGCAAAAAAATATCATGCATTTCTCTTTTTCAATTTTAAACAGCTTTTCCCCAGCATTGTGCATTATTCAAATCTGTTAGAAAAACACATTAAAGTTCAGTCTGTAATTGCAAAAACAGTTGAATTCATTTACAAGCGACTTTCAATGAACTTGTTTTCAGGATTTGTAAATTGACTCTAAATAAAATTTTTCCTGCATGGCTTTGGAAGCATCAGTTTAAAAAAACATATTAGACAAGTGAGCTGTTCTTGGAGAGGCACGTCTGACTCTGATGATTTGATTTGTGTGTGTGTCTTCCCCACGTCTTTTCTCTGGGGCCTGTGGAACTTGAGGTCAGCGAGGCAATCCTTGTGGCATATATTTACCAGGTGCTTCCTCTCAACTTTGACTTTGAGGGAGTAGTCGGATTGAGCAGTCTAGGATGGTAGTATGGATAAAATGCCTAAATCTACTAGCAGATGTATGTCTCACAAATATGTCAAGTGTCATTCTTTTAATAAAAGAAATGGGTTTTTGTTTACTTTTCAGACAATGTCCTTAGTGACTTCAAAGGGGTTTGCTTTATGGTTACTATTCAATTTATTCTGTAACCACCTTCTCAAGAACTGGGTGTGTTTAAGGAGAGAGTAGAATAGCACTTTTAACTGAATGGTTACAGCCAAATTAGAGATTCTTCCTGTCATGGTAGCATGTACTAAACTATACAAAAGTGATGGATGGCATGCTTGAATTACTCTGAGCCAGTGGTCTGGAGAGCCAGATAGGTAAACCTTTACTTTGATTATTCTGGAAAACATTTGATGAAACTTCATCTGCAATCCATTGTCAACATTGGTCACTAGGGGAAAATGTATTGCCACCTCTGCCTGTCTGTTTGCGTCCAACTAAACAGTAGACTTCTTCACGCGCTCTTGTCGTGTTAGTCCTCTTTACTCTTCGGCTCCACCTGAATTTGCTCCACTTAGCAAATTAATTTACCTTCAGAGAAACAATCCTATTAGCCATTCTCTGAAGGTATGAAGGAGATGGCCACTTTTTGCCTTTGTTTCTCAAACAAAATCATAAAGAAGACACAGGCATTCTACGTAGTGGACAGCTAGTGACAAATTTGTAACAAAATCTCAGTAGACCTTCCTAAACATAGTGTGCACTTAATCAGGCCAACAGGGTAGGGTGGCTTAGGCCACCCATTTCAATTCTAGGATTCCAATTAATGCTTTTTAATAGCAATGATCTTTGTTGTAAACAGGTGAAGAGACATCAAAATGATCTGAGATTCATAAAGCTATGTCCATATTAGGTGGATGAGGTGTTGCAATTTTTGCTCATTTTAAGTAACAAATCCAGATCTTGTAGCATAGCCTGTACAGATCCTGTAACATAGCATATGCTATTCATCTCCTACGCTGACAACACCTAGCTCATTTTTCCCTATTAGGTGACATTGTCACCACCAAGACAAACTTCAAACAATGCATGACCAGTATGGCCAATTGGATGAAAGAAAACTGCCTCATGCTCAATACTAACAAAACTGAAGTGATGATCTTCGGAATAAGAGCTCACCTTGGGACTCCACCTGGTGGCCTGCCGAACTTGGACCCATACCCACTCCAACTGAGCAAGCTAGGAACCTAGGCCTCATCCTGGACTCTAACCTCACTATGGAGTCTCCGGTCAACGCTGTCACCTCCTAATGCTACCACATCCTCTGCATATTGCTTAAAATCTTCAAGTGGCTCCCACTGGACACCAGACATACCATCGTGCAGGCCCTAATCACAATCAGATTGGACTATGGCAACTCACTCTACGCCGACATCCCAACCCATCTTCTTCACAGTCTTCAAACCATCCAAAACGCTAACACCAGACTCATCCTTGACTTCCTGCAATGAACCCGCACCACCCACTCATCAGAGAGCTCCATAGGCTCCCCATCTAGAAGTGCTGCCAGTTCAAATTTCTTGACTGCTGCCAGTTCAAATTTCTCATACACGCTTTCAAGTCACTACACAACAGAGGACTCTCATACCTCAGTCACCAGCTTCACTTCCACCAACCCACCAGACAACTTCGCTCAGCATCACTCTCACACACACCCAGCATCCACAAAAGCAGAAAGTGAGGTCTATCATTCTCCTACCAAGCTGCAAAACCTGGCCAACCTTCCTCAACTCATCAGGACCTCCTCCTCCCTTCTTGAATTCCGCAAGAAGCTTGAAGACCTGACTTTTCAATTAGTCTTCTTACGGGACCATCACGACTGCCTGTACTCCGGTCTAGCCTCACACCACACCTATACTCTCCTTATAAGCACCTGGATACCCTCACAGGTGACAATGCAGCATTCTACAAATCCACCTTACATTCAGATTACAAGCAGTACCAGTTGTTGCCTGCTATTTATTACTGTCTAAGAGGGCAGATACATCATTGCAAAATCTTGAGAATAACAAGAGGAACTTGCATGCAGAATTGACCGGGACAGTGCTCTTCCTCTCACCGTTTTGGTGCAAAATTAGGCCAATTCAAACTGAACTTGAGAAAAAGATCATCTGGAAAGTGAGAACTCAGCATTCAGCAAAATACCACCTTAGTATTTACAAATCTAAACCCTCATATCGCATAAAAATAAATTCTCTAGGATTGAAACTCAGTGGCACATTAAACCTGTGTTGCTGCCTATTCATCATCTCTGGCCGACCCAGTATGTTTTACTGCTCACAAGGCTTGTCTTGATTCCCTGATGAATGTTGTATAGTAATTTTGTTTGTCGTTTTCAAGCAGAGCACTAAAGTCTGCTGGAAATGGAGTTTCACTCAATGGGTGGCTACTGTTTTTATGTACAGATCTGATCGGAGGTTGCCGCTCTGATGATATTTTAGACGTACTGACCTTTTTCCTGTAACCTTGTTAGGGAGACAAAGGATGTGATCTAAGCCCATCCTCTAAATGCTGTTTTCAGATCGGGAAGGTGATCTGCAGCCTAAGTAACAACCTCTGATTGTCTGGGGTCTATCTGGAATGAATTCACTTCCACAGAGTTTTTTTCCAGGGTGTCTGTCATCACTATGGATTCTGAAACATTGCAGCTGTTATGGAATGCTCTGTTACCGTGTACAATTTCTGGAGAGATATTACCTGCTGCTAAAGCAATGTTTTAGTGCAATGGTCAGAGAAAAAGCGGCTACTATTTTAAATTTGGTGGCATTGTCTAACGCAGAATAAACAAAGAATAGTTAACTGAAAGGCATCATGAAAGGTGATGAAAGTACAAACTCTTCAAATTAACCTTTACTCTGTTACTTTAGATACAGGTTTTGTGACAAATCTTTATTATTGTTCTTATTAAATAGCACAAACACATGCCACAGTGTAAAACATATTTCAGGCAGGTGCTGGTAGTAAGCATTACATGGAAATGTAAGGAAGTCATCAAAAGCAGCTGGCATTTTGCATCACATGTCATGCACCTTAAGGACTAAGAATGCAGCCATGATCGGCGTGAGAAGCAATATCTGTGGCAGTAGGAGAGAACAACCTTCCCCTAGGATCAAGGGGGACCAAAACCTTATTCAACATACCATAATAACAGGGCAGGGGAGGAGTAAGGGAGATGAGCCAGAGGTGCAGTAGAGTGAGCCCGGATGGGCTAGCAGTGGGGATAGGGAAGGGAAGAGCAAATGAAAAGAGAATGGAAGGGAAAGAAGAAATATAGACTGAGAGCTAGAGGATGGAGAGAAAAAAGAAAGGGAGAAGGTGAGAGGAGGAGAAGGGGGAAGGGGAAAAGAGAGTAGAGAACAGGGCATCCTGGGATGGGTCCGCCAGGGTCCCCGTAGGAGGCTAGGGTGAGAGTAGTGTTCTCCCCATATAATGGGATTGGGCATCTTGCGATGGAGTTTCAGCTCCACGAGCTAAAAGGACATCTTTGAAGAGCTGGAGGGTGGGGAGTCAGGGAGGAGTGAAACAGGAGTATTCCACTTTGGAGAAGTGATCGATCAGTGGTGAATCTGGGTTCTGCATGTGTAATCTGGCATGTTAAGAGTTCCATCGCCATGACGTGCCAGAGGCGTGTGAACCACAGGGTAATGGATGGGGCGGAGGGCTTCTTCCAATGAAGAGCAAGTACTTGTTTGGCCGCCCCCAACATGTTCGCAATGAGGCGCCAATCAGAGTGGGTCATAGCTATCAGCTGTTGGGGCTGGATACCCAGAATGGGCACAGTGGGTGAGCTCGTTATAGGGAAGCCTACAGTGTCTTTGATGTGGCTCAGGACTTCCTTCCATAATAAGGTGAGTAGTGGGCTGGACCACTAAATATGAATGTCGAATGACAGTGCCGGCCGAGGGGGGAGTAGGTGGGGAACATTTTCTGTAAACGTGTCGGGGTATAATACCAGCGGGTCATTAGTTTATAAGTGGATTCACGTTGGGGTATGCTCCTGTATATACTAGGGATGTCTCGCCATAGTTTTTCCCAGTGTATCGGGGAAATTACCTCTAGAGTCTGTGTGCCATTGTGTTTGATAAGTATGAAGTTGGATAGGGTCGGAGTGTTGTAGCACCTGATATGTGCAAGAAATCAAGACCGCGTGCTATCGAAAGAGCGTACCGGTGTCTTAAAAGGAGTGAGTGGCCGTGTTGCCTCCTGTGCATTCTGTGATGTGAGCAGCCAGTGCCGGAGTTGGCAGTAATGTAGTCTGGATGCATCTGTAAGGTGAAAGTCTCTCTTACATTGGTTAAAGGTTTAGAATACAAACCCTTCAAAGAGATCTTGGATCATTTATTTTATTTATTTATAAAGTTTTGTATAGCACGAACATGACCCTTACGGGTATCGGAGCGCTTCACAATTTTGGGTGAGAGGGATACAGTACTGGGAAGCAAAAACATGTTATTCATTACATGATAATACAAGACGTGTGCAATAATCTAGTAGGTGTCCGAAACCTTCACAGGAGGTTAAGGAGGATACAGCAATGGGTGAAGAACATTCAAACATATACAAGTACAATGCATGCTAAATAATGGTATTCCCGTGTATATAATCGTGTCCAAAGTCAATCAAGATGAGCAAATAGAGGGCAGCAATGTAGTCTACTCGTCCAGGCCTATTTAGGCAGGAACTTGAGCATTATGATTTTTTAAAACTTTTTTTTTTAAGGGAGCGGTCGAAGATTGTACAGATTTCTGGAGGAAGAGAGTTCCAAATCTTTGGGGCAATGCCAGAGAAGGCTCTGTTACTCAATCTCTTTTTGTGGAACAGCTGTGGTTTCAGGAGCATTGTACTTGCACTTCGTGACACTCTGCAGCCCCCTGATAGTTCTAGTTTTTGAACTAGATAGGTAGGGGTCTTGAAGTGGAGGGCTTTGTGCGTCATGCAGGCAATTTGTAGGTGAATTTCTGGCCTCGTATGGTAACCAGTTTAGGGACTTTAGGGCTGGGGAAATGTGATCTTTTCATTTTGTCCCAGTAATCAGTCTCACTGCGGCATTAAGGGAAGCCCTTAACGGGGCCAAGCTCAGTTTGAAGAGACCACACAGTGTGGAACTGCTGTAGTCAAGTTGTGGCAAAACTAAAGCTTGTACCGCCAATTTGAAATCTTTCTGTGGAAGGAATGGTTTGAGATTACTTAGTATACTCAACTGATGTTTGACTCCCTTGGTTGCATTGCTGATATGGTTCTTCATATTCAAGTGTAAGTCTAGCGTGACTCAGAGGGATTTAGCTGACTCAATAATGTGGGGGGAACAGTTGAAGGTTGTGAGGTGTTTCATTCAAAGACCAGTCTTGGGAATGTGATTAGGGGGAGCGATGAGAAGGAATTCAGTTTTGGATGTTTTGAGCATGAGGTAGTTGTCCGTGAGCCAGTTCTGAGTGTTCATCAGGATTGAGTTGAGTGAGATGATGTCTTCTGGGGAGGTGACTTTCAGATAGTTGAGTGTCATCCGCATACATATGAAAAAGGATGTTCGCGGAGTTCAAAGCATTTGCTAGCGGTTCCAAGAATAAATTGAAGAGTATGGGTGAAAGAGCGGACCCCTGTTGAACCCCCATAGATACTGTATGGGGCTGAGATGGCATTTGCCCTCACCCCAAGCTAAGAATGATTGTGGCTGTAAGGCTGGAGGTAAATTAGGGTTTCGAGCCAATGGAGTGTTGGATGAAGGGAAGGGAGTGAGACCCCTGGAGATTGCAATCTTATCCCTGATGTTGAGGACTGTTTTCGTAGTGGTGGCCATATAAGCACTCTTGGACCGAGTATGTCTTGAGAGCCAGGCCAAGTCCCAGAGGGGTCTACAAGCCAATACGCAGTCCATATGAAACCAATGTTTTTCGGTTTCTGGAATAACCCATTCTGAAATGTATTGGAGGTGTGACGCCCCGTAATACTCCAAGAGGTTGGGACAAGCTCGGTTCCCCCTGGTCCCTGGGCAGCATGAGAAGTTTATTAGAGAATCTCGGGTGTCTCTTTCCCCAGATAAGAGTTCACATCTCATTAAAAGTGTAGGATATCCGCTTGCGAAATAGGCGTGGGCAAGGTTTGGAATATATATAAGATTTTCGGCAGAATGGACATCTTGACCGCGTTGAGATGGCCGAGCCAGGACATAGGCAGCCGTCTCTAAGTTCGTGGGTCTTCAAGAACTGATCGTCTGCATTCCGACCAGTTGGCTTGAGACCACAAGGACAGGGATGAGGTCAAGTTCAGGCCTAAGTGGCGGAGCGAGTGGGGAGCCCATTGGAAGGGGGTAAGTTATTGTAGGTAGAGTACATCCTGTGGGGGGGGATTCATAGATTGGGCACCTGGGATTTGGCCATATTAATTTTGAATCCTAAGAGCTTCTCAAAGGATCGAAAAAGAGATACTAGTGCAGACAGGGAGGTCCTAGGTGTGGTCCATTCAAGCAGAAAGTCATCCGCAAATAGAGTAACCTTATGTTCAAGGCCGCCAAAGGGGATGCCCTTGATATCCACGGCCTGGCGTAGGGTTATCTCAAGGGGTTCCACCACCAGGGCAAAGAGCAGAGTAGAGAGCGGACAGCCTTGCTTGGTGCCCTTTTGTATGCATATAGGTGGGGAGAGATGACTGTTAGCGCGAATCTGTGGTGTAGGAGCAGTGTAAAATACCATGATCTAGGATATCCTAGACTGGCCGAAGCCGATTTTCTGCAGAACTGCGCGCAAGAAGACCCAACCAACCTGGTTGAAGGCTTTTTCAGCATATAAGGAGAGTAAGCATGCCGGAATGTCCCGGCGGTGGACCTTCTCAACTAAGAGGGCTGAATTATGTTATCCATGCGCTGGTGTATAAACCCAACTGATCTGGATCAACCAGGCCGGGCAGATACGGCTCCAGCGATTCGCCAGGATTTTAGTATAAATCCTGGCATCAGTGCAATAGGGCGATAAGATGCACACAAAGAGGGGACTTTTCCTGGTTTACGGATGAGAATTGTTTCTGCAATAGACATAGTAGGGGTGAGGCCCGTGGTTTCACAGAACGAGTTGAAGAGTCGTAATAAGTGGTCTTGTTGCTGGGGCAAGAACAAGTGGTAGAATGAGACCGGAAGGCTGTCTGGGCCAGGGTTTTTGCCCACTGGCGGGTCTTTAAATGCACGCTGCAGTTCGGCTAAAGTAATCTGGGCCTCTAGAAGTTGTGTATGGTAGGAGTCAAGGGATGTTCACAGGCAGGAGTTTAAAAAGGAGCTAATTTCATCCTGAGGTTTGTTTTCCTTCCCATAGAGAGTAGTGTAGAAAGAGTGGAACGCCTGCTGCTTGTCGCGCTCCGAGGTAGCCCTTGTACCGTCTGTGTTTTTAATGTTTGAAATATGAGCCCTAGCCGCTGACAGCGGAGTTGGCGGGCCAGGATAGATCCCACTTTATTTCCCCCCTCATAATATCTCTGCTTTAATGCCAGTAGTGATCACTCCGCCTTGTTTGTGTGGTGGACCCTAAAATGGCCACGAAGAAGAGCCAACTGCTTCTTGTGCTGTCTAGAGGGCACTGAGTGGTCCAGCCTTTCCAGGGTCTTGATGTCCCTAGCCAGTTCCGTTTCCACCAGCCAAGCCCCCTGGGTACGGGCGATTATGGTTGAGGTAATGACACTCTGTGGGTAGTCGCCTTAAAGGCATCCCAGAGGATGAATCCTGGGGTCTTGGGCAGAGCATTTGCTTCAAAGTAGGCTGAGCTCTCCTGCCGTATCTCGTCGACGTTGACCGGGTCACGTAGGATGTGGGGGGGAGCCACCATCTTCAAGTGAGCATGGTCAGAGATGGAGATGTCTGAGATATGCACCGACTCCAAGGTTCACGTTAGCGAGGGTGAGAGAAGGACACAATACGTGAATATGAGCGGTGAGCATGTGAGAAGAAAGAATAGTCCTGTGCGTCTGGAAATTTGTACCGCCATGCGTCTGTGAGGCCCAGGTTGGTAAAGTCCCTCTTCCACGCAGCGGACATTGCCCCAATGCCATAGAAGGAAGTAGTGCTGCGGGCCAATTCAGGATCCCAGACCACATTAAAATCCCCTCCCATGAATAAGCGTTCCCCTTTCCGTGATACCTGTTCTTTAGTAGGGTTCTGAGGTATGCATCCTGTGACTGCTTGGGCGCGTACATGTTGACCACGGTGAGAGGCTGTGCATCGTGTTGTACCCTGATTTTAATATAACGACCTTCCCTGTCCATACCACCTGGATCCCTTGGAGCAGAATCTTGTCTTTGTTGGGCAGGGCGCCCAATATTGAGTTTGGTATTTTGGGTGGGCCATGTGATATATATCGGATTGTAAAAAGTGTGTGTGTGAGTAGGTAGCGCCAGATCTGGCGTCGCTTATTAGGGGCGTTAAGTCCCTTCACATTGAGGGAGAGAAATGTAATGTATGATACATCAACCATTATTCAAAGGAAGAGGGTCAGCTGCTATGGCGAAGCGAGAGTGAGAGGATGGCCACCACGGGTGTGAGAGGATACAGGCCCTAAAGTCTTGGTGGTTGTGTGTGGTGGTCCAAGAGAGTGCCTCCATTCCCAGGGGATGGACGGTCGGGTGGGTAGAAGCGAAGAAGTCAAAGTGCTGTGGCAGTGTTTTTGGTGAGTAACAATCCTTCCCTAGTATTGGGCAGATATGGGGAGGTGTCCAGAAAGCCCCTACTTCCAACCAGAGATTCCCCAAGGATAGGATATAGAGGAAGGAAAGTAGGGAAGAAATAGCATAAACTATAAAAGGCCAACCGGACCGAAAAACTCCATTCAAGTCCTGGAATGGCCCATTAGTCTGGGCAAGGGCTTTTCTGGAGCAGTCACTCTTCTAGGGAGCGAATTGAGCAGAGAGGGCGAGGAAGAAAGTTCTGTAAATCTTTTAGTCTCAGCCGCCGCAGCCAGTGATCATCAGGGCGGGGGATTGCCCAGAGTCAATGACGAGGGAGCCCGTTAGCTGTAAATTGCAGGGGTTGAAGAGTCAGGCTTTAAGGGGACCAGCGGGGGCAAGTGTCCTGACATGAGGCCAATAGATTCTGGATGCATGCCACATCTGATTGACTCTGTCATTTTGCAGGGGCCGGGATTACATTATGCCGGCGGCCGAAGCTTAGCAAGATAATGGGACATGTTGGATCACAGCCAAGGAAGGAGCGGGCTGGCATTTTCTCAGAGGCCGCATGAGATCGGGCTGGAGAGTGCGCACTATCCATGAAGTGGAGGTGTTGGATGATGTCTTGTTTAGCTTGTGAAGATGATTGTTCCGTAGCGTGGGCTCTGTGTTTAGTAGTGGACACTGTGGACCATTCAGGGCGTATAGCTTCTCTGGATGAGGCTTGAGGAGGAGATGGGCTAGTTTCTCGGGAGACCATTGGGAGATGCAAAAGTTGTTTTGCGTCCTGCAAGGAGCGGAACATCTGGTGTTTACCCTCTCATGTAAGGACCAAAGCAAAGGGGTGACTCCACTGATATTTGATGTTGAGGTCGCGTAGTTTGTCTAGGACAGGTTTAAAGTTTCAACAACTCTGTACAGTCACCGGAGCAATGTCTTGGAATACTTGGATAGTGTGCCAGTTTCTCAACTTCTCCCCTGCCGGTTAGAGACCCCAGCCAAGTGTGTCGCAGCCCAAGATGGATCGCCTTGGAGGGGCAACTAGACGGGATGCGGTCCCAGCAGTATGTTGAGCAGCGTCCGACGGCAGAGTCAAAGGCCACAAAATGGTGGGGCGAGTCAGCATGGGTCTGTGCGGCAGCGATCACAGGGGGCGTGGGGAGAGGGCAGGAGGTGGTCAGTCCATCCCACCCATTGCAGCGCTAGGCAGGTCATTGCCGAGGGCTCAGGAAGCGGAAAGTGGGCTCCTCAAGGCGAACCAGGAACGGCAAGCGACTCAACAGGCCCATTGTTGTGTAATGGAGGATCGTTCTCCCAGCAGCAGTATTGGGCTCAGGGTGGCCCCAGTGGCGGGTTTGCGAGCCCTGATGCTGAGGGATCTGCTTTACCAGGCTGCGGGGGAGCAGAGACACAGTGAGACACGTCTCACTCCATCAGCAGCTTGGCCACACCCTCGGATACAGGTTTAAGGGGGACATTTTTGAAGATGAATTGTTCTGCCATTACTTAATATATGCCAGCGATGAAGAGGTGTACATCAGTTCAGACATCAGATGCCATTCAATGGTCCAAATGTGGAGGAATCTGCACAGGTGAGACACATTATTTCTGATAATTCAACGTGACTCATTGCAGGAATACAGGACAATACATTTTCAATTACATGGTATAATTGTTGCATTCTTTGTGAATCGTTGAACACTAAGAAAATGCAAGAATAATAGAAAACGGTCTTGAACGAAATGGTCAAAATACATTTTATTTAAGCAAAGTGACTAAATTCAAGGCTTTTTGAGCAACTCTGTCAGTCTTTATTCATGCCTTTCTCAAATATATTCCTCTTTGGGACTGAAGAAAATAATAACAGAGACAGGATTTGAAGAGGCCATCAAGGTACTGCCATCTGGTAAAGCTGCTGGGCCTAATGAATTTTCAGCAGATATGTACAAAGGCTTAGCTAGCATGCTGAACCCATATCCTTTTGACATTTTTCAGGAAGCCCTTAGACAAGGGATGCTCCCTTATGATATGGGTATGGCATTTATCGTGATCATACTGAAGAAAGCCCTCCCCATCACTGACTCTGGATCATGCAGGCCCATCTCATTGCTCAATGCAGAGACCAAAGTACTAGTTGGAATTCTGACCACGTCACTACGAAATTTTATATTAAAGCTGGTCCACACTGAACATTCTGGTTTTATGCTGTACAGGAGCACTTAACACCGAACTGCTATTTGGGTGTTTGAAGTACAATAAGAATATGTTGAAACCAATTGCAGTTCAGTCTCTTGAAGCCACAAAGGCATTCGATACACTGGAGTTGGACTTCATGTTAAGGTGCTTGCTCAAATGGGCATTGGCCCCAACTACATGGGATGGCTATGCCTGCTCTTATAACAAGCCATTAGCTATGGAAAGGGTGAATGGCACCCTCTTGGAACCATTCTAGTTGGAGAGGAAAACTAGGCAGGGTTGCCCACTGTCTGCAATGATTTTCGCTCTGGCAATTGAGCCTCTGGCTTGCTGGATTTGTAGTGATGCTCTGGTTCTGGATGTTCGGTGGGAGGACATATGGGAGGAGCTTATTTAGCTATATGCTGAAGGCATCCTGCTATATGTGGCAGATCAGGAATTGACCACTTGCTGAAGATACTTGAGATCTTTGACAAGTATTCTGGTTTGTGGATAAATTGGAGGAAATCTGTGCTGTACCCACTTTCAGTGTGGTCACCCATTAGTACAATTCGCATTCCCATAACCATCGACTCAACCGGTTTAAAATACCTTGGTATTTACATTACACAAAACCATGAGGTACTTCATACTGTTCTTGTGAGTAGATGTTGATCATATGCACAGCCTGCTTCTGTCCCTTATGGGAAGGGCAGCTATGTTTAAAATGATAGCAGTACTCAAATTAACATATGTCCTGCAAAACATGCCATACTGGGTTCTAACTGACTTTTATTAATAAAAAAGAAAAACAAGTATAGAATGAATTACTGATATAGTTATGGGATGAGATGAGAATGTCTTCCTACTGGAGGATCGGATTCTCTCCGAGGCTCTCCCACAAAAAGCTATATCCTCAATGTACAAGAAAATAAATAGCAATACTCTGGACCTATTGGGGGATTTGAAGAGCTAGTGGCCCTGAGGGCTGGTGGTCCCCAGGGACATGTATGGCTCCAGGCGGGGGGGGGCTGCACGGCCCCCTCCTTTCTTGGATTTTGCCCCGGGGTGGTGGTGGTCTTTGGGGTGCGGGTGGGCCAAGCAGTCCAGCCCGCATCCACATTTTAAAGTACTCCTGGGAGGTGGCAGGCTGCTGGGTGGGGGCAGGGGTCGACGAGCCCTCCGCATTCAATTGAAGAAAACCCCCAGGTAGGTGGGGGTCCCTGAGGTTGCGGGGGGTCCTCGTGCCCCCCCTTTGTTTTCAGATAATGCCCCGGGGTGATGGCAGCCTGTGGGGGTGGGGCCCAAGCTCCCCCCCCCCCCCCCTTTATCAATAAACAAGCCCCGGGGAGATGGTGGTCTCTGGCATTAATAAGCCCCAGGAGCTTTATTTTGAAAATGCCCCCAGGACCTGGCCCACCCGGGGGCCGATTACTACAGATGCGTGGGAGCCCACGCTTCATTGTTTGTTTTTAATTAATGTTTTGCTGGAGCAGTACTTCAGCTGAAATGTAAAAACATATGTTTTCTTGCCTCTGCGGGAGTCCCTGTGGAGGCCTAGGAGGTCAGGGTATTCCTACCTGGCACCCTTTTTTTTTAGGTCTCGTCTGACCCAGCGTATGCACTGGTCTGGCGAGACTTATTGAGAGGGCTCCGAAAAGTGCTACCAGTCCAGCCTAGAGCTACAGTGCATGTGCGCAGGCGCGCGCGCGCGCCGTGCTGTCCCGCTATTACCTTCAGTTTCACGGCCGCTTTGATGTTTGATCGCGGTCGCGATCACTTTCGCGGCCCCACGGTCGCTTGGCATAGCCAATAGGTCACGCTTTTGGGACCTTTTTAAGTATTTAGTTATGCAACTGTTGCATGGCTAAACACTTATAAGGTCCCAAAGGCGAGACCTATTGGCTATGCCAATGCTTGTTAAAACGTTTTTTCTAGGACTCAGCTGAGTCTCAAGATGGCTGCCAACATTTCCTGGTTTGAAGTGTTGGCAGCTAATCCGATCTCAGCGCGAGGTCGGGAGGGGTTGCGGATCCTCCACATCCCTATATATACAATTGGGAATTTATTTTAATAACTCTGCAACTACTGAATAGATATACACCAAATCACAAAAGGCACTTCCCTGAACCAACATCTACCTTTCTGCCAAATTTGGTTTAATTCCGTTCAGTATTTCAGGATGTAGCCGTGTCTAAAGTTGGCTATGGAAATTAACATTGGGAAAACGTGTTTTGGGACTCCCCACTTTTTCTCGGCCCCTGCTTAACAGATCACCCCAAAACTTTCAAGACGGCACCTGAAGTGAGTGGGAAACTAGTTCTGAAAATTTCGTGAGGATTCATCTAATAGTGCCAAATAAAAAATACTATTTTCCTATGGAAACTTGGTCCTAACTATAACTACCTACTGGCGACCACCAGTAGGATAGATATACATTCATTCCTAATTTTGGCTAGGGAGGAGGGAATGGGTCATTCCCACAGCCCTCAAACTTGGCCAGGGAGGGAGTTAATTACCTTCCCTGGCCCTTGGTTAAGTCAAGAGGGCCAATGTCATAAGCCTCTCTGGTCGTGGGGAGTCAGCAGTTGGAGATCTTTTTTTAGGTCTCGCCTAGGCAGCTCATGCACGGTCTCTGGGAACATGATGTTTCTACTGGATGGGCTTTTCAGCACGCCCATCAGATTTCATTCGATCCTTTATATGCCTTTCGCAGTTCCTTTGTTTTTGTTGATAAATAGTTTATTTTTCTCCCTCCTTTTGCTGTTTTGGTCACACCCTGACCTGGTTACTAGCCCTGTTACATGGATTATTTCACTATCTGTCATATATGTTAGTTTCGGTCACTACTTTTTCTTCTGCCTCGGCTTGTTTGGCTTTCCGAGGGCTGCAAATTATATCCTTATATTGTTTTCCATTGTCTTTGGTTTCACAAGCGCTTTTCTAGCCGGAGGCTATGTTGTTTTTCATCCTATCACATTTTTGGTTTCATTAGCTCAAATGTCCAAACCTACGTACTTAATGGAAGTGTAGTTTAAGAAGACGGCCGAAAGTAGCATCAACCTATTTATATTATGCTTATGACAGCGTGATTAATTGGATACGATTAAAGAGGTAAATATGCTGTTATTGCTTCGTTTTATGAAAATGGAAGGAGCTTTAAGTTGCGCACTTTCAACTTTTGATGCTTTTTTATGTTTCAATCATTGGTGAAATAAAACCACTGTCAAGCGATGCCTCCTCGTGCTCTCCAAACACCGATTGTAATATGAGGTTACTTAACAATATAACTTGCTAGTAGACACTAGGGATTCAGCAGTTGTTTTATTTGTACGTGGTGAAATGTCTTATTTATTACAATGAGCTTTCAAAAGGGATTGTATTGCAGACCCCAGCGGAGAACAATGTTTAAGCGTTGCTATTTCACACATAAGACTGCAGCTGTATGCATCTCTGCCTCCCCGGGATGTGAACAGTCTGCAATAAAGCACACTCCCAGTAGTACTTTAAATGTCATTGCATAGACATGCAGCGCTCTAAGAATTCAAAAGCTTTGCCAACACAATCACGAGTCAGTCCTATTTCACCCATTAACAAAGTTAGGGGAGATTTTGAACCGCTGAGGTGAAGCAGCGTATATTTTTAGAGGCAATCGCTCATTTTAGACTTACCTGCTGTGCCCGGAATTGAATTGCTTCTTGCAACTACGTTGCTCATATATGTCATCACAGTATGGGTGGCCCACTTTTCTTGTGAGCGCTTACCAATCCCACCGCAGCGTGTCCATGTATCTCCCCATAGATAGGAATTGATAGTCTGCGAGCAATTCTAATATTATTAAAAAACATACAGGACAGTGGGTGTTTGGAAATACCATTCCCCACTTTCTTGGCCCTGGCCTGTTATAACAGCAGAACAAGGAAGCCGGATTTAAATACGAAATAATAGCCTGACATTGCAGTTCTATTTGGTTGTGAACAGAACTTCACGTTGAAGATGAAGCAACATTTAAAAGGTTTGTCTTGATGCCCCTCCCGCCCTCCTCCTGCTGTCTCTTATGTTTTTTGAACCCACTTGCGTCTGATGTCTTGCTTCCTATCCCGCTGGTGCTCCTGTTGCTGCCCTCTTCCTGCTATTAATGTTAACCTTCCCCATCCGCACCCAGTCAGTGATAGATGTTAATATTATGTGGTGATGAACGGCAGGAATCAGATCTGAAGCCACCACAGGTTTGTGCCAGATGTCTGTCCCCTCTTCCACACAGCTGCGGCCCAGCTCCCGCCAGCGGTCTGTTACTGTTCATAACCTCCCGCACAAATCACCGTCCTGAGAGATAAACCAAACACGAGCGCTATGAGGCGGATGAACCTCTCCAGCCCAGCGCGGGGGCGGGGTTCCGCATACACTCCGTAAACGCCATATCAATGTAAAAAGATCCCAACAGTCTGAATTTGTATTTGTTTTCATTTGCTGTTCAATACACTTGCAGTCGCGCACAGGATGTTCTAGTGATGACTTGCGTCGAGGCACCTGTCCTGTTGGTGCGTTAAAAAGCCTTGTTATTGCCGCTCTTTCTCGGTCCCTTCGCTTCCCTCCCCCGTATTTATTTTGAGCTTTAACATTTTATCTACTGTGAATCATTGATGGTGCTGTTGTATTTAAGTGGATTTCTATGTATTTTTATTCAGTTGTTTTGGCTGCAGACGTGTTGCACTTTTCCCTCTTCAGAGGGTTTGAGACACTAAGCATATTGAATTTCAGAAAAGGAATGTCATTATAAAATGCAAACAGTACAGTACGTTGCCTGAGAAATGTGCATCATGGCTGAGTACAAGTGGGAAGCTGCGCATTTGGGTGGGCTGGTGCTTTTTAAAGTTTGATGGGAAAAGAGAGAATATTCAAGCCAACCGTTCTGTGCAGCCTATTACCTTTACTTTTGTAGCTCCTGTAGCTCCTAGACTCTCTGACATCACTTATGCCCCCCCCCGATACTTGAGCATCACTCAGCAGCACCTGGACACCACAACACCAGCACAGCACTACCTCAGTACCACCTCTGCCCCTGCGCAGCACCACCTCCACCCCAGTACAGCACCACCTCCGCCCCAGCGCAGCACCATCTCAACACCATCTCAGCACCAGCACGCCACTTCAGCACCAGAACAGCACCTCTTCTGCACCAGTGCAGCACCACCTCACTACTAGGGAAGCACTACCACTGCATCAGTGCAGCACCACCACCTCGAATCAGCGCAGCATCACTCTGTGCCACCACAGCATCACTCCGCACCAGCGCAGCATCTCCTCAGCATCACTCAACACCACCACAGCACCACTTCAAAATCAGCACCACAGAATCCGCTCAGCACCACGCAGCAGCAACTCAGCACCACCTGAGCACTGCCAAAGCATCACTCCGCACCACCTCAGCATCACTCAGCACCAACTCTGCAGAAGCACACCACTACCTCAGCACCACCTCAGTATCACTCGGCACCACCATAGCACAAAACCTAAGCACATCACCATCAGAACAGCACCAACCTCCTAATTTGTGCACCACCAACAGTGCAGCCCCACCTCAGCACTAGCGCAGCACCACCTCAGCACTAGCGCAGTACCACCTAAACATCAGTACAGCACCATCTCCGCATTAGCAGAGCATCACCTTTGCATCAGTGCACTACCACCAGTGCATCTCCACCTCAGCACCAGCGCAGCACCACCTCAGCATCTGGAACTCCCTCCCCACCCACCTACGGCAGACCCAGGACCTGCTCACCTTCAGAAGACATCTCAAGACCTGGCTCTTCGAGCAGTAGTGGTTCCCCCCTCCCTTCAGCGCCTTGAGACCCTCATGGGTAAGTAGTGCACTTTACAAATTCCTTGATTGATTGATTGATTGATCAGCGCAGCATCACCGCAGTAGAACACCAACTCAGCACCACCTTAGCACTAGCATAGCGCCACCTGGTCACCAGTGCAGCACCACCACTTCATCATTCAGCACCACCTCCACACCACCTAAGTGTCAATCAGCATTTCTTGAGCAACGCCTCTGCACCAGCACACCACTACCTCAACATCACTTAACACCACCTCTGTCTGCCCTCTCGTTTTGCAATTCAGGTACTATTTCCCAACCTCCACCCTCCCGTTGTTTATGTCCCCTGCCCCATAACATAAAAAAGCTATAACAAGCAATCATTAGAACAGACAGAAAGAAGTTGCCATCATTGCAGGGACAATAAAACTAGAAGACATTTTTTATGTTAATACTTTTTTTAGGTCTCGCTGAGTCAGCGCGCATGTGCTGCTCGGAGAGACATTTTGTAGGTGAGTTTTCAAAGTGCTGCTGACTGGCCAGCGCTTGCGTTCATGCGAGCGTACACGCGCTTCCGGCAGCTTTCAGCCCCATGGCTCTCCTTTGCAGCGCGCACTGCATCGTACACCACTCGCCAGCCTACTTTTGCCGTCGGTGCGCACTTGTTTTATTAATCATTGAGAATGAGACCATTTCTTAAAGCGGCAATGCCTGCCCATGCGATGGAAGATGTCTGTCACCCATGCAGAGTGCAGAAAACAAAGTGTTTATACATGGGGACGAAACTTTTCAGATTTCATATTATAACAGCTCGTTTTTAATAGAAAAAGCTTTAATAGATCCCTTTGTATTAAGAAATGTTTTTGATACTCAGTGCAGCTGTACTTATTTTTCGCAAGTTGGCGATGAAGGCGTTCGATTGAACCCGGCTTAAATAAAAGCGTATACTGTCAGAAATAAATGATATTGCATGCAAATGTCATCTACATAGCAAAACATGGAAGTCCATATTCAGACTGGACAGCTCTATGCTGTGAAATAGGTACAATTGGTGTAGACTGCTACACCTTTACTGATGCACTTCGGTAGTTTAGAGACTATATTTTAGGGGCTTTACTTTACCTGCTGTAATCTTGACTTTATGTGAAAACTACGTTTTTGTAATTTATCAAATATATAACTAGTGTTCTACCTAGTGCTTCAAACAGCGGATTTTGCAGTTCCGCAGTACCTACTGTACATGTTCCATAGTCCAGTCATTGGCATCCATTTTGTCAGCCTCAGAAGGATGAAATATTGATTCAAGCTTGTGTCCTGTGGGTTACACATAGATCCCTGTAGAAGGTATATATTAGAGGTGGGCATAACCAGCGTAATTCTCTCTAGCGTAATTACTCGTAATAACCGCAAATTACTCGTAACTGTGCATACATATGTGAGAAGCATAATCCAGCATTTAGTGCCATTTTCTTACTGCTAAATGCACCGTTGCATCCAAATTGGGCCAGAGGATGCTTTTGAGCTAAGAAATTAGCACTAAATGCTACAGAACATGAACAGCAGTAGCTAGGATCCGTTCACTCTCTCTTCGTTCGTTGTTCCTGTGCTCCTGCTGTAGGAGTTTTGCTCCAAATTACTTTTAAGTACTCAAGCTGATGTAATCACGTAATTTCATTAATTTTGCATCATAAGACTAATGCATAATTACTGAAATTACCCCAATTACTCCAGCATACTTAAAATTTCGCCCAGGCCTAGTGTACATGTTGCTTATCGACAGATGCATATCATGGATAAAGGGAAATGGTCGAGTTATCATTGTTTGTTTAACCAATGGTTTATAACCTTTCGACTTCTGTGGACTACCACTTATTCATTACTGGAACTGAGAACCCCCACTGATTCATCATTGGAATCCGGGGATCCCCAATGAGTCAATACCCTGGTGTCAGCATCTATTATGATTTGAACAGCAAAACAAAAGACCAAAAATACAGAAAAATACATCCATCAAACAAATAGAGAATTGATAAAATATTTTATTTTATTCACAAATAGAGTTAAAAAAATCTCAATTTTCATTTTAATGGGAAGGTTGGAGCTCTTCTAAATTCAATTGAGGCCACTGATCATTTATACTATGTTCTGTTTGATGCAATTACACTGTTCCCACAAATCAATCTGAGGCTACTAACTTAATTTTTAGTTTCATATTTTAAATTCCTTAACATTTACAGAACATTTTAAAATGTTCAACTTTACATTTTGTCTCTTTATTTATATACACTTTATTAATCTGTTAATATTATTTAATTTTCTAAGCATGCTTTGCAGACCCCCAGGGGTTTCTGGACCATAGTTTAAGAACCACTGGTTTAAGCCAGTGACCGAATGCAGTATTTCCTTTTGGTCGCTTTACAATTATATAGCGCTGCACATTATGCTAGGTCTTGAATACTAAGAAAATAAAAGAAACCACAACTTATGCTTTAATATTATTGGCAGTTCTTATTTGATAATCATTTTCTTTGGAAAACAAAATGCTTGCAGCGTATCGGTGTTTGTGTCTTTTGATTGCCCTATGATTGGAGCTTATTTCCTGTCTTTGATTATAATGGCAGGTTGCAGGGTACCCCCTGCTGTTTATTTGTGGATGGAGAGAGGTGTGATAACAGCAGCTTCCTACGCCCTGTTGCTTGCACACTTGTCCCCTGGATTAATCACACAGTCCATGTTTCTGCTCCTCATCTTGAAAGGGCACCGGGTAGGCAAACAGAGTTGGCAGCAGAGGGCAGAAGAAACAACAAAAAAGAACAAGCATTGGCATAGCCAATAGGTCTCGCTTTTAGGACCTTATAAGTATTTAGTTATGCAGCACAATATCCTTGGTGCAACAACATTAACTGTTGCATGGTTAAACAATTATAAGGTCCCAAAGGCGAGACCTATTGGCTATGCCAATGCTTGTTTTAATAAGGTCGTTCAGCTGTACATAATGTCTTCTTGGTTATATATAAGGTAACAAAAATGCTTTACACTTTTTTATTATAACTTTCCAACATGCTGCACAGCAGCCATACTGCTCTACAACATAGCTCAAAGATAGTGGCAAAGCCAAAAGCTCTGGCTAAGCACTTATAAGATCCCAAAGGCGCAACTTATTGGCTATGCCAATGCTTGTTCTGTTTTCTCTCTCCCTGCCCTGGCAGTATCAAGATATTCATAAGTGGGCAGGCTTATTTGTCCACAGATGAAACATACTCCATTGGTTCTCCTTCTGAGATACTTTATTTTCCCCTTTTCTCCTTTATTTTACCTTCCGTTGTTTATGACCATTTTAAGGGAAACACCTGTGAGTGTTCAGTACTTGTGCAGTGTTGTGCATATGCCATGTGTTGTGATTGTCTGCAATCAATTAGTGTGATAAATATACATGCTTTGGCATGCACACTGAACACTCACATCTTACGTTACATTTCCAAACCGCTGAATTGATTTTTATCAAAGTAAGAGCATATGAAAGAAAGGATGCTGTGCCATTAGAAGTGTCACAACCATCTATTCAACTGTTTTGGAGTTACGCAAGGAGTAACGTTTTCTGTGGGAAATCTAATTTTTAAGGCAAGTGAGAAATAATCTGTGATTTCCCTCCCATCCCCGCCTCTTTATAATTATGAACTGTTTCAATGATCTGCACCACATTAGGCACACATAAGTGTCTTTTGATAATTATTTTTTCTCCATGTTTGTTGCAAATAGGTTAAAGAGGGTCAGAATTATTTAGGATGCAAAGTAGATTTCCTAATTAGCGAGGAGTCCCCCTTAGCCTCCGCCTTAACCTCTGTGGCATATATTCGTATTGTTGCATTTGCTTGATACTAGCAAGATGGCTCAGCTTGTTAAGTACCCAGTGCTGACTTCTAGTGTGACCTGCATTTTACCAGTCTGAATCCACATTGCCATCGCAGCCATTCCTCTTGCATTTGTTGAATCACTGAGTACCATTTTAAACAAGCATTTACAATGCAATGGTCTCGGCAGTGTTAAAGCTAGAGCTATTGGCACTGCTCATGACATTATTTTTGTTTATGTTTTTATTTTTAAAACATTTAAAGAAACGCCATTATTTACAATGTCAATAGCTTAATCTATCTCAAATGCGAGACCTATTGCATTTGCACCCACACACAGAGCCACACACACAAAGCCACCGACAAACACAGAGCTACCCACACATAGCCACCTACACAGAGCTATTCCCATAGAGCAACCCAGACAATAGTCAGAATGGCGATGCAGGGGCTCTAGAAGGGGTGAAAAACCAACAAAGCCCCATTACCAACCGAATGGTCTTTTAAACACCTGTGAAGTACTGGGGGGGAGGGGTGCTGTGTGTGTGCCCAGAAGCTGTTTCAGCCCGGGCTGACGGAGGAGGGTGTATGCACTGACCGCAACCTGCCAGGCCAGTGCACAACTTTTGCATCCCTCTCTTTCTCTGCCTGCCATTGTGCTCCATGCTTCTGAAAGGTGCTTAAAAACAAAACACGTGGATTTGCTTTGAAATGTCCGATCCTGCAGCAGCACACTTCCAAAGTCCATACATGACAGAAACCCGATTGAAGGCCCCATTCTCCCGATTTTTTTAATTTTTTTTTAAATCTCCCACTTTGGTGTTCTGAAATGTTGGCATGTATGCGTTATTATTGGTCGGATTTCTTAGATCCAATCAAAGGCAGTATGAACTGTTCTGATTCGAACATGGGCTTTGCGTAGACGAGTCATTACTCTAAGTAATGGGCGTCTCCTTCTTAAGTCAATTGGCTGTGTTAGGGGCGGGTGAACGAAATGAAATGATCGCTTGCGATTGGGAGTGAGGGTAGCGGCCATCTTCGAACGGGATGAAATGGCTTATTTAAAATACCGGATTAGTCACATTTTAAAATTGCAATCTTGTTAAAACAATAAATAACGATAAAACATTCTGATTGTGTAGCTACAGTCACCGGTGACTGTAGCTACTGGTATGACCTGTGACCCCGGAGCAAAGTTCAGAATTATTTAATCTTCAGAAGATGGCGGCCCTGGCTGTGCCAGGGAATGACTGGTGATGACGGCCGCCGCACAACCTGCCCTCCAGGTTCAGTCATGGGGGTGCACTATTGCCCGGTTTGCCGACAGACCTCCTTCACTGGCAAGGGACACTCCTACAGCAAGAAGCACCAGCAGAAGTTGAAACAGGCGCTAGGTGGCTTTCTGCTCAAGGTACAACGTATATGCTATGTTGGGCGTGAGTACAAGTGTGTGGTGTCTTGCGTACCTATTTTACGTGATTCCTCTGCTGTACAGGTGTATCCACGTGATTTTGTAGAGTGCTATAAATATTGGTATGTCGCGAAACCAGCTGGTAGAGTAACATTAGTAACAATAAAAAAACCTGGCGACAAAACATGGATCTCGACATCCAGCTCCGCGCAAAGGACTTTTCCTGGACACAAGGAGCGGAAAGGTGGGAGGGATTCCTCAACTGAAAATAATGTCCAGATGGTAATTTTCCAGAGGTCCGAGTGACCCGGTGGTAGACTTTTCAGGAAAGGCTTGATGCACCCAGTAGGACCCGAGGCGTGGGAGGGACAGGATGCACCATCGAGCGGCACCTATTTCAGCGACGGCGAGCACTTCCCTTAACCTCAAACATGCGGTTTACTGTAAAGGTGTTATTGATGCTAGATGGGTTTACCCGCTTCGATCTGCTCTACATTGATGGATGCAGAAATGAAGTGAACCTATATATATATATATACCGACGAGTATTTCTAATAGTAGAATTTTACTTCAACCCCATCGCGAGGATACTGCCCGAGGTGATGGGCCACGCTTACCAAGTACTAATTGATAGAAGAAAATAACCAATATGAGAATAGTGTGTCCTATCGAACACTAAAACATCCCATGAATGGGTTACTGCAAAAACCAGTGACAAACCCACAAAAATATGGTCGCGACGCTGTTAAGGAAACCCACAGGCACATCGTCCAGACCGAACAAGACCTCAAAGGCCACCACACTAAAACCTTGGGGGATATATGATTAGTATTTGCGTAAGTGGATCCCCTTTTTAAAAAAACAAGCTGGTTATGAAGTGTGAAAAGGGGTTAGAGGAGAGAAAAACACAAGAAACGAAGCACAGGAAAACATACTAGCCGAGGGATACAGTGTGATAGACAAGAATATGTGAATATGTGGCTCTGAAGAAGGAGGTGTGAAATTACGGTTGGGTCAGGGGCACAGGCCGAGGGTGCTGTGCGCACAAGAAAGGTGTGGGTGGGGTGGGGGTCTCAGACCTAATAGGACTCCTAGTGGTAAGGAGGGGCGCGTCCATGCACGCAGGGCGCGTCCATGCACGCAGGGCGCGGAGTCAGCCGTCACTCACCCGTCCCCGACCACCACACACTTGATGGCCTGCATGGTGGCTGCGGCGGCCCTGCTCTAGAGGACGGCGCTAACACTGGCGCTCGAGCGGGTTAGCAACCCTCCTGATCCGACCTCGGCCGCAGGCGGACACAGATCGCAGACTGAAGCAGCCACCACCCTAAACCAAGACTAAGCTGCAGGGAAACAGGAAGTGCCGCGCAGGCGTACATCCGGCCTCACCTCCCGGCGCGCGCTGGGTTGGGTAGTACTCACTACCGCATCATGGAAAGAAAAAAGGGACAAATCATACGTAAATGGAGGCTGCATCTTGTACCCAGAGACTCCTCGTTTTCACGAGAACCCGCTGCTTTAGCGTGCACACCCCCTGCAATTTACTCACCACTGTGGCGCGCGCCCCGAACTAGTGACATCATGCGCTCTCCCGCGGGACTAGGGAGGGGATTTTCTGATATGCCCCGAGCTCAATCGCTTAAATGGGCCATTTTAGAGCACAGTACACAGTGGTCGAAGATCACCTACATTCATGCTAGGTAGATCGTATATTATGTTTTTAGATGTTTATCCGAATGTATATTTTACGACTCTCCATTAGCGCAACACTGTCGTGTGTTTGGCAACGTTATACTCGCGCAGTGTTTTTGTTGTTCATCTCGTCATCCTGCTGTGTTCCCTTTCAAGCTTCAGCTTTGCTGCGTACCTTCAGCTTCGTTGATTTGCAGGTGGTCTGGTGAGTGGGAGACCACCACGCATTGAGATCAGGTGAGGGAGCAACGCCGGGACACCACCGCCTTTCTCCGAGGCACAGCAGAAAATGCCTCGGAGAAAGGGAGTGTCCTTTTCGGATTGGGGGCGTGTTTTGCTGTTGTCTCCTCCCTGAGACTTCTCGCAAAAAACACGCCCCCCGATCCGAAAAGGACGGGGCTTCAACGGAGTGACTGGACCTCTTCTCCAGTGGCTGGCCAGCATTTAAGAGGCCAGCCAATGGAGAACAGGAGAGAAGAGGGGCGGGTGCAAGCCCCTCTTCTCAAAGTCACTCAAACTCATTAAATCTCGGAGCGAGACTGCGCAAGCGCAGCCTTTCGCAGCCGAGACCTAAAAAGGAAATTCATTTGTTTATATAGTCTAGTGACTACTAAAAAGCGCGAGAGGAAAAGTAGCCTGATGTGACCAAGGAAGAACAGAGCAGAGTCCATCTGAGTCTAAGATAACTATCCTTATTCAATAGTTATACTATGTACTTGTTGATGCCAGAAATCCACTCAGCGTTTGCTTAAAGAGTTCAGTCTTCAGCTTTTTTCTAAACAGGATCTGGTCGGGCTCTGCTCCCAGGTTGGGTCCCAAGGTATTTCAGATTTAGGAGCCCTAGATGCCCAGGGATCTGCCTCATGTTCTTGTGTGCGGTTTTGTTTTTGGATCGTGTACAGAGGTAATGGTTGGGAGGTAATGTTGTGATAGGTTTTAAAGGTAGCAGGGGTTCTTTGCTGTATTAGGTCTTGTGGACAGTGATTGCAATCAACTTCAAATCCAATCATGGATTCCTCTGCGAGCCTCACTGAGGCTTGTAAGGTCAGTTTTGAATGCTTGTGTTTGCAGAGGTTAAGGAGCAGTTTGTCTGCATATTTTACAACGTCCTTTTTGGGACCCTGTATAAGCCACACTACAGTAGCCCATTCCATCTATTACTTGGCCTTTTTTTCAGTCTCACTTAGTGACTGGTTTGCGTAAGTGATGCTGTGTTCCTGAGCAAGGACAAATCTAGGTTTGCAACCCTAACAATAACATTAACTTGTGGAGCCAATGAAGCATTGCAGTTGAATTTTCACCACGTATTTATTTTTTTACTTACCGAGATGTAGATAGTGGTTAATTCAGGCTTTTATGTATTTTTTGTTGTTTAATTATTACGGAATTGTAGGGGGGTTAGAGGGGAACACCCCAATACCTGTGCTTCTTTTTTTCTTCTTCTTCTTTGAGGTATCCCCCATACCTCTCTTCTTTTTTTGGGGAAAGGATGACATTTCTCCCCTCATATCTCCAATCCCTGCTATGGTATTTCCACGTCTACATCTGCCTCAGTGTTGGTGCTGTGCGGGTGGAGAAATGTCAGTCGTGAGAGAGAATGCAACACAGAGGCCGCAATGTCTGTTTTTTTTTCTATCCTGATTAGTTTTTGTTAGACCAAACCTAGGTGTTGTACCATTGTTAAAAACGTATCATGTACATGTTCAAATATAACGGGACAGGGTACTGACCATTTGCATGTGACCATATCCTTGAGCATATGGTTTATAGGCCATGCAATATTAAGCATCCCATAGAACAAAACTTGGTGAGCAATGAGTATCATTAACTGACTTGTATGGGATCATTCGTAGGTCAATGAACATTCATCGTGCTTTCCATTCTGTGGAGGTGATACCTGTTATGCAATAGAAAAATACATGGTAAATTGATTTTGTGGTATGCTTTCAGCGTTGCATAATGGTTTGTGACCTTTGAGATGATTGTGAAATAAATGCTAGACGCAGTACAATATGAGGCACTGGTGTTGGCAGCATGCTAAAGATTGGCACCATGACCTAGTCCTTTGGCAACCTAAGCAAATCGTGCAGAACACTAAATACCATTAGAAATTATCTTCACCAGTAGTCAAAAAAACCTTGAAAGACACACTGAAATCTAGAACACTACAGAAATGTTTAATTAGTATGTAGGTGAGCTTATAGGATTCTATAGACATCATTTTGCATTTTATGGCGAACCGTGTAGTGTGGAAGTTGTTGAAAGCCATTCTTTTACAAGTTTTCCATCAGTTCTGTTATGAGGCTTTGTAATTTATCTTTTAACACATACTTAGAGGTGATATTTGCCATACAGTGTCATATAAAGTGTTTGTGGTGAAATGCATGTAGCATTTGGATAAAGCTATTGCTAAACATTGCATATCATTGTTGGGTGTAGCTGCGGGAAAATGCTGTTTAAATTGCAATTCAAGAAAAGCATCCCAAATTAACAATTTGTTTTAGGCAAACTTAGTGAGCCATGGGCACCCTGTTGTATGTGGGTCGAAGCCACAAACTTAAAATGAAAGCCCTTTGCTTTATCGCAGGGTGCATGTATGCAGCAATACTTTTCAACTTTTTATTCACTCTTCTGCACTAGAAGCCCTCACCTTAAGGTTACCAATTTACTTGTTACATGAAGAGCCTTCCCATTTTAATTGCAGTATAATATAAAAATAGGAGTTGGAGTGAATATTGCTATTTCAGTTACCTTAAGCTAAGTCGATCTCTGCCCTTTGGAACCCATGTGTCTATGTATTAAACAAACCATAATGGCAATGCGTTCCCAATGTGTAAATTTCCCCGCACCCTGTTATGTATTGCCACCTCACATAGTTCAATCATTCACTAGCTTCTTTTAGTCTTACTGTTACATCATGGAAACTTAATTGCTTAAGTGTTGCCAGACTTTGTAACTCGGATCAGTCACCTCAGGGCTTCCCTCTCAACCTGAAGTGTTATAACTGAGGAAGGGAGTGTGGTTCATTGAACGTAACGTTTTTAGTCTTAGGACCCTGGGTATTCTGTGAGGATAAGTCTGAAAGAGACCACAGGCAGCACTCTTCTAAATTACGAGCTACCCAAAGTCTAAATGTACAAAGGCAACTTCAGGGTCACTAGCAACAGTTTCTGGGTTCCCATCCCTTCTCCAGCTTCTAACGCCTCAATCACTAGCATTCCTCTACCTCTCAGCACCACTTCCAACATTTGAACGAGGAGATCAGTGTCTTCAGCTCTGGCTGGCACTGGAATATTCAGCACAACAGAATTTATACATGTCGTGCTGATAAACAGACAACCCCTTGTAAAATGCACGTGTAGTCTGCAAACAAGAAAATGTTGTTTTGTATCCTGTTGGCATTAAATGGCACTAAAAACACTGTGCAGAGCACAAACATCACCTCTGCTCAACAGATCTTAATAGCCATTTTACGGCTTATAACTTTAGTTCTGTGTTTCCACTCTAAAGCAGAGCAAAAGGAAGAAATCCAGAGGCAAAGTGAAAAAAGGACACCAGGAGGAAGAGACTAAAGATGAATTTGAAGATGATACTGGAGTGGGCCTCATCCACGGAATGGACAAACTGAAGTTATGTGCGGGGGATGCGCAACACAGTACATATCTTGCCTCTGTGACTGGTCCCTCAAGCAACACATATATAACTGGAGGAAAGGAGCACGCCTCATCGCAGTACTGGAAAAGGGTCAGTAGCAGTGATTCAGAGTACTCCGACACAGAAGGTGGAATCCAGAACAAAATTAGGTTTGTACTTATTTTGAATCATTTTAAAAAGAAAATGTGTTTTGTGCAGAACCACATAGGCCGATTTCAACAGTTGCCCGTTAATTGTACCTCTTTTGAGAATTAGAAGCCCACCCTTTTTAGTATCTGCTTTGTTCTCATAAATGCAAATTACGCAATGACCTGTAGTAGCCAGTTGGAATGCTTATTCCTGAGCTGTGTCATCCTTTGCCCGTCTCCACATTTTTCTAGGGGCCTATGTCCATATGCAAGCACTAAAACTGCATAAAGTTCCAGGGGAAGGTATTCCTTCGCTTGAGTAATCTAGCTATTAAGCTGGGATAATTGGAAGTCTGGGTAAACGAGGGTCGAAAAGTGCAAAAATACATATTTTCTCACCTGTACCTCCTACTTAAATTCAAACTTACTACTTTTAGTAATGTTAGTTATCCTAGAAGACTACATTTCTAATCTTTACATATCTAATATGGTGCTTTGAAATACAACTACATTTTATGTGCAATTGTTGTGTTTTTTACAATTACTTATTTTTCTCAGTAAAATAGTTTTCTGTGGGGTAAATGTATTTGGTCTGTAAAACAATATCTTTATTCTCAGATGTTATTAAACATACACTTTCTGCCATTTAAGATCTTATCAGGCCAAAGTTCGGCAATCTGCTTTATCGTGCTTCCTCTCAACTATCAAGTCCATCGAGAAAAGAATTTTATATGGTTACTGGTCTGTCTTTGTGCCTGATACACCTGGAATTGGAAGCCCCCAGTCTGTTTCCTTGATGACCATTGCTTTAAAAGATCCTTTTCCAAAGGTAATGTATATCTGATTGTGTATTATCTGATCCAATTGGTGTCACTGTCAACTCTTTTAATAACAGTAACAGAAGCCCTACTTTGGCTGTATCTGGTAGTATTGAGTTCTTGGATGAAAATGAGGCTAAAAGCTGGGAAAAAGAAATTACAGCTTGCCTATCATGCACAGGAAGTCTCGTTAAAACGTCTGCTAGAGTCAGACACAGATCAGATTTGTGGAGACCGGTGGATGGCAAAATAACTATGCACGCAGAGGCAACTTTATGCCCACTTAGCAATTTGGGCTCTGAGGTAGTTGGTGCTAATTGCTCACAATCTAGTATTAGTATACTATCTTGGAATCTGGCAGGAATTTAATCAAAATTGATTGGGTGTTTTATATTGGTGATCATGATGTTTGCATGTTCTAAGAGGCCTGGGCTATTGAAAAAGTGTTTATAGATGGGTTTTATTACTTTTAGTGTGGAAGCAAAACCCCCGAGCGCTATGGGAGGGCAATTGGGGGTCTTTTGATTCTAATTAAGACTTATGTATTTAGCTCATACATTTTATTGCAGTCAAAATGTCCTGACTTGATGGGGATTAGTATTACTCCCCCCACAGGGCTTAGCTTGGTTTTTATAAACATATATGTAAGAACGATCTAAACGAGTAAATAATCTCCCACTTTATGTATTTTGAAAGAACTTTTAGACTCTTTACATCCAAACACCAAAAATAGTATTGTCTGGTGATTTCGATACATCCTATGAACCTTCCTTATATATCATTGAGATCACAGAAGAGGAAGACGAAATGTGGGGCATTCCATCACTTGCAGGGAAACCCATGGTTACATTTTCAGCCACTGCACTCAAATTAGCCTCTCTACTACTTCTGATCCAGATCGTGCCCCTACTTTCAGGAGAGGTTCCCATGCAAGTGTTATTGATTTTGTTGTCTTAGTTGTGAGATTGTGACCGCTTCTGTTTGATATGTAAGTTTATTGGTGACCAGATAGTGATTATGACTCCCTGAATTTGATACTAACTGGGGCATCCCTGGAAAGGAAAACAATCATATGTTACTCATTAGTGCCGGAACCCATACTAGCTAGTAGTTGGCGTTCTATTTTGTGTCCAAATGTTTTGTCCAATCAAATACTGCTGACCCAGATATGAGTCGTTTCTTACCTTCCTGTCGAACTATGTAGGGTTAAGTGAAGCAGAAATCCAAATTCTAACTATACATAGTTTATTATACAAAGAGCTACTAAAGCTATTTTATAAAGATGTGGTTAGCAAGAAACCAGCCTTGGGCAAAGAGGTAAAATGGTACGATCTCGCCTGCAGACAGACTATGCGTTCCTTGAGGTCAGCTGTTCTAGGTGGTGACAGGACTCAAATAGCTGAAGCTAGACGCATTTACAAAGCTTCTTTAAATCTAGCTAAAAAAACTGGGATGACAACATTTGGAAAGCTTTGTTGTCTGCTGTCAAAACAAATGACAATCAGTCATTTTGGCCTACAGTAGCTCAATCTAGAGCAGAAAAAGTGAAAAGCTACCATCATATTTCCGCAGAAAAATGGGTGTCCCATTTCTCTGATCTTTGAGGCAAAAGATCACAGTAACTTGTGGCTGATCATCAACCAGGCAACTATACTAGACACACCTTGTCCTGATGCCATAGAAGCTGCTGACCCAGATGTTTTTAGCTTGGAGGATGCGGCTAAAGCTATTGCCTTGTTAAAATGTTCTAAGGCACCTCCTCCGGATACAATTCCATGAGATCTATATAAATCAGAGCCCCAGATCTGGACAGTTTATTTAAATCTACTTTTGAATGCCATAGCAGTAGGGGGTGAGATACCGGACCATGTAGAGGAGCCGAGATTATCACAATATATAAACCAGCATTTGCAATGCAATAGGTCTCGCATTATACAAGTTTGAGCTGTTGGCATTGCTAATAACAATGCAACACTAGCTCCAAGATTCAGTAATGTGAGAGCTATTGCATTCCAATTTTTTTTGGGGGGGGGGGGGGTTATTTTTTATATAGCACGAACTTGAGTGAAAGGTGTGTATTTATGTTGTATCGAGTACAGTGTAATTATGTGGCACAGATTGGTATTGTGTGGAGTGTATTTATGTTGCATTAAGTAGACAGTAATTACGTGGCGTACAATTATGTAGTACTGAGTGGTATGTGGAGTGTATTTATGTTGTACTGAATACAGTGTAATTATGTGATGTGTAATTATGTGGTACTGAGTGGTATTATGTTGAGTGTAGTTATGTACTCTACCCAATGCAACATAAATACACACCTCATACCACTCAGTACCACACAATTACAAACCACATATTTACACACTAATCAATGCAACATAAATACTCTCCACATCATAACACTCAATACCACATAATTACACAACACATATTTACAACACATATTTACACTCTACTCAATACAACATAACTATGCTCAACATAATACCACTCAGTACCACATATGCTTGTTTCAAGGGTTGTGGTCAGTTTCAGATATCGTACTGCAGTTAGTTTCACGTACTGTGATCAGTTTCAGGCATTGTGGATGATTTGAAGAACTGTGGTCTATTTTCTGTTGTGTAGTTCGTTTGAGGCAGTTAGGTGCTCCCTGCAAACATTCGGTTACTGAATTCAAATCAATCGCACAACAAAGAACATAACCTAAAAAAGACTAGACGTATTGGCATTGTCAATGACTGTTGGCCGTATCAGGTAAATGAGTCTGAAAAATTATGATCTTTTCAATTATAATTTTTTGCAAGGTTTACATTCTGACAATATGAAACAATGAATTCAATAGTACTGAGATCTGTGGAAGGGATATTTTTCTTTGTAGAGCGTCAGTCACTTCCGTGCTGTCATTAACAACAATGTACTCTGAAGTCTATCACTCGGTTAGACATATACACCCTTTCCTCCCCTCATCTTTCTGAAATCCTCCCACTGAACAGGCAAGCGGGAAGAAAACAATAGATGGTCTCCAAAAGGGGTGTGGCCTAAGATGCGTAAATAGGAATCTCTTGCAAGCGGTGTGGCCTGTGTAAGCAACAGTCTGGCACATGCATTAACAAAGACTTTTGCGATTCCTTAATTGCGATTTTTAAGGAATCGCAATTAAGGAATTGCAAAAGCCTATGCATGTAGGAATCGCTATAAAAATAGCGATTCCTACACATTCCTTAATTGCGACTCGCAAATTGCGAGTCGCAATTAAGGAATGCCGTCCCATTCATTCCTATGGGCCTCCAGGCCCATAGGAATGAATTGGAGATTGCATGAGCAATTTGCGAGTACCAGTAGGTACTCGCAAATTGCTCATGCAATTTCAAGGGTGCAAGGGTGTCAAAATGACACCCTATTGCACCCCTGAAATTGATCTGTGCACATATGTTGCACACACACATGCTCTAAGGGCATGTGTGTGCGCAACATGAAACTTTGAAAAATGCACAAAAGTGCATTTTTCAAAGTTTTTGCAAATTACCATGAAGTACAACTTCATGGTAATTTGCTCCCCCTATTAGCGAAATCGCTAATAGTTTTTACTGTAATGCATTGCATTTAAGGAATCTCAATTTGGGATTCCTTAAATGCAATCGCAATTTAAGGAATCGCAATTTAGAGATTCCTTAAATTGCGATTTTTGCATTTGGGATGATGTATCCTAAATGCAAAAATACCGGTAGCAAAGTGGCAGATTCTGAGAATCTGCCTGTTTGCGACCGGCTTTTGCTTTGCTGCATGTGGGCCAGTGTGGCTTAACATATGTAAAGTAAAATCCTGTGCTTTCCATAGTACCACCCCACCAGTATTTTGGTACCTCACTTTAAGCTTCCGTCAAATACAGATCACACAGTAATGGATATGCACCTAAACCAAGCCAAACCTGTTGCCTTTGCCAGTGCTTGTTACCAATAACAGATAAATGTGAGACAACAATGATTTTGTTGTAATATTTTAACAGCTATATACACCGCCTTCAGACACTTTCACATAAAACAGTAAATAGTTAGCACATGCGTGACCATCGCTCTGTGCACGCTGTAGAGAGGCCAGTGACCGGATGGGCTTGTAGCCAGACCCACCAGCAGGCACTGTGAGAACCTCTCACTATCTTCAGCCCCAGCTCTCTCTTAGAAGCTCTCAGTAACTCCTACCATGAAGCCCCACTCACTCCTGAAAATCACAGGGACACATACCGGTGCCTAAAGTAACACAACATATGGAAACAAGTTGAATTTGCAGCATGAACGGTTTAAATCTGGAAACACATCTATTATACCTGCTGTAACTGATCAAGCAGCAGCTGGTAAAACACTGCTACTTTGCCCACTTCCCTAAGGTCTTGACCCTGCATGACCCTCCCCCCTACTCTTGCAGTTGCAACCCCTTGTGGGTCGCTCAGCTCCAAGCACTTTGAAGTACCAATAATAGAATGCAGCACTCTCCAAAAACCATCAAGACACAAATAATAGAAAATAAAAAAAGCGTTCCCACTGGCAGGTGTAGTTTTGCTCTCTATTCACCCTGGTGCCAACCAAGAAAAGTTTGGGATGGCACTAGAAGGTGCAAAGGTTTGGCCATAGAACTTATTTTTTATTAAAAAGCGTCTCATACCACACATCTGTGGTTCCAAGAACTATACATACGTGATTATGTTGTGTGTATTTGTGTGACAATTACCAACATGTCTATGGCCACGGAGTACAGATATTACTCATTTAATGGTACACAATACACAGCACCACACTGCAGGAACCCGAGAGGGTGGGGAGGCGAGTAGGGATTGGTGGGTGAAGGGCTGCAGCACTTATTGGCAGGTGGCATGAACACATAAGATTCACAAGCCATGGGCACAGCAGCAATCTTAATTTCACAATCCCCAACAAAGGAGACTTACTAAATAACGTACTTAATTATGTGTTTTTCTCAAGTCAGCAGCTACTTTGAAAAACTTGCAAGGGCAGTAGGCAGGGCGAAAAGAATTGTCTTTGAATGCTATTAAACGGAACATTTGGCAGACGGGAGTGTTTGAGGCGGGACCAGGACACACTACAACGCAGCTATATTTGTGATCTGCCTTTTGTCTTCTTTAGGAGCCACAGACAGCACATCTTGTCTTTGTTCTTGAAGTGCACAGCTTTTTCAAACACGTTTTTATATGCCAGGGTTAACTCCTTGCTGGTCGGCTGAACTTTTGTCTCAGAGGGCTGCGCCTGCTTCATATAACTCAATTTAGAGACCCACCCTCGCTCTCACCTCAAGCTCGGGGCTGTTATGTCACATGCTTTTTGTGAAGACTGGTCACAATTCCACGTTGCCCTGTACAGTGCGTGCCACCTTAAGCCAGCCTTGCTCGTTGGTCAGTACACACTCTATAAGGAGGGCAGACTCCGATGTTGTGTGTGTTAATTTGGTGTAATCCGGGCGCCGATTCTGGTGCAGGAATATGAGCCCCTAGGCCCCAGCTGTTAACACCTTCCTCCAACACATCCGGCATGAAAATGAGCTGCAGAACCCCAAGAATAGGTGTGAGCCCAGCAGCCAATTTAATAATGCAAAATCAAACTAAAAGCCGCAGAATAAAATGACCTTTTAAAAATGGAGAAATAAGAGAAAAAAAATTAGAACAGCACTGAAATGTAATTTGGCCGCACAGTTTAAATTCCTGCACGATGACCAAGGGACTGTGTAGTGGCTTGGGTTGCTCTGGATGCCTTTGTGCTGTGGTGTTTAAATCCTGCCCTGGCACCAAAGTCTGTCCAGAGCACACCATGCTGACAGATAAGGTGGCCGTAAAGCGTGCGCCACAGACAAACACACGAGCAGGAACCAAATAAAACAAAGATACCGTAGTAATATAAATAATTTAATGCAACTCACACACGCACAGCTGGAACTGGCTTGTGTTTGGGGGGGAAGATCAGCGTAATGGTGTTGTTATCAAAGGCAATGTGAAATAAGCCCAATCATGAAACCAATAAAGAGCAGCCTTCCTTGTCACTGGCCTCGCAGGCTGACAGTGTCGGATTTCACAGCGCTCACGCTCTCTTCCTGACCTGCGAATGGTTTGTGCAATGTTGCCTTGAGAAGCTGCTGGCAACCCCGCCGCTTTCTGGCCACACATGTTAACAGAGGTCGGAAACGCTGGAGTCTCAGAGTCTGTGTCTTCTTTTAGCATCACGGCGCCTGCTTCACGCTAGCTGGGTTTCATGAAAATGAAGCGTGGCGGCGGCCGTGAAGCCTGAATTCGTTTGGTGAGAGTGGAGACCAGTGCTTCAGACGGTGCAGGAAGTGTTGTCGGTCCTGGGTACAGAGCAGTCTTCAGTTACCAGGCCACAGCTGAAAAACAGATGGCACACTGCACTTCAATTAAAAGAAGTGCAAGCAGAGCGAACTAACACTGTAGTTAGGCGCCGCTGTATTGGGACTTCAAGGAAGTTAGCAAATGACCAACAGCCAACAGAAAGGGAGATAACAACAACACTACCACAAGTAAGCCAATAGCAAGCGGAAAGACAGATTACATTAAGTTTACCCCCACATACAGATTACTTTAGGTCTCGCTGAGACAGTGCATGCAGAGCATGCACTACCAAGGCGAGACCTAAAAAGGCGACATATGTGCCCCATCAAACTACAGACCAATCAGTTTAATAGATAATGCACAGATCTTTGCTAACAAGTTCTTGAGAACCTGTCAAACTGGGTGGATTCTAATAATATCATGTCTGCCATTCAAGCTGGTTTTCGACAAAAGATTAGTACCTCTGAACCAATTTTTAGATTTGCCACATTGTATTGGAAATATGTTTTATTATGTCACCAAAAGCTTTACGTGGCGTTAATAGATCTCAGAGCTGCTTTTGATCAAATTCCACACAGTAACCTGTGGCATGTTTTATCAATTATGGGTTCCCTGGGAATCTGATTCACCTTATGTCTTAACTCCACAAAAATAATTTTGCCCGGTCTCGCTGTGGTCATATGGGTGAACTAACTAAACTCATTCCTATCCAGCATGGTGTGCACCAAGGGAGCGTTCGTGCTCCCACGCCATCTACCCTCTATATGAATGACGTAGTAGACATCCTGGTGAACTGTAGGATGATTCTCCTACTCTACCTATTCTTTTATTCACAGATGATTCCCTCCTTATTTCCAAGACACCCATGGGGCTCCAGTTCCTGGTTGATAAATTCTTAAGCTTCTGTACGTCTAGGGGCTTGGAGCTCAATGTTAATAAGACCAAATATATGGTGCTTTGGAAGGAAGTGGTTAAAAACTCTATCATCCGAGTAGGTGGAGAAGCCTTAGGGAGGGTGCAGAGTTTTGATTATCTCGGAGTAAAAGTAATGGAGAATTTTAAGTGGCTAGGACAACTTAGTAAATGCTCATTATTAATCGAGCATAAGTCAAATGCCATCATTTGATTACATATGCAAACAAGCTCATGTTCGGTCTCACCGGCTCTTGTAATATATGCTGCTATGGCCCAAGGCGCTGCACTTTATGGTGCTGAGACCTGGGGTTGCACTAATGCTTCCTTAATATCCACTACTGATAACAAATTTGTGAGGCAGTTGGTTTCTATTCCAACCAGTTGGCCTCTTATTCCTCTATACTTTCCCTTAGGAATAAAAAGAATTGCAGATTTGGCCGCACTTAGACTGCTCGTTTATTGGGTCTGTCTATGGCTTACACCTGAGTTAAGTGAGTATAGAGACTCCCTTGCAGATTTACTAAATGTAGCAGGCGCCAAGTCAGTCCCGTGAGTAAAATTTGTTCCCGATTGGATGAGTAGGTTGCGACTGCAAAGGCTATCGGCTGACCCGTTGATTATTTGCAAAACTGACATTAATGTCCTGAAATCTTGCTATTGGTCATACATCCAGGAGGGTTACGCTAACAATAAGTCAAATGGTTCCCTGACCAATAGATTTTTAGATATTCCGCCTTTTCCTTGTTTTGAGGAATTTTTTAGATGCTGTATCTCCACCTCTAGCGAAAAATATGTATATCCAGTTTCGCCTTGGTATTCTCCCTTTGAGATCCTTTACTATTAAATGAATAAAGAATCTGTCTCTAGCATTTGCCCTGCCTATGGCTTGGAAAGCGAAGACCAGATACATATACTGTTTTTTTTATGTCCAGGGTTTCTTGGGTTTCACTGGAAATGGATCAGCTCATCATGTCGGACCTTGGGTTTGACCAGATATCTAGTGGCCTACAGAATTTTAAAGAGTGATACCTCCCCTTTAATTGTCTTTGCTATTAGTAAATGCTTACAGGCAGTTTGGTTTAAGCGTAATGAAATTGCAGTAAGGATAGCCTAGCAAGGGGGGTGGGGGTGGGGGTGGGAACTGACTGAGGCAAGATGGCGTCCGCGCGAGTGGACGTGTGATCTGACTGCTCCTGTCTGAGCTCGCAAATGTGATTGTTTGAAGGGAAACTGAGTTAAGCGTGCGATAAAAAGAACATTAGCCTGCCGACTTTTCAAGACCATTACAAAGAATTGACCTTCTGGGCAACTTATGGTTCCCAGCGGGCTGATTTATGAGCTGTTATCTCTGCCGATGGTAAATGCTGGATACTTTGTTAGCACTCGCGGCAGGGCTGAATAGGTGCCGACGAAGCTGCAGGGCGTTTGCTTCACACTGGATATGGAGCTCGCTCATTGATTCCACCTGGGGACAGCTTGGCGAGTACGGTGGAAGAATCAACTCTTTGATGGTAATGCCCCCGAAAGGAACGCGCGGGAGACCGCAAGCTCAAGAAGTTGAAAACACTGACGGCAACGCTGAGGTGTATGATAAAGCGTCAGGTAACTCACTTAAAAATTTAAAAAGCGACTCGAATTGTGCGAAGGCTAAAGTGTATATGGGAGGCAATAAAACTATCCTGGCAATTTTTTCAGCTGTAAAAGACAAAAGGAAAGGTAAAACAAATTGTGCCTATGTCGGCAGAGGGCTCTGATACTGTGGATATCATAGATGCTGGGGAGCCGAATATGGAATTAATGACCTCCGTATCGAACCCGGTGATGAGTGAGGAAACTGTGGCAGGAAATGACAGACCGCAGTCCAATGGCTATGATGAGGTTCCAGTACAAAACTTTATTGGTCCCGGCGGTGCAAGTACGACAATAGGAGGTGCTGATTTTGGCGCCACTGATGGCAGTGAGCTAGCTGATAAGCAGGCTGTAAATATTCGGGGAGACAAACAAACACCGCTTCAAGATGCGGAATCGGGGGACTTTTTCTTTCTGTCGGAGCAGTCTACTTCATCCTGTGAGAACCTGGCGGTACATTACTCTGAGCAGATAAACGTGGCCGGTGGCAGCGACCACAGTAGCATTAGGAGACTCTGGTGATTTCGCAGATGGTAGCCCACACACTGTGCGGAAGAAACTTGAGCTGAATGCTGGTAGGGGGGAGTTTGAGCACTGGCAACAGTCTGCTGATCAGTCGCAAAACACTCACCCTGGCGATGATATTTCTTTATCATTAATCTATCAATCGATAATGTCTCACCGGGAGGAAACAAGAGAGGAAAGTCAGAGGGTTCAAAATCTGTGCCGTAAACTACAAAATTCAATGCGGCGGCTTGTTAAATCTCATGCTGACTTTACTTCGAGATTTAGTGAAGCAGAAACGCGGATTTCTAATTTAGAGGACAAATTGGTTCACCAGAAGGCAGTGACTGAATCACTCCTTTCTATCAAGGAGGACACACAGTGGAAAATGGCTGACATTGAAAATCGTGCACAACAGAATAATTTAAGAGTATTGCAGATTCCAGAGGGAAAGGAAGGGCAGGATCCGCGTAAGTTCATAGTGGATTTGTTCACAAACTCCTTCCCTGAGCTTACGAGATGGGATTGGGACAGAAAGATTGAACAAGCTCATAGGTTTCCATTTAATATTCGTCTTCGAGCAGGTCAGACAGATGATAAACCTAGAGCTTTCTTAATCTCATTTAATAGCTTTCTGGCACGTGAGGAGATTTTTCAGTTGGCACGCCCTCATAAGAAAAGAGCTGGGAAAGATTTAGAATTTTTTGTAAGACCGGATTTTTGTCGATACATAGTAGAGAACCGCTGGCAGCTACGGCAGCTTATTACACAGTTTAAAGGCAAAGGGGCGCAAGCATATCTGATGAATCTGGCAAAATTAAAAGTGATTTTTCAGTAGCGTACTCGATTTTTCACCAATGAAGGGTCTGCGAAGGAGTTTCTGAATTCTATTTAGGATTCTTTTGTTATAGTACGGATGCATAATGGTGTTTTTTTTTTCTTTCTTCTTTTTTCTAACTAGGTGGCTATATTCCTTCTATCCTGTTCACCTGAGATTTATAGGTATCTATTTTCCCGTCCAACCATGGGGGAGGGAGGTCTTTCCTCTCCCTTGACTGGAGGGGTTTGCGAGCAAAGGCAGGGGATGCACAGAAGCTTGGCATCTACAGGACCATGGGTCCTAAAGCCTCGTTAATGGGGGGGGAAGGTGGGGGGATGGGGCAGGGGGGGGGGATGGGGCATGGTGAGGGAGACGATTGTGGGGGGGCACTTAGGTGGGGTAAAATGGAGGAAAAGTCCACAGTAATAAAACGAAAAAATGGGAAATAAAGTAATGATACAGCCTCGAGGATGGTGTTTGGTATATGTTAATGTAACATATTTGATATGGTTTTTGACTTCGGTTATTTTCTGGCTTTATTATGGCTTCCAGGGGGGTTAAAATTTGTTCTCTAGATGTCTCAGGCCTCAATAATAATAATAGGAGGAAGAGGGTTGCTGCTGAACTTCGAATTATCCAACCGTATCTGTTATGTGTCCAGGAGACGCCTATACCCTGGAGCAAACGTAATATTTTAAAAGAGTTAGGGTTCTCACTTTTAGTGGCTTCTCAGCAAACTTCAATGACCCGTGGTGTTGCAATTTTAGCTAAATCAAATGTGCAGACAACCGATCGCTGCCTGGCGGATAAATTAGGCCGATGGGCTATAGCTGAGTGTGTGTTTGGCAGCAGTAAATGTACAGTTTGTACTATTTAAGGGTCCAGTTTGGATGAGACGGCAGTCTTGGAGGATTCAAACTTAGAACTTGCATCTTGGCCAACTCTGCTGATTGTATGTGGGGATATAAATATCAACTTAGCTAATAAGGAGTTGCAGGATATACCATGACGATACAAGGGACGTAAACCACGAGTCTTCAATGCCCTATACAATTTTTTGAATGATCATGGTTTGGTCGATGTATGAGGTAACTTATATCCTATGGATCCGGGGTATACGTTTTATTCTTTTCCCCATAAAAAATTGGTACGGCTGGATTATTTATTTTTATCTACCGCATATTTAGTAGTGGCCTCGGCCCAAATATTCCCCAGGATTTCATCAGACCACGCTCCAATTGTTCTAGAAGTAGTGACAATCGGTCTTAATTTTATACCTAGTGCTTTTTCTTTTGATCGGAAGCTGTGCTTAGACGATGACTTTAGAGAGCATATGTCTAGTTGGATCAAGGAATTCTTTGAATGCAATAGACAATCTGCCCATATGGCAATCATATGGGATGCCTTTAAGGCTTGTTTCAGAGGCGAAGTATTGAGTGTTGGTCTATATCATCAGAAAAAAAAAAATTAGAGATGCAGGAATTATATACTGATTTAAGAGTGGCTGAGGAAAAATTTACTCTGGGGATAGCACAGCGAGGAAATATTATGGATCTTGAGAATGAAGCTGCTAGATGTCGGGCCAAAATTAATGGGGTGTGGAATAGGGAGAATGCGAGAAAATATCTGGTTTACAAAAAGCAATGTCATGAGTATGGGGAAGCAGTTGGTCGTTGCCTCGCATTACGGCTGCATATGACAGAAGCCTCCCATCGTATTTTGGCGTTAAAGGATAAATCGGGTGTATTGCGTCATGATCCTCAAGGGATTTTGGCAATTTTGCATCAGTTTTATACGGAACTGTATACACATCAGGCAGTGGTGGATGTGGGTAATAATGTTTGTATGGGGGGGATATAGCACAACTAGACCCAGATGAGATGGAACAATTGGATAGCCCAATGACCATGGAGGAACTAGAAAAGGCAGTTAATAGCCTCGCGATGGGGAAAGCCGCGGGATCTGACAAACTCCCGGGTGAGATTTATAAGGTATTTTTTAACCAGATTAAGGTTGAAATGTTGGCTACTTTTGGGGCAGCACAGGATGGGCAAGCTCCCAAATCATGGGAAGAGGCCACTATTGTGGTCTTTAGTAAGAAAGGGAAAGCACCGGATCTGCCTGGATCGTACCATCCGATTTCCTTGCTGAACTCTGATGGCAAAATTTAGTCAAACATTTTGGCCAATCGTTTGGCAAAGATTATCAGTCCATTAGTGTCAGTAAATCAGCATGGGTTTATACCTGCTCGTGGGACGGTTACCCATGTGAACAAGGTGGTGATGCTCTTTGACATAGCCCAGGCTGAAAAACGGGAACTAGGGTTAATTTTACTGGATGCTGAAAAAGCATTTGACCGTGTGGAGTGGGATTATTTGTGGAAATTGATGTACCGGGCGGGTTTTGGGAAGGGTTTTTTGACTGCTTTACAGGTATTGTATACTACACAGGTCGCTAAAATTGCCACAATGGGTATGGTATCCGAGTCAGTGAGAATTACTAGAGGAACTCGGCAAGGATGCCCTTGTTCCCCATTGTTGTTTGCCCTGTACATAAATCTGTTTGTTGATATGCTGGGAAATAGTCTTTTGATTAAACCTTTTATAGTACAGGACATCTCACACTCTGTTTTCGCTTATGCGGATGACATAGCTTTCACTACGTTCGACCCATTCTCTGCACTCAAAGAAATTGAGCGTCTAGCAATTGAATTCGGTCAGGTATCTGGTTATAAACTCAATGTAACTAAAACACAAATGCTCTGTACAGTTAATATTGTGATAAATGATGTTAGATCTGTAAAAGAAGTCGCATATTTAGGCATTAAAATTAGAACATCGATGTCAGAACTGGTTGATGCTACATAGCACTAGGGATTCGTTAGAAAGATGGGGGCGACTACATTTAAAATTTGTAGGCAGGGGTAATATTATAAAAATGAATACCGTACCAAGGGTGTTATTCTTATTTAGATCTATCCCCCTGGAAGTGTCGCGGGTCCAACTCCAACATTTACAATCTCTGTGTGCTTAATTTCTTTGGGCCCCGGGCAAACCCAGGCGTGCTACAAGATTATGACATTACCAAGTGAGAGAGGCGGCTGGGTGATACCAGATTTTACATTTTATTATTATGTTTGCTTTTTGTTAAAGGTACGAGTATTATTGACTGGGGAGGATGTCAGTAACACAGCAGAGGCTTCTTCTATATTTCAGCTGATGTTGGGTTCTGAGGCAAGACATTGTCTGTTTAAGGAAATCGACGGAAGTTACTTTAAAAGGACAAGGTTTAAAGTAATGGAAGCTGCTTTTAAGTTGTGGAGAAAAATACGGAAATAATTCTTTCTAGAAGGGCTAACTTATTACACACCTACGAATGCTTTAAAGATCCCTCCTCCCATCTTTTGGGATAGGGTGGCATTAAGCTGGAGGAATAAGGGTATCTTGCAGATAGGAGATTTCTATGAGGCTGGGGGGTTGTTTCTAATGTATGAAGATTTAGCGAGACAATATAATTTGCCTAAAACGCAATTTTTTTTAATTCCTCCAAATTCGTGATTTCCTTGGTCGGAAAAATGTGGTATTGACACCAAATCTACTTATTGAGGGTGTAAGACGGCAGGAGAAAATCGGCGTGCTCTATAAGGTGTTATTATCCTCTAGGATGGATGATCTGGAGAAACACAATGCCTAATGGTCCAGTGTATTGGGGGAACATAATATATTTATAGGGAAAGCTATTGTTGGATCCAGGGAAACTCTTCGATCCGCTAATTTGAGAGCACAATTTTTCAAAACTGTTTTTAATCTGTATTACACTCCGACACGTATGCTTAAATGGGGGAGTAGGTATGATGGTAAATGTTTTCGTTGCGGGGGGATAATGCGGACAGTCTACATATTTTTTTTAGCTGTTGTAAATTGTCTAGGTATGTGATGGATATTGAAAAATTCTTGTCAATGATTACTGGGATCTCTATTAAAATTACTCCTGCTATAATGTTACTAGGTATTGGGCAAGGTTTAGAAAAGGGGACCCCTATGTTTAAACATTGTTATTTGATTTTTATTACAATGACTGTAGCTCGATTGTGTATCGCTGCTGACTGGCTCCAGTCTGAGTCCCCCTCGTTTGAGCGTTGGCGTGCTAAAATGTATTTATTTATTTTAGAACTGAGTTTGTATTCGGCCAAAGGGGCAAGGAAACAGAAGATTGGAATGTATATTTGAGGGGCATTCTGTGATCATATGAATGTATGAAATAATTTTGTTGTAATGTTTTGTTTTGATACTGTGGAGCAATAAAATAAATTATAAAACAAATAAAAAAATAAATGAATAGCCTAGCAAATATGATGTATTTTGAATATCAGTTAATTTTGATTCATACATATCTTCAATTTTTAAATTCCTTCGAGATTTGTGATATCTTTTGTTTCTTTTTTTTTCTTGTTTCCACATAGCTCAAGCTTATCTGCACTACTTGTATATAGGAATGGATTTGAAGCAGTATTGATTTTATTGTATGAATGAGCTATTTGTTGTTTTAAACTGTATTTTTAATGTTATATATTTGTTATTATAGTGTGTATGCATTCTTTGGTGCATGGATACAAAATTAAGTATTACTTCTGCTGCTAATTTATATTGTGGTGTGATGAAACAAAGATACTTGAAATGTTTGGATCCTATTTTTCCATAATCAAAAGAAGATGAGTACAGTGACAGGGATGTCCATATAATGATTACATTTACACGGTGTATCAATTGTGGTTTCTCATTGGGATAAAAACATTCATATTTATTAAAGTCCTTTTTTCCAGCTGCAATATTGGCTATAGAACAACCCATTCATGCAGTGCTTCCAAATCTTTTTAGAACTACAACCCAACTTTTAGAAATACTTGTGACCCACCTAGCTTTAATGGAATAATTTTTTTTTTTTTTTGTATAATTGCAGCATTCTGTGGTAATGCACTGTCATTTACAGACAGCACTGTTTCCGTTTAAATGGCCATTACATTTTCCCAGACACACAGTTTTACCGATTAAACTTTGTTGCTCAGAAATAATGCGTGAAAATCGTGTCTCAGTGAATATTTATCATTTGTGCATCAACCCTAAAAAAGTGTCTTGGTCTGTTTTTAATCCTGTTAAAATCCTTGTTTCCATCACACTTCAGAATTACAGAAAAATGTGCTCCATTTTGCTTTCCCAATTGCTGAATGCGTACAGTTCATTTACAGGGATTTACTCAAAAATAACATAACACAGCCTTTCCTTTCACACTTCCTGTACACCAGCAAGGTTACCTTTACTTTGTTTTTCTTCAACTGCAAAGTGAGAGGAGTTTTTAAACACCAATCCCCATGTTAAAAATTTAGCAGACATGTGTCAGAAAACATAGCCTGCCATTTGACCTCTGTCTTTGAAGCACAGAAAGTGACAAGGTGAATACAAAATGTTACAGCTTCTTGATTTATTGCTTGGACTTTTGCGACCTACCAAAGATGAGCTTGTGATGGATCCACAGTTTAGGAAACACTGCATTAATATATTCCCTGAAGCTCCTAATGCATAGGATACAGACTCCTCCTCGTCATATTATTTTTCTGCCATATGATTTGGAGTTGTATGCATATGTCCTAAGAATGAAAATAGTATCCTCAAAAGACTTCGCCATTAACGGTTGAAAGGGAATTTTTGAACCTAACGTAGACAGGAATAGAAACAATGCCATTTTCAGTACTTATTTAAACAAACTATAAGGCAGATGGATCAACTCGTATGAGAAGGAGGAGGGGCTAGTGGCAGAAGGCTTTTAAGGAAAATATACCATTTACAGGTGGTCCATGTCATCACACCCACTACTTATGAAAAGACCACTTTTCATTCTGAACCCTGGACTTGCTGAGTGATCGTAATGACTCAGTGGTGTGTTTGCTTATGGGGTAGAAAGAGTATTACACTCAGAAATGAGTGCAGGTGGCCTGACAATTTATTTCTGGCTCGAAAAGAAGCACACTTGAGTAACCCTCAACGGAAAAACAAAATCAATATCCATAGGTTTAAGATACGTTACAGTTAGGTCTTGTGATGATATAAAAACTAATACAAAAAAAAAAAACAGTCAAATTAATTTTGCTGACCGCATTTTTGCTTGAGACTCCCCCAGGAACTGCTTATGACTTTGCATATTACATCACTCATGATATGTTAATTGACATCATTGATGACTTCATTCAAGCTTCTGCTCCGCAAGTGGAAACAGTGTAGAATTTCAGACAAGTCTCAATGAGTATGGTAAAAGTTATATGGTGCACGCGTTGGCTATCAGTGAAGTTTCAATAGCAAGCAAAACTTCATTAAAGAAAGGCAGAGACTGAGTGTAACTAGTGTGAATGCAGTCATATGATTCAAATAGGTTCTCCCTTAATTTAAAGATCTGTTACTAAAAATATGTGATAAAAACTAAAGCTTTTCCTTAAAATGTATTATTCGCCATTCGATGGCTGTGTACTTACTGACATTAAAGAACTGTCCTGTAGTGCTATGGGCAATTTCTATACAAAATGTTTTCAAAAGTTCAGTGAACGTTAGGTGACAGAAATTGCTGTAGAATGTATAATGTATGGGTGACTCACAGAAGGATCAAATTACAGAATGATTGTAAGCGCTGTTAAAATGGTGTACACCATTCAACTCTTTTCAGGTATTTTTACATACAACAGAGAGTTGTCCATAGGGCCTGGTAGTGAATGGCCTTATAGTTGGCTAATATATAGAAGTGAAATTGTTGAAGTAAAATTCGTGTCAGATGAGATATTTATTAACCTAGCTGCATCCACTTGTGTGAGGTGTATGTCCCTCTGGCACACGCTTACGTGCTCCCAAGGAGTTTCTCCCAAATTTTTAATAAATGAACTGTGCCCAAAGAAAATGAAAATGTGCTAAAGAGTAACTAAAGGTGTTCAAGAAGTTACGGTAGGAAAAACGCAGTGAATAACCATTATAGAAGGTTCCCAGATTTTCAAGAAGTTATGGTAGGAAAAACATGGTGAATAAACGTTATTGAAGGCTCCCAGTGTTGTGTGGATTCACCTTATAAGAAAATCGTGGATCACATGCTTTAAATAGTGATCGCAGAGTCAAAGTGTTGCGTGGACGCCGCTGAATGCACCCTAAGAGTATAGGTTGCTGTGCACGCTAAACGTGTTTCACAAATAGCTTGTAAACCTGAATGCTGACAGGTTTCATCCAAAGTCGTGGCGTGTGTTACGCATACAGTGGTTGGTGATCCCGTGGTTACCGCACGAATCTGACGTTTTATACAGAAGTGAACCAATGTTTGAAAGCAAGTTGCAGACATCCGGGGATCATTAGAGACAGAAAGGGGACTAGGTTTAGCGGCCATATTGAACTGGTGTTACGGTTAATGAAGTATAGTTGGATCATGGTGCACCATATTAATGAAGTAATGGTGTTTGTGATAAGAACATGTGGTTGTAAAACGCGTAAACAGCATAAAATAATACTATGAGTCTGATGTTATTACGATTGGTGAAGTGTGGCTCATATGAGAAAACCAAATTAATAACGTGATAAGTGAATCATACAAACAGGTAATTCTAAAAGGCGTAAACAACATTGAAGATTACATTGAAAATAACATGATATTAAAGATACCATTGGAATTCCATGCGTTCATTCATTCCAAATGGGTTTTAACGAGTTCAGATTCCGGATCCAATAGTTCTCTTGCTGTAATAACTGGTTGTGATTGTCTCTTCCGTTACAAACTTTAATTGACATACATTATGACCAAATTCAATAAAGTGACCAGCTACTGTTGATTTGCTTTGTTGGGTTCTAATGTTACTCTTATGTTCATTTATTCGTATTTTCTTTTTCTTTTTGTTAGTCCCACATAGGTTTTTCCACATGGGCACTTGAGGATATAGACCACGTTGGACGTGTCACATGTTGCGTTCACTTTTAATTTGATTTTGTGTCCCTTCATTGTGTGTGTAATATATAAACTGGTTATAACATTGTGACAGTTATTACAATTTCAGCAGGGACCAGTTCCTTTGTAAGTGGTTTGTGGGAGCTGATTAATGGGACTATTGATGATTTCACCCAAGTTTTTTCCCCTGGTGTAGGCCAATATTGGTTCCTGGTCAAAGATATGATTAAAGACCGGTTCTAGTTTGAGTATTGACCAGTGTTTTCTGATGATTCTTTTGTATGAGCCGCTCATCGTTGAGAATTTGGACACTACTGTCGTCCGATCTTGTATGGGTGTATCTTTGGCGAGTAGTAATTCCTCTCTTGATTTGAGGTGGCATCTTGCTTTGGCTTGAATAAGTACTTGTTCTGGATATCCTCGTTCTTTAAATCTGTGTGGCATGTTATCTATACATTCCAAGCTTTTTTTCTGGATTGGAAATTATTCTTTTTATCCTCAAAAACTGAGTATATGGCAAATTATGTTTTAGTGATTGTTGGTGGAAACTTTCACTACGAGAGGGTGTTGTTTCTGTCAGTTTCTTCTCTATATAAATCCGTTTCATAAGATTTATTGATGACATCTTCATACTATGGAACAGCACAGGTTTTCAGGTGCAATTGTGTGTCGTCAGCAAACATGTGTTAGTGGATATTAGATGCTTTGAAAATGTGCAGTTAGAGGCACCATGAACAGGTTGAAGAGCGTGGTAGAGAGCAAAGAGCTCTGTGGTACCCCTAGTGAAAATGGCCTTAATTCTTTGTGTTCTGTTGTGGAGAAATGATGCAAACCAGTTTAACACTGACCCAGACAGACCCATCCTTTGTTCCAGCAAGTCAAGGAGGTTGCCATTTTTGACCATGTCAAAAGCTGATGTGAGGTCGAAGAGGATAAAAGGCAGGACTCATTCTGATCTAGCATTTTGAACTCATCATCAACTATTTGGGTCGGGCCGTTTCAGTGCTGTGACCTTGACGGAAACCAGATTAAAATTGATCTAAGAGCTCAAATTGGTCAATGTGGTTACACAGCTGGACATGTACACATTTCTTGAAGAGCTTCGCCAGAGTTGTAATTTTAGGAAGACAGAAGGTATTTGGATCCTTGTGATCTGCAGTGTTTGTTTTTTTAGAATGGGAGTAACCTGCCCCGACTTTAAGCAGTCCGGCATCTCACCTTTTAGTAAGGAGGTATTGACTACCTTGGTCCAGAGTAGGAGTAAAGACATCTTCATCTTCATCTTCATTTTAGGTTTTCAGTGCTGTAAGAATATTGAGAATGGAGATTTCATCAAAGGTTTTGAAATCGCTCCAGGAAGCGTTGTTTTGGGGGAAATTAGCTAGTAGAAGGAGAGACTGAGGGGAGAGGAGGGGTTGATAATGGATGCGTATTTAGGTTGGTTCAGTGCTGTCTGGAGATCAGTTTCAATCACATTCGTCTTTTCAAGGAAGGAGGCAAATTTTTCACAGTTTGGCTGCCAACTAGACACCGTTGATGAAGCACTGGGATGATTAATGGATTGGAGTATAATCAATTCAAACAATTTTTTGGGGCTATTTCTGACTTTTTCTAATTGGAGTCTGAAGAAATTCGCTTTCGCACTTCTGATGCTTTTATTGTAAACGCTCCTTATAGTTCTCAAGAACTTAAGGTGTTCAAGAGACGGAGTGCATCTCCAAAATCGTTCAGCTAATCTTGGATTGCGTCTATCTGTATTTAAGCTACCATTGAACCAGCATTTGGAGACTTTGATTGACATTCTTTTTAGTTGTAGTGGGGCAATTGCTTCAAGAATGTTCAACATGGGGGATGTGGGTAGCCACGGAGTAAGATGGTCGCAACCTAAACCGCTCTGCCGAGCCAATACAGAGTTTCCCATTATTAATCCGTGACATATCCGTTATGAGGCTGTAGTCTGTGTGCTGGGTGACCGGGGGGCCTGCTGTGTCCGGTAATCCCGGGGAAATGATTCTGGCTGGCCCCAAGGATCGGACTGGGGCAAAGCACTGCAGCGGGACCCAGAGCCGCGGGCTAAATTGAGCAGATGCGACCGCGACACTGTGAGCCGTGCGTCTACACCACGGCAAGTACATAGGGGCAGGGCCCAGATGACTGGACCAGGCGGTTGAGCGACGCTCTGTCCCTAGAAACAAGAGGCAGAATTTGTGCTTGGGCGCCCGAATGCTGCGAGTGCACTGAGAACGAGAACGGTGACGCAGTGAGCCCCGGTGTATCCGACCCACCGGGGGGCTCCCTGGACTAACTTTGGGCGCTAGAGACTGCCTCTGACGTGTGGCTGATGGGGAGGCCCCCAGTCTCCCCTGGCCCGTTGGACCTAAAACCCGCCCAGAGACTGAGCCGTATATAGCCACCCTGAGGCCTGCATAGCCGGAGCGGCACTTACCAGACAATAAGAGGCACTTCACGGCTTGGCGGCCCCGGGGGGTTGGTTGGACAGAGAAGTCTGCCAACTGGGGAGGCACGCTGAGGGAAAAAGACGGACAAGCTCGAGCTGTTATGGCCTGGAGGAGGGGCTGATGTCAGTGGGTCTGGGACAGGTGCAGTTCGGAAGCTGACAGTGCTTGAATGAACTACCTGACCCGGGCCTATCGGAGGTTGGCGGCCATCATCACATAGCAGTAAGTGGGGAGCAGAGATCTCAGCACTGGGAGTGTGGAGTGACGGGGGCCCAAGCCTAGAAGGCGCAGCCTGCGAAGCTAGTCTAGGTGGGGGGCAGGGGGGGATTCCAGGGAAGCCACAGCAGGAATTCTGACAAGCCGCCAGACACGCAGAGCGGTCTGGGCAGGCGCGAAGAGTACTGCTGGAGGCCTGCCCGCCCCCTGTGAACGCGGACAGAAGGGGCCAACTCAGCAAGAGGCAAAACCATGATGAGGGGAAAGGATCCCCATAGTGGCCAACAGACAAAGCTGGACAGATACACAATGCCTAAGGAGTCGATGGGCGGAAGGGTGGAGGAGGCGGGCCCTAGCCTCTCTTCGCCATCGCTGGCAACAGCATCTGAACTTACTCTTTCTGATATATGAAGTGCTCGAAAGAGAAATCACCAACCTGGAAGCAGCAACTGGCAAACCATGAGAGGTATATCTACAAACTAATCATCTACTTCGCCTAAATCAACAGGAGCTGTGCAATATAACAGAAGGAACGGCTAGGGACTATGCTGTAGCATCTCAGAGGAGACTATACGAAATAGGGGACTAGGCCACCAAGCTTATGGCATGGCTGGAAGAAAGGGACAAAGAAAGAAACTGGGTGCTAAAAATAAATGACCCTAATTGGGCAGCTTGTGAAACAGGTGATAACATAGCCACTGCATTTACACAGTATAACGAGCAGTTATACCAGCCCTCATTGACCAGAACTAAGTTGGAATGCACCAAATTCCTCAGAGACTCCAATCTCCCAGAGCTGTCGCATGAAGCTAGAGCCAACCTAGATGACGAGTTCAGGCAGAAGAAATAAGCTGTGTAATTGGGGCCCTGCAGTCAGTTAAGGCGGCCAACCCCAACTGCAAACAGGTCGAACTCTATAAAGGTATTGCGACCCTGGTGGCCCCCTACATGCTAGATATGTTTCGGTAATCACTGGACCGGGGAGAACTCCCGGAGGACCAAAGACTAGCCACGATAGTGGTAATCCCAAAACAAGGAAAACCACCGGAGGACTGTTCCCCCCCCCTATCAGCCAATCTCCTTACTAAACGTGGAGGCAAAGGTACTGGCCAAGGTCCTGGCTACCAGACTCACCAGAGTAATAACTGCCTTGGTCCACCCCGACCAGTCTGGCTTTATGCCACACCGAAGCACCCGATTGAACCTGCGGCTCCTCTCCAGAGTCCTGCAGGCATCCAGGGACGAGCCGAACCTCAATGCCCTGCTGTTGTCCCTAGATTCCCGTATGGCTTTCGATAGTATAGAGTGGAACTACCTCTTTGCGACATTGGAGCGGTTTGGCTTTGGCCCTAGATTCTGTGCCTGGGTCAAATTACTATACACAAGACCACTGGCCAGAGTGAGGGTGAATGGAGTGGTTTCTGGGCAGATTGTGCTAAAAAAGGGCACGAGGCAGGGATGCCCACTTTCACCCATGCTCTTCGCGTTAGCACTGGAACCCCTAACGGAATGGATAAGAAGGGACCCGCTGGTAAGAGGTATACCGGTGGTGGGAGAATGGAAAGAAAAAATCTCACTGTATGCCGATGATATAATACTATATGCCACTGAACCCAGACATACAACTACAAAATACCCTTAAAGTACATATGCCGGTGGGGGAGCAAGTACCCGAACACGCTCCATTAGAAGTCCGACTACTTCTATTTACCCTTGGCACATCGGAGCACCAGGTGAAATGGTTTTATGCTACGTTAACTGCAGCGTCTCTTGGGCCCATGAGCGAGCTGCGGGCGAAATGGGAAAGAATTGTGGGTAGGGAACTCACGGATGTGGAATTGAGCAAGACCCTGCAGTCACCCAAAAAAGATCTTTTAGAATATGCGCATAAAGTATATCCAATTTAAATACATACATATGTCATATATGATGCCTCACCACCTTAATGTGACATATGGGGGGGAGATACGGCAATGTCCAAGATGTACGCAACCAGATGTAGATTTTAGTCATATGACTTGGGACTGCCAGTGCATATGTCCATACTGGGAGGCTGTCTTAGCCAAGAGTAAAAGCATACAGGGAAGGGTATTGGCCCCCACGGTCCAGGTGTGTTTGCTCAGTCTCTTCCCTCGACCACAGAAACGCAAGGTTAGGAATAGACAGATAGACTTAGCACAAGGACTTGCCAAATGAAGAATAGCACTGGAATGGAAATCAACAACGGGCTCCAGGTAGAAACTTGGAGCAGGGATGTGATTGCATGGGCCAGGGCAGAGGGTAGAGCATTAAGCTGCGAAGAGCCCAAGGGAATGCAAAAGTGCCCAATAGCTGATCCATGGAAAGAGGCGATGGTGTCCTGTAAAAGACCAACGTGCACCAGTAGTGAGGAGGAGGGGTGAGTGGTCCGCTGCAGAGGCGCTGAATACAATAGCCCCTTTTCCAGAGAGATTATGGATCTGAAGTAAGGCGGTGTGCCCCAAGTTTGCTGAGCTGTTGGGGAACTAACAAGTGGCAGAGTGGTGAATGGCTGCAGGTGGGGTGCCCCCTCCTGCCCTATGGTGGGCTACCTGCGTTGAGATCCCCCCAAATGCACCTTATGAGATTATTACACACAACACCCTTCTGCATAAGTTTAAGTTTTGTTTTAAATTGACAATATAGTAAATGCGTTAAATATGTAGGGAATGTCCTTACCCAAGGATGCTGTTGAAGACTGCCTGTCTGGCCGTGATTAATAATAAGTGGTACTAGATAGAATAACTATGCAACAGGGATGCAAGTATCTCACCGGACTGTCTTTCTAGCCTAAAATGTACTGTAGCTCAAGTTGGGATTTAACACAGAGTTAAACAGGAATGACTTGGAACGATGTTTCCTAGCTTCGTAACAGATAAGTATATGAAAAATACACTTTTAATTAATTATCATGTAATGTTATGTACGAAATGCCAATAAAAATATGTTAAAAAAAATAAAAAGAAGACAGACTACTTCTAAACCCAATGACCACAAAAGCCACCCCCCTTATTTACAAATAAATTATGAATAATGCCCGTAATCACTGGGGGCCCTGAGGGTAACTTGGGAGAGGTATGTCGGGACCCTAGAAGACAACGACTGGGATGAAGCAATTCAAAGCCCTAGAGGATTAGCCATGAGAGCACGATTCCGCCTCATACAGCTTCGAATCCTGCACAGATCATATACAACCAGAACAAGACTATATCAAATGGGCAAATGTGATTCTAACAAACGCATGAGGGGCTGCAAAGAGGAGTGCTCATTCTACCATATGCTTTGGGACTGTGGGGGCTGAGAAAATATTGGGGAGAGATCACGAGTAATGTCGGAAGTCATCGGACTACCGGTCTCACTGGATACCAGCTGGCATATACTAGAAGGGGATGCAGGGATGAGAATGCTTTTTGAATCTATAACTGCTATAGTGGATTGATGATGTGTGTAAAGCATCTGCAAGTTCAATCAAAAGAAATTTGTTTAAAAAAAATAAAGAATGTTCAACATGAACTTGTTGTAATGATTAGTGAGGTCGTGGACCTCTGAAATGTCAACAGGGGGAGGCAGGGTCATGTTCCTAAGGGCTATCATGTCAGATCTGTTTGCATTTTGCATGGATCTTTTCCAGAGTCTGTGTTTCTTAAGTTGAGATCTTTGTGTAGTCCAAGATATGATGAGGGAGGAGATGTACTGGTGATCAGTTAAGTCACATGGGATTATTGATTCAAGCTGAATGGAGTTGGGTTGAGCGATATTTTGGTCTTGGATCGAAGCCAAGATGTGTGTAGTTATAGAAGTAAAGTGGTTCTGTCGGGAACCAAATTGCTTTACTTACTGAATACAAAACTATCTATATATGTATACAGAATGGCTTATGCAAACATTTGTCGTTCACAATTAATGAAAAGAGAAAACGAAAAACACTAAGGAACACACAAAGTGCATTAGCAAATCAACGATTATATTTAAAAGAAGGGAAGAACCCACTTTTCTTGTTGAAAGAAGAAATTACTTTTTCTTTTTTGCTTTTTTAAATTTTATGGTGTGTAAATGACAATACTGGGTTGTCACAGACAAACAAAGTGATCGGCGCAAGTGCTGAAGTGACACAGTGCAAGGGAAATGCTGTCTGTGAAAATGTTATTCAGTGATACATTGCTGATTATAAAACAATCATTTTTAAATGACATCCATCCCTGGATGCATACAAATCTCCGAACTACTGAGGGTTTGAGTTTCCTTTTGGCGTGGAGCTGAGAAAGTTGGGTCAGGATTGTTTCGGGCACGTCAACGTTTCGCCCCAGATGTAAGCGCGGTTTGTGCGTCACGGGGGGGGGTCTTCATCACGAAAAGGGAAGCGAAATTGGACAACCTTTAATTGAATAGGGAAGATTAAGGTGTGTTCCAGAGTGGAACATTGGGTGGTTCTCTAAAATCATTGTCCCACTCTGGAACACACCTTTATCTTCCCTATTAGGTACATAAAATATCCAAGAAGTGGTGATTGGTGGCCCATGGAGTGTGTGGGCAGGTTTATTGAGTGGATGCAGAAACCTTTAGACAAAGAGGTGAGATGAGTGCTGAGGGTGGAATGCTCTAGACCTGTAATTAAGGAGGTTTGTTGATCTCCCAATTTGGATCCGAAGTTAATACGTTTTTTTATTTAGATTGAATAGAAATCCAAGAAGGGGACTAGAACGGTCTTTTAAGACCCTGGATGTGATGGGACTAATAGCTAGAACTATGGATATGGTGGAAGAGGCGCATGTGAATGAGACGCCTATTGATTTACAGCTGCTATGGGGATGGAGCCAGAGAGCAGTAGTGCTATTGACCAATGCAAACGCAGGTTTGCTTACAGAGAGAATAAAGACAATACTTGTGAAAATAAGTCTTAAATTGGGACACATGGCGCAGAGAGAGCCCAGCGATGATGCTAAGGGACTACTCTTTGGTGAAGGCTTTGCGAAAAGCTTAGGCAAAAATGTGTCCACATTTACAGCCTTGGATAAGGCTCAGACAAACATGAGGAAGGTTTTTGGTAGCAGAATTTTTGGATGGGTCAGTAGAAGGGTGACCCACTGCTGGCCAAGGCATGCAAAGGTCCCAGTACTACACCCAATACAGAGGATGAGGATTTCAGGCCTCTCCAAGCTTCTATCTAAATCGCGGAAGAACAGGAAGAACTGTTAGAGGAAGATTTTTCCCTTCTTGAGGTCAAAGTTCCGTAAACCAAGGTGAGTGCGGAGATTGTTTGGTTCTTCCCAAGAAAGAATAGGGGGACGTTGGAGAGAGTTTGTAGGAAAGTGGTAGAAGTTAACTCAGGACCCCTGAGTATTTGAGACAGTTCAAGGTTATGGGATAGGATCTATAGGCTTACCAATTCAGTGAAAGGAGCAAAGAGAATTGGCGGTAAGCAAGGAATAAAGGAAAGTAGTGGACATAGGGATAAAGTCTATGCTGCAAAAGAGAACAGTAATATGCTTGGAGGAAACAGCAAAGTGCTTTGTGTGTACCTTGTTTTTGGTCAAGAAGAAGAAGGGATGAAGACGAGTCACCAGTCTCAGGGTATCCGTTGTCTGAGATATTTGTTGTTCTAAAATAACTGGTTGGTGAAATTAGATTTAAAGGATGCATACTTCACTTTTCCCATAGGGAAAGTGAGTCAGAAATATTTACAGTTCCGTTGGAGAGATCAGTTGTACCAATTTTAGTGCCTCTTGTTAGGGCTTTCGTTGGCACCTCGGTGTTTCACCAAAGTCATAAAAGTAGTGATGGCATATTTACAGGAGAGAGTAATAAGATTGATTGTATACTTGGGTGACATCTTGATTATGTCCCAAAACATGAACCATCTGAAGAAAGGTTTGGTGCAGGTAATGAGCATGCTGGAGCGGTTAGGATTTATAGTAAACCGAGAGAAATCTATTTTGGATTCCAAGTAGACACAGAGAAGTTGGTTTTACAGCTCTCAAAGAGAAAGGTGCAGATGATTAGAAAAGAGAACTCCGGTTTTGAGAAGAGAGTTTCTTTCTTTAAGAGATCTAGTTTGGATGAGTGGATTGCTATCTTCTATTCAAGAAATATTTCCGGGACCTTTGCATTATTTTGCATTGCAGAGGTTGAAAGGAATTGCTTTGGGGGTTGGACAATATGCAAGCATTTAATGGCCGTGCCATTTTTGGATGTGCCCCAAGTTTTGTTTTGCAAACAGATGAAAGCCAGAAAGGTGGGGGAGCTCATTTGGGAGCTCAAGAGATATGAGGAGAATGGTCACAGGAGTAAGGTAAAGGCATATACATTGTTCAGAATTAACAGGAGGATTATATGCTTTGAAGAGTTTCAAAGATATTAAAGGGGCAGGCAGTATTGATGAAACTGGACAATGTGTCAGTGGTAGCGTATATCAACGAGTTAGGAGAGAGCAGATCCTGCAGGTTGACAGAGCTGGCAAAGGATTTATAGAGTTCTTGCTTGGAGCATAGGATTACTGTGAGAGCAAAATACTTATTAGGAGAAATGAATGTGTCAGCAGATTGGAATTCTCTACATTTGAGGGATTTCAGCGACAGACAGGTGGATCGACCTTGCTTTTGCAAGATAAATGAGATTTGGGGACTTTTGGAGGTGAAACTTTGCCAGTTAGCAACTTATTACAGTTTGGTGCCAGTTCCAGAAGCAAGTGCAGTGTATGCCTTTCAGCAAGTTTGTAAGGGGAAGAAAGCTTATGCTTTTCCTCCTTTTGCAATGTTACAGAGAGTGTTACTGAAATGGAGGGAGGAGGGATGTCCGATAGTTTTGGTGGCACCTTATTGGTTTATCTCGGGTATGGGTCTTGACTGTGATGGAGTTGGCATGTGAAGAATGTGAAGAAGATATAGAGGAATATGGAGAATAATGGACAGTTGGTTCATGGTGACGGATTTGGATCCTGTGGAGGCTCCTATCGCGGAAGTAATACATGATTTTTGTGGTGGAGCAGTATGAGAATGGATTAAGCTACAGAACTATGAATTGCTCTGTGGGACATGCTGAAGTAGATTGTAGATCAGTAGGTAGGAATGTGATGGTTTGTAGAATGTTGAAGAGTCTGAGGTTGAAGAGACCACCACAATAACGATGATCTTAGGCTGGATGTGAACATGGTCTTACATTTCATTCAGGGATTTAGATATAAAGAAGCTTACTGAAAGGTTAACTACACTTATATGTCTAGTATCATGTAGAAGATCTTCTGACGTTAAAGCCTTGGCGGTAAGTAGTAGGATTTATGGACCAGAAGGAGTACATTTCAAAATATGAAAGAAGAGTAAGACTTTGTCAGAGTCTGTCTTCTATTCAAGGTTTTTACAAAATACTACATTGTGCGTCATGGATTGTTTGTATGAGTATGAAGGGAGAATGTTGGAACATAGGAGTCATGGAGAAAATCTATTATTGATTTTGTATGTTAAACCACATAAGGAGGTGAGTTTGGCAACAATAGCAAGATGGGTAAAGGACATGATGCAAGCAGGTTTGATGTGAACATATTTAAACCGCATTCTCTGAGAGGTGCTATTGCAAGTAAGTTATATATGTCTGGTAGATGTTTGGAAGAAAATCTTAAGGCGGCTGATTAGTCAAATGCTGGGACATTTGCTAAATATTATTTTAGACCAAGAAAGCATGTGTCAAATGTGGTGATGCACAGCTTTCAAAATGCATAATGGTAGCCTCCGGTCTTGAAATGAAATGATGATTCTCCAAATGAAATGAAAAGAGAATCAGGATTTCATTGAGGACACGGAGGCTAGCATTATCCCGCCCGCCACATTGCAGATATTGAGGAAGTAAAAAAAAATACAACAGACAAGAGAGGGTAACACAGAGTGTAAGTTAAGTATGAAAGGATGGAAAGTTTTAGAAAAGATGGTAACGTATTATGTGACTAGTATAATAAGAGTTTAAAAAAAGAATACTTCTTATGGAATATCAGAATTTAGAGTTCAGTAGGATATACCAAAAGTAATTGATTGGTGGTTGTGTGTAGAGTACACGAGACTGTGGAGAGTTTAGCAAAGAAAAGAAAAAGAGAAGTTTTGTAGCTGCATTTAAAGACAAGGAGAGTTCTGAGAGGAGATAATTTATGAACAGCAGTGTTAACTCTAGATTGTTGTTGTTTAATGTTCTTGAAAGGTGCTGCAGAGTGGCATTAAAATATATAATGCATAATGTTAGCCTATGTGTCTTTAATAAAATCTTAATTCTCTTTTCATTTCGTTTGGAGAATCGCCATTCGTGATAATTGAGAAAAAGTCCTAGGTTACGGTCTGTCTTGGTAAGGATAATCCCATAGTTATATATGGAGATAGTAGCATCAGCTCTGTAAGTAAATGAAGGGGCTACTGAGAGTCTTAGGCCATGTAGGATTTTTTGGCGGAAGTGATCAGAAGTCGTGCATGGAGTGCTTGCCTCCATTGCACTCTTCTTTTAGTGTAGAAGATGAATTCTGTTATTGTAGTGCCTCTTTTAGAGCAGAAATATGGATCAGAGATTAGGGTTTCTGGATATGATTGAAGAAGTCTGTTTGAGGCACTTGGATGCATTTTTTGATAGGTTAGACAGGGACTTAATTGTATAAGCATTGTGGCCAACCGTCTCCAGCTTGTTGTCAAATACTCTCTGTGGGGTATGATCCATGTCCGCGGGTACTACAGAGCCAGGGTAAAAGAAGTGGAGGAGGGAGAGTTAGATGACTTGTGTGTGAGGCGGTGGGGGGAGGAGTAAGGGGGGACAGGATGTCCATGTCCAGATCAAGGGTAACCTAAGGGGTGTGGGATCACCTCTGATTTTGGATATGAAGTCTATAGAGGCAGAAATATATTGCTATTAACAGAGACTCTAATTAATTAGGAGGGGCTGGATCTTCATCTTATGCAGGTAAAATTAAATAGTGGTGAACTCTATGATTTTGAGGTAGAAGACAAATTGGGGAATTTTAGTCGGAGGGCGTTCAGAGAGCTAGTGTGACTCAAGTGCATTTATTAATATGATAGTAAAACAGTTCACATTGCATCCAAATGTGTGCAGTAGGACAGATAGCAAAATGGAGATAGGGATAAAGTAGGTTCAATTGCCGTTACAAGATGGCTGCCATATTAGCAATATAGGTGTAGGGTAGGCAGGGCAGTCCATCTTTAGCTTCTGTTGAAGGAAACTGATACCATTATGAAGAGGGGCCCCCACGTGTCGAAGTGGACCACAAGATGGAGGCAAATCCTCAAACATGCCCCCAACAGCACAGACCAAGGCACCAGAGCAAGCAAGGGCCAGAGCCAAGCAGGAATGCGGGAGGCAGGGCAAACCCCAGGATAGGAGAGCGCTCAGGGGGCCATTCAACTCAGACCAAGCCATGCAGACAGGCCGCCTACCCTGGAACCAGGGACTTGGACTCCGGTGTATTGCTGTGTAGCTCACAGAATGTACATGTCAGCACGAGGTGGTGGGCCGACGAGCCAAACATGTTGAGCGAGCAGGGGAGAGCCCACAACTGAGACTGTGCCGGTCAGGCCGAAATCCATTTTGAATGACCACTGCTAGGGAAGTGTGGACTTAAGGAGATCAGATCATTAGTTATTCAGTCCGGTCTGTAGGCAAAAACAAATACTTTTAAAAATCACCTAGTAAAATTCTGAACTCAACACTTGCTGCCAGGAGTGTGTGTAGCATGTGGAAGTGCAACAGGATTAGCTACAAACATATGGTTACTGGTATGTAACATTTCCCTTCTCTAGTGTAATGTTTCACAAACTGTTGATCGTAACTAGGGGTGGACGATAAATTCTGCTCTGCTGGCGGAATTTTGCCCACTCAAATGCAGAGTTCCGGCAAAACACCGCCAACTGCTGCGTGGTGAAGGCTATTTTTGCATGCAGTTCACCAACATGAGCGAGAATTGGCTTCCTCTAGTGCGATTTTTCTGATGCTAGGATGGCACCGGGCGAGATTTTCTCAATGCGGGCAGTCGCGACCGTTCGTGGTGAGAAAGCTGCCACTTGAGTAGAAAATCTACTCGAGTGGCAGCAAAGAAGCAGCACCATGTGCCAATTCTGCCTGCTCGCAGAACTCAGCAGAATCTCTATGTAACTCTGTGGAGTGAAACTCTGCGAGTTCCTCCAACCCCTAGTTGTGATCCACTGGTGGGTCGCCAGCTGATTTCTAGTAGGTCACAAAGGAGCAAAAAAGATGCCTTTACATTTTGTATTTTTCTTAGCAAATTTGCTGTGCGTCAAATATCAGGCTATGTCTTCTGACAAATTGATGCTTATTCTTTTAACATGGTAATTGGTGTTTACTTTTCTTTCTCTGAATTCAAAGTGAGAAGTTTTTATGCGAACTATGTGACAGTCTTGCTGGGGTAAATGAAGTGTGAAAAGAAAGGTTTTAGGATGTATTTTATTTGTACCACACAACTGCATTACCCATAATACACTGTACACGGATTTCAGAATATATCAGCTATTAGGAAATGAAAAATGAAACACGCTTTTATGCAATTCTGAAATGTGATGGAAACAAATCTAGAGTTTTTCACTTGGTGATGCCCTAATGATACATATTCACTAAAACCAGATTCCCACTCATTATCATTTGTGTGCTGTGTAGTTTTATCAGTAAAACTGTATACCGTACAAATGTAATGGCCATTTCAATGGAAAATGTGCTGCTACTGCACAATGTATTAGTAATATTTATGATTGAGGGTGTGAAATACTGGCTTGGTATATGGTATACACTTATGTAAGTGGGCACCCTGCACGAATCCAGACGACCCTTATGGTGATTTTAGCGGTCTTAGACAACCTTAGAAAGCTCAGTAAGGGGTAGCTGTGGAGAGCAGCCTTCAGGCTTAGTCCAGAAGGAATGTAAAGCAGCTTGTTTTACCAGAACAGAATCTTATTGATATAAACTAAGTGAAAAAGAACCACACAGTGTATTTATAAAAATATGTATTTATTATATAACACTCACTAACACATACAGGTAGCTCCTAGTCGGAGATGCAGACAATACTTTTCAATAGAAATCGGTAAGTAGCACGTAATCCACAGTGGTCACCAGGGGGGGACCAAACCATATACTAAATTAGTGGAATGCGAACCCTGAATTGATCCAAGACATACTCAGAAGATGTAGAAGTACTGGTGACCCAAGGAACCACCCAAGATAAGTAACCAGGAGCCCCTGCGAGGCCGTGTGCTGAGTGGGAACACAACCACGGGATCAATGCAAGTCAATGGGTTAGTCACAGTTGCAATTTCAAAGTAGAAGAACTCTTCCCAGTGGACCCTGAAGAAACCCAGTGGAAGACAAAAGGTTGGAGAGCCACCCCACCCATTGATACCTTGGGAACGAGGACACCTGGCCCAGGGGAGCCGGGTGCATAGGTGTGAAGTGGCGTCGGAGACCGCCGTCAAACCCAGTGGAGGACTTAAGGAAGATGCTGCTGCTTGAGAAGTAGAAAATGTCCGGTGGAACCCAAAGGTGGATTCAAGTTGAGAAGTACCTGAAAGCAGAGGGGACAGAGTCTATGCCACTTGGAAGTTACCAGGAGGCACGGAAGACGAATGCCCACCAATGTCTGGTGCTGGAGGAGAGCCGACGGTGACCTTGGAGCAGACCAGGTGACGCTGTGGAAGACCAGGAAACATTCAAGAGCGGTCCCACGTCGGCTGTCGAGAGTTGAAGGGTCGGTGTCCGTCATGAGCACCAACAAGACTTGCCAACTGCAAACAACATGGAAAGCGAAGGTGCTGTGTCGGGACTAGCAAGGTACAGGTGACTCGCCACGAGGAGGGGAGTCAGGGCAGGCCTTAAGCAATCAGGGGAGCCCAAAGAATACGAATATGACCTTCAAGAGGACCCACAGGCCGGAGGCACTGGAGTCACAAGAGGACCTCGCGCAGCTCACCAAAGAAGCAGGCCCACAACGCAAGTGTTGCGGTGAGGAAGAAGATCTTGGTCACTGGAGGTGCTTGAGGTTGGGGCTACTTCGAGCCTGAAGATCTTGGTGGAAGGAAGCCAGCAAGCCTTTGCAACTGCAAGTTGATGCAGTGCACAGGTGTTCAGTTCCTGCGGCTCCGATGGGGGATACTGGCCTCAAACTTGGTGAGAGGACAGGTCAGGCCTCGAGGGATGTGAAGAACCACCACCTGTGTTGCGGAGCCTTTCGTAGTCCGTGGAAGTTCAGGATCAGCAGACCGGTCAGCTTAGTTGAGGTGCCTGCAGAAGCAGGGAAGTGACTCCTTCACTTCAAGGGAGATTCCTTCAGGTGTCTTGGCTAATCACGGGCCTTGGAATGTTCCTGCATGGTGCACAGGCATGGACGTTGCCGCAGACGAGCAGGTCGAGGAGATCAGGAGCAGAAGGAGTCCTCCTGGTTGCAGCCTTGATGCCTAGAGCGAAGTCCAGAGTGCCCAGACGGTCGAAGAAGTGGTGTCTGAAAAGAATCTTGTCCCACGACAAATCTAGGGACCCATCCACAAGTAAGCCGTTAAATACCCTAAGGAAAGGGTTGGGACGATTCAGGGGTCCCTCCCAAAGGAGGGTCTGGACATAGGAGAGGTTATTCCCCTGTCCTTTGTCCAGTTTCGCACCGGAGCGGGAGCCAATGGCTCCATGAACTGGTTTGAGCTGGACTATTCATGGAGGACAGGAAGTGTGCCCTGCACGCAGACTGTGGCGCTGGCAAGCGCTCCCACCCTGCCCCAATACACTAAACCCTGTCTGGGAGGTGGTTACATCTCCCTGTGACAGGATACCTATTGCTCTTACTTCTCCTGAGCTCAGCAGCAGGAGGGCAGAAATGTGTCTCTGGCCGGCAGCAGTATCTTAGTACTATATATTAGGGACTGAATAGGTTACACCAGTGTCCAATCTGGGATGTATCCAAGTACTTACCAAACTTATTTAGGGGAGAAATCACAGATTTCTCCCCTGATTAGCAGAATCCCAGTCAGACTAGTCAGAAACAGCATTACATCAAGCAAAAAGTGGGATTAACCATAATGGAGATCCCACTTTCCTACACAGGGCTTCAAAATGCACTACCAGCTACATAGTACACCCTTAACTCGCTCCTGCCGAATACATTTGCTTCACTTTGTATGAAGGTAAGGTTTTCACTACCCTTACGACTAGTGATGCAACACTGATGCTATAACACCCTCTCTGAACATTTTCCAGCAACACTGGCGCAAAGGTGCTGAATTATGTCTCCAAGTAATTTGAACAGATAGTGTGCTCACCATACATGATCATACACGATCATCCAACTTGTGCATGCCTTTCACACAAATTGTGAAATATGGATGTGGCCTAACTACCAGAGCTGCTGACTTTGGATCTGGGGAACCATGTCCGAATCCAGGCATTGGCTCTGGGAAAATCACTTCAAATAAAATTAATCTGACTAATCTGGTGCTCATGTATAACACTCCAAAGCCCTTCTGAAGAGTTCCGTGTAAGTATTACATATATATTTTTTTTCTTTAGAAAATGCACCACTGTTCCTCGTTTTAACTTGAAGACTAGATAGGAAGTCTTCCCCAATACTCTACTGAAGAAGTGGTGTTTCAAATTTTCTAACATCTCTGGAATCAACACCAAGATTTTTTTTAGAAGACTTGTGAGTTTATTTGACAGGTCCCACATGCCAGCACCCCACTCTCAAAAGTGTTCCATTTGCAACTTTTATGAGCAGATCAATATCTTGGCCATAGGCCGTTAAAGTCATATCGAAGGGTGTGGTCAAGGACATACGTTTTACAAACAGTTGTTTTTAGAGAGGGTAGGAAGCGATGGACTCGGTAGTCAGTAGAATGGTGAACGAGTCAGGTTGTTGGGATTGTTGGGACAGGAGCATACAGAGTTTGGCGCCAAAGTCCCCCTGCAGTTCGCAGTTCTCACTTCTTCGGCTCTTCTTGGCCCTTCTTCTTTTGTCAAGGGAATCCGAGTTCCTAGTGGTAGGGGGGAAACCTAAATACTGAACTTAGAGGCATTAAGGGGAGTGAAGGGTATTAGCCAATGGGATACTTACTCTTGGGGTCACTACGCCCCCTATATGACCACATCCTGTGGGGAGTGGGCATAGCCCTGTCCCAGAGTTCCTAATTTACCACAACCAAGATGGTGGAATCCTAATTTTCGTGTTCACTTCAGACAGCCTGGAGGTGCAACACACCTCCTTGCATAGCTAATTTCCGCCTGTCCTGGTGCCGAATGAGCCTCGTGGCAGGGGGTGGCATCTCCCATGTCTGTAGGAAGGCTGGTCACATGTTAAAGGTGGCAAAGGCTTTGAAGCCTCTGTTCTTGGTATGTAGATTAACTAGCCATCCTGCTGAAGGAGGTGATAACGCTCTCACCTGTAGAGGGTCAGAAATGCGTCTGGTGGGAGGCTGCAAGGATCTAGTCAGCCAGCACACTAGAAGACTAGTAAGGTTAAAGAGGGCACCTCTAAGGTGCCATCGTAGTTCACCTTCTAATAAATCTAGTACTGGCATCAGATGTATTAAGCAAACACCAGAATTTTCCGTGTAGCCATCATGTAGATGGGAAACTCTTAATGTCTAGTTCCCAGTACATGTACTTAAGATGGCTTCCTTGTTCACTTGTTGAATCTAGTAATTTAACTAGACAGCCATGGGGCATATCTGCTCAGACAGCTATGCCCTGCAATATAATGCACCCTGCCTTAGGGCTACAAGACCTGCTGTAGGAGTGACTTGCATTTATTACATTCAGTGACTTTGGCATGGCACACAGTTAAGTGTGCCATGTTGTGTTTTCACTCATAGTTTGCATCATGGTACACAGTACGCAGTGGCAGCCTGCAATCGTTTTGGGTGTGGGTCCCTTACGGTGGCATAAGACATGGTGCAGCTTTTAGGAACCCTCTTTAGTACCCAATCCCTCAGTACCAGCCAGGGTCACCATTTACTAGGGACTTACAGAGTCGCTAAAGTCCATGCCAGTATGGTTACAATTAGACGTTCCCTGTTTTAGGGTAAAGAATGCTGGCACTAGCAGGGATGTGGAATTCCTATAGCCCAACACCCAGGACATATTGTTTGGGGTCAAGGGCAGCACGTTTTCATGTGTATTTTGTCCTTGAGACAAGTAGGCCCAACCCCCTGCAGCACAAACCCTTTGGCTGCCAGTTTGCAGTACCACATTATGGAACAGGGAAGGGCACTGTCTGCAGTTAAGGTAATATTTTTGTCCATATGTTAATGCTGTTCGAACTTGTAATTATGGTTCATTAATTGAAAACCTTTAGTATTGGGTTGAGTGCTCGAAGTAAATGTTGTAAACTCTGACTACCCTACTGACAGTGTTTCCAGTATAAAAATGTGTTCACACGTTTTGATGCAAATATTTGCAGGGGCTTGAAAGCAAGATTGATGATTCTTTGGTTTCAAAGTAAAATGTTCATAAAACAATTAAAGAAGGTAAAAACTTTTTGCTAATCTTCTGTAAAATTTCAGGTACCATTTCTTTGCAGCATCATTTAGTAACATGTGTTGACGCATGCTAGTATTTCCCAAAAATATTCATAATAGAAATTCAGTGTAACCAGTTTCAATAAGATTATGGTAAAAAAACAAGCACTGGCAAAGCCTGTAGATCTGAAATTGGTTGTCAGCTTTTTAGTTTTGTCAGTGTGTGATTTGTTTTGGCATGGTTTTTGTAAAACCTTACTGGTGTGGGAGCTGCTGGGCCCCCGTCATTACAACAAACATTGCACACAATGCCACAGTAGTTACTGGCACTGAACAAAACTACTTTGTGTGCAGATATGCTCCTTGTGAAAGAGCAGAATGCTGTCACTCACAGTGAAGCCAGCTGATACAGAGAGAGACAGAATTTTAATAAACTCAAAATGTCATGGTCGGTGCCAGACCAAATTAGTGACCCAATTATTAAAGAAAGTCTCCTTAATGCAAGGTATATGTCCTTGCATTAAGTGCAGCTATACGGCTTTCGTGAATTCCCAAGAATTTACAGAAGGAGGACAAGAAATAGTACTCCTAGAAAATATTTGGGAACTGAATTTTAGTATGAGCACATATGCATGTGTAGATTTGCTCATGCAAAAATCTGAGTGTTTGCAAGTTCACTTTCCCTCCAACCACTTTTTTCCCAACTCTGAAAGAAGATTTACGTCTGCCATTGTCAGGAGTACATTTCCAACATTTCTCAGTATGGGAAAAGATTAGAGAAGAGTTGTTGAAACCCTTAACACATGATAGTAGTAGGTTTGCACAGACTCAAAAGGGCATTATAACCCGGGAACTATTGCTTACCACTACATTCAGCCTCAGTATGTGGAACTGCGGAAATGTGGCAACATAAGGAGATGGCAAGTATTCAAACCCTACTATGGTATGAGCCCTGGCATAATCAGAGAGGCTATATCAGAGCTCTTATTTAATGAGATTGCGCCCATAATTTGTCACCGCACTACATGGCACCAAAGGTACAAGTGGATTTTGTGACAGGACAAGTAGATTTATGAAGCCACATGCCCCATGGACAAGTAGAAATTTTATTAAATTCCACAATCCTGCACTTGATCCTGGTTAGCAGGCCTCAGTGCACTGTCTGAGTCACAATGCCAGCACCTAGCAGTTCAAATGGTGGCTAAAAGTGTGTGGGTGGGGGGGAACTCCGCTTCCTACAGAGAACAATGCAAACAATTGTAAAGAGTGTTATTTTGCTAATTCACTGCATTTTGAAAGCATCTCTACTTTTATATTAAAAAGTCTCCCCCACCTCATATTCGTTAAGGGTAGGTTTGTTGTTCTAAAAATCGGGTTGTGGTTTTAAAGATTTGGAATGCACTGCTCTAGTATATGAATTTCCTTTTGAATATCTTTGAATACTGTTCTACTATCTGGATAGAGGATCTCTGAACACTTATGTTATAGCCTTTTTTGTCCTTCAACATCTTTGTTGTTGCGTTTCTTTTACTCCTTTGAAACCTAATGTCATCTAGGAAATGTTCTACGTCTTTTATACCTCTCTGATACCATTGTTTCTGCAATATGGTGGTGTGTGTAATTCTGGATGTCTGAAACATTGCACACATAACTGGGGAATTCTGGGCTATTTAACCCACAGACTTCCCCAGGTGATTGTCAAAGTACGTTTTTAACCTCTCCAATGCTGGAAAGTAAAGGAACAACTCACATTGAAAGGGCTGTAGCAAAAGGTACTTTAAATAGTTCAGAAGTAAATAATTGAAGTTCTTCTTTAAACCAGTGTGATAAAACTGCCATTGAAATAAGTCTGCTGCAAAGTACAGATTTGAATCCTAATAGGGTGACTCTGTTTTTAATATGTGTGAGGTTGATTAAAAGGGGTCCTTGTATTCTTATTTGTGAGTTCAGCACTTTTTCTTTACATCTTTTATAACCGGATTAAAACTTACTAGGAAGCCGTATGTTTACATTTTTGATTTAGTCCTACTTGCACTAGAATTAATGTAAAGTAATACCTCGATTAGTTCACATAAGGTGTTTGTATTTTTGTATACTCTTTGGTTAGTTGTCCATTGTTTCATTTAGTGGTTAATATGGATGATATTGACATGTCATCTTTTTTTCTAAGTAACTCTGTTATGGCGGATAGGAGAAAACCAAGTCAGAGAGCTTAGTGTTTTGTCCAAGCTCATGTATCTGCAAATATGGGTCTCCTGTTTCCACAGTCATGTAGCACTACCCACTAGGATACCCCCTTCAATGTCTGGGCAGCACAAGCAACAGCTTTAATTGAGCATTTAGTCATGCAAGGGTATAAAAGGGAGGGATTTTAAAATTGGGAATGTTGCCAGACTCTAATTTAACATTCTGAGCCGTATGAGATGGGTTTTTTCAAAAATGATCTTAATTTGGCTCCTATGATGTATATGAGTAGTCCTGGTACTTTTCTTGCTCATCCTGGCTGAGGGAATTCACTTGTGTTCTTGGAAATTATCGCCTTGAAATACAAAGGTAATTTTAATCTTGTTTCTGTTTCAGACCCGTGCTTGTGCCCTTCAAGTATTGTCTGCCATTTTAGAAGGTTCAAAGCAGTTTCTCTCAGTTGCCGAAGATACCAGTGACCACAAACGAGCTTTTACTCCGTTCTCTGTGACTCTTGCTTCCAGTATACGGGAGCTGCATAGATGTCTGCTGCTGGCGCTGGTGGCGGAGTCTTCTTCACAGACACTTACCCAAGTCATAAAGGTAAGCCTTCTCTAGAGTAAACAGTGAAACCATGATTTACGATCTAGTGCCCCAGTGCAGTACATGCTTTTTCGGTACTAACTACTTTGCTAATGTATGCAGCACTTGTTCTTGGAGGATTGGTTCACATAAAGCACTGCGTGTTTGGGAAGGGGCTTACCTGTGGCCTGGGATGTGCCAATAGGGGGTACAAACGTACAGCTTTGTGAAAGAACACAGGCCATGGGAACCTGATTGACAGGAACCCATGGCACACCAAGTCAAAAGAGCATCATGTGTCATACTAAAAGTGGGTGGTAACCATGCAAAAAGGGGTCACTTTACTACAATGGTGAAGTGCCAAGGTTTGTATTAGAGCCCAAGTTTGCCTATGTAAGGAAAGCAACCTAGGCCACTAAATGAAATATCCTCTTATATGAAGTTGCTACTGATATGCACATTTTGTAGCTACAACCCTACATGCTGAAATAGGCTCTGTGATTCACTGCTTCATGTACTCCTTAGCTGAGGTGGGTATTTGGGCATTTATAAACCACAACAGCTACTCAAGAGTGTCCCGGGGCTGATCAAATTGATTTAAAATAAGGAATCTTTGCTTTAGCTTGCAATCTTTTTGCTCTGTACAGTATCATGACCTCACCAAGTCCGTTTGCAGGGCTAAAGATAAACTTTTCATGGAACAAGGCAGTGGAGTGAAGTGTTTTGAAATATTAGTTTTCTACGCACATATGAGCCACAGATTCAAGCTGAGGTAGACTAACTTTAGTGACTTGTGTTTAAGTTGTAGTACTTTTATGTGTATTTATTTTACAATGTATTATTGCTGGTCTTTTACAATCCAGGTTTAATCATTAGTTAAGTTTAGCTCATCCTTTGAAAACATTTTCTCTACCAGTTGATGATTGTGATAAGCTTTAAATTCAGGTGCGTTATTTGTCATGCTTTTATGTAATTTCAGTGCCTTGCAAACTTGGTGTTGAATGTGCCTTACAACCGTTTAAAACCTGGACTTCTCACAAGAGTGTGGAACCAGATTAAGCCTTATATTCGACACAAAGGTTTGTGTTCAGCTCTATTTTCCTCCCTACATTATTGAATGTATGCAATATATAATCTCTTGTTCAGCGATGTATTTTTGCACACAGCCGCCTTGTAGCATTTATGTTAAATTGAAAATTACTTGTTTCAGAGCAGCTATGTTTATTCTTTGTTGACAGATGTTAATGTTCGCGTGTCCAGCCTCACTCTACTGGGGGCCATGGTATCTAGTCAAGTTCCATTGCCAGAGGCGCAGCTGCTTCTGCAGCAGCCAAATTCTTCAGGGTTCCCACTCAGCGGTACCGCCACCCCACGACGCTTAAATGATCCTGAATGGTGGAGAAAGACACCACTTTTAGAGCTCCAAGGAGAGCCTACGCAGACGTTTGATAACTTGCCTACAGAGCCGTGCTGGCTCATACGTCTGTGTATTTCAATAGTGGTGCAACCCAAAGAAGATTCCCTGTCAGACGGCGATCTTAGCCCTACATCTGGAAGTGTATATGAACCATCACCTGTGCGTTTGGAATCCTTACAGGTACATTGCTGTGATTATCAAACATTAGGATTTAGTCTTATAGGTGTTAACTACGGTAAATAATAATTTAGACTTCATATTTTCATATTTTGTATTGGGAGTGGTGTAAGGAGATTTGTGTAACATTTTCCATTAAGTCTTTTCAATTTTATTTTTTACCCATACATTTTTATTGACATCCTGTGGCTAACATCAAACGGCAATAAACCACATGCACAAATCTTGGTTCAGTGTGAACTGGGTATATTATTGAGTGTGTATGCATTAACGATAATGTTCTGGCTGTTGTATTCCCTGCCCACACATGTGTATGGTGTAAAGCTAAAGGGGATATTGGGTGTGGACTGTATAAGATATAGGAAAGGAATGAATACAAAGTGGGTGTAGCCCTATTCTATTAACACACCTTTAACCAAACTTGTACTATTTCAGTGGTGCAGGACCCCTCTTTTACAGCACCAATAACTCCTCACATTAGAGCACATTTTAACACTGCTCTGTGCACAAAAATGGTACCTTGCAGTACAGTCCCTCCCAACCATGCTCTAAGCCTCAGCAAGGCTGCCAATGATGCCGAAGATATTCAATTCCCATATGTGGACAAGCACCACATATATCATACTGTGATATGCCACCAACCTGATCATCTCCTCTTTCTAGTATTCTTTTTTTGGCAGATATGTTTACACATTGTCCCAGAGATCCTTCCTTGTCCACCCAAAACACAATAATTAACCTCTTTCTCAGTTTTCGGCCAGTCATTGCCCAGTCAACAGGGCAACTGTGTACTTTCTCAAAACACTCTGTTTCACACTTCTTCTGCTTTATGCAACACCAATCCATTTTCAGTATGATTCAAGGTCCAGGCAATCTCTCACTATATAAACAATATCCAAATTATTACCAGACAGTGGTTGTTTTGTATCTTTGTGGCGGTTTGTACTTGGACCACTTAATAATATTATTACACTGTAACTAGATCTGGAGGTTGGACTCTAAATATGTAAGCTGTATTTCGTGGGCCTTTTTGTGCATCAGTTCTAGACCATCTTCACAGACTAACATTTACTATGGCTGCCAACCACCAAGGATTGGCCAAGTGACTCTTATACATTTTATTGATATGTGGGATATTTCAATAAAATGTATATTTTTTGTAGATTTTTAGGCATGTTGAACTGAACCCCAATTGCCCAGGTGGGCCCAAATGCGTTTAAAATCATTGTGCCTTTTAACATTGTTCAAACAACCTCTCTCAGAATACCTTTAGACAGGCTCTGGAACCCTATTGCCTTTCCCCAGCCACAGTTAAGAGATCCGTCTAGACTGGTTGTAGATCCAAATATCTTTCGGCTTATGTGAACAAGGTTGTCAGACACTAAGTAAATTGCATTTTTTGCTAAAAGCTTTATTCCAATTTTGCATGTGAATCATTTATAGATGGATATGATGAACATCCCCCTTCAAGGTAACGTGGGTCTGCAATTGTATGCTTTTTTTTTTTGCCAGCTGTTCGGTCTGCCCCACGGCCATGTCTGAAATGTAAAATGCTTGTGACTGTAACCATATGTTCCTAAGGCTCCACACATCTCAGCAGTATCTTCAGGTTATTTTCTTTTTCCACCTTTGCGTTTTAGTCGGAAGCAACAGTGCTCAGGGAAACACTTAGAAAAACTTGATGAGTATAGAAAAGGGAGACCTTGGATGATCAAGGTTTGTTTGAGGACCAATTGGCTTTAAGGTTGTATGCAGCAACATGGGTCTCACATTCATGAAGTACTACTGCCTGGGCAGTCTGGTTGGTCACTTTCTTTGTTCAGTCCTTCAGGACTTTTTGGTGTGAAATTGTTTTGCAGACCCACCTTCGGGGAGGTATTGCTTGGGTATCTGTTCTAAGGTAATGAATCTGAAGCTAGAAGCCTTTCTCAGATTATTAAGTTACTTACCTTGGGTAAAGTCTTATCTGGTAGAGACTCTCTAGCTGCAGATTCCTTACCGACCCACCCTTCCTCCCTGCCCTGTGAACGCCTTTCTATGGACTGGGCTGTTCCCCTTTCAGGGCCCTAGTTTTTCTACAAATGGTCAGTGTTCTTCGTGGTTCTGCACTCCTAGCGTGGAAAGTCATGAAAAGAAATGGACGTTAGCGCATTGGGGGGCACCTATATAGACACAGCGCACATAACTTCCGCTCTGACATTGCCACGTGGAGCCGAACAGCGCCACCTACCAACACGTAAGGGTACTGCTTACAAAAGATTTCCGAATCCAGTCTGACGCCTTGGGATGATTATAAGGTAAGGAATATGCTGCGAGATAGAGTTTCTACCAGATAAGGCGTTACCGAAGTTTAGTAACTTAGTCATCTTTATTAAAAACCTTTGTGAGATTTAGTTCTAGTAATACAATCCAGATGGTTCCTTTTGGAAGAATACTTATTCCTTATTACTTCTATATGTTGAGTCTTTAGTGGTTACCACAATTTAGAATACATTTTGGAAATAGGCAGATGAGAGAAAACATTTAATAAAGAGCTTGGTTCTGCCCAAACACAAATAACAAAAGCAAAACTATAAAAGGTACTGACGCAGCTGGTTCTCTGATACTTTTGGAGGCCATGAACTTTACGTATGAGAAATGTTGAGGGACATCTCAGACTAAGGAATACATAGCATAATGAGCACACACACAGGTCACAACTCGCTTTCATGAAAAATTAGAAAGCGTTATGTTATAGATTTCTGTCATCTTGTTCATTCAAGATACACAATCACCATATGTCTATTGGTAACCAGTAAGGAATTAAAGCTATTGAATGGAACATCTAAATGAAAGGTATCCCTAGCGCAAGAGAGAGGTTGTGTTACTCCTGATACACATGATCTTTAATTGGTAATTACTTCAGGTGAAAAAACAGTTCTGTCTAAATCAGTGTCATTTCAGGCCAGTGCGGCCCCATCATTCTCAAACCTGTTTGTGTACGAGTTTTAAGGTAATATTTTAACACAAGAGAAACGGTCTAAGCATTTCACAGTGTATTTACAGTACATTGATACCGTATTCATTCTATAGAGAGGAAATAATATTGAGTTAGAAGAGAATATTTAAGCATTGAACCATAATCCAAAATGCCTGGTACCACAGAAATCAGTGTTGTAGCAATGCATTACGTGGATGTGCAAATAAAAGAAAACTTACAAAAAAAATATATTTCTAATCATTTTTTTCTTGAATAATGTTATTTGCTTCTCGAGTTTCCACCCATTCGCAATGAAAAAAAGATTTGCTATGCTTGCAGTTCATTATTATGTGACGCATAACATTGGCTGCAAATTTCATGAAGCTGATAAGGGGCAAATGTGCCAGAAATTTCAGCAGAAATGAGACCCTTTAAAATGTAATCAATGAAACTTTGCAAAACAACTCAACATTGAAAAGATTGGATTTACTCTCCAAAAACCTAAATCGAAATACTTGTTCATAGTGAAATAGTTGAATCTCATCATATAAAAAGACTTATCAGTAAACGTGTCTAATTTAAAGAGATGAGAGAACAAATCATTTATTGAAGGACTAGACATTCTTTGCTTATCAAAGATGTACAAACTTTAAAAGTCTTGTAATTCATAAGGGGACTGCAATGTACAGAACATCTAAAGAATGCTAAGCAAAGGTACATTTGTGCTTGAACTGTTTTCAGTGTTGCAGTGTACATAACACATCTCCCCTTTTAGGCACAGCCAGTAATTGAAAGGACTTTGCAGTGTGCTCAGAAACATTCTGTGCAATCTATAGGTGCCTGTGTGTGCTTTTGGATATAGGTAAAACAACTCACAAAGCTAAAATAAGGAGGATGAAACATTGGAGCAATGTCCATTTGAAGAACAAGAAATCCACACTGGCTCAACATGATGCGGATTTGAGGACATAACACACTAAATACATTTCCAAATTTTGAAACCCTTAAAGAATGGAAGTTTCACAAAAGAAGTTACTCCAAAGGCACTCTTGATTGACCTACTGGAAGCTACTTCTCCCAAAAACCTTAATGAAAGATTGTATTGCTTGTGCTTCCTTTAAACTACAATGGAAACTGAAAATAAACTGCAGGTTTCTGAGTAGGACAACATTTCCGTAAATGTTTTCCTTTTGGGTGCCAACAGACTCTGACCACTGGTAGATTTACTGGAGACTGGTTACATATATTAAAGAGGTCAGGTTTGGACATTTTCTTGATACAGGGTAATACGACATTGTGCTTTCAGTGATCAAGTTTAACGTTTTTTTTGGAATGTAGTGTGTGTTTCCCATACAGTGTTTGGTGTGATGTGTGGAATGCAATGTGGATAACTTATAGACTTAATTCCATTGGCATTTCTAAACCAAATGAAAAGATTTGTTTAATATAACAATTTGAACAACGATTATGCTTACTTTTTCACACATAAGACATTTGTGTCTTGGAGTTAGTGCCCTTGGACTAGCGGCATTTACCACCTTCTTGTTGATTAGCACCTTGCCAGTATACTGGGATGAAATAAGCTCATGAAGCTATGAAACCTCAACTCTTTGTGGGATATGCCAAACTCGTGATAAATGATCTGTGGGGTATGTTAAGGGAAATCTATTTTAGGATTGTCCTGTTCCCTTTAAGAACAATATAATTTTGCTTAACCTTTGTGACCCTCATCGGAACCAGAAGTCTTTGTGGCATCACACATTGCCAGAACAACATTTTCTTGTCTGGTCCATTCACAACCAGGGTTTTTCTGTTAGACACGAGTTTGGCAGTGCTTGGAGCAGTTTGTGGAATAGTTAAAGAGCCTACTTATACAGACCGCCGGTTGACAGAATCAGTCGTTTTTTTAATACAGACTTCTCTGATATCTACTTTCTCAAACACATCCCTCCCTCTAGAGATACACCCATTACTCCTTCTGTTGTGCCAGCTAAAGAGCTAGAAAGCTCTATGGCTACCTATATCCCCACTGGACGAAAGTTGGACCAAAATACATAGGCAGTTAATCTCCTGGCAAATTAAAAAGCGTCTTGTGGTCTGCTGTAGTTCTAGACGTCTGCAGAGTTCAGGGAACGCTAAAAGGTTCTCACTATGACCTCTGTGCTGCTGACCTACATCAGCGATTAAATTCTTGTCACTTGGGAAAACTTTTATTCTTTCAAGCTTTGACTATTCAGATTAGAATTTCTTTTTTAATCACGAGTGATACTAGTTACGGAGCACTATGTCACCAGCAGTGATACGTTGAGTATATATCTACTTCAATTTGCAAAAAATATATTTTTGTTGTCCATTACAATGCCTGTTTTTAAAGTTGTGTTATTGGAGCAGCTACGTGCTAGCTATTTTACAATTTGTATAATAAATTCAGACAAATCATTGTCATACAAACCTTTTAATACACACGTTCTTTTCAGCAATACAAGGTCACCATATCTTTTGTTGAAATGGGAAAACAGTGCAGTGCAAAAGTGTAAGTTGCCTCTTTCTCTGCTCTCCGATATGCACAGTGTGTGTATCACACTAGTGTGCAGCTTTCTCATCTATTTGTATTGCCAAGCAAATGTGGTTACTAGTTGTAACAGCGGCTTTACAAAGTGGTGCTGATGTCCATTAATATTCCTGACACCAGGAGTAAATATGCAATGTCAGTAATGGCTGTGGTTAGATGATGTTATTTCCAATCTATCATTGGGGCTGAGCGTTTTTATTAGGTAATGGATTCTAAATCTTATATTTCAGATATAACCTGATCTCAAACACTGCGTTATGAGAACAGACACTCGGTCATCAATAATAAATGATTACTGGTTTGTCTTACCTCCTTGCCTCTCAGCAGCTAGGTACTTTGCCAAATAGTGTACGACGGAATATTACAAAATCAAATTTGTTGCCTTCCTTATTATTACTGTACGATTACTCCCACAACAGTTGACACACTATACAATGTTAAATCCTATTCTATTTGTGGTTGCTTTTTAATTTTAGCCCTAATTTTGTGGCAGCTTATGAATATTACCTGGAGAAGATGGCCGACCCTTTTATATTTAACTGAATATCTTTTTTTTGTGTGTAAAATAGAAACACTGCTCTCTAAAGGACGTTCTTGGGACGTTTACTTGCTATTTCAAAAGGGTTTTAAAGCCTATTAAAGTTGAGAAGCTGAAGATGCCTTCGGAGCCACCGACCCCCTTAGTTTAGAGACGATGGGAAGTTTATTGACTCCAAGTTTTCTTTTCATAAGTAATAATACTTACAGGCACAATAAAAGGTGGCTTTACTGTAGGGTTACATTATGCAGTTTGCATTTGGCACAAAAGTGGCACTGTAAAGGAGCACTTCAGAGGAGAAAAGGCTTTTGAAAACATGGTTTTGATCCGATATCCTACTGCCTGCTCTTCTTCCTTTTCCTCTTCACACCTCACCCCTTAAAAGCTACATGTTTTGAAGACACAATATATACTATGCTGAATTGTCATGGACTGATTCAGAGGACCTCTGTGTGGTGGTTTATTTAAAAGGTATTAATGAATTTATCTTTAAAAATCTAGTAAAAACGACTTTAAAAGCTTTAGGTGACCAAAGGAAAAGGTATGGTAATTTGAGGACTTTGTGGTGATTTATATGACAGGCTGTTTGTCCCGGTGTAGTAATTTAGTTTGATAGCAGGATTCCTTAATGCTGTTGAAGAGAACTAGGTGAATGGTGATTGTTAACAGATGCCCTTTTCTGTACAGCAATCTCTTTTAGATATGGCCCCAAGCATGCCAGCAAGATAAAATTGAACACATGCATAGATTTATTTAGAGTTTTATATAATGTGATAATGTTGCCGAAGGTCAACTACAGAGTATTAAAGAAACCATATTTGGATCTCCACATACGGAATGTGGGAAATCAAGTCAAACTAGGTATGTGATGTAGCATCTGTTCAGTAGTGCGATTTCACCTTGTGGATACAAAGATTTTAGTAGAATGTATTTTGTTAAGCTTCATTTATATATTTAAACAAAGAATAGCAACAGGTGGCACACATTGTAAAGAGATCAGTAACCATACAACCACACAACTCGATGAGCTCATAATTCTTAGTACACAGTTTTGGAGGCTGATAAACATGTACTACTGCCAGAGTGGATTCACATAGAGTCGGCATAAAAATCTAGGCTGTTCGTTAGCAGATATGTATAGAAGTAAGACTAGATATGTTTATGCCTTTCTGCCATCAACATCCAGTAAGTTTAGCCATGAGCAAATCCATTTGATATATCCTTGACTGGCTAGCACCAAAAATAATCATATTGTGCTTGCACCATATGCTCACATCCCTCTCATTCGGGCACTTTGAGCCCACCAATTTTATATGGTGCAAAAACGCATCTGGCTATACAAACCTTATTTTAGTGGAATGCTGACACTCAAAGAACTACTGGGGACAATGATGAGAGCGACCTAGAAGATATAGAACAGCTTGGATGATACTATCATCTTGATGAGAGATATGCAACCATATCTTATTTTTAACTTTGAACTCCAGTCCTGTCAGTGCTGACATTTCTTATAAGGTTTTCGGGTCTCAGCAGCTGTTAACTCAAAAGTATCATAAAGATGAGGGAGACCTTTATAATGGGTACAACTTCAGGATCTTTTGCATACTGGAGGTAAGAGGCTCTAACACTGTTCAATTACTAAATAGCCCAAAGTAAAGTCCATATATGCCAATGTCATACATTATAGCTACTACGTTGTCCTGGGGCTGCTTAAGATAAAGCAAAATATTATCATCGGGGAAAGTGCATATGTGCAAAGATCCTGATGCCTCTTTCTGATAGACTTCTAGCCGCAGATTCCTGCCCCATCATATATTCCCTTAGTGTCATGTTAGATCTGAAAACGTTTCAGCAGTACCTCTACATGCTGAAAGCTAGCGCCATACAGCTTAGCACTGATAACGTTCTGCTCTGGAAAGGGCCTGTGGAGCCTATATAGGCACCACTCTCATGTGCTGATGTTAAGTTCCTTTCTTTCCACGCTTCTAGAATTAAATCCAGAACTGTCTTCGTGTCTTCTCTGAGACATAACCTCAGACAACTTCTTCAGTGTGTAACAAATGTCTTCCCCAAAAACTACCAGTTTTAAGCCTGTAAAGGGAATGTCGCAAACAGATGTCTGTGACGGATCCCCATCAGGTGTGCCTGTGGTGCCTGGGAGCAGGTCACGACACCAAGACCTGCAGCGCCTGCATGTCGATGAACCAGAAGGCCATCTGGAAACATGTCATGAAACTTTACGTCACCTAGCATAAGAGGACTTCTCACTGCGACCAATCCAGGTCATACCCCACGTCCTAGTTCAATCTCTGTCCCGTTCCTGGAGTCAACGGAGCTACTCCATAGGCTGGTCCTAGTTACGCTCAAAATCTTCCGGGAAGTTAAAGAAATTGTAGCTGGATTTCGCTCCCTTGTGCAACTCATTTGCAAGAGCAGACGCGGGAGCGGCGCCAACCTTCTCGATCTTGCTCCCTAAGACGGCCAGCTTCGGAGCCGGTTCCTCAACTGGTTCCTGCACAATCAGATTGAAGAGTTCCGTGCAGCCATGCTCTGACTCTTTGGATCCCAGCTGACTTCCTCTAGCATGCCTAAGGGCCCCAAGGAGCCATGAGACCTACCACCTGGGATACCGCCAGCAGGGGCTCCTTCACCTCAAGTTGGACCCTCTGAGCCAGGCTTGCTTGATACTCTTGTCCCGACACCGCTTCTGGCACTGCAACCCACGCCGCCCCGGGCACATTGATGCCAGTGTCGACTTCACCGATACTAGAGGAGGCAGCCCTGCTAGTTCTATCCAATGCTGGTCTGACCTCAACTGAAGTTGTGTCCTAATCCATTTGAGGCGCCACATCCCCAAGTTGATTTGCCACAGGGGAGACATCACTCTCTGCACCCTATGTTTGGGACAGGTTTGTATAATGACTGACTCAGGAAATGAGTCCATTCAGCCCTACCAGGATGATAATTGGTACGAGGACTTAGAAGTGCCTTGTAGCCTTAATAACTTCCTGGAGACAGTTCTCTTTCCTCCCACTGACCAATCCCAGAGTTATCTGCTTCCTTTTCTATGGTGATGCATATGAAGTTATTGACCTCCAGCTCCCCACCTTGGAGGTTAGGATGAATGGCTTGACTGAGATCCTTCACTGGGGAAGACTTCTTTGGAGCCCTTTCTTCCTTTCAATGATGCACTCGCGGATACCTTATTGGGGGCTTTGGCCAATCTACAAATTGCTGCACACCGTCACCATGCTCCAGGTGACCTATCTTATCTTTCACAGCACCCCTCACCAGAAAGTCCATTGGTGAAAGCTTCAGCCAATTGCTCTAATCTCATCACATTTCCTACCTGAGATTGAATCTAAGTGAGTGGAAACATTAATTAAGCATGTCTTTTCTTCTACCAGCTTGGCCCTCTTCTCTGTTATTGCCATCTGTTTGTTGGGACAATGTCTCACACACTTTCGGATTCCGTGTCTCAATTCCTCCTGATGTGCCTGTAGACCTTCGTCCTGTGCTATCTCAGGCAATTCAAGATGGTCGTCATGCAGCCAAGTTCACAATTCATTTTGGCTCGGACACCACCGATTCCATTGGTCAGGCCATAGGGAACAGTGTTGCCATCCAGTGACATGTGTGGCTGCGATTGACTGGGTTTTATGGCTATGCCCAGTCCTTCTTGATGTACATGCCTTTGATGGGACTCTCCTGATCGTTGTTTGGGGACAAAGTTGATTCCGCTCTGAAGCGTTTTAAGGTGAGTAGGACTACAGCTCACTTTCTCAGGGTTTTCTCCTCATTGCTCCATCTCCTTTTGCGGCTATGGCTGAGGCGTCCCTTCTCGCCTGCCTGTCGAGGCTCTGCAGGGAACCCAGCAGTTTTGCCATAGAAGCCGGGGTGACCACTGCTCCTGCGGCCAAGGTCAGTGTGCATGGGCAGTACAGGGTGCTGCAGGTGTAAAGTAAACACAGTTTGTCACCAGCTTCATTGTTAAAGCAGAATGAGCAACTCTGGCAAAAACTCCCTATGCAGGCAGAGTTTGTGTACAATGAATGGCTTAAAATAAGGATTCTGAGGCACAACCTATTACTTGGGCTCAGGGTTCAGCAAATGTTCTTTCTTGCATCATTACTTTAACCTTGCTTGGGTGCAACATGGCATACCTGGTATTCCTAGTGAACATGCTGGATCACAATTGTAGAATCAGTGTAGATTCTCACTTTATGGTTTTCATAAAACTGGTCATTATTTTTCGTTGCAGCTCTCAAAATGGAATCCTGGTCCCCATAGTTAAGAATCCATTGACCTGTGCTCCCGTTCTACAGGAAAACCTCGAACAATGCAGTCACAGGCATAAGTTCTCATAGCAGCATCTCCACAAAGGCCTTCATCGAACTAGATTAAGATATCTCTAGCACACCTACTAAACATTTATTTAGCTGTGTGTTTCTCTCTTGATCTTCAAATCTGACATGGGCAACTTTAAGATCATTGGGGAGTGCCTTAATCCATTTTCCAAAATATGCTGGCTCTCTTCTGTAGCAAAGAAGAGTAATTTCACTAATGACCTGTGAATCAGAAAAAAGTAAGAAAATACTTAAACTGTACAATGGAATGAATAGCTAGCATGTGAATTACACTTCCCGTTGTGCTTTGTGTTAGTCGTTTTTCTTGTGATTTTATGTATTTCCTTTTACCTTGTAGGTGTTGGCACATCTCGTGAAAGGATACTTTACCTTGGCCCAGAATTATTTACTGGAGCTTGGAGAAGTGGCTTGCAAGTGCATGGAGGAGACCGATCCATCTATTCAACTTCATGGTGCAAAGGTAGGGCAAATGCAAATGCAATTAATGAAAAACTGCCTGATTTAGCGTACTCTATCTGAAACCATCTCCTCCTTTAAATTTACTATTGCTTTCTTTGATATGAATGGTACAGGTACAGAGACAACTCACCAATGTCTCTGCTGTACTACAGAGACAACTCACCAATGTCTCTGCTGTTCAGCAGTAATACTTTGATGAAGTAAATAGGGGTCCCTCACTCCTATTTTTAACACCTCCATTGGTACAGCCTCCTTACCAGAACCATGGAAACATGGGGGCGTCAACTCCCTCCTAAAGAAACCCTCAGCTGATCCGACCAAATTCACCAATTATCTACTGATATTCCTTGTTCCCCAGCCAAAGTCCTGGAAAAAAGTCATCAACAAGCGCCTCACTGACAACTCTGCCAAACATCTGCTTCTCACACAATCAGGATTCAGACCCAACCAAAGCACGGAAACTGCCCTTAGAGAGGCAACTGAAGACATTCGGATGATCCTCAGCAGTGTGAAACGGCAGCTATTATCCTTCTAGACCTATAAGAAGCCTTTTTTTTTTTTTTTGTTTACTTTTCAAAAACCTTTATTGAGGCTTGAGCACAACAAAAATACAAAATTGCGGCATGACAAGATAATATGCACAGCTATACGACAAAGAATAGCGAAGGTTACCACTTTCATGCACCACTGAAAAACAATATAAATCAAATAAGTTGTGGATATACCAAAACAGTAAGGGGGAACCACAGTGAAAGGCCCCATGTGTGAAAAGGGGAGACATTAAGAGACAAGAGGGCAAGGAGGAACAGTAAGGAGGAGACTCATTGACCTTCACCGGCGGCCGCCGCGGGCGGAATCGGGGAGCGCGGGAGAGGTCGGCGGATGCTGGGGATTGTGACTTGAAAGGTAGGATACAAGCAGTCGTGCTGTGAAGTTCCTAAGGCTACTTCAATCAAAATCTAAACAATAATATAATAATAAAAGTAGTGACACTGGAAATAGAAAAATACAAAATTATTTATTACAATGTATGTTTTTTTTGTAGGCATTTGTATAAAAACATATAAATGATAAAACATGAGCTGTAAATTATTCTGACTATGATCATTCATCCACACAATCGTACTTCATACTCTAATTCTTGTGATATGTATGACAGAATGTCAGCATCCTAAATTCATTAGATGTCTGACAACCATAGGCGAAGAGGATGATTACAGCACTAAATCTCATGGATTTCTATATCTGAAGGGTGGTTTCCAAGATGTCTCAACGCGCGCTTCGGCAGATAAACTGCCTTCCTCAGGAGAGCCACCTCCAAAATACTTCTTCAAAGTCCACGATGATCAAAGGTCTAGCCAAGTTTGAGTGCTAGACTCACTGGATGGTATATGTAAGGAATTCAGTCCTATTGAGTGGATGCAAAGAGTTTGAGTGCAGGGATTGCTGACCCCAACAAACGCAGGATTTAAGGAGAAATTCAGAAGCAGGATAATGTAAAAGATAGCCGGATGCAGGATGATTATTTTAAATACATGGAAAATGATGATGCAATCGTATGATGCACCCGGTGAGGTATGAACGAACGGACGTCCCATGATCTCCACTCATATTACGACTGTCCTGCTGGTGCCGAGATACAAGTGGTCCCCATATATCAAGTGGGTGGGATCTGGCAGGTATTAGGTCCCAGAATTCGGACAGTAGAGTCTGCAACAGGAAGCATCCTCCAGCCAAAGGGCCACCTTCGGTGCAGGCCTGCAACCCTCATACATGGAGACCCTGCGCCGGGTAAGGACAAGCAGCATGGCAATCAGTGTACGGGAGGCATCTGGACAGAATTTGACAAAGCCTAAAAGGCAAAGCAGAGGGTCGGGTTGGACCAAAGACGAGGTGATCTTAGAAATTACAGCGCAGACCTCACACCAGTAAGCGGAGACCTGGGGGCCCAACAGGCGAGGTGGGAGAAGTCGGCCGCAGGCGCAGAGCAGCGCAGGCATCTATCATTGGCAATAATTCCCATCCTGTGAAGTTGCGCAGGGGTACGATGCTGTGTATATACTTGAAGTGGATAAGGCGCAGACAATAGTTAGGGGAGAGACGTTTAATCTGAGTGCAGCAATATAGCCAAACGGCTTGGGAGATTTCGACACCTAGGTCCTCCTCCCACGTCACGTGCATCCTATCAGTGGAGATGGAAGATGCCGCCAGCGTAAGAGCGTAGATGTTAGTAACTAATTTCTTTGGGGAGGGGGATGTGTAAAGGAGATTGAGAGTGGCCATCGAGGGAGGAGGTTGGGGGAACAAGGAGTGGAGCTTCTTGCGGACAGCCCTGAGCTGATAATAAAGCAAATTGTCCATAGGGCCAGAGTCAACAGCAGGTGTAAAGAATGTGTTCCCAGGGTAGAGATCAGGCACAGTAGAAAGCCCAAGACGAGTGGCGTGCTTCACCATCCCTGAAGACTGAAGAGGGGGGAAAGCCACGTGATGGGCATCGCATCCACAGAAAGCATGTCCGAACCTGAACTTTTCCGGAGCCCCTCCAAAGCCCAGCGCAGGGTCTCAACCGTATCGATCTCGGCACGTGGAGGCCTCGCCGGGACAAATAAAGCGGTAGTGAGCGGCCACGGGACGGCTAGGTCAGCTTCCACCGCAACGTGGGGCTGAAACGGAGTGGGATGAAGCCAAAAGTTAAGGAAGCCGGCCTGGGCACTAAGGGCATAGAGTTTGAAGTCGGGGGCACCAAGTTCTCCGTGCGACACAGGGAGAGTTAGAATATTGTATGCGATCCTGTGTTGTCGGCTGGCCCAGATCAGAGGGATCACCAAAGAACGGATTTTACAAAAAAATGTGAGCGGTGAGCGGATTGGGGATATTGACGACTAGATATAAAAACTTCGGAAGCACTACCATCTTGGCAATGGCTATGGACCGTCTAAAGAAAGTGGCATCCGGTTCCAGAGGGAGATCTTGGACTCCAACCAGTCCACCGTGCTACCAAAGTTGGCCCTCCAAAGTTCGACGTCTCTACTGAGCCAGATCCCAAGACACCTAGTAGGCTCAGAGGCCCACACAAAGGGATAGTCTGAATCAAAGGGCATCGTGGAATCGGTGAGAGGAAATAGCACAGACTTGTTCCAGTTCACCTGGATGCCAGGGTAGCAGCCAAAGGGTATCACCTCACGGACCAGAGGGCTGTGGTTCTCTTGATAGTTGTGGACGTAGAGGGTAACATCGTCTGCGTACATAGAAACAAGTAGATCACAAGCCGCAAAGTCGATGCCCCTCTGGGTGTGATGTTGGCGCAGTCAAGCCGCGAGAGGCTCCATTCCAATGGTGAAAAGCATTGGTGACAGTGGACACCCTTTCCGAGTGCCGCGTTTGATGGAGATGGGGTCCGAAATTTGACCGTTGAGCCGAAGATGGGCGGTGGGAAGGGTATAGAGTAGCAGCACTTTACGTATAAATACCGGACTGAAGCCCAAGCGGGGGAGGAGATAAAACAAGAAGGGCCACTCTAAGGTGTCGAAGGCTTTAGTGGCGTCAAGCAAGGCATAGACTAACAGGAGCGTGGTCGGAGAGGGTACGCACCATGTGGTCGACGGAGGTAAGCCAAGCTAGGGCGTCCGGGGTAGTGATCCAGAGGTCCAAGCGGGACCAGCAGCCACGGGAGCCAGTGACACAAGTGCCCTCGCGCGTATCGGGGCGAGAGTGGCGCCATGCGTCGAACAAAGAGTTCTCAGTAAGAATGGAGCTGAGGAGGGCAGTGGCGAGCGGGTGAGAGATGCGGGGACTGGACCGATCAACGGTAGAAGACAGTGTTATATTAAAATTCCCCCCCTCCCTTCCCCCACCCTAGAGAAGCGCAGCAGGGCCAAGGGCTGAAATGTGGTGCCAGACATGTGCGAAGAAATCAGGGTCATCGCAGTTTGGCCCGTACAGAGCAGCAAGCATCAGGTGCTGGGCTTAAAGAGTGCCATGAAGGAGCACAAAGCGTCCCCCAGGGTCGGCAATCACCTGGGAAGTCTGCCAAGGAAGCCCCTTATGTAACAGGATGGACACCCCCGAGAGTACTTAGAGTAGTAAGACGAGTGAATTTTGCCCCAATGTCGAGAGAGAAGCCTAGAGGATGTGGCGGGCATGAGATGGGTTTCCTGCAGAAAACAGACGTCCACCCTATGCCGAATGAGGTGGGCATGGACCAGTCGTGCCTTTTGGTGGTCGTTAAGCCCCCGGACGTTCCAGGTCCATAGCACAGTGTCCGTCATAATGCCATGACAGGTATGGCAGTGGTACACAAGGCGGAAGGAGAGAAAACGGTTTGTGCAGACGCGTGTGGTGCTGCAATGAATGGTGCGAGAATAAGGTCAGTGCAGTAAGCTTGAGGGTGCAAAGTTGGAACATGATCAAAATTCAAACAGAGCCTCGCATGGGGGCGCCAGTACAATCACCGTAGTGCCCTTGGAAGAGAGTCGAATAGCTAAGATGCATTGAGAGAGCATGACAATGAGCCCATAGGGGGCATAGAGCAGACGTATAAAGTTTAAATGGCCTGTCATGAAAGAGTCAATGTCATGAAGCAGTGCAAGAATGAACAACAAAGCCCGAATAAGCGGCAACAGTCCCCAAATACCCCCAACCCAATTACCCCCCCTCATGAAACAACCCCAGAAGAACCACCACCCACACCAACCCTCCAAACAGGCTGAGATACCACCCACACCCACCCCAGGAACCCACAACTGGGAAAGGGAGAGTCAATGTCAAGCAAGAGAATTATCCCGTGGAGGCATGGCGCCGCTCAGCATACACCCCTGCCGTGAAGGCAGGGTGGCCAAGCCCTAAAGCATAGCAGACAACAAACCAAAAGATATCAAATGGCAAATTAGCACAAGCCCCAATGTATGGACCGGGAACGGCATGCCCCAGGGGGCTCCAGCTACAAAGAGAGCCAACATGGAGTAAGCGTTGAAACCACATGGAACGCAATCCGCAAGCAAACATGAGTACACAGCAAGTCAGTCATTGTCACTTAGGAGGTCGGCCGTGGTGGCCTGGGAGTCAGTAGGTGAAGAGCGATGCGACCTGTCCAGTTTCTTTGCAAAGGCTAGAGCTTCTTTAGGATCCGGGAAGATCAGCGTTTTTGCACCCTGCAGGACACACAGTTTTGCAGGATATGCCAGTGAATAGGAAACCTCATGCGTTTGAAGGATCCGCTTCGCCGGGAGGAATTCGCCTGGACCGCAATGGTGTAGTCATGATAAAATGAAAGGGAGTTGCCTTGGTGGCGAATTTCGCCCTTCTCTGTGGCCGCCTGGAGAATGGCATCACAGTCTCTAAAGTTCAGGATTTTGGCAATGATGGGGCGAGCCGACAAGCCAGGACGAGGGCCGAGAGAGTGGTGAGCCTGCTCGACAATGAAGACGTAGGAGAGGATGTCGCAGAAAATTTCCTGATGAGCTGTTCTACAAAGTCCTCCATTCGGGAGATATTGGTGGATTCAGGCACTCCCATGATGCGGAGGTTGCTCCTGCGGGAGCGCGCCTCCAAGTCTTCATTTTTATTCTGAATGAGGTCAAGTACTTTATCCATCTGCAACAATTTTTGGTGATCCTGAGTGGCGGCATCCTCTGCATCAGAGACCCTGGGTTCGACATGCAGAAGACTGGTGTCATGAGAGTCAACTCGGGCCTTGATTGAGTCCAGATCGGCGGGCAACTGAACGAGTTGGGCCGCAATGCTTGTGACCATGGATTTAATGTCTAGCATGATGGCCCTTAGATCATCTTCACGTGCGGGGGCTGCATCCGTGATGGCAGCGGGGTCGCCCCCATCAGAGCTTGCGCCATTCTGTCACGTTGGGCGGCGCTGGTCGAAGGCTATCTTGGGCTGCTTAGGATCATTTCTCCCCATGGCCGGCAGGAGCAGGTGGGAGGCAACAGCAAAGGAAGAAGGTGACAGGCGGTGCTCTAGGTGGGTCGCAGGCCGACAATGCAGGTGGGCAGGGGTAGATATTCACTGTGTCCGCAGGTGCAGCGGGGAGTTAGCCGGGCCTTGCGCAGGGTGTGCTCTCTTAGCCTTGCAAAATGGCGGAGTAACATAGGCCGTCACTGCAGCTGCAGCGGAGTCCCAGGGAGGCCGCGTCGCTCCCAGCTCGGAGGGGTATCAGGTGCCCAAATTATCCAGTGGGCCTAGCTGTAGGTAGCACGAGAGGCGGCGCGATGACAGTGCGAGGCCTGCAGAGGCGGGTAGGAGGTGCAGAGGCTAGTCGGTGCCAAAGGTGGCAGGAGCCGCAGGGTGCGGCCGGCATAGCAGGATGGCACAACCGCGGGAGCGATACGGAGAAGTATCCGGGAGAACCCTGCAGCAGTGATGGGTAGGGAGGCCCCGCAGTGCGGCACGCACACCCCCAGCCCCGCAGCAAAACCCCCACAGAGACTGCACTTGGTGTGGGAGAGCAGGGCCGGACGGCCGGAAGGCACCAGGAGAGGTTGTGGCTGTGAGGTAGGCAGCAGAGGGCCGAGGCCCAAGTTAGCAGTCCAGGGGACGAGGGACCTGTGCAGGAGGACGTAGTAGCCAGTTCATAGCAAGCAGGGAGGTCGGAGTGACCACAGGACGCGTCGCGGGGCGTGGATCCTCTGGTAGGTGGATGCGATGCGGTGAGTGGGGCCCGGAGCAAGACAGCCCAGTGAAGTGTAGGCCGGCGCAGTCGTGTGGGGGCCAGGGCAGTGTAATGGAAATCAGGCAGGAGGAGGCCACATGGAGGGCGGATGGCATCAGGCGATCGTGGCAGCACTTCAGGGGGAGCGGAGAGGACACACCAGCATGGAGCCGAGCGCGGCGGGGAGTCGTGGGGAGTGCAGACTCAACTATGGAATTATCCTGTACACAAGGATTATCAACCAGTTCACAAGAGATTTGCAGACCGTCCAAAACGCAGCAGCCGGGCTACACCTCAACCTTCCACGCCGAGTCCACATCACAGCACACCACACCTTAGGGTTTCTCCACTGCCTCCCGATACACAAGCGCACACACTTTAAACTCCTCACCCATACCTACAAAGCTCTCCACAACACTGGCCCTGCCTACCTGGATACATACATGCATACATGGATGTTTTCATCAGCATTTTTATTGTGTGCGCAATTTGTCCTCTTGTTTGGCTTAAACGTTTAATGGTTGCTTTAAATTGTAGCATCAGAGTTATTTTAGTAAATAACTTTTCTTTTCATAGGTATGGCTTTTTCTGTTACTTTAAAAACCAAAAATACACATAGGCGGTTCCAGGGGAATATTTCTCGCTCCTTGCCATGCTTTTGGTTATATTATTCATTAATACGCTCTGAGTAAGCAAGAGCTTTTTGTAGAACGCAGAAGCCATGTTGAAAAGAAAACGACCCCACCCATAAAGCAACTCATTGTGTATTAGCCATTTTGCTGACTTGAAGTTCTATCCAGGTAAGTATGTAAAGCACTGTAATAGTTGTCAGATGTTGTTTTTTATAAGCAAAAAAGTAACAAAAAATACAGTGCAAAATACTTTATCCAAAAATAAGACTTGACAATTCTAGTATGTTAACCTTATACTTCAATCCCTTCTCAGTTTCGTAACTTAAGTGGAGTCCTTATTCTGTTTTTATTGTTTTTTCCTTAGTGGAAGCATATAAAGTTATAAAACTAAGATAGCCTCCTGTAAACTCAGGGTCGTGTCGTGTGGAAACATAGGAAAGTGGAAAAGCAAAATGTCTTGATTAATTTTACTTCACTGTTGTATTTTTTTGATTTAGCTGGGGAATCATAGTTTGAAGCAGAGAAGTTTGTTTTCGGTTTCCTCAAATCTCAATGCCTCTGTGAACGTTTCACTGCCAGGATGAATTGCTTTGTGATGTGTCCTCCTTTATCCTGTGCTGGGAATCATGAATGTTTTAATTGAACCAATTGCCATCTGCTGTGGGATGAAACTTCTTGTATGTCTCCATCCCTGCTACTACACCCAGGAAATGCAGTGGGAAGGAAAGAGATCTGCCAACAATCCAGTTTGTGGCGTGCACCTCAACATGCTGAAAATACTTTCACATTTGCATACCACATGACTGGCAGGAAATTACAGGAATGGTAGTTGGGAAAATCATGTTTGATCTGTAGTTCTTCTTACTGTTAATTGTAAACCCCCAGTGCTGTTAGAAACGTTATTGTACTTCTTGTTCTACTGTTACATTTATCATGTACATGACCATCAAAGCCTAACATTTAACAATAACAGTTTTTATAAAGTTATGAACTCTATATTTGTATGTGTTTGGACACTTTCATAATGCAACACGGTTGCTGTGCACCTTAAAGGAATCACCTCTTTCCTTTTAACATGTACAGCGTAGGAACCTTTGTTGTCAAAGAATGATTTATTGTGAGAAATTATATTGCACACAAACTAACATAATTTTATTTACTTCATCACGCACACATGCAAGTTATAAAAAAAGTTTTCATTTTTAAAGAGCTCAGAAACTTAGTTCTCCTACATGAATATAATGAACTGTGTACAAAATAGAAAAACATCAATAGTAAGAAGTGCAAAAGTACGAAATGAAATTAGCAACATTAAACTGGTCTGGTAGAGGATTGTTCAGTCAACACAAGCAGATAGTAGCACTTCAGTGTTTTATTTCAGCTCGGACTTGGTTTACTCTGTTTATGCACTGAATCACTACATTATCTTCATTGTTTGATTTCCTGTAGAATTGCGTTAATGTTTACGCTGACTTGGGACACAAATGTGCAGATCCTGACCTATTGAAGTGAAGTGTCACGCACCCTCCATCGCTCTCACACACTCCTCAATTATTCATGAGCATTAAACATTTCAATATCCACACCGTTCATTCATTCTCTCACACATTCATGTATACATCCATGCATTGATCATCCATTTAAACATTCACTCCTTACTTTTATTTATTCACACAGAAATGTAATTTTCAATACAAAACCACTTTTGCATATATAAGCGAGCCAATGCTATTGATTATTTTGAATGTTTGTTTTTTCTAGTTATATCTACTGCTAATACACTGATTTCAGACTAGTATGATTTTGATACAGCGTAAGGGGGTGGGTGGGTGGGTGGCTTTCAGGTTGTATGTTTATATTAAGTAACATTCTATGTTTTTTCAGGAAAACCAGTATTAGTTTAGTTTGACCTGGTCTGAACTGCATTTGTAAGAGCATGTTTTCTTATTTTGGCAGCTTCTTGAGGAGCTTGGAACAGGTATAATTCAACAGCATAAATCTGATTCCAATATCTCCCTAAATCAAAGAGTGCCTATCCTCCAGGTTGGTGTTTTCTGTTTTTTAATTGTTCTGTTATTTCCATTGTTAATTCATGGCAGCATTGTGCACACATTTGCAGATGATATGCTGGGGTTTTCGGATCCGCTTTTGCTCATCAAAGCACTGTCTTGGTTTAAACAGTTCTATTTGTTGTATTCTTTGTTAAAAAATCGTTCTTCATTACCCTGCCATCATCTAACCTGAGATCCAAGGACCTTACCGCTGCGTGCCAGCTAGTTAGGTTATCCCTAAATTTTCCTTCTGTCCCATAACCACTATGGCACCATGTGGTTCCTAATTCGCCTTCTAGAGTCTTGGACCAGATCTAAACTATAGACACCAATCATGCATGTGTCCCTGAGCTCTCTCTGTATGATCCTTTGAACCTTCCCCCTTATGTGTACCTGCTTTGGTCCCTGTCACCTCAGTTCTTCAGGCTTGAGTCCAGACAGCACCTGCTCCATTTATGTGTCTGGTTTGCACTCCAGAACCAGCTGTTAAGTCCCTCACCTGGTCACAGAGATTTTTCTTTTTGCGAAGTCTACCAAACTGTTTTGGGCATAGACGATGGCATGTGAGTTTTATGTATTTAAAATGTCTTTCCTATTCCTTATTTATTTAATGAGGTCAAGGCCAGTTTTCAGTTGCTGAAGATTGCTGTCTGAAGATAGTTGCATGTTGTTAACATAATGATTTATTTCTTATTTTGTTTGAGCAGAGAAAATAACAGAAAATAAAACAGCACATTATGATCAGATCCCACAAAGTGTTATACCTTAACTTCAAGACTGGCAACTCAACATACATAGCGAAGAGGAGGGATATAATTTTTTTTTTTTAAAGGGGGGGGGGAGAAGAGAGAATCCAATAAATAGCTTTTTCTAAAACTTCACATAGATTTTATAGTATAAAGTGCAGATGTGCTAAAGGCTAAAGTGCTATTGAGAGAAGAGACGAGACTAAATGCATTCCTAAGTGAAACTGCTATGTAATTAAACTAGCCCCCCACCTCTCTCCCTTGCCACCTCCTCGGTTTCCTTCTCCCTCCCCTTACCCCCTCCACTTCTCTTTGCCTTTTACCCCTTGCTCAGTAATTTATTTCGATGGACTTGAGTTTCGGTCCTCTTTCTAATATAGTGAGGGCCTAAGGCAAAGAAAAAAAAAGTGTAGTACTTATGTACTGTACACGGGCACTAAGACCTCGTTTACTAGTCTATTCCTAGTGCTGCAAACCCTTTATCCAAAACATAATTTATACCCACAAACTGTTATCGATTAATCTGGGTCGAGTAGCCGCCAAAAGATAGTTGCTCACACCCTTCCCCGCTTAGTGCCAGTATTGCCAGATGTTGTTAAATGTATTCAAAGCCCCTACACGTTTAGCATAAGCGCCTTCGAAATTCACGGTGCGGGACATTTTATTCCTCCATTCAGCGAATAAGGGAGCGAGCCATGGATAGAGCTATTTAAACAAAATATTGCTGGGCTTTTATTAAGGATTGGCTGGCTTTAGAAGCACCTAATAAAACTAATGTTGCTTCAGGCTGAATAGGATGATTAATAGCATTACTAATAGCTGTGAATACTTGACTCCATGAATTTGTTAAGTGCGCACAATTAAACGTATGAAGCCAACCACCTTGACCTGCCTGATGGCAGCGAAAGCAATTATTTGGTCCCATGGGATACATCTTATGGAGATGCGCGGGTGTATAATACAATAGCCATCTTGAAAGGGATGCCATTCTTTTATAGTTGGCCGCCCGAAGGGATTTATTTCTGAACTCCGAAATTACTTGCCAGTCGTTTTCTGAGACACTACACTGGGTTTTTTCAAATAGCCTCGAAAGAAAAGCAGGTACATCCGACTTGGCAGCGAGATTCTGGAGAATCCTATACCAATTGCCAATTCCCAATAGTTTTCTTATTACAGGTGCTCTGCTTATCGATTGAGTCGCTTGATTTGCATCATTACATTGAAGCTGGAGAAAATGTATAATCTTATTAAAGCTTAAAAAATGTTGTACAGATTGTGGACCGAGCCGCGCTTGTAGTTCCTTCCATGAAATAAGTTTTGCTTGTGTAAAAAAAGTCTGCAAATATATTAAAACCTACAGAGTACCAATATCTAATTTCCTGTTCTCCAAGGAGCAAACCCATATCTTTCCTCTCCTGAAGCTGGACTAGGGAAGCATTGAAAGGAGTTTCATAGACTTTTCCCAGTGCATTCATTCGGCCACCGATATCTCGAAGAACTTTGTACCTAGTTTTTTCTAGGTAGTTTTGCTGCTTTTATAAAAACTGGTAAGCTTGTATCTGCTTCTTGTATCATTCTCTCTAAAAAGAACCTGTCTACTGGATTGGCCCGATATAAATTGGATGACAGTGCATCGAGTAATGCTGCCTGATAGTAAATGCGAATATTGGGACATGCCAAACCACCTTGTGATTTATCAAGTTCTAAGATCCATAGCCTGACCTCGCCCATTTTTTTATTCCATATAAAGCTCCTCATTACTGAATCTAGTCCCTGAAAAAAACTATTAGGAACTTTTATCGGAACATTAGAAAATTAAAAAATTGATAGCAGTAGAATTGACATTTTAAGCATTGATATACGGCCTATTATTGTCAAGGGGAGAAAAGCCCATTTATACAGCAAGCCCTTGATTTTATATAACATTTTACTGTAATTCAACTGGAAAAGGCTAAAGAATTCATTTGTAACGAATATACCAAGACATCTGATTGGGAGCCTTGCCTTTGCGCGCGACTGATCTTATACCCTCCTATCTTAGTAAAATCTCCAATAATCTGAAAGGCGTGTTCTATATTATCTTTTTCGGGATTAAGATAGAGAATCATATCATCGGTAAATAATTTTAATTTTGCCATCCCCTTCAATGGCGATTTTAAATTTGCCCTGCTACGAATTTGTATTGCAAGTGGTTCTATAAAAAAGGTAAATAAAAGCGGGGAAAAGGGGCACCTCTGACGTGTGCCTTTTTTGATCTTAATTAGATCTGCTACCCTGGAATTAACCACCAGCTTTGCTTGAGCGCCATTATATAAATTGGTTAGCATTGAACTCACCTGAGGGTAAAAACCAAATTTTCCTAAACAGAAAAATAAGGCGTCTCAATTTACCAGATTAAATGCCTTCTCGGCATTCATCATCATCATCATCACTAGGGCTTTTACCTGATTTATCAAAAAATAATCTATGGCCTGAATCAAAAACTGTGTATTGGAAGACATTAAACGGCCTGCAACAAACCCAGTCTGATCTGGATGTATTAATTGTTGTGCTGCTGGAGTGACACGGATCGCCCAAAGCTTCATTAGCAATTTGTAGTCTGAATTAAGCAGGCTAATCGGCCTGTAAGAGTGCAGAGATTTTGGGTTCTTATCCTTTTTAAGAAATGAAACTATTATTGCTTCTGAAAAGGTTGAGGGGATCTTGCCCCCACTTTTAATAACATTGAATAGATCGACTAGAAATGGAAGAAGTTCATTTGAAAATGTTTTGAAGAATTCAGTAGGTAGCCCATTATTACAGCAAGGTTTTGCGTTGGGCATTATAATTAAAGCCTATTAAATCTCCAAGAGAGTTATTGGCGTCAACATCTCCAGATAATTCGATTCAGATAGAAGAGGCAAAGTCAATGAAGTGTAGTACTGACTGATGAGGCTGTCAGATACTATAAATTGAGTCTGGTAGATTTGAGAATAATGTTTTTTTTTTTTTATTTCTTCCTGTTCAGTGACCTTCTGGCCTGTGATTGGATGTTCTAAAGAAATTACCAATTTCTACTCTTTCTTTAGTCTAGTTGACCAGGCAAGAAACTTGCCGATGAGTTGATTCTCCTCATATATTTTTTGTTGGTACCTGCACGATTTTTTGATTTCTTTAAGCGTAAAGAAGTCCCTAAGTTTTTGTTTTGCAGTGACAATTGATCCTGGCATTATCTCGTGCCCATTGTTTTATTCCCTGATTCTGATAGCAAACCTACAAGCCACTCTAGAAAATGCTATCTGCTCAATACGTTGCTTATGTTTTCTTGCTTTTAATTCTATGACCCTTCCCCTTAAGGTCGTTTTAAATGCCTCCCAAATAGAGAATAACTGAGCTGTATAGGAGTTGATGGTAAAAAACTCAAAGTGCTTCGTCTCCTCCACCCAGTCAGGATCTGGCAGCAAGGATTTATCAAAATCTAGATCCATCCCTATCTTTTGGCGGGATTTTGACCTCTAAAGAAACAAGGGAATGATTTGCAAATGCATTGGAGAAGATCTCTGTTCAGCCCCTCTTTAAAGATTTAGATATAAAAAAAAAAAAAGAAAAAATCAATAAGTGACGCAGTTTTAAATCTGAACGAAAAACATGTAAACCGTCTACCTTCTGGATAATCCTCTCTCCAAGGGTCAATCAGCTGAGAGCTGGACTTTAATACTTCTAGTATCTTTTGGGTTTTGGGCTTCAGTTGCTTTTTGTTTTTGTTGGAGGTGTCTTTAACAAGATGTTGTATAAAATTAAAGTCTCCCCCACAATATAAAGGACCTATAACTCCAAGAGCAAGATCAAAAATCCCAACAAGGGCATCTGTTTCGTCGCTAGTAGGGACATAGTAGATTTATATTTTCTGTTCATTAAAACTTTCAGCCATAACCACCTCCCATGTATATCTCGAATGACTTCTCTCACTTCCCAGTCAACTTTAATACTCAAATATATAGGAACTTACTGACTCAAAAAATGCGTGTGAGTATAGACGTGGGATTCGCATTATTGGGGTATTACTCTTCAAATGGGTCCCTTGAAAGTAAATAGCCGGTGTAAAGGAAGCTAGCCAGCTCATCACGCTTGCATATTTTCGCTTATTGGCTATCCCATTAATATTGCATGTCAAAATCCGAGTCTTATTTTCTAAAGATAAAGACATTTAAAAGAAAATCACTTTTCCTTGCATTTTGCTTCGTGGCCCTACTACTGACACATGTTTTGTTGCGTAAAATCCAATAATACTTTTCTGATCTCCTTACATCTGCTCATTTTGTCACCTAAAAGGTTCTCCCCCACCACCCTGGTTGTGCCCCTTGTAAACTTAGAGTGCACCCCCTAAATCCCCCAATTAGAGAGAGGAGAGCCCGTCTCGCTCCCTTCCCAGTGATGTTGAAACTGTTGTGCCTTGGTTTGGCACTTAGGTCGTCACAACTTAATTGACCCCCAAAACAATAAAGAAACAAAAAAATAGAAACAACAATTTTACAGTCCCTTCATCCTCATCCCAGTCCTGGGCCCCCAATGCCATCTCAATTTTTGTTGTAGGATGCCATCTCAATTTTTGTTGTAGGATCTCTTTCGCCTGTTCCACTGAATGTAGAATTTGAAACTCTTCTTTGACAAGTATTTTTAATTTAGACTATAGATGCCTGATATCGTGGATTCTTTAATTCATTCAGCATTGTTCTGAATTCATGACGTCGTCTTGCAGCTGCCGCTGACATGTCGTAGTAGATGTTAAACCGAAATTTATCGTCTGTTTGAAATCCCTTCATTTTAATTGCGGCAGCTAGAATTGATTCCTTTATACGATAGTCTCCAAAATTCACAAGGAACGTGCGTGGATATTTGGCGTTGGGCTGATGATAGAATGAAAGTCACTACTAGACTATTCAACTGGGATTGCATACTTTTGCATGAGATCTGAAATAAATTTAATGGGATCTTGCCCAGCTTCATGACCTTCCGTGATACTCACAAAACACAAATTTGACCTTCTTGATCTGTTCTCAAACTCTTCGAGCTTGAGCTTGATTTCCTCGAGCTTTCTATTTTTTTTTTTTGTTTAACTTTGTTTATTGTTTTCACCAAATTTGCAGTTTACAGTGTATTGTTTGATCGTTATGAGTAATAAAGTTCAGATCAGAGCGTTACAGAAACAGATCTCTTATTGTCATTTAAACTCTAGTCCGTTATATCTGTTATAGTCTGCCTGTTACATTTTACCTTGAGCTCTCTATTATGTTTAGACTGACCCTATTCAAGTTTTTTCTGGACGTCCTCGAGATCAGAGATTCACTGCTCTACAAGGGCTAGTTTCTGGTTTAACTGAGATATATTTTTCATTGATCTTTTCTAGCTGGCCCTTGACTTCCTTGTAGGCTTTTTCCTGTGCATTCTTTAATTGCCTTATTTCCTGCAAAATTTCATTCAGAGACACTTGGGATTGGAGGTTATCTATGACTACTTCTGTCAGGCATTCTTTTTTTCCCCCCAGACTCAGTTTGTAAATTTTCTTTGCCTGGTACTTTTGAATTGGAAATTTCAGTTCGAAACTCTAGCTGCCCCTTAGAAATGTCCTGCACATTGATTCCAATCATAGAGGAGTTACTACCCTCGGGCAATGGACTTAGTGATGGAAGAGATTCAACTTGCAGTTGAACATCTTGAGCTGCCACTGAAGATTCAGCCACTGTCTGAGCTGTTATTTTTTACTGCTTTCTGCCCAAAAAGCGGATGTGAGGGTTTGGGTCCGAGGTTATCGGTTAGTGGAATCACTGGTTCCTCTGGAGAGGAATTATCAAGTCGCGCTACATTCTCCTGTAAAGAAGTTATTTTCTGGAAGTTTGAGAGCTCCTTATCTTGTCCCGGTGAGCACCCTGCCTCCCTCAACTCAAGCGAGGCCAGTAGTCTGTAGTGTGAACCGCTGAGATTAAGGCTCTCAATACTCTCCTCTGTATTAGCTTCCAGATTCTCTGGGGTTAATGGGCTTAGTGTTTCCATCTGGTTTTTGCCACCCCGCATTTTCGATGCTTTGTTAGTCTTTGAATTCTTGGCTGCGAACTTTAACTGACCCATCGTGTGCAGTCAACCGCTTCATAATACCTGCGTATGGCAGGGTTATGTGAGACTACTGCACTAAAGCACTTGAAGGTAATGGAGGGTGGGAGGTTATGTGTGTCAAGTGATAACAAGTCGCACCCAACACCTAGGAAGGGCCGCCTCCGCTACCTTACTGGCTCACTACTGATACTAAGAACTTGGTATATACAACGCTTTCGAGCCCGCTTTATGCAACTCTGCCTCAAAGAGAAAAATAAACCTCACAAACAGAGCTGCTAAGTCCAGGTTATATCCAGGTTATATCTTGAAGCAGTTTTCTGAGGTCACAGTAACAGGCGCTCCACATCCCAAGATAGAAAAGATACTTGGAGCAGCCTGCACTTGTGGCTTAATGTCCGTGACCGTTACGCTGTGTTACGGAAATCCCAAAAACATGGCGTAGAATAGTGAGAGGGCGAGCCGTCATGTCCTGACTCATTTTTTGTCCATCCTCTGGCCAATCGCAGCAAAAAATAAGCTGCTTTTCAATGAAAAACTGCTGTACTCACATTCACTTCACAACTTCAGGGCCTCTAATTTGAACGCGGTCAACGCCGGCCGTCAGCACCGGATGTGTCGTGACCTCTAGCCGAAGAGCATGGCGGGTCGCTCTTTCCCGCTGTTCTTCCTTGTTAACATAATGATTGATCTTATCACCGCTTTTGATGAGTTAGGTTTCCGAGGTGTTCCTTGTAAAGTCTCAAGATGATGGGAGCAGGATAGAGTCCTAGGCTACTTAACAAGAGAAGGAGAGTTTCTGGTATCTTGATTTTCCCATCTACAACAGTTGCCATGAACCACTGCAGGATCTTGGCAGAAAAGCTGATGTATATTTCTAGTGTGAGAAACCGTTACGGTCAGAGTGGTTGAGTAGGCTTTGTTTTTTTTAAATTAAATGTCTTTTTATTATTTCTGGTTATCAAAATAAACACAGTGTCATTGCCACAGCAACATCAGAGGCGAGTAGAACAATAACATAGTGCATTATCATATAGGCAGCAGTGATTTCATATGTGACAAGCAGTACAAATAAGAAGAAACATTGCATCACATCTCAATACACCTACAAAGTAATATTGACAGTGATTTGTTGACCACCATGTTCAAAGGATGTGTTAGTGCATATATCTGTGAAAGTGAGGGGGCCCCATGGCTTCCTCCAAAAGGTCAAACTAAACCAATGACCCCAGACCTTGCAGAATTTCCAGGGGCAGACCCTACTGTCATCTGCGACCGTTTCTGCTGCCATATACAGGCCCATCCCCCTTTTCCATTCTTGGATGGTGGGAATCTCTGCTACCAGCCCCCCCCGCCCCCACCTCCCCAGCCACATCCCATTTGGCAACTACCAGGCTTAAAAAGGAGTTTGAATCTAGGAGCATCGAGGTAGCTTGGGAATGCCCAGTAGGACACATTTGGGATCAGCTGGGAGTCATACCTCCAGTACCGCACTAAGCTCCTCTATGATTACCTTCCAGTATACCTGAATGTTGGGGCACCCCCATTTGGTGTGTAAAAAGTCTCCCCTGGCCACACTGACACCAAAGACATGTTTGGGCCTCTGCCATCCCCATTGTATGCAGTCTGTCTCTATGCAGAATTTTATATTGGATGAGGCGCAGTTGGGCTTTAGTGGCCACTTCCCTGGGGTGCATAAGGGCCACCTCCCAGTCATTGTCTTCCATTTCTCCCATGTCCCTCACCCATCGCTCCCAAAGCCGACTAAGGTTGTCAGGCATATTATTATTCAGTGTCTTATAATTGAGGACATTGCTTTTCTTGTCAGCTCTACCTGCAGCAGTCTCCCCTCCAGTGGTGCATACTCTGGTATCCCAGCGCTCTCTAGCCCTTCTGCCAGCCATGCATGTCTCAGTTGTGCATATTTTATGAACTGGGGGGACCTGTGAAGACTGTACTCTGTACAGCAGGTTGCTAGGAGTTAGAGCTCTTCAATGATATCCCCAGCCGTGGAGATTCTCAGCAAATCCCAGGCCCGAAAACTTGCAGCTTACCAATCTGTCGGAGCCATGTCCCTCTCCAAAGTGGCGTTTCTTTGGTAATTCTGCGTTCCTACCTAATTGATCTCGTTGCCTGCTCCCCAAACTTCCAGGGCAACTTGAGTCTCCTGCGAGTACCTTTACCACCATAAAAATAGTGCAGGGGAATGCAGGGTTCTCTTCCAGGAGATCCTCCTCAATAGTCATAAGCACTAAATCTTACCGCCCATGCGCGGGGACCCTGGAATGTATATTAAAAATATATGAAAACATATATATGAAGCTCTCTATATATACATATATTATTCTTTCCGCAAAAAACAATGCAGCCTCTCCAAAAAATGCTCTGAAACTTTTGTTTCTGCAACAAACACAGAAAACAGGAGGACAAGGAGACACTTGAACTCTCTTTAACAGCGGAAAGTTGTCCTGCAAAAAACACAGGCATTGTTAGGCTGCATTGGAAACTTAACAGCATAGAAAATTAAAGCAATTGCAAGAATAAACTTGTACCGTGCCTTTAAGGCAGCCATGACCCCCAGCTTCCCGTCATGCCTCAGGGGTGACAGTTAGGTCAGTTGTTCTTTCCGGCTCCTTCAGTCAGGACCCTGGTTACTTAGCTCCACATTTTTTACTTTTCTGTCAAAAAATTATCCTTTTTTGCTGTAACTTCCTTTATTTCGACATTTGATTTAACACCTGTTGAAGTAAGGAGTTGCCTTTTTTCCTAGCAGTTTTTGGCTTTTTCAGTCAGAGGATGCCTTCTCGGTTTGATCCTTGCCCTTCCTGTGGCAAAAAGGCCAAGAGAGATTCCCATTCTGAGTGTATCCTCTGTCTTCCTGAGTCTCATTCCCTTGAGACCTGCCAACACTGTCAGAATTTGTCAAGACGCACTCTCAAGGAGAGAGAATGAATCCGTCTTTATGGTCTCTCTGAGAAGAATAAATCAACTACCTCCAGAGGCAGATCTCCTGTGAGACACAAGAAGAAGAGGCCCAGGTCGACTTTCAGAAGTAAAGTCCCGGTCTGTTCTCCTTTGGCGTCGGGCTCTGCCTCGAAAATGCCTCCGAGGGCGAAGTAATCGGCTACGGCAGAACCTCTGCTGACAACATCACCGTCGGAGCATCAGTCGTCATTGAAAACTTCGAAACATAGAGGTACGTCACGTCATACTCCAACGTCGAATCCTCTGCTACCATCAACCCGGCGACAGTCCGAGTTGAGGAGTTGATCTTTGTTGGTGCCGGTTCATTGCCCAACGTCGTGACACCGCTCTCCGCCGTTGTTACGGTGTTCGACGTCGAAGCGCAGACCTCCATTACCGTCAACTAGGTGCCGGTCAATGTCGAGGCCTAAGTCATCTACGACGTCCAGAAGGGGTTCAACGTTGAAGCAGACTTCTCCGTTGCCATCAACAAGGCAGCGGTCAACGTCGAGGACTCAGTCTGTCATGACGGCATCCAGAGGAGGTTTGACGTCAAGAAGATGCTCCGCTTCACCTTCTCCCCACACGATGTCGAGGCTCCGGTCTCCATTGGATAGTCCACTCCCGACGTCGAAGCACCAGTCTCCGTCGGCGGGTCATCTATTGACGTCAAAGCAGAAGTCTCTTTCAAAGTCCGGACTTCAGTCGGTTCCTCACATTCCGACGTTGAGGCCTAGGGCTCTGTCGGTGTATTCCCAAGTCTTGGTAGCGCATAGCCGCTTGACGCAGAGGCACTCCATCTGTTGACGCACCGCTCGCAGTCAGCAAGGCACTGCTCGGCGAAGGCTCTCTCTGAGTCTTCAGTTTCCCAGGCAGGATGGCATTTCTCGTCGTCTGCTTCACCGTCTCCAGAATGGTGAGCTCAGAAGACCACTCTGTAGACCACTGTTCCTCCTGCACAACGGAAAGAAGCCCAAATTTCTCATTTTGTTCACCTTTCCCCTAGGTGGCTCCTTCCAGTACACCACGTTCAGAAAACTACTTCTAGATAGATATTACAACCTCTGGACAATTCTAGCCCTCTCCATAGATCTCCTCTGGCTCGTTTGGTGCAGGTAGTGGATCTTTCCCATACCACGCCCTCCAGGGATCGTCAGCAGACCCAGTCTCCATCTCCACAGAGGTTTCTTTCCCATACCTACCAATAAAGGCGTAGATCACCTTCTTGGTCTTCCTCCTCTATGCATTCTTCTAAGAGAGATCACTCTACCACACTAACAGATAGTCCACCCTCAAGAATATAGCCTGTGGATGACCTCAATACTTTTCAAGATGTACTGGCAAGGGATGTACAGAAACTGAATATCGAAATGTCCGCTCCTCAGACATCAACGTCAATCACCTTTGAGACTCCTCACCAGAGATCAGTGTTAAGACCTCTCCTACCTTTGGTTCTGGGCCTTTTTCAGCCGTTCATGGACATTTTACTCACCCCAGTGACAATCAAAATGGCTCTGGCAAGGATCCTAAAGAAATACAGGCCATCAGAGCAGGATTCTGTCTTCCTCAGGGTGGATCCTCCGCCAGACTCTGTGATCATTGCTGCTGCGAAGAAGACTCGCACAGTAGGCTGTTCCTCAACGGTTCCTCTGGACAAGGAGAGCAGAGATCAGGATTCGTGGAGAAGGAAAGCATGTGGCTCAGCAGCTGCATCCTTGAAAGTATCTAGAGCTGCAGCCCTATTGGGACAGTATGACAGGGCATTGTGGGATTCATTAGACCGCTTCAAGGACAAGCAGCCCAAAGAGGATTGCCAGGATTTCGGAGAGATCCTTCATGAGGGTGCTCTTGTAGCAAACCAGATGATCAGTGCGGCGGCAGATGGAGCATCTGTGGCTGCGCACTCGTATTCACATGGCATCTGCACCAGAAGAACCTCCTGGTTACGTCTTACAGCCTGAAACCGGAGGCCCAGCAACGCATTTTGAGCCTCCCTTTTCAGGCAATTCCCTCTTTGGCTCACATACAGATGAAGAGATGATCAGGATGAAATCGGAACTGGACACTTTTAAGGCTGTGCATCTAGAAAAGTGGAAGGAATTCATGCACCGGTACAGGCCTTTCAACAGAGGGTTCAAACCCCTCAGTGGTCTCAGAGGCAGTATCACCAGACCAAAATGCATAATAAGGGCGTAGAGGTGCACCTCGACAACCCTCTTCTACCACGAAGAATGCTACCAAGCAATGAGCGATCGCTTCCTCTGTCGCCGTTACCCACTCCGGTGGGAGGAAGTATCGCCTGTCATGTTCAAGAGTGGCACAGCATTACAAACGATCAGTAGGTGCTGAATATACTGCAAAATGGATATTTTCTGTTTCCATTTTCCACCACTATGCACTCCTCTGCTAAAATCCAGCAATCGCCAACTGCCGCTGTTACAACAGGAGGTGTCCACTCTGTTACAGAAAGCTGCCATAGAAGAAGTTCCTCCCTCTCAACGAGGAAAGGGAGTTTACTCCAGATACTTCCTGGTACAAAACAAAGGCCAAAAAGCAGGATTCTGACCTATATTGTATCTTCGCATCCTCAAGAAAGCCATCCTAAAGGAGAAATGTTGTATGCTAGCGCTCTATCAAATATACCCTCATCTCCAGCAAGGGGACTGGATGTGTTCGATAGACCTTCAAGATGCGCACTTCCATGTTCCAATGGCTTCATGACACTGGAAGTTCCTGCACTTTATGGTAGGCTCCAAGCACTATCAGTACAAAGTCCTGCCGTTTGGCCTAAAGTCGGACCCTCGAGTGTTCACCAAGTGCATGGCAGTTGTGGCCACTGCTCTACGTCGCCAAGGCTGTTTATCCGTATCTCGACGATTGGCTCCCTAAAGAGTTCATCTCCTCAAACTGTGAAAGACCACTATCGAATCTGTTTGAATCTGTTACAGCATTTGGGCCTTCAGGTCAATCTGGAGAAATCCGTCCATAACCCCAATCAAAGGATACATTACTTAGGTGCTACTCTAGACTCCAGCGCAGGAAGGGTGTTTCTTTCAGAAGAGAGACTATTATCAATCAGTCTGAAATGCAATCTTCTATTTCAAGTTAATCAGCCCTCAGTTTAGCAGGTTGCATCGTTCCTGGGTTCGATGGCATTTTGCATTTTCCTAGTCCCCAATGCCAGGCTGAGGATGAGGCCTCTGCAGCATGATCTGGAAGACGAATGGGATCAGAAGAGCGCTCGATGGGACGACCGGATTCTACTTTCCAGTTCTGCGAGATCATCCATCCCATGGTGGACTTATTGGAAAAACCTCATACCGGGAGTGCCCTTCCACCAACCTCCTCCGACACAATCTTTGATCACAGACGCTTCCCTTCAGGGCTGGGGAGCACACATGGGCCACCTGCAGACTCGGCCTGTGGTCAATCAAGGAACAGGCATATCATATAAACATGCTGGAGCTACGGGCAGTGCATCTAGCTCTCAAAGCCTTCTACCCTCCATACAGTCCAAGTCCATATTGGTCCAGACAGACAACACGACCACCCTGCACTATCTAAACAAGCAGGGAGGAACCCGCTCTCGCCCTCTGTCCCTGGAGGCTCAGGCGATCTGGCACTGGCTCCTGGCCAGGCAGCTCTCAATCATAGCAGTCCATCTGCCAGGGTAACAAGACTCTCAAACGGACTCTGTCGTCACTTTGACAATCAACAAGACTGGGTTCTGCACGACGAAGTAGTGGCAGACATTTTTCAGCAATGGGGTCAACCAACCATCATTCTCTTTGCGAACGATGCAAACAAAAAATGCTACGCCTTCGCTGAAGGTTTTACCGACCAGGGTCGATAGGGAATGCACTTTTGATCGACTGGTCAGGGGGCTTTGTTTACGCTTTTCCTCCTCTCCCTCTCATCCCAAAGGTCATAACCGTGCTCACACACTCCAGAGCGAGGTTAATGCTAATAGCAAGAGACTGGCCATGGCTGTGGTGGTACCCGGACCTTCTAAATCTCTTGGAGTGTCCGCACAGAAGGCTTCTGTGCAGACCTGACCTCCTGTCCAAGATGAATGGGAGGACCCATCATCCCAACCTTCCCTCGCTGAACATAGCAGCATGGCTCCTGTGGTCCTCCAGTATGGTCACTTAGGACTTCCTCAGGACAGCATGAGCATCTTGAAAGAGTCTAGAAGGCCTTCCACAAGGCATTCCTACTCTTTTAAATGGAAATAGTTCTATTTGTGGTGTGGGCAAAGTGGTTTCCACCCCTTTTGTCGTCTCCCAAGGCTCATTCCACTAGGGTAAAGGCAGCTACGATAGCTTTTCTGCACAATGTACCAATTGCTGAGATCTGCAAAGCAGCCACTTGGAAGTCAGTGCACACTTTCACGAGGCACTACTGTCTCTACTCTGATACTAGAGCAGATACTCAAGTAGGCCAAGCCACCTTGAGGAATTTATTTCAATGGTAAAGTCTTTTGATGTGATTTCTATATTACAGTTTTTTGTGGTTGTCTTTTGCCTGCAGGATTATAGGCTTGCTATTCGATTCAGTGCTTATGACTATTGATGAGGATCCCCTGGAAGAGATGGATAAGTTACTTACCTGTAATCCTAATTCTCTCCCAGGGGTAGCCTCATCAAAGTCATAAGCAACCCACCCACCTCCCCGTGCAAATGATACATAATTATGTCATCTCTTTGTACCCTGACCTCCGGGTCTCTGCAAACAACTGACCTGTCACCCCTGAGGCATGATGGGGGGTCATGGCTGCCATAAAGGCACGGTGCCAGTTTATTCTTGCAATTACTTTCATTTTCTATGCTGTTAAGTTTCCAATGCTGCCTATGGGCTAACAATGCCTGTGTTTTTTGCAGGACAACTTTCTGCTGTTAATTAAAGACAGTTAAAGTGTCTTCTTGTCCTCCTGTTTTCTGTGTTTGTTGCACAATCAAAAGTTTCAGAGCATTGGTTAGCCTTGTTTTTTTGGGGGAGGCTGCATTGTTTTTTGTGGAATGTATGTATATATATATATATATATATAGAGCTGTATATATATATGTTTTCATATATCATTTTTTATATATATATAGTCCGGGGTCCCCGCGCATGGGCGGGAATATTCAGTGCTTATGACTTTGATGAGGATACCCCTGGAAGAGAACTGGGATTACAGGTAAGAAAACGTATCATTCTAGCGTCGCCCTCTCCATTCTATATGCAGAATGGCCTCCCAATGCATGTACCCATTCATTAATGAGGATTAGATATGCTGCCCAATAATAGGGCTCAATGTCTGGTAGTGCTATCCCGTCGTTATAGGACCTGCGCTGTAAAGTATTCTACACTATCCTGGGGTGTCCACCCTTCCCCAGCAACTATCGTACCTCCCCAGCAATGCCGATAAACACTGTCCTAGTGAGTGACTAATATGTATTTTGGAGGGTGTATAGGAGTTGGGGAAGGGTAATAATTTAAAAAATAGCCGCCCATACAAATAACGAGAGGGGAAGGGCCTTCCACTGTTTAGGATCGCTCATAAAATGAGATATTACCTTCCCAATGTTATGGTGGCGACACACTCACTGTGCTGTGTGATAAAGATACTGAGATATTTAAAGCCTTCAGTAGTTCCCTTCAAATCCCCCGGCATGGGAGGCCAATCATGTGCGGCCCTGGGAGATACAGTGTGGACTTATTCAAATTAATCTTATATCCTGAATGTCTCCCATATTCCTCTAGCGTTTGGAAGAGAGTGGGGATAGTTGTCATAGGCTCCGTTACATATTGAAGAATTTCGTCGACGTAGAGTGAAATCTTCTCCTCCTTTGGGAGTAATTCGGAAGCCCCTGACCCCTAGGTGTGCTCAAATGGCACATGACAAGAATTCCACAGTAATCACACAAAAAGGAAAGCAGATAGGAAGCACCCCTGCCTGGTCCCTTGCCCAATGAGGAACCCCTGCCTCAACCTCCCGTTCACTTTGACCACTGTTATTGGCTCACTATATAATAGTGCTATCCATTTCCGAAATTTAGGCCCACATCCCAATTTTATTACTGTACAGTCCAGAAAAGGCCAATGCATCGCTTCAAATGCTTTTTCCACGTCTAACGACAGAGAAACACGTGGAGCTGTGCTTTCCTTAATCTCTATCAGCCAGTTATGTATTCTATGGAGATTTAAACGGGTAGCACAACACTTTCTTGAATACAGATTCATCATTGTGAATGAGGCATGTGATGACCTTTGATAAACGTGTCACTAGTATTGTGGCTAGAAGTTTAACGTCGGTGTTTAATAGTGAGATTGGACAGTACGATTCGCTCCTATCTTTGGGTTTGCTGTCTTTATGTAAAACAATAATCATGGCAGTCCGGAGGTCTAGGGGAAGAGTACCTTCCTTGCCTGCATCTTGGTAAAGATATCACAAGTGCTGTTCCAGTAAATCTAAGCAGCATTTGTAGAACTCGACGGGGATGCCATTGGGGCCCAGAATTTTACCCAGTCTTCGCTTAGAGACCGCCTCCTGCACTTCTGTCAATGTTAGGTCGCCCTCCAGTCCCTTTACCTCTTCGTCCCGAGCACTGGGGTCTGAATGGCGGCCAGACATTGGTCTCTATCAGAGGAACTGCTAGATGGACGTGCCTCATAGAATAGTCTGTAATAGTCCGCAAAAACTTGAATAATCTGTGCATCTGTAGTGTGAGATGTCCCCTTGTCGTCTATAATGCTCTGCACCAATCTGGATTCCCGTTTTTGCTAAACCAGGCAAGAGCTTCCCCGCCTTGTCCCTGACCACGTATAGTTGGTGTAGCATTGCCAGTCTCTGTTTTTTGGCCTTGTCCTGTCACAAGTCACGGTACTCTATCCGTAGGTCCTCTAAACGCCGGGAGACTGAAGGATCCGACCTGCTAATGAACTGTCCTTCTAAGTGGAGGCTTTGAAGCTCTAATTGTTCCAACTTCTCAACCCCCTCTTCCTTTTACGAGATATTACATTCTGAGCCTTGCCGCACAGCACTGTTTTATAGGCCTCCCATAGTGTAGCCCCAGAAGTGACTGTGTCTTTATTTTCAAAGAAAAAGAGTTCAGTGTCCACCTGAAGACCCCTTATAACCTCCCCATCCTGCAAGTCCCACATACTGAGTCTCCACCCTGAGCTTGGACATTTGAGCAAGGTTCCGATTCTCAACAGGAGCGGGGGATGGTCAGACAGGCCAGTGCTAAATACTCCGCCTGCCCTATCTCACCCACCTCGTCAGTGGGCACAAATATGTAGTCCATTCGGGTGCATGCTCTGTGGGCCCCTGAAAAAAATGAGTATTGTCTTTCTTGTGGATGTTGGTGGCGCCATATATCGAATAACCCCAACGTGGCGGCAAAGTGGGCCAATGAAGTAGTGTGTGTAGACCCCATGTGCCTCAGATCGATCAAGTGGTGTGTGTTACCTTATTGAGGTCCCCTCCTAGAACATGAAGAAAGGAGGGCTTCTCCAAGATAATATCTACCACCTTGGTCAAGGTGGGGGACTGCAGCTGAGGCAGAGCATATCATATCAAGGTGACTTCCATCTGCCCTACACCCGCCTTGCCCCTTCATATCTACCCAGGAGGTCAGTCCACCTACATGTAAAGTCAAAGATGGGGGGTGGGGGGGCTTTTTGATCCATATTGCTACTCGAGACCCAGAAGTGTTTCCTGCGTGGGCCAAAGTGGTGTAGATTCCCCTGCCTAGAAATCTACATTAAGTACCTTCTAAAAGGTGTCTCCTGTAACATTACTACATCAGATTGTATGCGTTTCATTTATTGCGCCACCAGCCCCCGCTTGATCTTATCCCCTAAACCATTAACATTCCATGTCATTACCGTAAAGGTAGGGTTTTCAGCAGAAGTGGTCATAGCCATGGTGTATTCTTGGGAATTATCCTATTGATGTGTAGAAAACTCATGAAACTTACTTGGTGCCCTATATGTGTGTCTTCCAGAAACCTGCGCAACCAACAAATTAAAAAGAAAAGAAAAGTTGAACTCCCTCCTACCCAACCACCCCCCCCCCTCAATCCCTATGACCTTCCTGCAACACTTAACCGCTCCATTATAAAACAACTGTGTGCAGGAGGTGAAGGAGAGCTCTGTTGCCCACCCCCTGGTATTACTTTGTGCCCAAACACTGTATCAATCAGAAAAACGTTAGAACAAACAGAAAGAAAAAGCCAATGAGTGAAAGCCAACAGCAGTCGAAGAATGACTGAGAATAGTCTCAATACAAATATAATCACCTGTGGGGTGTTGGGGATAACTGCTGAGTGTCCATTGCTCCGGTCTCCGCCTTACTGTTGCCATATAAGGGGTCTAGTTGTTCTGGATCTCGTACTTGTGCCTGTGGCACCTGCTACCGTGTCTCTACATCTTGCTCTAACACTGACATTTTGGCTGTGAGTGGATGCAGACTCTCAACCTCAGAGGATAGTTCATCTTCTCCTGACCCTGAAGGAGGAGCCAGCAATCCGGCAGAGCCCCTGACCCTTTTTAAAGATTTACTGTGGTCTACTTCCATGTCTGTGGAAAGCTGTGGAGGCCTGTCCCCCTAATCAGGTATGGAGTTCCTTTGCTACCTCGTAGTGATCTGTGGCCTCCTCTCCATTTCCTCTGCTTGCTGTCCCTGGCACCCAGGCTCTGGGGCAGTCGTCGTTCGGATCGAGTTTCCTTCGGTGAGGGCAAGCGTGGCCGCTCCTCTGTCCACACCCATGCCTGTTATGGTGATTGAGAAAAGAGGACCTTCTCTTGATAAAGGACTTTTAGTTTTTCTGGAAACAGCAACATGTATTGCTGATGGAGGGTTCTTAGTTTTGCTTTAGTTGAGTCAAATATACGGTGCTGGCATTGGACCTCACTACCAGTCAGGAAACACCATAATGTTTGAATTTTCATTTCTGATCTCCCCTTTGTCACGTACTTCCCAGAGGATAGTGTCCCAATCTAGGAAGTTCAGGAACTTCGCTATGATGGGCCGATGTAAGGCCCCTGGGGGCAGCCTGCTCATTCGGTTACAAAGCATGCAGAAAATTGGTCAGACAGAAGCGTGGCCTCGAGCCAGTTTGCCAAGAACACAGTTACACTGGTGCCTTCCGCACCCTCCATAAAGCCATTTAAGCGGAGGTTATTTCTGCGCGATCAATTTTATGCATCCTCCAAGCGCCTTACTACATCTGCAGAAGAGAGAACTGCTACCACTGTGTTGCCGCCACTATGTCCTCTGCCGCTTAGCCACTTGGAGCTATTCACTATGACTCAGATCATGTAGGGGAGCAAACAAATGCTTTTGCTGCATAGTGGCCAGCCCAGTCTCCGCCATGATCACTTTTCTGCAGTCTCACCTGTGTCAAAGGCGCACATTTGCCTGAATTGCCATCAAAGGGGTTGAGGCGGGGGAATGCAGGAGCACAGAGATTGTGACTATTTGTCCATTTTGTTGGCAAACCCCTTCCCCCCCCAGCAGTGGTCATTCTTGGCCTAGTGTAAAGCCAGGTTAGTGGTCTTCTACAAGGTTGTTCTTACTGATCTGTTAATGAAGTGGAATGGAGATTGAATTCTGAACAATTTTTCATATGCAAGGTAGAAGGATGGCTGATAAGGCAGTAATAAGCAGGTCGTCTGGACTTAGGGTGGGCTTTTTCAGGAAGGTGAGGATCTGTCCAGTTTTAAGTTGTCAGGAAAGTATGTTGATTGAAAGAGGTATTGATAATGATAAGGAATGGTGTGAAGGTTGAAAGCTGTTTTTTTAGGGCAGTTTGAGAGTGGGGTAGGAGACACAGTGTATGGATGTTTGGTGATGGTGATACGGGTTCAAATGTGGTGGAGCACTTGTCAATTGAGTTTGGTACTGTGGCTTCCGGCAGGGATTGGTGCAATGTTTGACAGGCTTGTCGGGTGTTTTTCTTCTATTTGTAGATTGCATGTTTGATTGGGCAGTAGCAGAGCGGAGTGATTTGAATTGAATGAGACATCAGAATTCTTGTCTGCTTCTGGTGCACTTATTTCTGTTGAACTCATAAGAATAATGAAAGTGAGGAATACTAAGATTTAATTTTTAAAAAATTTTAAATGTTTTTTTAAATTTTTTTTTCAAAAAAGCAAATAAAGATCATTACAATATATCTCAGTCCACATAGAGGAATACATAACAACACTAAAATTAATCAGCCAGTTGTTCCCACTCGTCATCTTCCTCGTATGTTCACATCTTCATGTACTAATCAACACACAATCCCAAAAAAAAGGAAAAGCAAAAAAAATAAAACCTCCCTCACCAATATTCCAATCAAATGTTACTCTAACAGTTGGAGAAATGCAGTGCATGTCAGTCTTCTTGTCAATTACCCAACCAGCCCTCCCGCCAAATCATTCGAACTATTTGAGATACACCCTAATGCCCAGCCTCTGCCGCTCTGTTCAATAAGAATACACTTAACGGTTCCCATATGTCTCTGGGCCTTGAAATCACAGGTAGCTCCTCCGCGTATATTTCCAAATTGTCCTTACAATACACCAAGTCCCTCAGCCAGTGCTCCTCTTTCGGACTTCGTCTCCCTCCCCACGTAATCAACTCTTCGCACAGCTAACAATAATGCTAATCTCTCAAATCTTCCTTTCGCTCCCTTATTTTCGGCACAAAACAAAGCCGGCAGACACTCGGCGCGCACCGGAGTTCCACCGCCCCCATAGTCTTCAAATTTCTCACCACCACTTGCCAGAACTCGTACACTTTACTGCACCCCCACACCAAATGCAAAAAATCTGTGTTGGACCCGGCCTCGTGGCATGGTCCTTACCCCCGTGGATTGTGCCCGTTCCCCGCCCCGGCTTTCACGGGCCACCCTTCTGAACTGCACCGAGGCCCTTCATCCTGAGCTGCACGAGGTCGCATACCCCTCGTGGCTCCGCCATCTTGTTGGCACCCCCGTGACTCTGTGCACCAGCCAGCGCGACCCCGCTCTACCCGGCCTCGACCCCAGCGAAGCCCCGACATCGAGGCACCACGAACTGGCCAGGGGGTGCCGCAAGAACCATTCATCGCCCCCGGCGGAGGACAGTATCGATGGGACCCCCAACTGTCCTCCCCTCTCGAGGTGTGATCGCCCTGCAACTCCCTTGGGCCTGGCGCCTCTCCTGCTGGGCGTCTGGCCACCTCCACCCGGCCTCTCCGCCCCCACCGGGCGCCTGGGTCCGGACATCAAAGGGCTCCAGACCTATATCTGGGGCGACCCCGCCACAGATCGGCAGTTGTATCCCGGAGTCGAGAGCCCTGCTGATTGAATCGCGGCTGACCCTACGGAGAAGAACTCTTGTCGGAACCATCACGAGCCCTGCTGACTGCGTCGCGGCTCCTTCTTGTGAACACTTTGAAGCCACCTGGAACATCGGAGCCCTGCTGACGCTGTCGCGGCCCAACCTCGCTGAAACCTCCCTCGGAGCCCCGCTGACGACGTCGCGGCTCGAGCTGAGCAGAAACCATCTTGAGAGCCCTGCTGATTGGATCGCGGCTCTCCACGAACTGTACGCCAGAGCCCTGCTGACGCCGTCGCGGCTCGACCCCTCCGAGATCCGGAGGTCCTCCAGCTTGAGGATAAGAACTGGGCCCCAGGTACCCTCGTACCGCACTCCTGCCAAAGACTGTCCCGCTACCCCTACCCTTCCAAAGAGACACTGAGACTTTTGGTGGATCCCGCGATCCCATCGTGTAAATATTGACCTCGTAACCTTTTTATTGCTGATAAAGAATTGCTTGTCTTGAGACAACCTCCTTGAGTCCTGTGTGGTGGTGGTGTTACTGGGCTAGTACGTGATAGGAGAAGGATCTCTCAGGAGACTTCTCGGCAGCGCTCGGCTACTTCGTACAGTGTGAGGGCCCCCCTTGGTGGTCTCGCCGACTCCTCGGGGTCCGTCTTCCAACATTTGGTGGCCAGCGACGGGATCCGAGCCGAACGCAGTACGTACCAGCCAGTACCCACTAGCTACCCATCCAAACGGACAGTAATCATGAGCAGCCAGGAAAACAACGCGACAATGGAGTTCCAGCCCGAACGGCTGGAAGAATATACGCACAAAGAGTTAAAACAGTTCTGCAAAGACAAAGGCATTGCAACCACCGGCCTAAGTACCAAAGAGGACATGCAGAAAGCTCTGAGGACATGGCTGGAGGCCGGGGCAGGCCCCTCCCAGGAAGAAGGTCCCCTGCCCCTGACTGAGACCATATCAACCGCACTGACTCCGGCAACCGGAGGAAGAAAGAGCCTGGAAACCGGCCTCTCCGAAGAAGAAATGCGAGAGCGGGAGAAGGTCCGGAACCACGAGCTAGAGCTCGCACGACTGCGGCTGGATGGCGAACTCCAGCTGGCGGAAAAGAAACTGGCCCTAGAGCAGCTACGGCTTCAAGAGGAGATAGAGGAGAAGAGGCGACACCGGGAGTTGGAGGAAAAGAAACTGACCCTTGAGCACGAGCGCAGCCTCAAGGAGCTCGAAATCAAGGCCAAGAACGGAGGGACCAACGCCCCCAGTACTAGAGACACTCTACCGCCTGCCGAAACCAAGGTACATATCCCGAAAGAGGTCGTCAAGGAGTACTACAAGAATGACGACATCCAACAATGGTTCAAGGCCTACGAGGTGGCCATGACCTCTCATCGGGTGCCCCGAAAAGACTGGGGCGCGGGCCTGTGGGGGCGGTTCCTGAGTGAGGGTCGAGACACACTGCTCCAGCTGCCGGAGGAGGTGATGACCTCCTACGATCACATGAAGGAGGCTCTGCTCACCCGCTACGGGCTAACCGCAGAAATGTACCGCCAGCGGTTCAGAGACTGCAAGAAAATCCCGGGCACCACCTGGGTGGAATATGTGGACTTTTTCAGTCGGGCCCTAGAAGGGTGGATCAGAGGTAGCAAAGTAACCACCTACGGGCAGCTGGTCGACCTCATCGTGTGGGAACATCTCTCCAACAATTGCTTCGTGGAACTGAGACAGCACCTCCTCGACAGCAAAATGACCGACCCGCGAAAACTCGCCGTCGAGGCCGATCGATGGGTCAACTCCCGGGTCCCCCGGAACTCAATGGGGGAGTACCAGAGGAACCCCACCGGACCCCCCCCGCCAACGCGGTGGAGGGGGAGGGCCGAACAGGAACCGAGACCCTCCCGCCGGGGCCCCCAGGAGCCCCCCTCGAGGGCCACCGCAGCAACAACTCTCCCCGAGCCTGGCCCGAAGGGGGGCGCCCCTGGCCAGACCCGGACCACGGCCACCAGTAACGTGCTACGGCTGCCAACAAACCGGACACTATGCCAGCGATCCGGTCTGCCCCCTGAACCGAAGAAACGGGGCCGGCGGGCCCCCGCCCCGACAGCTGGCGGCCGCCGCCCTGGGAGAAGGAGAAGAGGAAGAGGAGACCCTCGACCGAGGGACCACTGAATGGGAGCCGGCAGCCATGTCCCTGGTCTGCCTGGGTAGCCGAGAAATGGTACCCTGCACCCCCATCCCCAGCAACACCCAGAAGTACCGGCAGCAGGTCACGGTCAATGGACAACGGGCCGAAGCCCTTCGTGACACCGGCGCTAGTGTCACCGCTGTCCGCTGCCACCTGGTGACCCCCGAACAGATCCTACCGAATGTGCTGTGTCCCGTCCGGACGGCCGACAACAGCGAAAGCCTGTGCCAGATGGCCCTGGTCCCCTTCGAGTGGGGAGGGGTGACGGGCCTGCTGAAGGTGACGGTACGCGACGACGCCCCCGTCGACTGCCTCCTGGGGAACGACTTGGAGAGTTCCCCCTGGGCTCAAGTAGAGCGACGAGAGCACCTCCGAATGCTGGGACTATCTGACTGGGCCTGTGCCATCACCCGGTCCATGACCACCCGGGCCCCCCGCTCATCCTCAGCCTCCGGGGCCGCCCAGCCCGAGGGGCTCGCACCACCTCCCGCCAGCAGCGAGGGGGAGGCGGACACCGACCCTGGACCTAGTGAATCCTCCCCCGAAGAGATGGCTTCCCTGTGCGCCCTACCAGAGCTGACACAATGGCGACACAAAGGGGGCCCCACCCGGGAGCAGTTCCAACAAGAGCAGCAGTCCTGCCCCACTCTCGAAGGGGTCCGCCAGCAAGCGTCCGCCCAAACCAACGGGGACCAGACCGGCACCCACTGGGTCTACTGGGCCGAGGGCCTGCTATACAGTGAGCAGAAAGTGGCAGAACTCTGGGCCAGCCGAGTGTTGGTGGTCCCCCTCCGCTTCCGGGAGTTCCTGCTCAACCTGGCACATGATGTGCCCCTCGCCGGACACTTGGGGCAAGACAAAACGTACAGCCGTCTGGTGACCCACTTCTACTGGCCCCGGATGCGGAGAGACGTGGACAACCACTGCCGGTCCTGCCAGACCTGCCAAGCCAGCGGGATGACCGGGGGTCGGGTCAAGGCCCCCCTCCAACCCTTTCCAGCCGTCAGCACCCCGTTCGAACGGGTCGGAATCGATATCGTGGGGCCCCTGGACCCCCAGACCGCCCTGGGCCACCGCTTCATCCTGGTCCTCGTGGACCACGCCACCAGGTACCCGGAGGCGGTCCCGCTAAGAACTATAACGGCCCCCGTGGTAGGCCGGGCCTTTATGGGGATCTTCTCCCGAGTGGGATTTCCCCGCGAAGTGGTGAGCGACAGAGGCACGAACTTTATTTCCAGATACATGCGGTCCCTGTGACAGCAGTGCGGGGTCACATACAAGTTCACGACCCCCTATCACCCTCAGGGGAACGGACTGGTTGAGCGGTTCAACAGAACATTAAAAGGAATGATCCAGGGGCTAGAAGAGCCCCTCAGGCGGAGATGGGATGTCCTGCTGCCGTGCCTCCTGTTTGCCTATCGGGAGGTCCCGCAGAAGTCCCTGGGGTTCAGCCCGTTTGAACTATTGTACGGACACCCGGTCCGCGGACCGCTCAGCCTGGTCAAAGAGAGCTGGGAGACGAAGCCCCAAGGCGCCACTCCTGACGTCTACCGATACCTCCTGACCCTCCGAAACCAGACCCGCAAGTTCCGAGCCATGGCCGAAGCCAACCTCGAGGCCAGCCAAGAGGACATGAAGCGGTGGTACGATCGGAACTCCTCTACCATAGAATTCGAGCCAGGTCAGAAGGTATGGGTCATGGCCCCGGTTGAACCCGGCGCCCTCCAGGACAAGTGGACCGGGCCCTTCAAGGTAGTGGAGAAGAAAAGTCCTGTCACCTACCTGGTCGACCTGGAGTCCCCCCGGAACCCCCTCCGGGTCCTACATGCTAACAGGCTAAAACCCCACTTTGCCCGGACCGAACTGAGCCTGCTACTGGCGACCGACGAGGGGGGCGAGGACGACTCCGAGCCCCTGCCCGACCTCTTGCAGTCCAACGTCCATGATGGAACCATCGAGGGTGTCCAACTCGCCTCTTCCCTGACTCCGGAACAGCGCAACGACTGCCAGCAACTGCTGCAGGACTACGCAGCCCTCTTCTCCCTCACCCCGGGGGTGACCCACTGGTGCGTCCACGACGTCGACACCGGGGAGAGCCCCCCCGTGCGACACAGAGCCTACCGGGTACCCGACCGAGTGCGGGCATGCATCCAGGCCGAAGTAACGAAGATGCTGGCCCTGGGGGTCATCGAACCCTCCGACAGCCCGTGGGCCAGTCCTGTCGTCCTGGTGCCAAAGGCCGCAGCTCCCGGCCACCCCCCGGAGTTGCGATTCTGCGTGGACTACCGAGCCCTGAATGCTGTGACCAAGACGGACGCCCACCCCATACCCAGGGCCGACGAACTCATCGACCGCTTAGGGGCCGCCCACTACTTGAGCACGCTGGACCTCACCGCCGGGTACTGGCAGATGCAGCTCACCCCCGGCGCCCAAGAAAGATCCGCCTTTTCGACCCCGGATGGGCATTACCACTTTCGGGTGATGCCCTTCGGAATGAAGAACGCCCCGGCCACTTTTCAAAGACTGGTGAACAAGGTTTTGGCCGGGCTTGAGGCCTTCAGCGCGGCCTACCTAGATTACATTGCCGTGTACAGCCACCACTGGGCAGAGCACCTCCTTCACATTAAAGCCGTCCTGGCCGCCCTCCAGCGAGCCGGGCTCACAATCAAGGCCAGCAAATGCCAGATCGGCCACGGATCCGTGACCTACCTGGGCCATCAAGTGGGGAGCGGGCAGGTGGCCCCTCTCCAACCGAAAATAGATGCCATCCAGGCCTGGGAACCCCCCCACTACCCAGACCGCTGTCCGGGCCTTCCTGGGTCTCACCGGATACTACCGGCGGTTTATCCGGGACTATGGGAGCATTGTTGGCCCCCTCACAGAGCTAACGTCCAAAAAGCAGCCCAAGAAGGTGCACTGGACACCCCGCTGCCAAGCAGCCTTCGACACCCTAAAGACCGCAATGTGTACTGCCCCGGTGCTACAGGCCCCTGACTACAATAAGGAGTTCGTGGTACAGACGGACGCCTCCGAGTATGGGGTCGGGGCCGTCCTGTATCAGGCCAATGAAGAGGGGCTCGACCGACCAGTGGCCTTCATCAGCCGACGGCTACTGCCCCGGGAGCAACGATGGAGCACCATCGAGCGTGAGGCCTTCGCTGTGGTGTGGGCCCTTAAGAAACTCCGGCCCTACCTCTTCGGTACCCACTTCCGGGTCCAGACCGACCACCGGCCCCTGCGGTGGTTAATGCAAATGTGGGGCGAGAACCCCAAGCTGCTGCGGTGGTCCATCTCACTACAAGGGATGGACTTTGACGTTGAACACCGGCCCGGCAATGACCACGCCAACGCCGACGGCCTGTCCCGCTTCTTCCGCCTTGACGAAGAGAATCCCCAAGGAGATGGGTGACTCTCCATGCCTTCGGCTGGGGGGGACGCCGGTTGGACCCGGCCTCGTGGCATGGTCCTTACCCCCGTGGATTGTGCCCGTTCCCCGCCCCGGCCTTCACGGGCCACCCTTCTGAACTGCACCGAGGCCCTTCATCCTGAGCTGCACGAGGTCGCATACCCCTCGTGGCTCCGCCAATTTTTTTGGCACCCACGTGACTCTGTGCACCAGCCAGCGCGACCCCGCTCAACCCGGCCTCGACCCCAGCGAAGCCCCGACATCGAGGCACCACGAACTGGCCAGGGGGTGCCGCAGGAACCATTCATCGCCCCCGGCGGAGGACAGTATCGATGGGACCCCCAACTGTCCTCCCCTCTCGAGGTGTGATCGCCCTGCAACTCCCTTGGGCCTGGCGCCTCTCCTGCTGGGCGTCTGGCCACCTCCACCCGGCCTCTCCGCCCCCACCGGGCGCCTGGGTCCGGACATCAAAGGGCTCCAGACCTATATCTGGGGCGACCCCGCCACAGATCGGCAGTTGTATCCCGGAGTCGAGAGCCCTGCTGATTGAATCGCGGCTGACCCTACGGAGAAGAACTCTTGTCGGAACCATCACGAGCCCTGCTGACTGCGTCGCGGCTCCTTCTTGTGAACACTTTGAAGCCACCTGGAACATCGGAGCCCTGCTGACGCTGTCGCGGCCCAACCTCGCTGAAACCTCCCTCGGAGCCCCGCTGACGACGTCGCGGCTTGAGCTGAGCAGAAACCATCTTGAGAGCCCTGCTGATTGGATCGCGGCTCTCCACGAACTGTACGCCAGAGCCCTGCTGACGCCGTCGCGGCTCGACCCCTCCGAGATCCGGAGGTCCTCCAGCTTGAGGATAAGAACTGGGCCCCAGGTACCCTCGTACCGCACTCCTGCCAAAGACTGTCCCGCTACCCCTACCCTTCCAAAGAGACACTGAGACTTTTGGTGGATCCCGCGATCCCATCGTGTAAATATTGACCTCGTAACCTTTTTATTGCTGATAAAGAATTGCTTGTCTTGAGACAACCTCCTTGAGTCCTGTGTGGTGGTGGTGTTACTGGGCTAGTACGTGATAGGAGAAGGATCTCTCAGGAGACTTCTCGGTAGCGCTCGGCTACTTCGTACAGTGTGAGGGCCCCCCTTGGTGGTCTCGCCGACTCCTCGGGGTCCGCCTTCCAACAATCTGCATTTCCCTGCCCACATCACACGCAGCAATCCGTCTCACGTATTCCAAAGCTATGTAACCGTGCCGGTGTGAAATAAACCAGATGTATATATTTAAAGTGTATAATGCGCAAGTTTCCAATTATGCTAAGCGTTCCCGTCAACTCGCACACGTTTCCAATCTTTCTCCCGAATTGGTTCAGGTAAACAGGCATTCCAGCGTTCCAAGCTCTTGTCCGGTTTGTTCGTGCTTTCACCCTTGATTGACTTATATAACCTGGAAATCAGTTTCTTGTTAGTGGGTGTGGTAAGGGCAAGCTGCAGTGTTAAAAGTTTGGGAGGTTCCAAAGGGTAGGTGGTATAGTGTACCCTAAGCGCCTGGCGCAATCTGTGCATTGCAAATCTAAATAGTAGTGACTGATTGCTAATGTAGTGAAGAGAATCTGTGGTGACACATGACCCGTCCTGGTATATGTCCTGCATTCGCTGGAAGCCTGCCTCCCTGAGCAGACACATTGAGGGCGCCTCATGAGTAACCGACAGCGCCGCATGATATTCAATGTACATGGCTGGAGCATATACCGGCAGCTTCCGCGCCAGTCGCCCTATTGCCTGCCATGCCGCTATGGTGGTGTCCACAGCATTGATCTCGGTTTTCGGAGTTCCACGCGCCCGATGTGTGATTATACTATGTAGCGGAACCGGGTTCGCGTCTCCCTCCTCCACCGCCACGTGTGGAGTGTACGCATGCGGTCTCATCCAGTAGTAAATGCATTGCACCTGCGCACTGAGATAGTAGACATAAAAATCCGGCGCTCCAAAGCCTCCCCGGTCATACCTGTTAGTTAGTGTCGACCAGTTCACGCGCGCAGTCTTACCACCCCACACCAAGCATATCAGAGCTCTACGAATGTTCTGAAAGAAACCCATCCTCAGCACCACCGGGATGTTTACAAATAAGTATAGAAACCGCGGCAACACCACCATTTTAATTAAGGCAATGCAGTCTGCAATAGACATCGGCAAGGAAACCCACACGTCCACCTGTTGTTCTAGCCTAGAGTATGCTCTCCCATAATTTTCACGGATCACTACACATGGATCTCGATGTATCCATACTCCAAGATACTTAACCGGATCCGTGGACCACATCAGCGTGAATTCCACATCCGGCCGCTTAGTGGATTCCGTCAACGGAATAATGATGGATTTATCCCAATTTAAAAGGAGCCCTGACAGGTTGCCAATGCGTACATATTCACGCAACAACTGCGCCAAGAAGCGAGATGGGTCACGCACAAACAGCACCATGTTGTCCGCATATAATGATATGGCCACAGGGCGATATGTAAAATTTAATGCCGTTTCCCTGTGCCTCTGCCGTATAGCGCAAGCCAGCGGCTCTAATACTATAGCAAACAGTAGTGGTGATAACGGGCATCCCTGGCGCGTACCCCTCTCTATGATGATAGGATCCAAGGTCAACCCACCCACTCGCACCATAGCTGTCGGAGCCGCGTATAGCACCGCTATCCATTGCAGAAATAAAGGGGGGAATCCCATCCGCCTCAGAACAAACATCATGTACTTCCACTCCACGGAATCAAACGCTTTCGCAGCGTCTAGCAGTTCACCCGCCGCAGACATGCTCGGCTCCAATATATGGAACATGGAAAAGACCGTCCTAAGGTTATGCGATGTAGATCTCTCAGGAATTAAACCCGACTGGTCAGGTAGCACCAACCGCGGCATCAGAGGTTGTAGTTTAGTCGCTAAAATTTTAGCCAATATCTTCGCATCTATATAGATCAGAGACAGTGGGCGATAAGAATCGCATCTGTCCGGAGGCTTGTCTTTCTTGAGCAGCGTTATTATCAGTGCTTGTTGCAGAGAAGGTGGCAACCTTCTGGCCTCATGCGCCTCGACGTACATCTCCAATAAGTGTGGGGCAAGCAAATCTACATACTTCTCATAAAATTCCAACGTAAGGCCGTCAGACCCCAGCGCTTTGCCGTTAGAGAGTGTCGAAATCGCTGCCCTGATAGCTTGTTCATCAATGGGCATACATAAGTATTCCCTGTGATCGTTCGATAACCAGGCAAATGCTACATTTTCCAGATAGTCTCCACACATCGCACAGCCCAAATTCCTCCATGGCACATATAATGCTCCTGGCGATCTTAGGAGTTCGATGAGACATTGGATTGGACTTATCTAAATCAGGATGTAGATATGTATTCAGGTTGCCTCCCCACAAGACAGTGGCCACCGGCCAGGTTCTCAATCTACCATACATTCTAGCAAAACATCCTGTGTCATCCACCACTGGTCCGTACATGTTAATTATAGTGACCAATACACCTCCCAACTTGCCCTGTACCATAGCACATCTTCCTGCATCGTCCGCATACGTACGAGCTGGCTGAAATACCACCCCACGCTTGATTAAGATCATCGTGCCACGTGCGTATGAAACCCGCCCATCTCCCTGCTACGCTCCGCTCAGTATGTTGTGTCAGATGCGTCTCTTGCAGCAAAGCTATGTGGATAGAATGACGATTCAAATAGGCCAGCACAGGTGAATTTAGGCCTCTAACATTCCAAGTCAACATACGAAATCTCTCACCCATTACCATCCTGAGCAGTAACTATGCGGCCCAGTACGGACTCGAGCGGCCATAGGGGTTGCCACCCTCAGCAATTTCGTTTACCCTAACCTGCTGCACACAGCGCTGTCCATCCAACTGCAAACTGACAGAAAAAAAAAAACAAAGCAAAAATACAACACATACCACCTCCATCCCCCCACCACCCCCCACCCACTCTAACCTCCCAATTAGGTTGAGACTGACACCAATCCCCCACCCCAACCTAAACCCCCCCCCCCCCCCATCCCCCCATAACAGACCCATCAAACATTGGGGAATACCTGCTAGGGGGAGCAGTCCGGCAACGAATACTCCCACCGAAGTGAGGTCGCCAGGTTAAGACAATAAAATCCACCTGTGCTCGTAGACAATATATGCCACCAGTTTCCAAAACCCCAGACAACAGTAAATTACTGCAACATTATGAGACTATTAACGAGATCCTGCAGGAAGCATCCTTCATCCCCTGCCCATCACCTAATTATCACCAAAACAACATTTATATATGAGTGCTGTCATCATGTAGGAAAATAAACGGCCCCATCACCGCCATCAAACTAGAAACAATGTCATCCAGTTCAGTTTGTTTCCTCCATTTCCGATGTCGCCACCTCAGTCTCCGCCCCCTCACGCCGAGGCTTTGATCTGCAAATCTGCTTTGCGAATTTTAAAGCCGACTTTGCATCCGTGAAGAAGTGTGCCTGCCCTTCATTCGTTCTTTTCAGTTTGGCCGGGTAGAGCATGGCACACGACACCGATGCCGCCTGTAGTAGTTTTTTCGTTGGTACAAACTCCCTTCTGGCGGCCTGCACTCTAGGGGTGTAATCCGGAAAAAAAGACAACGTGTCCCCCTTGTAAGTGACCGGCGTCTTAGCCCTAGCCTCCCGGAGGATAGCGTCTCTATCAGCATAGTTCAGAAGGCGTGCAATGATCGGGCGATGGGGCGCCCCCGGCCTTGGTTTGGGACCCAAGGAGCGATGCGCCCTCCACTATCATCACAGGGGACAGCACCGGGCCAAATAGATCACGCAGCATCCCATCGATGAAAGTCTCCATTTTGGATATGGCGGTCGACTCCGGCAGGCCAATAATGCGAAGATTATTGCGCCTGGAGCGCGCTTCCAAGTCCTCGTTCTTTGCACGTATGATTTCCAGAACTTTCTCGATCTGTAATATTTGAGTCCGCGACTCAGCCTGCGAGTCCTGCGTGTCAGAAAGTCTGTTTTCCAGAACATACAACTGATGCTCATGCTTCTCCACCTTCTTCTTGACCACATCCAGTCCGGTCGCTAACGCATCTATTTTACTATCGATCGATTTCATGCCAGCGCACAGCTCCAGTAGGATAGTTCTAGTGTTGTCTTCAGTGTCCTCCGCCATCCCTTGTGCACCCTGCAGACCAGCCTGTTCGCTCCCCACGTCCGTGGTTCGTGCAGCTCGCTTGGTTTCGAAGTGCAGCTTGGGCTGCTTGGGGTCAGATTTCCCCATGTTGACAAGGATGGCAGCGGAGAGTTGAGCAGTATCCGGGCGCGACCCTCGCTCCCCGGCCCGACCACCGCAGACCCCTCCACCGGACAGCAGAGTCGTCGCACGCCCCCTCAGCAATCCATCCAGATCTGGCGTCGATCACTAAATCCAACGGCCTCCAGCCAGTGGCCACCGTTCGCTGCGCACCTTGCATGCCCTGGACGGTCAGAGGTGAGTCCGCCACACAGTGCACCTTCCCCACACTTAGGCCCTATGGTATGGCATAGGGGGACTCCGTAACTCTTTCCAAAGTTCAGTCATAGCAGTGACCACACAAGGCTCCAGCATGCGACTCTTCCGCCGCTCGGGGACTCCGCCGCTCAGTGCCCATGCAGGGATCAGTGCACCGCGCAGCGACTGTTCAGTGTGCGTGATCATATTCAGGACGCCTAGGGCGACACCGCGCCATCTCCCCCTGCAGAGTTGAGGCCCCCCCCAGCGCCCAGCGTCCACCAGCCTAAATGAACAGGCCGCTGGTGCACTAGCTCGCCCAGGCAGGCACCCCCCACCACAGCGAGTCAGGCCGGCGCACCCCCAGTGCATGCAGCAGAAGTACTGAGCGCTCACTCTTGAGGCGGCCAGGCAGCGCCACCCCCACCAGGCACCTCCACTACCAGCTCCTGGAGTAACCCGACAGGGCCGCACCGCCCACCCCGCCTCAGGCACAACCAGCACCCAATCCCCACTTACTGCAACGGTACCAGCAGCATCGCTCCAGCCCGCCGCTCCAAAGACACCTCCAGTCGCTTCCAGCCAGGTCTCATTAGCACCCTTGCCTCGCAGCTCCGCAATCCCCGCAGGTTTAGGTGGTCCGCTGGCCCGGTGTCCCCAGCACTCTGGCACTATTTTCCCAGCGCCAGACAGCAACTCAGGGAGAGCCCCTCGGAGTCCACTAGCCGGGCGCGCCCCCCGCACCAACGCGGTCCCCGGCAGCTCAGCCCCACATGCGTGTAGTTGGCGCTAGCACCGCACCGGCCGCAGCGCGGCGCCCCAGCAGTCCAGAATCGGGGATGGCAGTCGTCTCCACATCAGCCGCCACGCCGCGGCCGCCCCGACACCGCCTCCTCAGTTGCAGCGCCAGAGCTCCGCGATCGGGTCCCGGGCAGGCGCCATTTTGCCGATCAGCACACCATCACCGCAGCGTCTCGGAACAGCGGCATAGGAAGCAATTTCGGGACAACAGGAGTTCTGCAGCACTGCACCACTTTCTGTTACTGTCCCATGGCACCCTGGCGTCGCACAGGCGATATTTGCGGATGGTATTTGACGGATAAAGGACCTGACTTGCAGAGCTCCCTCAAGAGGCAGCCATTCCGCCTCGCGCCGAAGCCACACCCCCGAGGAATACTAAGATGTGTGAGGAATGCCTTTGAGAAGAGCGACGAACAATAGGGTGATGGAAAGAATGCCACTAGCAGTTGCTCTTAGTTGCATTGCAGACCATTGTTTTTTTCTCCATTATTCCACTTTAGACAAAGACCTGCCATATACAAATCAGTTTTGGTCCTGGTCAAAAAATAGCTGTCCAGCCTAAAATTCCAGGCCAGGTGCCCTCCAGACAGGAGCACAAGCAACCTTAGACTGGTTTTTACCTACATAGGTCTCATCAATAGGGTACTGCTTGAGTTCTGTAACACAGTGAACACTGGACCCGCATCTAAGCACATTCGCAGCATCTAATGCTGCAAAGAACAAGGTGATGGATTGAATACTCAGACATGAGTCCTATGTCCACAGTGCCAAAGGACTCAAACTGCACCCTACTGACAAGGCCCCATTATTCCGAAATCGGTCTCAGGCTTCTTGTGTTCACTTCTGAAGGTTCCCTTCCCTGGCAGTTTGGGATGGGCTGTTGCCATGAGGAGCAGGGTCTGTTCTGATGCATAAGGTGGGTGGGTGAAAAACAATGGTCTGAAATGCAGTCCCAGTAATCACAAGTGGCTCAGATTAATTCACGCATTCCATTCATATCCTTGTTTGTTGTGTTTCAGATGATGAGTACACCCTGGTTTTTTTGTGTGATGTCTGCAATGTCGGGTGTGTGAAATTCAGAAGATTGTGGGTTGATTAGTGCAAACTGAATTGTTTTGGGTAATATATGTGTGCTAGTGAGAGGGATGGGAATGATGTTTTTGGTGTTTGCTATGCAGGTATGATGTTTGTGATCGCTTGGTGTAGGAAGCTGGCTCTCTATATAGTGTACTAAAATGAGGTACACTGTGCAGAGAGCCGAGGCAACCCTTATTATTTTACAGAGACACAAGTAATAATCCCAAATGTTGTCTTTTATGGTAGTACGGGCGAGCAGTTTTGGCTTATCAGAGGGTAGTGCTAAGCATTTGTTGTACTCACAGAGGCCATAAATGAGACACACACTCAAGAATCAATCCAAAGCAAATTTAAACAATAACATGTATGTTCGAGGCATATGAGCTGCAGATTACACACTTGTGCATAGATCGCCATCTGGTATTGGGCCCGGATGTTTGCAGTTTGTTTTTCCTCTTGGAAAGTCTTTGGAAGTCACGAGGTCGGTGACTCCTCCTTTGGATCGTATTGCGCATGGGCTTCGGCTCCATTCTCAGATTGTTTTCTTCCGCCATCGGGCTCGGATGTGATCTTCGCGCTACGGTTCCGAACAGCTTCCAGTTTGACGGTCGACGCGCAATCCTCACCTTAAACCGCAGTATTGTTTCGATCGTGATCTCCCCCACTCGACACGCCGTCTCATCGGCACGGACCTTCAGTTCCAGTCGTCGACGGCGGCCTTCGGGCCTCTCCAAGCTTCGTTCCTGGCTAATGGAAAGGACTCCATTTAAAAGTGTCCTCGATGTGGGTCCAAATTTCCCCACACCACACGGATCTCCACGAGGTATGCAATCTCTGCCTCTACCCTGAACACGAGGCTCGAGACTGTCCGGCGTGTAAGTCCTTCCGGTCCAAAAAGACTATTCGGGACCGAAGAGCCAGAAGAACTATGGCGCACTCCTCGACGACGATTCCGGACGACATCTTCAGAGAAAGCATCGATGCTCTAGAGCAGTACACCAAAGAGGGCCTCGTCAGTGCTTCCGAGGTCGACGACTCTGATGTGGAGGACATCACCCCGGTGCAGAGGGTCGTGAGTACTGATTCCCCCCCCCCCCCCCCCCCCACACACCCCTGCCGGCACCGAAAAAGGCTCCGGTCACTCCTTCGCCTCCGGGCCTGGCAAGACCAAGGACACTGCTTCCAACACCCCACCTTCGGGCCCGGTGAAGAAGCCAAGCAAGCCTTCCGGCGGCTCGGGCTCGAGCCAGCCTACTCCCGGCACTGATAAACACGCTTCGGCGCCGAAAAAGAAGACGATCCCCGTAGCAGCACATTTACGAAGACAAAACATCCACGTCTTTCCATACTTAGACGACTGGCTAATAAAAGCCGGGTTGTACACTCCGTGTGTTCAACACACATCTACCACCATTCAATTACTCCACCAGCTGGGCTTCACAGTAAACCACCAGAAGTCCCATCTCCATCCATCCCACATAAAACAATACCTCGGTGCCACCATGGACACCTCGAGCACTAGCCTACCCCAATCCGGCCAGGATTGCAAGCATTCAAGCTCTACGCGCAAAATTCGCACTACAACACTCCCTTCCAGCTCGAGTGTTTATGCAACTGATAGGGATGATGACCTCTTGCATTTTCATAGTGCCTCACGCAAGACTCCAGATGCGTCCTCTCCAAGAGTGCTTAGCGCGCCAATGGAACCAGGCCCAGGGTCAATTAACAGATCTGGTGTTGGTAGACGGTCGCACCCATCGCTCTCTGCAGTGGTGGAACACCACAAACCTTTCCAAAGGTCGACCGTTCCTGGACCCGGTTCCTCAAATAGTACTAACAACGGACGCATCGCGCTCCGGCTGGGGAGCTCATCTATTACATCTCACCACACTGGGCAAGTGGACACCTCAACAAAAGTTACTCCATATCAACCATCTGCAGTTACTAGCAATCTTCTTAGCCCTAAAATCTTTCCAAACTCAAATTTCAGGCAAGGCAGTCCTGATCCGAATAGACAACATGACAGCCATGTATTATATCCAAAAACAAGGCGGCACACACTCTCCACAGCTCTCTCACCTAGCACAGAGCATATGGAGATGGGCGATACCCCAGAAAATCTTTCTCTTAGCTCAGCATGTCCCAGGAGTCCAAAACACAGTGGCAGATCTGTTCAGCAGACAGACACAACAGATCCATGAGTGAGAGTTTCACCCGCAAGTTCTTCACCCATACTTTCAAATGTGGGGGCATCCACAGATAGACCTCTTCGCCACCCACGAAAACTCCAAATGCCCAAGCTTCGCTGCCAGATACCCACACCCATTGTCCAAAGGAAATGCGATATGGATGAACTGGTCAGGCAAATTTGCGTATGCTTTTCCGCCTCTCCCACTCATTCCACTAGTGGTGCGCAAACTACAACACTCCCTCACACTAATCCTAGTAGCTCCAACGTGGGCCAGACAACCGTGGTATACCACACTGCTGAAACTATCTGTAGTGCCACACCAAAAACTATACCTCTCTCCACACCTCTTAATCCAGAACCATGGAGAGATCAAACACCCGGACCCAGTGCTGCTCAACCTTGCGATCTGGCTCCTGAAATCTTAGAATTCGGGTACCTAAATCTTCCCCCTGACTGTATGAACGTCATCAGAGAAGCTAGAAGACCTACCACTAGAGCGTGCTACGCCGCCAAGTGGAAACGTTTTGTTGTTTATTGCCATAACACCATCAATCCACTGGACGTGTCCATTCAACACATAACAGGCTACTTACTCCACCTACAAAGGTGCAATCCAGCCTATACGTCCATTAGACTACACCTCGCAGCTATTGCAGCTTACCTACAAAACAGGCAACATCTCTCACTCTTCAGAGTACCTGCCATTAAAGCCTTCATGGAAGTCCTTAAAACAATAATTCCCCCCAGAGTGCCACCCTCACCTGTGTGGAACTTAAATATCGTTCTCACAAGGCTAATGGGGCCTCCCTTCGAACCTCTCCATAAATGCGAAATACAGTTCCTAACATGGAAAACCGCTTTTCTTGTAGCCATCACTTCCCTTAGAAGGGTCAGTGAGATACAAGCACTTACCATCCAAGAACCCTTTCTCCAAATGCACCATAACAAAGTTGTTCTCCGTACCAACCCAAAATTCCTCCCTAAAGTCATTTCTCCGTTTCACCTAAACCAAACAGTAGAACTACCAGTATTTTTCTCGCAACCACAGACCATTGCAGAAAGGGCTCTTCACACACTGGATGTGAAACGAGCCTTACTCTACTACATTCAGAGAACACAATCTTTCCGTAAGACCAAACAACTGTTTGTTTCTTTCTCTCCACCACACAAAGGTAACCCCATCTCAAAATCGGGGATAGCTAGGTGGATTGTAAAATGCATTCAAATCTGCTACCATCAAGCAAAGCGAACGCTATCCATTCCCCCGAAAGCTCATTCTACACGAAAAATAGGGGCTTCCATGGCATTCTTAGGGAACATCCCAATAGATGATATCTGCAAAGCAGCTACATGGTCAACACCGCACACTTTCACCAAACACTATTGTGTAGATGTGCAAACTAAGCAGCAAGCTAGTGTGGGCCAGGCTGTACTCAAAACATTATTTCAAACCACTGCAACAGATACGGGTGGTCGCCGCTAACGGTGGGTACTGCTATATAATCTATGCACAAGTGTGTAATCTGCAGCTCATATGCCTCGAACGGAATATGCTACTTACCAGTATGCATCCGTTCTTGGCATGTAGAGCTGCAGATCTATACACGCCCACCCGCCTCCCCGGCTACCTTTATCTGTTCCAGTTTATCTTATTTAGATAAGCACACACATGGGCATCTTCACTGTTACTACTACGCTCCATCTTTCCCTGCTGGCCAAAAACAATCTGAGGATGGAGCCGAAGCCCATGCGCAATACGATCCAAAGGAGGAGTCAACGACCTTGTGACTTCCAAAGACTTTCCAAGAGGAAAAACAAACTGCAAACATCTGGGCCCAACACCAGATGGCGATCTATGCACAAGTGTGTAGATCTGCAGCTCTACATGCCAAGAACAGATGCATACTGGTAAGTAGCATATTCCTTTTATATAAATTTCAACACCAAGAACTTCGTAATCAAGTAAGTACTTTTTGATTTTTACCTGAAGGTAAAATGCGTCTTTACACAGTAATACTTTCCTATGGGGAAAAAAGGCATATACTGCATACAGTTACTTGCAATAGGTTTCTGGGAGTTCAATTCAGGACTTAAGGTGGTAGGGGGCCATGGTTCAAATAATCACTAGCAGTTAGTCTTTACCTGCCCTGTAGCGTCCAAGTGCAGAGGTGCTGGTTGGATTAGTAGCAGGGGGGAGGGAGGTTGAAGCACCTAGAAACAGGCTGCAGTGGAAGACTTGGGTACAAGTCTGGGAGCTCGCAACGGGGGGCTGGTTCATAAGGGTACTGGGAGCAAAAACTCAGTCCGATCTCGGGAACCTGGGTTGGGGTGCTCTGGTGCAGAGTGGTTAGGTCGGCTGGGTTTGTGATTTACAGGCGCTCATGATTGCCGGGTGAGGGGACAACAACAGGACAGTTGGGCCACTCTCGAAGTGAGTCTCTGTTGTACTGACGTCCCTTGACGGATGCACTTTGACCTCTTCCAGGGCAGCTGTTGCATCGGTGGAACCAACCGAACGTTGACCCGGAATTTGCTGATTTGTGCCTACAAGCTGAAGGGGAGTAGCTCCTCTACTCCAAGGGAGATTGCTGGCAATTTGCTAAGTTCTGGCTGTCCATCGGGGTTCTTGGCAGATGCACAGCCACATGATTAGTTGTTTGTCGTGATTGTCGGGATGGGTGCAGGTAGGCAGGGATCTGAAAGAAACACGTTAGTTAGATTCCTCACCTTAGAATATCCCCAGGCGTCAGACTGGATCCGGAAGATTTTTCGTCAGCAATACCCCTTGCGCGTCGCTAGGCGTCGTCTGCGGCTCCGCGTCCGTCGTCGGCGTCGTGCGCCGGGATGACGTCGTCGGAGTACTTAGACGCCGCCCTCGCGCGCTGACGTCAGTTCTTCTTTTTTCCGCGCCAGTAAGCGCAGATCCGGGAGAGCTACCCCTTTTAGTCTTTTTTGACTAAATCTTTTTTGATCATTTTTGATCCTTGTCTGTCGACATCTGGTGCCGGTAGGATGCCTGGGTTCAAGGCTTGCGAGGATTGTCATCGACTGATGTCGGTGACCGATCACCACCGCCGGTGCCTCTACTGCTTAGGCCCCGACCACGACGCGGAGTCGTGCAACGACTGTCAGGCCCTGACTTCGAAGGCTAGGCGGGAGCGGTCCCGCAAGCTTCTCGAGCTTCGCCACTCGGCTCCGCGTCGTGCGCGATCCCGGTCCAGGAGGAGGTCCAAGGATCGCTCGCAGAGCCCTAGCCGACGCCATCGATCGTCCGGCTCCAAGTCGTCGGGTAAGTCCAAACGCTCAAAGAAGTCCAAGAGGCGACATCGCTCTTCGGACTCCCCTCGCCGGTCGCGCGACTCGGCCGAGGGTCAGGGTGGTTCCACTCCCGCGGCTCCGGCGGAGCCGCAGGTGCCGCGTCCGCCCCCATACCTTCCGGTCCCTGGGGCTGACGCGGCGCCGGCGGAAATCAGTGCCTTCCTCTCGGCCATGAGGAGCCTGGCCCCGCCGTCGACGCCCGCTGGCGCGCCTTCGGGCCCCGCGGACTCGACTGGGCGACCTCGCGTGCCGGCGGCTCCGGCCCCGGCGCCGTCGACGACTCTGGTCTCGACGCCGCAGGTCCCCGCGGGGCCCATGCCTGGGCCCCAGTCGACGCCGGTTGACCTAGTCACTCCTCCACCGGCGCCGACGCCTGAACCACCGACGCCGTCACCGGCGCCGCCGACGCCTGTGACGCCGACACCCCAGTTTAGCCCTCATCCGGACCCGGCGCCGGTGCGGCGTCGACCGACGTCGCATCCGACGCCGCTTGAGTCCTACCATCTCTACAGTCCGGTTCCGATCATTCCTCCTGTTTATCAGGAATCGGAAGAAGGGGGCGACTGGGAGGGGTTCGAGGACCCTCTGGCTGTTCAGTCACAGCTTTCTCAGGACTGGGCAGATGAACTGGGGGAGGCCAGTGGGCTGGACACCTCGCCAGACACTGGATTCACTTCTCCTCCGACCGTGGCTTCGGAGGAGGGTGCAGCATTTTCTGTGGTGCTGCGCAAGGCGGCCGAGGCCCTTGGGCTCGAGTTGCCTGCCGTGGCTGTGAGGACTAACATCCTCACTGAGGTGCTTCAAACCTCAGCAAGCTCCACTGAGCCTCTGCTGCAGTTCATCGAGGCCCTCACTGACGTTCTGCAGGGCACCTGGTCCAAGCCCTCCACAGTTCCTCCTGTGGATAGGAACGTTGCCAGGCGCCACCGCCCTGCTCCGGGCGACCCCAGTTTCCTGTCCCAACACCCCACCCCCGAGAGTCTGGTTATCCAGGCCTCTACCTCCCAATCCTCCTTCCCGACCGCTCCGCCGGACCGGGATTCCAAGAGACTCGAGCAGTTTGGCAAGAAACTGTTTTCGTCCCTTAGTTTGGGCCTGCGGTCCTTAAATACCGCCTGTCTCTTGGACCGTTATTCCCATTCCCTGTGGGATACGGTGGAGGACGTGCTGCCCCTGTGTCCGGAGGAGGTCCGGACGCGTCTTACCCAGGCTTTGGCCGATGGGAGGGATGCAGCACGGCACGCCATACGATGTGGGCTTGACACCACGGACTCGCTGGGTCGGGCGATTTCAACCACGGTGGCGCTCCGCCGCCACGCCTGGATGCGGTCCACGTCATTTTCCGGGGATGTCCAGACCACCCTCATGGACATGCCCTTTGATGGCACTCGCCTGTTTGGTGAGAAGGCGGACAGTGCGCTGAACCGCTTTAAGGACTCCCGGGCTACGGCCAAGTCCTTGGGCCTCTCGGCTCCGCGGGCGCACACCTCCGCTTTTCGCCCCTTTCGTGGCCAAGGAAGGGGCGCCTCCTCCCGTCCGCAAAGCCACCAGCCGCAGAACCAACCTGCGCGCGGTCGCGGACGTGGCTTCCGCCGTGGCGGAAATGGAGGCCGACGTGGTCAGCCCACTTCCACCCCTGCAGCATCCGCCTCAAAGCCCTCCTAGTCCGAGCTTTCAGGCCCATACCACGCCAGTGGGCGGCAGAGTTCGCCATCACCTGCTCCACTGGCGGTCCATAACATCGGACAGGTGGGTGCTGCAAATCGTCCGAAGGGGCTACTCCCTCCCCTTCGAGACGACCCCTCCAGCCATGCCACCGCAGCACCACCGTATCTCGGGGGATCATTTGCATCTTCTCCGCGAGGAAGTTTCGGCTCTCTTGGCCAAGGGGGCCGTCGAGCGCGTTCCGAGTCCAGAAGTAGGTCGTGGTTGTTATTCCCACTACTTTCTGGTTCCCAAGAAGGGCAAGGGGGGCCTACGCCCTATCTTGGACCTCCGGAACGTCAATGCCTTCCTCCGAAAGGAAAGGTTCAAGATGCTAACGTTGGCTCAGGTTTTAGCTGCCCTAGACCCTGGAGACTGGATGGTAGCGTTGGACTTGCAGGACGCATATTTCCATATCCCCGTCCTGCCGGCCCACCGGCGTTACCTGCGGTTCACGGTGGGCCAAGAGCACTTTCAGTTTACCGTGCTCCCCTTCGGCCTCACCAGTGCCCCTCGGGTGTTCACGAAAGTGATGGCGGTGGTCGCAGCTCATCTGCGCAGATCAGGGGTTCCAGTCTTCCCCTATCTCGACGACTGGTTGTTGAAGGCGGGCTCGCCCCAGGCAGTCGTCTCCCACCTCCAGACTACGGCGGATCTCCTGCATTTGCTGGGGTTTTCCATCAACGTGCCGAAGTCACACCTGAGTCCCTCTCAGAAGCTCCTCTTCATCGGAGCGGTTCTCGATTCGGCGCAGTTCCGGGTCCATCCACCGGAACAGCGGGTCCGGGATATACGGGCCCTGATTCCCATCTTTCGGCCTCTATCCCGGGTTTCGGTCAGGCTAGTGTTGCGGCTTCTGGGGCTGATGGCCTCCTGCATCCTACTAGTGCATCACGCCAGGCGGCGCATGCGGGCTCTGCAGTGGGACCTGAAGTTTCAGTGGGCCCAGCATCACGGCAACCTGTCCGACCATGTCTTGATCTCGGAGGGCACTGCACAGCAGTTGCAGTGGTGGCTCACGGACCGCGAGTGGGTCAAGGGCAAGAGCCTCTCCCTTCCCCAACCAGAGCATGTCGTAGTGACGGATGCGTCCCTCCTGGGATGGGGTGGCCATATGGGAGAGGCGGAGATCAGAGGCCTCTGGTCTCCGGCGGAGTCTCGTCTCCACATCAACCTGTTGGAGTTGAGAGCGATCCGGCTTGCACTGAAAGCCTTCCTTCCCTCTGTCAGGGGAAGTGTCGTGCAGGTGTTCACGGACAACACCACCGCCATGTGGTATTGCAACAAACAGGGCGGGGTGGGGTCGTGGACCCTTTGTCAGGAGGCTCTGCGCCTCTGGACGTGGCTGGAACACCAGGGCGTCACCCTAGTGGTTCAACATCTGGCGGGCTCTCTGAACGCCAGAGCAGACGAACTCAGCCGCAGGTGCATGATGGATCACGAATGGCGTCTGAACTCCGAAGTGGCGCAAGGTCTCTTTCAGCAGTGGGGAGAGCCTTGGTTAGATCTATTCGCCACCGAGGAGAACGCGCAATGTCAGCAGTTCTGCGCGTTGGAATTTCCAAGGCGGCACTCGCTCGGCGACGCTTTTCGTCACGAGTGGAGTTGCGGTCTGTTGTACGCCTTTCCGCCTATACCACTTCTGCCCAGAGTGCTGAAGAAGATCAGGCACGACCGGGCCCAAGTCATCTTGGTGGCTCCGGATTGGGCACGAAGATACTGGTATCCCGAGCTACTCAGTATGTTGACCGATCCCCCGATACGTCTGCCCCTTCGGGAGGATCTTCTGTCGCAGCAGCAGGGGACGGTCCTCCACCCGAACCTGTCCAGCCTCCACCTCCATGCGTGGAGATTGAGCGGCGGCAGTTGATGCCATTTGACTTGCCTCCTGAAGTCTGTGATATCATTCTGGCAGCCAGGCGTCCCTCCACAAAGTCGGTATACGCCTGCCGGTGGAACAAATTTGTGGCATGGTGCACAGCAAAGGCTGTGGATCCCCTTTCCGCCCCTCTTTCTGAGGTTCTCCTCTTCCTTCTTTCTCTGGCCCGGCAGGGCTCTGCCCTGGGCACCCTGAAAGGTTATCTTGCTGCCATCTCCGCCTTCTTGCGGCTTCCTGATCAGCCTTCTCTTTTCAAGTCCCCTGTGGTTACACGCTTTCTCAAAGGCATTACACACACGTTCCCTCCTGTCCCTTTTGTAATGCCTCAGTGGGACTTGAATCTGGTATTGACATTCCTGATGTGCGCTCCCTTCGAGCCTCTTCACAATTGTCCTCTTCGTCTTCTGACTCTTAAGACTGCTTTTCTGGTAGCCATCACCTCGGCTAGACGGGTGAGTGAGCTCCAGGCTTTATCTTCAAAGCCTCCTTTTCTCTCTGTTCATCCGGACAAGGTTGTCCTTCGGCCTCGTCCCTCCTTTCTTCCTAAAGTGGTGACTCCATTTCACCTTGGGCAGTCTGTCACCTTGCCCACCTTCTTTCCGCCTCCGCATCCTTCCAAAGAGGAAGAGAGGCTCCACCGTCTGGACCCAAAACGTGCGCTCTCCTTTTATCTGGACCGCACAAAACAGTTCCGGGTGGACGACCAGCTTTTTGTTGGGTACGTGGGCGCTAAGAAGGGGAAAGCTGTGCACAAACGGACCATCTCTCGGTGGGTCGTTTTGTGTATAAAAATTTGCTATTCCTTGGCTAAAAAGGACCCTCCTGTTGGGCTGCGCGCCCATTCTACTCGGGCCACGGCGGCTACTACTGCCTTGGGACGGGGAGTCCCTTTGCAGGACATCTGTCAGGCGGCAACGTGGGCTTCGCTACACACGTTTGCCAGGCATTATTGCCTTGACAGCCAAGTCCGGAGGGATGGCTTCTTTGGCCGTTCTGTCCTCCAGGACTTTCTGGTGTGATCTTGGTTCGCAGACCCACCACCGGGGATGGTATTGCTTGGGTATCTATTCTAAGGTGAGGAATCTAACTAACGTGTTTCTTTCAGATGAACAAGTTACTTACCTTCGGTAACGATGTATCTGTAAGAAACATTAGTTAGTTAGATTCCTCACCGACCCTCCCATCCTCCCCGTTCTGCGAACTGACATCTAGGGTTAAGGTTGTCCTTTCAGGCCCCTAGATTTTATTTTTGGCACCAGTGTCGGTCTTTGCATGGCTCTGCGTTCCTGGCGCGGAAGGCTATGTACAAGAACTGACGTCAGCGCGCGAGTGCGGCGTCTAAGTACTCCGACGACGTCATCCCGGCGCACGACGCCGACGACGGACGCGGAGCCGCAGACGACGCCTAGCGACGCGCAAGGGGTATTGCTGACGAAAAATCTTCCGGATCCAGTCTGACGCCTGGGGATATTCTAAGGTGAGGAATCTAACTAACTAATGTTTCTTACAGATACATCGTTACCGAAGGTAAGTAACTTGTTCTTTGGTGCCAAAATGTCCACAGCTGGCTCTCCGTTCTCGCTTCTTTGTCCTCTTCCTCTTGTGTCTGAGTATCTGGTATCAAAAGTGCCACATAAATACTCACTTTAGGGGCATTAAGGGAGCGTAAGGCAATACCCAATGGGCTACTTACCTTTGGGGTGCCTACACCCCTTATATGACGACTTCCCGTGGGGAGTGGGCATAACCCTGACCCACTGTAATTTCATCAAAAAACAAGATGGTGGAATTCTACTTTTTGTGTTCACTTCAGGTAGACCATCTAAGGGGTGTAACTAGTCTGATGGTGCACACGCCTCCTTACTATCTAATTTTCTACCTGTCCTTGTGCCAAATGAGCCCTGGGCAAGGGATGGCATTTCCCCAGTCTGAGGGATGTTGGGGGTGCATATCAAAGGCAGCAGAATCCTTTGAATCCTCCTGCCATAATATGCTGATTACTAACCATCCTGCTTGGAGGAGGTAACAACACCTCTGGCCAGAGCAGGCATTGTTTCTAAACTCAGAGCATGGGCTTTCACCTCCAAGGGGTCTGTGTTGGCAGGCTGGTCAATACCAGTCAGCCGGCATTCCTGGAGATTGGTAGGTTTTCAGGGAGCACCTCTAAGGTGCCTTCTGGGTGCATGTCTGAATAAATCCACTTATGAAGACAATGTGTTTGATATTCAGTGAAGCCATTATGTAGCTGGGGAACTCGTACTGACCAGTGCCCAGTACATATATACGTAAGATGGCTTCCCTCTTCACTTGTACTATCTAGTAATTGAACTAGACAGCACAGGGGCATATCTGCTCATGCAGATATGATCACACATGTAATAAAGTGAACCCTACCTTAGGGCTAGAAGACCTGCTGTAGGGGTGACTTACATATATTGCATGTGGAGGCAGGGCAAATAGGGTGTGTGCCATGTTGTGTTTCCACATTTGTCAGCACCATTTCACGCAGCTTACAATAGCAGTTTACATGAGTTTGGTGGTGGGTCCATTAGGGGGACACAGTACATGCTGCAACCTTAGGGACCCTCCTTAGTACCCATGCCCTTGGTCCCAGGGGTACCATTTACTAGGGCCTTAAAGAGGTACTAAAGGCCTTGCCAGTAGGGAAACAATTGCACAGTTACCTTGTTTTAGGCAAAGGGCGCTGGGGACCTGGTTAGCAGGCCTGCTGCAGGGGTGACACCCATTTTTCATGCGATGTCTGGGGACATGGCACACCTGGTGTGTGCCAAGTCCGGTTTTCACTTTTGTCTACACCTTTTTTACGCAGCATGTGATGGCAGTTTGCATGAGTTTAGTGGTGGGTCCCTGAGGGTGGCACAATACATGCTGCAACCCTGAGGGACCCTCTTTAGTACCCATGCTCTAGGTACCAGGGGGTACCATTTACTAGGGACTTACAGTGGTGTTAAAGTCCTGCGCCAATTGTAAAACAATCAGACATACTTTGTTTTAAAGGATAGAGCACTGGCACTGAGGTCTGGTTAGCAGGTCTCAGTGCACTGTCAGAGTTGAAAACCACCATCTAGGAGCTAAAGTGGTGGCAACAAGTGTGTCGGGGGGGGGGGTATTACAACAAAACCTCAATTTCCTACACTTTGTCTCGTTGTTCTTGTGGGTTTTGATGTGAGTAACATGATGTGAGTAACATGATGTGAGTAACATGATGTGAGTGACTTGATTGAGAAGTTATTGGAACGCTCTCTATGCCTTAAAGGTGAAACTCTTGTCTTCATCTGCGCTTATGTGAGGAATTTTGGGTGATTGGATACCCGGGAGATCTTTTAGGTGCAGGGGAGAAATTAAGATTGGTAGATTGATTGGACTGTGGTAACTGGTAAAGCTGCAGTACAGTGTTGGATGTCTCCAAGTTTTAGAGCCTGTGCATAAAAAGCTTAGTGACATTCAGGTCTCAGTTGAAATCTGGTGTTTGATATGTTGTGGTCCTGCAGCTCAAGTGGCCAGGGTGAAGTGTGGTTCGCTTCTGATTCTCTGGAACCAGAGGAGAGGAACGTCTCTGTCTTTGTATACCCATAGACTCTCTGAAGTTGCTGACATTTTGTTTATAAAACAGTGTCCTCTGAAAATGCATGGTTTTGTGAACCTGATGCCCAGAAATATACCAAAGGAGCGGATATCTCGAACTTGAATGGTTGTTAAAATGTCTTAGTTTATTTGGAATTCAAGATTGCCTTTGACTCTGAACTTTTCCTACAAATCTTTTATGAGCATGAAGAGTCTTTTCAGAAAGGTAGCTACTAATGCCATGTACTTACAACATTTTGGAGAAATTGACTTGTCCCGAAAAACAGTATATGGGACTGGTGTTGCTGGTGAAGAGTTTGAAAAAATGAATCTTGTCGTGCTCGAAATGAATAGTTTATGGATATATAGGTCTTGCCGTCCAATCCAGTCCTCCCACTGTAAATGTTGTGCTAGTATCCAGATTTTTTTTTGGTCCATTTGTTTGCAGTTTTGATAAATAATATAAGTTGGTATACCGACCTTGTGCCTTTTCTTTTACGAAGATGCTGCACAAGTAAATCCCCTACAGTTTCTCAACCATATTTTCCTGAACAAGAGATTTATATTCCACTCCAGCTGTAAGGTATCAACATCCAAGATGCATTGCTTTGTGAGGAATGTGAAATTGGAGCTTGTAACCAGTCTGCACACTTTCTTGCACCCATTTGTGTTCTGTTATACACTGCCATGCTGGGAGATGGTTTGGTGTATTTACTTACTTCGTAGCCCAGGCAGTGTAGACACAAAGATGGTTGCTAGGGCTTTTCTCGGTGCTAACGAAAATTGTTGTTTCCTTTACCTCCCTTGGATTATTTTAATTTTTGTTGATAGAAGCAGACTTTTGTTATTGTTTTTGGTGCTGTTGTTGTCTCTGCAAGTAGGGTGTATGAACGTGCTGGGGGTAGAAGCATCTCCCATACCTTTTGAACTGAATCCTGTGGAATGGATTCGTTTGTGTAATCTCAATGCCTTTAGAGCCTGCCTATTTTTGCATTGTCTAGAGTGCTTTTGTTTGGCAGCTCACTCATCAGAAGACAATGAACGTTGGTTGTATGGTCTTGCAAGTCGGCAGATATTTTCTAATGTTTGTAAATATGGAAGAAGATACCATTATGTGGAGTGATCTCTCCTTATATTAATGCTCTTTTTTTCGTCCTCTAATGCAAGTGTTGCAATTTTTGTGTGATTGAGTTTGAAAAGCCCTTACGATTGCATTCCCACTTGATCCTTTTAATGGAATTAAATGTCAGTTTCAAATTAAATTACAAATCAGTATGATCTTTTCCTTGCAAATTTGAACAATGTCTAATGTTTCCGGAAGGATTCTTGATATTTGTAGGCTATATCGTAATATGGTCAGCTGCTCTCCAAATATTCTGCAGCCTCCATAGGTCTGTCTCTTTAAGGAAATCGGTCTGTACCGTACAGGACTTGTAGACTTTTTGTTAAGATTGATATCTAAATAATTTTTGATATTTCTGTACCACATCTTCGTTTGGATACCTATTACCTACAGCTCTTGATTCCTACTATATTGCACATTTTGCTTTCTCAGGCTTTGATGTTCAGTTATAGTCTGAAAATTAGGAAAGCAAGCATTGGCAATCGTATGTTGCAAGTTATGTAGTTGGGGAAAGAGGCATTAATGCAGTTGCATAAATACCTCAAATGACTCAAAAGCGGCAAGTTTTGCTGAAATAAGATGAGTGCAGAATTTGGCTTCAGTTTGCTTTGAATTTGAAATAATCTTTACTAGTATACATTGCACTGCACAGGTCTGGTAGACCAAACCTCAGACACAATAAGGATAAGGAAAATTTACCCTCACTAATGATGCAAAGTATTTTTAATTTGCAGATACTTTTATTTCTTTCATCTCCAGAGAACCTGAACATATTTTTACCTCTTTTATAGGCTCTTCAAATCCCACAGTAAATCCCACCCCACTTCAGTCACTGCCTAATATATTTATGGAAACAGTCTACATAGTGACTCGTTGAATATCTAACTGGGTGCTAATGGCATTGATTATATGAGCGCATTGGGTGAGGCTAGAATGTTAGTAGTGAGGTGCACATTTTAAAATAACACTGGTCCACCTTATACAGTTTTGAGACATGCCTATTTTGTTAAATGTCCTTCTGTTTTTTGCAGGTTGTGACATTTTGGACAAATGTAATGAGGGGCCCTTTGCCAAGAGCCCTGCAGAGTGAGCAACATCCTACCTTGCAAACAAGTGCATGCGATGCTCTTTCCTCCATTTTACCCGAGGCTTTCAGCAAACTGCCGGTAAGTGTGATGTACATTGAGTCAATCTACACACCTGCTGTATGGTTAAGTCAAGATATGGGTACTCGGCCATTGATGTGTGGCCTGTTAGGCCTGTGGGTTGGCAGATGCCACGCCCTCCGCCTTCCTGATGTTGCCCCACCCAGTGTATTTAAAAATGGCTTCCTGCCTCTTTTGGAATTGGATTTGTCCATGCAGATGATGCATTTTTGGCTAAACTGAATGCCAGGCAACCACCATGCCCCTCAACAGTTTTTTGTTCCAGAAAAAGACACACCAAAAGTAAGCCTTTTCTTGAATATCCTGCCAGTGACTGCCAGACTTGGCCTGATCACCCAAACTTGGAAAACCAGTGGTGGGTGCCATCCCTAGAATGGTCAGGACAGCCACAACTGTGACACGGAAGCTTTGTGACAGATATTGTGCTATGTCAAAGATTTCCTATGGTGAAACTAGTTAAGGCTTAGAATTCAGAAACCTGACAGTTCTTCCACCTCTAAATGATATAGGTAAAATACAGGTTTGGCAGGCGGCATTCTTCCAGTTTGCGATGGGGCTCCCACTTCCCTAAACAATAATTGAGAACAGTTGTGTCCTTTCTTTAGGACTGTTTGAATTTTAGGATATGGCAAGTGACAAATATGAAAGCTAATTCTTCTAAAGGAGGCCAGTATGCTTTAGATGTGTATCTCGTGGTAGTAGTTGCCTATCAAGCAATCTTAAACCGTGTTGTGACATAAATAACAGGTCAGTACAATTCACAGTACTTATAATTACACTGACTTATGCTCTACATGTTCTCCACTTCTGATAGCAATACATTAATATGAAAGCCATTTCCTAATACAGATGTTTGTGTGTCAACTTCTAAGCTAGACTTGGGGGAGATACTGTCCATGCTGATCTGGTCCCAGAACTGAATCCAGGGATGGAGCCCTCTGCTCCACTTATGTCTTTTATTGCCCGTGCACTTACGCAGCGCAAATCTCCACTTGTACCAAAGCAATTCAGTCCATCTTCTAGAAAGACTCCACTTGGGCTCCCTATTGTGCTCCTAAGGGGCTCACAGAGCCTTTGGGACCTCTGACTAAGCATTAGCTGGCAGCACAAGCCCTAGGGCTGGCCGAATCACTCTCTTAACCGAAGGCCTTGCCAGCTGTTGCCATCAGCGCTGTCTCCGATACCTCCACTACCACCTTGATTAAATGTAATTGGCCAGCAAGGGGATCATTTAGAAATATTAATCTCGGATAAAAAGTAAATGGTCTGTCCCAGAATGGTGACAAGCAGAATTGATATTTCAACACCATGGGTCAATGTATGTAAAGTCTACTCTTTATATTTATGGAATCAGTCCATCATATAGATCAATTAATTCTGGGATGAAGGTCGAAAGTGTATAGGAAAGAAAGAAAGGGAACCGGCGTAGACCATTCGGTCTCCAGTGTCAGCAGTGCGTGAGACCATCCTCAATACCATACTAGTTAAAGGAGATTTAAGTTGACCCCAAAAGACAAATAGCTAATAATGAAATATTGAAAAAACGTCATTATTTACAGTGGTATGCATGCATATGTGACATAGCAGCCGTTATACTCACACGTGTTACACTGCCACCACAAAGTCAAATGTAGAAGCCTCACTCTAAAGTGATGCCTAACAGTAAATCATACATTATATAGATATTAGACTAAAATAATTGGACTGGATCAAGAAGTGCAAAGCTGAGAGTAATACTTAATAATTTTGCTTAATTTGTGGCGGAAAAACAAGTACTGAGGACAAAGTTCAAAACCAATGCTTACATATAGTTATAAGTGTATGTGAACCTTGCTGGCTTGGGTATTATGATTTGGTAGGCTGGGAATATGAATAGGTGAAAAATAAGTTAATTTGAATACTGATATTAAAAAAATAAGGACTCAAGTGATACACTCACCTAAACAGAATGAATAGGATGTGAGTAAATCAGGCAATTCAGCTTGTAAAGGAACACTGGTAGCAAGATCAAAAGCGGTGAGGAATTATTAAAACAAGGCTGGAAAAACAAAATTGTGAGCATAAGTCAAGCATAATTATATATACATGGAGAGATGGAGGAATCAAGTGGTGCACTCACCTCCAATTACTTAATCAATATTAATTAACTGACACTTCAGCATAACTTCAGCAACTTAGGCCTAGATGCGTTGCACGCCTCTACTCATACAGCCTTAAAAAGGGTGCTAAATTGAGTATGTGGCCACTAGACCGTCACATAAGACGTCAATGTTGGGGGAACTTATGGGTGCAGAATCCAGTAAACCATACTCTACTATTGCATCAAGGGAAGGCTAAACATAAAGCCCATCTGTGAGCTTGTAATTCATAAACTGAAAATAGAGTGCAGAATTAAATGAAAAATTAGACTTTTGCGTGAGGCGGTCAGCCTAAAATTGGATGGTGAAAACACTAGACCGTCTCATATGGGGGCCATTTGTGGGAAAGCTTGAATGGAAGCCGTTAGTGACTAGTACTGCCAAACTAATAATTGGAAGGCAGTGAAATTTGATCAGAGCTTAATTCAAGTGTTCTAGGAAACAAAATAATGTTTGACAGCACTTGATACAGTTGTCAGTGTGTTTAATATTTGATATACAATTGAGGTGACTATTTTGAAGGAGAGTAAGTTACCACAATTCACAAGATATTACCAAAGCGAACATAAATTGCATACAAAAAAAGAGCAAGCATTTATACAATTAAATGATCCGGGGAAATCCAATGCTTAGCACACTTAATTGCTGCGAAGTATCCGAGTTGTTGTTTGCCCTGTCATGTCCAAGGATAGGCTAAGGACTTCATGCACATGCTAGATTAGTGTGAGGCTGGGACCAAAAAAAAAAGAAAACCAGGATAACAAAATTCTCAATTTGGTGTTCAGGGTATAGGAACACAACAGCTAGAAGAAGTGGGAAACTTCTCATACCGGGTTGTTCTGATCTTTAAATACATTACGTGTGCTCCTATACATATACAGCAAAGAGTAAAACTTCACCAGTGGCGATGAGAGTGCAAGGTCTGGAAGAAGGCATGGAAATCACATTGACGCCTGGTTTACCACCATTTTTCGTAATCCAACATATTGAGCTGAACTGTGGATCCTAGACAAAGCTGCAAGTCAACTAGCAATCTTTGAAACAAAATGTTGTTAGTCACTTAACTTGATAACCACCCCAACAATTACAACTAATGAGTGCCATTGGCTATTCATTGAGAGTTAATGGAGTGAATACAGCTCCACTTCCATAATCCTCAAAATATAAATGTTTTCAAAGGTTATATGGCATGATGTGAGCATATGGATTGTGTTATGAGCCCCAATGTACCCCAATATAGGCCTAGGTAGTGCATGACCTTACACCTACATTCGTCCTACCTTGCTCTACATAATGGTTCCGGCACTGATCTTTTGCCTTTTGCTGAATAAATGCCATTCAATTTTCTCCAAAACTGTCCTTGTTTATTATGCATGAGGATTCCTAGTATTATATCTTAATCCCCTGCCCAGGACGTACACAGCAGTTTTACCATCATCTGTATAATAACTCTGTAAGAAGTCACTGCTAACGGCTTCCTTGGACGACAGGTCCACTATACATACTGGCAAGCCATTTCATATCTGGGTAGAACTCCTGAGGGCATTTTGTGGGTATAAAAGAACCACATCTTCGCTGGGGAACCAGAGGAGAAGCTTTCACACTGACACTAGATGATGGGGCCCTGGCCTGCAGAAGCTCCAACACGCAGTGGCCTGACATCCCTTGGGGGTGTCTAACTCGAGACCAAGATGGGGTCCTTCATTCTCTCCCATCAGGTGATGGGGTTGGGTCTTTCCTATGGGATTCTTGGGTTTACGCCCACATACATGCTAGGTCGGTGCTTGTAATTTATATATCTGTTTCTGTCTAATGATTGTCGCAGCAAACATGTTTTATACTAGAATGACGCTGGTTCAATAAATGCTTATTGGAAGCGTCCCCATCGTTTATTCTGTATATCTCTCAGAGACAAAGTGAGTATGAGTGACTGAGCGAAAAGTACTGCTCTGTTTCCACGATCCCTGAAGGATCAATGGCTGTCATGTTCGATAGTTGCCAGAAACTATTTATTTCTCCGTAAAGTTAGGGGGTTTATGGTGGCACTGTGAGCTAGTTGGTCTAAAGGCTAACATATCCTTTGGAGGTGTCTGGAATCAGTCTAAACACCAATCCCTTAGTTTATGTTATATAAACACGCAGATCCTATGTATTATGAGGAACTACATGGCAATTGAGAAATTGTCTAAACCACTTGGCAACACAGCAAGAAGTTGAACAACTAAGATTTCTCATAATACTTATTCTAGAGTTTTGAGACATTGCACTGACTAGTAACATCTAAGAAAGTAACAGTAATAGACAGAACACCAATAAAGGAAAATCTCTGGCTGGTCGAGCACAATTACTGATATAATGTCTGTTAAGAATCCTCAACTGTACCTGTCTCAAATTCGTTTTTTGTAGTTATTAGCTTTCTTTCTCCACTATGTCATGTCTCCGTGAGCAGCCACCTTTAGGACTTGCCGCAATTGTCTGTAAAATGCAATTGTTCCTTAACCTTGCTTTCAAAGACCCTGATTTGTTTCGGGAACATGTGCCACGTCATAGAGAAAAGCTTCTGGGGGCAATCTAATTGCAGTTGCATTTCACAGCTACTTTAAAAACATTTACAGAAATAGTAAAATCATAGAAAACTCATGGTGCACCATCCAATTTGTGCAAAAATCTACTTCTTTATTAGCATGTGCACCACATAATTAGTTTATTCTTTATGTACATTACACAATATTGATAGATTTAAGGGTTTTAAGTACTAGCTCATTGTTAACATCCGATGTCCTGTCAATCTAAATTTCAGTTTAATCTCCAGCTCCAAGAGAACAGACCTCTAAGTGCAAAAGTTCCCTCCACATAGGTCTCTAGTGTGGTTATAAATTTAGGTACGAAAGAGAACCACGCCATAGCCCCATATGTTAAGATGAGAGTAGCCTTCCCATGGTAGGTTTGAATGAAGGGCCTTTCCATGGTAAGTTTGAATGAAGGATAAATTGTCATTGCATTTGAGGTCGTGGATAAAGAGGCCTTTTTTCCTTTTCTTTAATAGACATCTGTGACAGGGCACTATCTGAGTGTGCTCCGAGATTTGTATTGATGCAGTGTAACAACACTTAAATAAAATTTAAAAATATTAGGCCAGGTCCAGTACCTTAGTTTCAGTTCTTTAAAACAATTATATCTGATGTCCTCTGAACAAATGACCAATGAACACTCTGACTGGCGTCCCCAATATAATGCCAGGGGCAAAGAAGAGAGCCATTGCAGTGAGATCCTATTAAATGTCCATGCTGAACTGTGTGGAGCTTACCAATTTATTTTCCTATATCTTTAGTATCATTGACTAAGGTATTCTGCTTTGCTGCGTGCAGGAAAGTGGCTTTGCAGGTATTGTTATTCAGTAGTGCCATTAATTTCATACAAGCTGATCCCTGGCAGTCTCCTTCCAGCCATTTAGGTCTAACTTTCGCCTGATTAATAGCTGTGTTTTCCTTGGTCTCTGTCCTGGATCCAGGCTGGTTTAACTTCTATATCATCTTGTTCTGAAAACAGGCTTACTGTTTTATACGCAAGACTGATGCATAGATTTTCCTTGGGTTCAAGAGAAATTGTAAAACGGTAGCTCTTACTTTGTAAAACTGTATGACCACAGTCCAATACAAGATGGACAAAATTGACTAGTGTTTATTACAAGACAAACTGCACTCATGGTTGTTGGTGCAATCTAAGCCCTCTAGGACAGGTGTTTGGTCCACCAGGTTGGGTGACTTCCCAGAGCATTCAAGGGAGGTAGGATTGACAGTGATCTGTGCATTTCCCTTTACAAGCTTCTTCTGTCTTTTGGTCCTGCATCATGAAGCGCCATTCTACCCTGGAAAACCAGAATAATATACTATGGAAATGCCCTATGTTTGGGCTTGCCTCTTGGTAAAACTCAAAATGATTTAGTATGTGGCTGTATGACCATTCCTCCAGGTTGGCAATTGTGATCATGCCAACCTGCTGCTGGCATCACTCCACTAGTTCCCTTTGGAAGCCACAGTCCAATATACGGTCCGCTGTGTGTTCTGTGATGCTTTTTATAGCACTAATCCTTTCATTTTTAAGAAAATCTTAAAAATATCTGTGTATATCCTTTCACTTATCACCTCCGACAGTCTCTAGATATCATTAGCAACAGCTTGGGGGCAGAGATTTCCCTAACAAAGCTCCCAAGCTATGAAACGATCACCTGTTTTCCGTGCACTTGTAAGTCTTATTTTTACTTGGGCTACCTGTGCATTACTTCTCTCAGCACAGGAAACCTTGTGATAGCAGCACAATCTATAAACAAGCTTTTGATATTCTGTGTGGTAATCTGTCTATCATCCGACCACAACAAAGCTCTGGTCTTAATCAAAGCACAGAATTCCTGACAGTCTGGAAGTTGGACGCTGACTTTGCCACAGTGGTAACTGCAAGCACCTCTTTTTGGTGCACATTCCCCACACAGCCATTGTGTGCATTGTGTTGCCATTTGGGTGTAGTTTATGTATGTTGCACTTTAACGAGCAAAAAAATGGCCCATCATACTTAGACACATTTCTTACAGTTATCATAGGTCAAGCTCACAAAAAAGGCAGTGTCTCCATGTTTGACAGTGTTTTGTGTGGAAAGAAGTAGCCTCCAGTTTAACCTGTGTATTCCTAGTCCCTCCCTCATCTCTTTTGCATACTATTAATACATTGTTGTGTACATAATGCATGTAGATTACAGCAGGTAAAGCACCAATTTGTTGCTTATGGGAAGAGGCATATGAATTGCTCTTCTACCCACCCAATACTCTCTTGGCCAGTGACGCAAACTGTGTCAAACCAGCTGACAACTTTATTGTGTGATTCTTTATTTCTAATTGATGACTTAAATTATAAGCAAGTTAGAAAGTCTATTTTTCAATCAAATTTACTTTTAGGATTAATGGGCTTTATAGCAAGCTTAATATCTATTAGGGCATCCCTCTTTTCTTACAACCTCTAAATCTCATTTAGGTGTCACATACTCTTTTTGAAGAGATTGGTGGTAAAATAGTTTGATAGAGCCAGTAGTATTGAAAGAGGATCTACAATAACATACACAACTACGTTTTGTTTAGTCTGGTGATGTCTGGATGGGCATCAGAGTTAAGCAGAAGCTGGTATTTTTTTTTCTTTTGGATAATGTTACAAATAATTTTCTCCTAAAAAGAAAAAAAGGAGTGGGCAAAAAACGGCTCTGGTTTTCAAGCAACTTTGCCATGGTGACCTCATTGTGGCACTTTCTCAAGGTCCAAATGGCAATTGGTTGTTTGGGGAGCAGGATTGCATTATTGAGTAATCCTACAAAGTCCAGGAGAATCAATGTTTATTCTTTTCACAAGGTGCTAACTTAAGTTGTAATCAGTAGGGTTGTTAAGTTTCCTTTTTTGATCTGACTAGTTATACAATACTGACTATGGGCATTCAAAGAATGAAAGTGCTTAATTCACCATTCAAGTTTGTATCCATTACCAGGAAGTTAATCTAATCTCCAGATTGGACTAGAGGTTTTGGTTTCAAGCCCATTTCCCTAACAGTAATTGAAGGTATAATCAGGGATTTTACATACCGCAAGTGATCAGATCTGTTTTTAAATGTATGTTTTCCCTTTTCTCATTCTCTTCTAATCTCTCTCTTCCAGGATGACCTGCAAATACTGTGCATCACTTTACTACTGGGACTGAACAACAGTGAGAACCCACTAGTAAAAGCTGCTGCAGCCCGAGCTCTAGGTGTCTACATTCTCTTCCCGATTCTTCGGCAGGTCAGAGCAATTTTATAAAACTACATTCTGAGCTTAGTGATGTGAAAAAAGTAGTGGGAGTGATCAGACTCTAATCACAAAAGGGAGAGGGTTTTTTTTTAAGTCATCACATGTACCTCCTAGACAATAGAACCAACAACCAATAAAGTAAGGTGGCTGTATTATACCTTTTACAGTAGGGCATTCAAATCACTGGTTCCCTATTTGGGCTTACCAAGTTACTGATTCGGAAGGGGGTGGAAAAAGAAAGACCAGTCTATTGGAAGAGTAGGCTTCACCCACAATATAGGCGATTAAAATTAGGGCAGAAACATGTGCACATAAGTACGTTGGTTTGAGTCATTGCACTCTCACTCCATTGTATAGTTGATTTAGATGCACCAAAGGCTTTTACTATTAAAGGTGACAATCCAGTTATCTCTAGGTACATTCAGTTCAATCTGGAACCCCTGTTTGTCCAGGAAATACCTCATCTAAGAACTCCCTCCATCGGGTCCACCAGTAGGTAGAGTCTGCCCTTTTTGTATTGTCCTACCAGGATGAGGAGAGGTTGCCTATGATGAAGCAGGCCACATTATGTAGGTGAGGCCTCCTCATCCAAAAAATTGGTCATCCATTTTGCAACCCCTTCCAAATCGGGATCTGGGTAAGCCCAAATAGGGACCAGTGATTTGAATACACTGTCGAAAAGGTATCCTACAGCCATTTTACTTTTTTATGTTTTGGAGAGTGATCAAACTGTCAGTAATCAATTTTTTAAATCCTTAAAAAATGTGTTTCGGATCTTCATGTAGTTAGATGGATCTATAATCCTCCTCTTCCCTTCTGAAGCAACGCAAAATGGAAAATGCACCATACTTCAAAATACTTTGACATCCTGATCCTGACATCCTGCTCCCTCTGCAGCATTTTCAGTGACATTGCCTCCCTCTCACCTGGAACACTCATTCGTCCTCATCCTCTGGTATGTCCTTTCCCCAGTCAAACTAAAGATATCATGAACCTGCAGTTTTGATCCCTACACTGCATCAGTTTTGGAACTCATTTATTTACAAGATTAGCCTACTAATTGTTTAAAAATCCTTTTTATCTGTATCTGCTTTTAAGATTATTGAATAGTTGTGGGAGTTTTTATTGCTACATTTTTTAAGTAGCAAAACACCATATACAAATGTTTATACTCATTTATTTTGCCGTTTTAAATAGCATGGACAAAACCCGACGGGTGTCAGAGTGTTACATAAGAACAATTACTAAAGTGTTCTACAGACACAGTTTTGTGATTATTTGTCTATTTGTGCATGCACCGTCCTCTGCGCTTTGTAAATGAGGTGAACCATTTGCCTTCTGTCTAGTCCCTCATATATCGCCTACCTACCTCCCATCATAAATTTCTTTAGGTTAATCAGTGTTCAGGTTTTTATGACTTTCTATAATTTGTCTTGAGTAGATTCACTATTTCATTACCTTTTGTGCCTTTGGATCTTTATAAACATACAAATGCAAAGGCGATGCTGTACTCAAGCACTTTGGCTCTTGCCATAAGAATTTCCCAGATGCTCTGTTGAATTCAGAATGTTTGATGTGCCTATAGATAGATGATGAAGCTCTCTATAAACGGTTCACATGATCACTAAAGAAGGGAAGTGAGCGAGACTGCTGCCCACACCAAAAGAGAAAAGGAAGAAAGGGAAATCTGTTCTCTGTGTCTGCCACTGAGGCATTACATTCTCCCGTGTCCAAGTCACGGCTGACTTGATCAGTCGTTCTTCCAGGTCTGATATTATTGTTATTCTAGCCTCAGACTGGCAATATCCATCTTTGCATCAACAGAGGTCGACTCTATGGAATTCTTCAGCGCTAACTATTCCAGTACAATAAGTGCCTTGTCACAGGGGCTGTCGGTGGGCATGACTATTCCCAGTAACCCATTACACAGTAGACATTGACACTTAGGATGGCATTAAACACAATTAGGATGTTTTTGAAACCCTGAGCTGGCAGAAGACTCAGATGCTACAGGTGTAAGATATCCTTACCTCTAGAATTGCTGCAAGATTATTCCATGCATGGCTTTTCCCTTTTCTCCCTGATGGGGCAGTTGTCGCAGTTGCTGCACCATATAGACCTAGTCAAACGTAGAGACCCAGGATCTTTTGTCATGAAGGTTAAAGGGCCTTAGTGATCTTGGTTAGGTAGAATTTTGCCAAAACTCCCTGGTGGTTTCTCAGGGGTAGCTACCTTTAGTCTTACATGGATTGTGTCCTTTAATACGATCCCTAGCACATGATATCTAATTTACAGCCACTTCTACAGCCATCCAAACATATGAGTATTATAAACTATCAATTCTTCAAAAAAGTGAGGCTATCTACCTTGCCTTTTTTCTTTGATGGTCTCTTAAATTTGTTCTTAAGAAAAGAACCAAGAAGATCCTTAACCATGAGGATATAAATGAAATGGGGGCAGTGATCATACTTAATGGCTGAATGTGGGAAGGCTACTATGGCTTGTTGTAGTGTCTTATTAGATTAAATTCCTTCTAGTTATGATTTTCCGCAAACGTTAACACAGTTCTAGGAGGATTCATTCGTTCCCAGCCAGTAATCCACATCATTGTCAGTGTTTTAAGTGAGTGGACAGTGACTGGGCAGTTATTTCCCTATTTATATAATGCAAGTAGTGCCATAAGGACAGCTTCAATGAGCATACTAATAATAAGTAACTCCTAAACATATGTGCAGCAGCATATTTATGGAGAGACAGTGAACTTAAAACAAAATAAAATAGCATTGCATAAACTGCACATGAGTGTGAGGCACTGTAGGAAAGTGGGTTTCTGTTGCAGTAACCCCCCACTTGTTGCCAGACTACTGATGCACTTTTTCTTGGTGTGCCCTGGGTTCCTGCCAGTCAGGTTCCCAGGGCCTGTGTTCTTTCCCCAAAACTAACCCAATTGGCATCTCTGGCCACAGGTCACCCCTGGTAAATGGTACCACAGGTACCCAGGATCTGTTACCAGGGAAGACCTCTAAACCTAATACCTTTACACACACACACTGCCTTTGCAGGCTGCGTGTTTTGGTGCAGAACAAAGTAAAGAGTCGACATGGCACACATCCCTGTGTGCCATGCCCACAACCCACTGCCCTGGCATAGATCAGTCACCCCTCTAGCTGGGTGCCCTATGCCAGTGATGAGGGTACAGGTGCATGAGCCCTGTACCCCTACAGTGTCTAAGCCCATTCTTAGGCATTGTAAGTGCAGTGCTGCCGTTAAGAGTATATGGTGCTGGGAGCTTGTCATTATGAACTCCACAGCACCATAATGGCTACACTGAAAACTGAGAAGTTTGGTATCAAACTTCTCAGCCCATTAAACCCACACTGATACCAGTGTGGGATTTGATGAAAAATGCACACAGAGGGCATCTCAGAGATGCCCCCTGAAAAACGACCAGCCTCTGGTGGGTTCCCTGACTGGTACACACCAGCCTGCCACCACGTGACATGTTTCTGGACCCCTAGGGTGGGAGCCTATGCTCCCTGAGCCCAGAAACAAAGCCTTTCCTGGGCGGAGGTGTTCACACCTCCCCCAGGCCAGGAAGAGCCATGGCAGGGGAGCTTTAAAGGCCTGGCAGCCTTTGTAATGCGACCCCCAGCCTCTCCTGCTATCAGATGTAGGCCCCCTTCCTGTCTCCCCTCCCTTTCGGCGGGAAGACGGGCGGGAAAAACTAGCCAGCCCAGGAGGTGTACCCACCTCTGCCAACTCCACCCCTCAGGTGGGGGAGGCAAGGTGAGGCCTACTCTCCAGTGCTCGCCATCTTGCAGATGGCAGGCGCTCCCCAATCAGGAACAGGGATTGTGCTCACTACCCCACGTGGGGTGAGCACCCCAAGGGTGTAGTCACCCTAAAGTCAGTAGCCCATTGGCTACTGACCTCAAGACCCCTAAGACGCCCCCTAAATACAGTATTTAGGGGGCAGCCCTGAACCAAGAGGGCAGATCCAGCCTACCTACAAGAAGAAACGAAGAAGGAGGACGAAGAGCCGTGCAGAGCTAACAAGAGGATGACGCCCACTGACTTGGCCCCAGCCCTACAGGCCTTTCTCCCCTCGAAACTGATCCTGCAAAATCCCGGCGTGTCCAGCAGCCAGCAACCTCACAAACCCCGGAGGACCTGCCTGACTTCACTTTTCAGCCTGTTTCTCCCATGTGTTTAAACTGCGGCCTCTGGTGCCAGCCACTCTGCACCCGCCGAACCCGGCCCGAGCTCGAGTGGAAAAACACCACGAGGAGGTCCCCCCGAGGATCCTGACCCGAGATCCGGCGACCCCTGACCTGCCTCAAGCCTCCAGACGACGCCTGCAGCCTCAATCCAGAGGACCCCCCCTACCGCTGTTGCAGGGATTCTGCTTATACACAGAACTATGCATAGAACCCCAGGACCTCAGTGAATTGTGGTGTACCAGAAACTCACCTCAGAACCCAGAACTCAGTATCCGGCTAGCATAAGTGTCCCATTCGTTATCCGAGATTTGGCTCGGCGATCCCAATGAAAAGACAACCCAGAACAAGCTACTCAGTGTACTCTCAGGAATGGTGGGAATCGGAAATACCTGTTCGTATATTATTCTCACATCAGTCCACAACAAGAATCAACACAGACACGGTGAAAATAAAAAGAGTTTATTTTTATAGACCACATGTCCTAAGATGCAGTACTTTGGCTAATACAAGCAGACAAATGATTATAATCAAAACCATCAGCATCGTTACAATACCATAAAATATAAAAGGAGTGATCATGTTATAAATGACAGTGGATACTACCACCTTCCCTTTACTAAGAAGCTAATATTATTATTATGCTAATAAAAGGTCTCTTAGGCTTGAATGGGGGACCCCATACCTCAAAAATCAGCTTAGTGAAATCACATCACAGGAGCATCAGGAGTCTTCTCGCAGGAAGGCTCGTCTTCGGTCTGAATATTAAACATGATGTCTGCAATATTAAAAGCCCCAGCTTTCAGGTATTCGCAGCTGCCTGTGTGTTATGGCTAAATAGTGGGTCGATCAACCTAGAGTGGAAAACATGCATTGTCTAACAACCCAGACTGTTTGTCACACCATGTACAGACCAAGGTCGCTGCGCAGAGGTCGGGATGGTAACCACAGATTGCTCTCATGTGAGGCAAAGCTCGAGTCAGCAGTTTGTTTAATCAATAACGTGTAAACGCAGTGTCGTGCGCAAAAGCAGCAAGATGGCTTTCTAACATCTACGTGGTTATGCTAACTTAACAATGCATGGACGTATTAAGGGAGTCCTTACTACATGCCCCCTTGATCGAATCACTAACCAGTAGGGAAGAAATGAGAGAACGCAGAGTTAAATTTCGACAGAGCAGGACAAGGCGAATTCAAATTGAAATCAAGCAAAAAAAATATAAAAAACCTCAAAAAGGGGAAAGAAAAAAAATCAAAAAGGATGCTGCTTTATCCAGCACTCCAAAGTCACAGGTAACGTAAGGTTCATGACATGGCGGAAAAAGCATAGCAGAAGACAGTTCACTCAATCCATGAACGTGTATGCAGCATACATAGCAACAGCTTCCAACAGAAAATCGTTGGCACTGCCACCAAAAGTTTCAGCCATCCAGTTAATCAAAGAAAAGGAACATACATGTTCTTCAATAAGCGGAGCCTCTAGCACGATCAGAGGGCAACCGACGTGTTCCTCCAGATAGCTCATATTCAAGAAGTCATAATCAGCCCTTGCGATGTCCCAATTACCCAGGATGCCATGCTCCGCACCACAGGCCATAATCCGAACACCAGAACAGGCAAACTCGTGAGACACTAAGGGTCTCATCAGTCGATCATAATCCGGCACCGGAGACACCGTGTTGTTTAAGCACAAATCCAGAGGCCATTCAAAGGGACAATCTAGGCAGTGAAAGACAGGTTGCACGCAGGTGAAGCAGGAATACCGGAAGGATAATCCATAAGCCAGGCTCAAAGTCGCCAATGGCAGCGTACCATAATAGTCAAGCATCCTGTCACGAAGAAGATGCAGCCGGGACAGGTTGTCGTGTGGCACAGGAAGAGCAGCCATTTCGTATAACGAAAAGTAAAAGCAGCACACCTGCCACCAGCGCCAGAAGCAGCGGGACACCGCCAAAGATGCTCGAAAAAATAGAATGAAAAATTGCCGGAATCACACCAAAAATAGTTTGGAAGGAGGCCACGAGGCCTGAGCCCACAAGTTTAAAAAAATGAGCCAGGCCAGTTGTTGACGAGGCATTGAAAATTGTTTGGATCAAAGCACCAAAATGTAGGGGGAGGTCAGTATTCAAAAGCGCCTGCACCTCAGTGCGCGTATTTGCCACGTGAAGGACAAATGTTTCTCTGGAGGAAGTAAATGGCACCTCCTTTTGGGACAATAGAGCTCTTATTCTGCTCATCTTGTTGAACTCTGCTTTCAAGGTCGGAATCGAAGGCCAGATGGAAACATCCAGCCGCCCATGCGGGGGTGGAAATAGAACATTATTGCAGCAGACTACTCTCTGCGATACAGTTACTATATATGGGATTCCCACTAACATCCCGCAGCAAGCTTCATTATTCAAAATTAAATAACTGCCGTTTGCAAGCAGCGTGAAAGACGGTGTAATTACTGGCACTGGGATACCTTTGAGGACGCAGGCCAAATTCAGGGCGTGTACATTGCATGCACCGTGTAACTGAATGTGCCTACATACTACAGAATGATCAGGTGTCGAGGTACACTCCTCACCTTTCAGGTAAACCTCTGTACCGTCTCTTGTACATCTATACGTAAAAAGGAGTGACCAAACCTCATGCAGGAACGCGGTACCCAACTGTTCATACCTTCCCAGGGCATAGTGTTTCATGCATGACGTAAATTTAAAAAGCGCGAAAGGGAGCGTGTTCAACCCATGTACTAACCACATGGCCAAATTCAATTCCGCCACAGAGAAAGGTAACGGCTCCAACTTTTCAATGTGTAACAATGAATATGTAGCATCTTTCATGGACATGAACTGTTGCTTTACAGTAAGGTTAAAGGGAAGGAATAATGAGGTCGTATTCAGATAGTCCCAGGGGACCTTTCCTGCCTTTAACGTTTGTAACGTCCATGCAAACTGCATAACAGAACGCAACTGGTTTTGACCATGGTACAATACAGACAGATCATCATGCACAATATCAACAATTGAAGAAACAATATTGTCTAATGTATAAATTCTGGAAGAAAGAGTGTTAATGCTGTTATCTATAATGGCTAATACCTTTTCCATATTTGCTTGGACAATAGCCCTCAATCTAGAAGCCGCTTCAATTTGCGACAATTTCCATACTTCGTTGTAAATAGCATACGCCCACCTCTTTGATCTGCCACCTACAGGACCTTTAACAAAATCATTCAAATCTATTTTGTCATGTAATTTTGATAAATGAACTTTGACAGATGCCAAGGTGGAATGTCGCAGCCAGGATTGACATAATTTTCCTACAGAGTAGGTAGTTACTGTATGAGAGGACTCAAACCCAGGGTCTACGCGTTGAGTATACCCCGGTTTCAGACCTAGAAAACGACGTTGACAGGTATCGGAACTGCTTTGCCAAATTAACCACCCTTCACTACTAAATTTCGAAATATTGAAAGATGTATTAGAAACTAATGACTGCAAAACAGGAAGGGACAGATCTGTTTGGTTATCCCAATTCGGGTAAGCGCCCAGATCCGGAACAGAGGGGAAATTTAGTTTTTTAGTAGTGGCCAATCCGAGACAGGTGGTCTGGAAGATGGTTGAATTCAAAAACAACATATGATTTGGTACAAGACAGGCACGATGTAAAGCTTCAGTTCCCTGAACCTGCCACGGTTTGGAACCCCAAACCGATTTAAGATCAACAGTAGCCTTCCACAGGTCATATCCCTTGATTGGCAACTCATCCATAAAGGACTTAGAATATAGTAATTTGGTGTGTGTCAGTCTAACCTTTGAGGCAGACTCAGGCATCACTTTAAAATAAAAGGATGCTGGGCTAGAAACACTGAAATCAGTAAAATAAGTATATTTATCAACCAATGTAGGTGAACTTCCTAAAGATGGTGTAGGGCAGTGTTCCCATTGGGTAAAATTTACAAAATTACGAAATGTATTAGCTTTATGCAGGAAGTGATTGCCATAATGTTGAAAACAATACTGTTCTGCATAGTTAGCCGCATTCTCATATAAATCTTCTGCATCAAAAGCGGCATAATATTTCAAATCAGAAAACAGAGCTTCAATGGCATGAACATCCCAATCATCAGAACGAATGTTCTGCTTAACCACATCACCCATAGAAACACGAAATACATTAGGTACATCGATGACCTCGGTAGGACCATGAATTTGGAATTTACCAGGATCCCACGCAATTCCATCCAAAACGGGCCAGGCAGTAATATTCACAAAAGTCTGGTCCCTCTTCATGATGTGGGACGAGGAGTGTGGGGCCCAAGTTCCATTGATAAGTCTAATTGTAGATCTCTCAGTTAGATAGTGTCCATTCACCAGACGGAAAAACACTATTACAAATCCAATGGACATAAACAGAAAAATACTCAAAAGCACCAGCCAGATGTATGTCCAAGGGGTAACCAAAAAATGTCTTTTAAACCAACTAGCAAATACAGCAATGTTCGACTGGGGAGTGGAGGGCAATGAGTCAGTGTCAAAGGAGAAACGGGACTGGTCAAGCGCCGTAGATTGTAAAACAGGCGAGTGACCATTTGTAGGATAAGCATACTCCGTCTCTTCAGGCAGACCACCAGCCGGTGGTAGTAACAAGGGATCAGTGACTGACTGCATCTCGATGGCAACATCAGACAAGGTGTTAGAAGCAGGAACCAACATTGAATTTCTTTGCATCGTCTGGCATGAAACTGCTGGAGTCAGACTAAGAAGTATCGGCCACTCGCTGAAGTTTGACATTGTCAATAGAGATGTACCTGTTTTCTTTTCGACCAGGAAGTGGAGGTAAAATGACTGTTCTTGTACCCTGCACTCCAAGCACTGGAACTGGTGCACGATAAGAGGGGCCGAACTCCTTCTTGTTCTCCACCTTCTCACGGACCAGGTCTCCAACTCGGGGTAGCCAGCCGACTACCGGAATCTGAACCTCAGCTTCAGATGTGGAGGGCAAGTGTTCCTTCGAAAGAGTGTCTCTGGCTTCTTGTAGAGTCTGCAAAACAGCACAGTGATCATCTACGTCAAAGGGTGCGGTCGACGCCGCCATGTCTAGACCATCAAGGTCTGGGACAAACATTCTGATTCCGAAGAGCATCATGTACGGGGTCCGCCCACCCAGAGACCTTCTAGGGAGATTATTAAGTGCACGTTGGACGTTATACAAATGGGCTAGCCAGTTCCGGCCTGTGCCTAAAACACGTGCTGTCAAAGATTGCTTTAAGTCACGGTTCATTCGCTCCACCACACTATTACCCTCAGGTCGGTAGGGGGACGAAAATTTGACTTGGACCCCCAAATTTCTCATAGCCTCCTTGTAAGCCTTAGAGGCGAACGCAGGGCCCTGATCAGAATGGAAGGTACCACACGCAAAAGTTCCCACAAAGACACGCAAATCCCTGATAACAGTCCGCGAGTCAGCACTCCTTTGTGGCCATACCCAGAGAAAACGTGTGCACGAATCCACTGCAACCAAGATATACTTGTACGCAGTATCAGAAGAAAAAGGACCGCAGTGATCTAAATAAACACAACCAAATGGTTTATTAGATATGTACAACTGTGTCTGTGGTGGGCGCGCAACAGAGGAAGGTTTAATCTGTTGGCAAATGTCACAATCAAGTACATAAGCGCGCGCTTGTTTATATAAACCAAACCACCAGTAACGTTGTTGTAACAGAGATATAGTAGCGGACACGCCGGCGTGGGCTGACGCCAACCCCTCCTGCGCTGCTAATATCAAAGCTGGTCTGCAGTCCGTGTTGGGAATAATTCTGTCACCAACGTCGTTAATCCTCACTAACGGGACGTTATCAGGACTTAAGTGATAAAAATAACGAGAAGGAAAACCCTTCGGGTAATCACTTCCTTTCTCTGTAGCAGCAATAGCTGCCAAGATGTCATCATCAATCTTACTTTTGGATCTTGTAACTGCTGCCACTAAGTATGTAGCCACTGCGGTTTTAGCTGCCTCGTCAGCCAAGCTGTTACCGACAGCATGGACACCAAGTCGTTGGTGACCAAGAGTGTGAATAACATTCACAAGAGGGAGACGTTCTTTAAAGTCTGCCACTCGAACCCAAAGCAATTTATGCTTAATTGTGCTACCTTTGGTATCGCGGTAATCGTTTTGAGACCAGAAGTGTAAATTGTCATTGTAGGACTGGACACAATAAAAGGAGTCACTTACTATAAGAGTAGTGACTCGGGGATCAGCAAACTCCAGTGCAAGCACCAGAGCTCGAAGCTCTGCCAATTGCGCGGTACAATCACCCAATGACTGCGTATGCACTGCATCAGATTGGAATTCACCATTTACGAATGTACCTACGACAATTGCGCAAGCCGCAGAATAGGCATGCTTTGATCCAATCGCCGGCTGCGCCGAGCCGTCAGTGTATATGACACAATGGTATTCTTCGAGCGGGCGCAAAGACAGAGGAGCCGGATGAACGAATTCATACTGAAAGTATTCCTGAGTCTGTAAAGAGGCGTCGAAGATATAAGTGACATCTGGTGATGTCAGAGTCGTGGCCCATTGTATCCACCGTGGATGCAACGCTTTAGAATTTGGTACACTTGCTTTTGTCACTGCCTCAAGGGCAGGATACGGTGTTACAACCAGTATCTGTTTTTCATGCGACAGTGCGCGTTCTTTAAGGATTGCCATCTGTACTGCCGTCAGAACTTTCTCGACAGTGGAAAAACGTAATTCAGCAGAGGTGTACAAGTGTGATTTATACGCAATGGGGACTGTATCGCCCTCATTGAACGTTAAATACGTGAAACCCACTGCGCCTGGCACTATTCTTATTACCAGGTTAGTGCGGTTATCACGTGTCAGCAAGTATTGTGAAGCAAGAAGATCAGCCTGTAAAGACTGTAAAATAGCAGAATGTTCTAGCTGCCAGCTAGACTTCGAAAAAGAAGGTTGTACCAAGGCATAAACCGGCTTGATACGCTGGGCATAATCAGGAATATACGTACGGCCGAAATTCAGAAAGCCCAGCAGAGATTGTAATTTTTTCAGTGTTGTGGGAGCACGCAAGCATGCGCACTTCTCCAGAAAGTGAGGAGCCAATCCCTTACCCTCATTGTTGAGCTCGTAGCCCAAAAACAACACTGTATATTCCGCGATGTGAGACTTCGCAAAATTAAATTTGTAGCCATAGTCTGCAAAACTCACTATTATATTGTCGACTCGAGACAGATGTGGCATCAGCTCATCATCCGTGAGGTAGATATCGTCAACATAGGAGTATGCGTCGGGGTCTATTCTCTCTTAAGAGCGAGACCACGCGAGCGGAAAAGACGCCAGGGCTGTTTTTATAGCCCATGGCTAATCTTGTGAACTGTTTTTGTTTGCCGCCCGAAGTAAACGCCGTCCACTGGCTACTCAGTGTGGACAGGTTATAGCTAAAAAAGCCATTGGAAATGTCAAGTGTCGTTTTAAATCTCTTACGCACGAGACTGTCGACAAGAGCCGAGCTGTGAGTATTTTGTACCGCGCAGGTCCGGCAATGCGAATTTAGGTGCCGGTAATCCAAAACTAAACGGTACGACCCGTCAGGCTTCGTCACAGTGAATAAAGAGTTATTCATAGGGGACACACAAGTTTCAATAACACCCTGATATTCCAATTGTTCAAGGATTGCCGCGACGTGCGGTCTAGCTTCACGACGCATGGGATATTGGGGTTGAGGCTGGGGCATAGACCGCAATGGAATCTCATGGCAGGGGGACAACCTGTCCCATCCCACCTGAGTACGATACACCGCCGGCGCAAGCGCCAGCGCCCACTCCTCAGCGTACACTTCAGCCTGGTCCTTAGGCACAGTGTGCGCAAAGGACGGGAGGATTACCTCCTCCCCTCTAGGAGCTTCTAAAATGAAAGCTGGGGGCCAATCTGCCTCCGCTAGGAGGATATCATAGGTGGTAGTCAGATTATCCCAAAAAATCCCCTTTATTGTACGTTGTATGTCACCCTCAATTAGTAAGACTATTTCATAAAGTCTGTCAGGGGGAGCCACTCTGGTGTCAGCTGTTTCAACAGTAACCAATACATCAGTTGCTGTCGCCGCCAGAAATGGACGCAGAGCTTGACGGACTATGGTAATTTCCGCTGCGCTGTCCAGGAGCGTCAGCGCCCATGTCCGGTTCCGAAGCTGTGTCCGCACTATCTGAGGCATACCTTGCCGTCAGAGCCGCCACTTTCTTCTTCTGAAACGGGGGTCTTTGTCGTGCGAATTCGTCCTGCTTGCCTTTACCCTCAGTCTGCCGGGGTTGGTCACGTGCTTGTGGAGCACCCCGACCTTTGCCACCGCCTCCGCCACCCGACTGTGAAGCCGATGTTTCCTGTAAAGAACGAGGAGAACGTTGTTCAGAAACCTGAAATCTATCAGGAGACTTTATAGTAGCACGATCACGCAGATCATAAGTGCGTTCACTACCTGACTGAACGGGAGAGGCAGGCCGAGAGCCCTGTTTCTGCTGCTGCTTTCCCTGTTGTTTTGACCGCCAATTTTGTTTCGGAAAGTTTGGACGGTCATCCTTACCAGAGACTTCCGCCTTACCCTGCTGCTTAATTTCGGGAGTTTTGATCACAGGCATAACTCCTAAAGAGCTACGACCCAAATCTCTGTACGCAGACGAGATTATTTTCGCAAATTCCCGCGGCTTATCCTCATCAGCAACTTTCTTCAGTTCATTACGAACTTGGAACTGCATAGCATCACCCTTAAGGTTACACATTATCATGGTAGCCACCAGGTCAAACTGTCCGAGGAGCCGCAGGCCTAATTCTATCGCAGACTCCGCTCCGTGGTTATCTTGAACACGTTTAATAACGGAGGGCAGCACCGACATAGACGGAGTGCCAAAGCACTGTGAGTACGTCGCTGCAAAGACCTTGCCCCAGTTCACACAATCATCAATGTCGGGTACCAAGTCCTTAGGCAAACTAATGGTAAGGATCCTGTGTTTCTCCACAGGAGATGTATTCGGATAAACCGCTTCTATCTGGTCAAATTTTTCAGCAAGCCAAAAGGGGAAATCATCCCGCGTTTGGGGGCGCTTGCCCATAACAGAATTAACCATAACAGGACTAATGACCACCGCGTGGTGGTCAGTAGACTGTCCCGTATGCTAAGGATCAATAGGAGGGAGTAGAACAGCACCAGATCTACTAAGGATCAATGAGAGAGAGAGTAGAACAGCGCCAGATCTACTAAGGATCAATAGGAAAGAGTAGAATGGCACCAGATCTACTAAGGATCAATGGGAGAGAGTAGAAGAGCGCCAGATCTACTAAGGATCAATAGGAGAGAGTAGAAGAACGCCAGATCTACTAAGGATCAATAGGAGAGAGTAGAAGAGTGCCAGATCTACTAAGGATCAATAGGAGAGAGTAGAAGAGCGCCAGATCTAACAAGGATCAATAGGAGAGAGTAGAAGAGCGCCAGATTTACTAAGGATCAATGGGAGAGAGTAGAACAGCACCAGATCTACTAAGGATCAATAGGAGAGAGGAGAAGAGCGCCAGATCTACTAAGGATCAATAGGAGGGAGTAGAAGAGCGCCAGAACTACTAAGGATCAATAGGAGAGAGTGGAAGAGCGCCAGATCTACTAAGGATCAATAGGAGAGAGTGGAAGTGCGCCAGATCTACTAAGGATCAATAGGAGAGAGTAGAAGAGCGCCAGATCTACTAAGGATCAATTGGAGAGAGTAGAACAGCGCCAGATCTACTAAGGATCAATAGGATAGAGTAGAAGGGCGCCAGATCTACTAAAGAACAATAGGAGAGAGTAGAAGAACACCAGATCTACTAAGGATCAATAGGAGAGAGTAGAAGAGCGCCAGATCTACTAAGGATCAATAGGAGAGAGTAGAAGAGTGCCAGATCTACTAAGGATCAATAGGAGAGAGTAGAAGAGCTCCCAATCTTCTAAGGATCAATGGGAGAGAGTAGAACAGCGCCAGATCTACTAAGGATCAATAGGAGAGAGTAGAAGAGCGCCAGATCTACTAACGATCAATAGGAGAGAGTAGAAGAGCCCCCAATCTACTAAGGATCAATGGGAGAGAGTAGAACAGCGCCAGATCTACTAAGGATCAATAGGAGAGAGTAGAACAGCGCCAGATCTACTAAGGATCAATAGGAGAGAGTAGAAGAGTGCCAGATCTACTAAGGATCAATACGAGGGAGTAGAAGAGCACCAGATTTACTAAGGATCAATAGGAAAGAGTAGAACAGCACCAGATCGACTAAGGATCAATGGGAGAGAGTAGAAGAGCGCCAGATCTACTAAGGATCAATGGGAGAGAGTAGAACAGCACCTGATCTACTAAAGATCAATAGGAGAGAGTAGAAGAGCGCCAGATCTACTAAGGATCAATGGGAGAGAGTAGAACAGCACCAGGTCTACTAAGGATCAATGGGAGAGAGTAGAAGAGCGCCAGATCTACTAAGGATCAATGGGAGAGAGTAGAAGAGCGCCTGATCTACTAAGGATCAATGGGAGAGAGTAGAAGAACCCCAGATCTACTAAGGATCAATAGGAGAGAGTAGAAGAGCGCCAGATCTACTAAGGATCAATGGGAGAGAGTAGAACAGCGTAAGATCTACTAAGGATCAATGGGAGAGAGTAGTACAGCACCAGATCTACTAAGGATCAATAGGAGGGAGTAGAAGAGCACTAGATCTACTAAGGATCAATAGGAGAGAGTGGAAGAGCGCCAGGTCTACTAAGGATCAATAGGAGAGAGTGGAAGTGCGCCAGATCTACTAAGGATCAATAGGAGAGAGTAGAAGAGCGCCAGATCTACTAAGGATCAATTGGAGAGAGTAGAACAGCGCCAGATCTACTAAGGATCAATAGGATAGAGTAGAAGAGCGCCAGATCTACTAAAGAACAATAGGAGAGAGTAGAAGAACACCAGATCTACTAAGGATCAATTGGAGAGAGTAGAACAGCACCTGATCTACTAAGGATAAATAGGAGAGAGTAGAAGAGCGCCAGATCTACTAAGGATCAATAGGAGAGAGTAGAAGAGTGCCAGATCTACTAAGGATCAATAGGAGAGAGTAGAAGAGCTCCCAATCTACTAAGGATCAATGGGAGAGAGTAGAACAGCGCCAGATCTACTAAGGATCAATAGGAGAGAGTAGAAGAGCGCCAGATCTACTAACGATCAATAGGAGAGAGTAGAAGAGCCCCCAATCTACTAAGGATCAATGGGAGAGAGTAGAACAGCGCCAGCTCTACTAAGGATCAATAGGAGAGAGTAGAAGAGCGCCAGATCTACTAACGATCAATAGGAGAGAGTAGAAGAGCCCCCAATCTACTAAGGATCAATGGGAGAGAGTAGAACAGCGCCAGCTCTACTAAGGATCAATAGGAGAGAGTAGAACAGCGCCAGATCTACTAAGGATCAATAGGAGAGAGTAGAAGAGTGCCAGATCTACTAAGGATCAATACGAGGGAGTAGAAGAGCACCAGATTTACTAAGGATCAATAGGAAAGAGTAGAACAGCACCAGATCGACTAAGGATCAATGGGAGAGAGTAGAAGAGCGCCAGATCTACTAAGGATCAATGGGAGAGAGTAGAACAGCACCTGATCTACTAAAGATCAATAGGAGAGAGTAGAAGAGCGCCAGATCTACTAAGGATCAATGGGAGAGAGTAGAACAGCACCAGGTCTACTAAGGATCAATGGGAGAGAGTAGAAGAGCGCCAGATCTACTAAGGATCAATGGGAGAGAGTAGAAGAGCACCTGATCTACTAAGGATCAATGGGAGAGAGTAGAAGAGCGCCAGATCTACTAAGGATCAATAGGAGAGAGTAGAAGAGCGCCAGATCTACTAAGGATCAATGGGAGAGAGTAGAACAGCGTAAGATCTACTAAGGATCAATGGGAGAGAGTAGTACAGCACCAGATCTACTAAGGATCAATAGGAGGGAGTAGAAGAGCACTAGATCTACTAAGGATCAATAGGAGAGAGTAGAAGAGCGCCAGATCTACTAAGGATCAATAGGAGGGAGTAGAACAGCACCAGATCTACTAAGGATCAATGGAAAAGAGTAGAACAGCACCTGATCTACTAAAGATCAATAGGAGAGAGTAGAAGAGCGCCAGATCTACTAAGGACCAATAGGAGGGAGTAGGAGAGCACAAGATCTACTAAGGATCAATAGGAGGGAGTAGAAGAGCGCCAGATCTACTGAGGATCAATAGGAGGGAGTAGAAGAGTGACAGATCTACTGAGGATCAATAGGAGGGAGTAGAAGAGCACCAGATCTACTAAGGATCAATAGGAGAGAGCAGAAGAGCGCCAGATCTACTAAAGATCAATAGGAGAGAGTAGAAGAGCGCCAGATCTACTAAGGATCAATAGGAGAGAGGAGAAGAGCACCAGATCTACTAAGGATCAATAGGAGGGAGTAGAACAGCGCCAGATCTACTAAGGATCAATAGGAAAGAGTAGAACAGCACCAGATCTACTAAGGATCAATGGGAGAGAGTAGAAGAGCACTAGATCTACTAAGGATCAATAGGAGAGAGTAGAAGAACGCCAGATCTACTAAGGATCAATAGGAGAGAGTAGAAGAGTGCCAGATCTACTAAGGATCAATAGGAGAGAGTAGAAGAGCGCCAGATCTAACAAGGATCAATAGGAGAGAGTAGAAGAGCGCCAGATTTACTAAGGATCAATGGGAGAGAGTAGAACAGCACCAGATCTACTAAGGATCAATAGGTGAGAGGAGAAGAGCGCCAGATTTACTAAGGATCAATGGGAGAGAGTAGAACAGCACCCGATCTACTAAGGATCAATAGGAGAGAGTAGAAGAGCGCCAGATCTACTAAGGATCAATGGGAGAGAGTAGAACAGCACCAGATCTACTAAGGACCAATAGGAGGGAGTAGAAGAGCGCCAGATCTACTAAGGATCAATAGGAGGGAGTAGGAGAGCACCAGATCAACTAAGGATCAATAGGAGGGAGTAGAACCGCGGCAGATCTACTAAGGATCAATAGGAGGGAGTAGAACAGTGCCAGATCTACTAAGGATCAATAGGAGGGAGTAGAAGAGCGCCAGATCTACTAAAGATCAATAGGAGAGAGAAGAAGAGTGCCAGATCTACTAAGGATCAATAGGAGAGAGTAGAACAGCACCAGATCTACTAAGGATCAAAAGGAGAGAGTAGAAGAGCGCCAGATCTAACAAGGATCAATAGGAGAGACGAGAAGAGCGCCAGATCTAATAAGGATCAATGGGAGAGAGTAGAACAGCACCAGATCTACTAAGGATCAATAGGAGGGAGTAGAAGAGTGCCAGATCTACTAAGGATCAATAGGAGGGAGTAGGAGAGCACCAGATCTAGTAAGGATCAATAGGAGAGGGTAGAACAGCACCAGATCTAGTAAGGATCAATAGAAGGGAGTAGAAGAGCGCCAGATCTACTAAGGAGCAATAGGAGAGAGTGGAAGAGCGCCAGATCTACTAAGGATCAATAGGAGAGAGTGGAAGAGCGCCAGATCTACTAAGGATCAATAGGAGAGAGTAGAAGAGCCCCAGATCTACTAAGGATCAATGGGAGAGAGTAAAACAGCGCCAGATCTACTAAGGATCAATAGGATAGAGTAGAAGAGCGCCAGATCTACTAAGGATCAATAGGAGAGAGTAGAAGAGCACCAGATCTACTAAGGATCAATAGGAGAGAGTAGAACAGCACCTGATCTACTAAGGATCAATAGGAGAGAGTAGAAGAGCGCCAGATCTACTAAGGATCAATAAGAGAGAGTAGAAGAGTGCCAGATCTACTAAGGATCAATAGGAGAGAGTAGAAGAGCTCCCAATCTACTAAGGATCAATGGGAGAGAGTAGAACAGCGCCACATCTACTAAGGATCAATAGGAGAGAGTAGAAGAGCGCCAGATCTACTAACGATCAATAGGAGAGAGTAGAAGAGCTCCCAATCTACTAAGGATCAATGGGAGAGAGTAGAACAGCGCCAGATCTACTAAGGATCAATAGGAGAGAGTAGAACAGCGTCAGATCTACTAAGGATCAATAGGAGAGAGTAGAAGAGTGACAGATCTACTAAGGATCAATAGGAAAGAGTAGAACAGCACCAGATCGACTAAGGATCAAAGGGAGAGAGTAGAAGAGCGCCAGATCTACTAAGGATCAATGGTAGAGAGTAGAAAAGCACCCAATCTACTAAAGATCAATAGGAGAGAGTAGAAGAGAGTAGAAGAGCGCCAGATCTACTAAGGATCAATAGGAGAGAGTAGAAGAGCGCCAGATCTACTAAGGATCAATAGGAGAGAGTAGAAGAGCTCCAAATCTACTAAGGATCAATGGGAGAGAGTAGAACAGCGCCAGATCTACTAAGGATCAATGGGAGAGAGTAGAACAGTGCCAGATCTACTAAGGATCAAAGGGAGAGAGTAGAACAGCGCCAGATCTACTAAGGATCAATGGGAGAGAGTAGAAGAGCGCCAGATCTACTAAGGATCAATGGGAGAGAGTAGAAGAGTGCCTGATCTACTAAGGATCAATGGGAGAGAGTAGAAGAGCGCCAGATCTACTAAGGATCAATAGGAGAGAGTAGAAGAGTGCCAGATCTACTAAGGATCAATGGGAGAGAGTAGAACAGTGCCAGATCTACTAAGGATCAATGGGAGAGAGTAGTACAGCACCAGATCTACTAAGGATCAATAGGAGGGAGTAGAAGAGCGCTAGATCTACTAAGGATCAATAGGCGAGAGTAGAAGAGCGCCAGATCTACTAAGGATCAATAGGAGGGAGTAGAACAGCACCAGATCTACTAAGGATCAATAGGAGGGAGTAGAAGAGCGCCAGATCTACTGAGGATCAATAGGAGGGAGTAGAAGAGTGACAGATCTACTGAGGATCAATAGGAGGGAGTAGAAGAGCACCAGATCTACTAAGGATCAATAGGAGAGAGTAGAAGAGCGCCAGATCTACTAAGGATCAATAGGAGAGAGGAGAAGAGCGCCAGATCTACTAAGGATCAAGAGGAGGGAGTAGAACAGTGCCAGATCTACTGAGGATCAATAGGAGGGAGTAGAAGAGTGACAGATCTACTGAGGATCAATAGGAGAGAGTAGAAGAGCGCCAGATCTACTAAGGATCAATAGGAGGGAGTAGAAGAGTGCCAGATCTACTAAGGATCAATAGGAGGTAGTAGAAGAGCCCCAGATCTACTAAGGATCAATAGGTGAGAGGAGAAGAGCGCCAGATTTACTAAGGATCAATGGGAGAGAGTAGAACAGCACCCGATCTACTAAGGATCAATAGGAGAGAGTAGAAGAGCGCCAGATCTACTAAGGATCAATGGGAGAGAGTAGAACAGCACCAGATCTACTAAGGACCAATAGGAGGGAGTAGAAGAGCGCCAGATCTACTAAGGATCAATAGGAGGGAGTAGGAGAGCACCAGATCTACTAAGGATCAAAAGGAGAGAGTAGAAGAGCGCCAGATCTAACAAGGATCAATAGGAGAGACGAGAAGAGCGCCAGATATAATAAGGATCAATGGGAGAGAGTAGAACAGCACCAGATCTACTAAGGATCAATAGGAGGGATTAGAACCGCGGCAGATCTACTAAGGATCAATAGGAGGGAGTAGAACAGTGCCAGATCTACTAAGGATCAATAGGAGGGAGTAGAAGAGCGCCAGATCTACTAAAGATCAATAGGAGAGAGAAGAAGAGTGCCAGATCTACTAAGGATCAATAGGAGAGAGTAGAACAGCACCAGATCTACTAAGGATCAAAAGGAGAGAGTAGAAGAGCGCCAGATCTAACAAGGATCAATAGGAGAGACGAGAAGAGCGCCAGATCTAATAAGGATCAATGGGAGAGAGTAGAACAGCACCAGATCTACTAAGGATCAATAGGAGGGAGTAGAAGAGTGCCAGATCTACTAAGGATCAATAGGAGGGAGTAGGAGAGCACCAGACCTACTAAGGATCAATAGGAGAGGGTAGAACAGCACCAGATCTAGTAAGGATCAATAGAAGGGAGTAGAAGAGCGCCAGATCTACTAAGGATCAATAGGAGAGAGTGGAAGAGCGCCAGATCTACTAAGGATCAATAAGAGAGAGTAGAAGAGCTCCCAATCTACTAAGGATCAATGGGAGAGAGTAGAACAGCGCCAGATCTACTAAGGATCAATAGGAGAGAGTAGAAGAGCGCCAGATCTACTAACGATCAATAGGAGAGAGTAGAAGAGCTCCCAATCTACTAAGGATCAATGGGAGAGAGTAGAACAGCGCCAGATCTACTAAGGATCAATAGAAGAGAGTAGAAGAGCGCCAGATCTACTAAGGATCAATAGGAGGGAGTAGAAGAGCACCAGATCTACTAAGGATCAATAGGAAAGAGTAGAACAGCACCAGATCGACTAAGGATCAATGGGAGAGAGTAGAAGAGCTCCAGATCTACTAAGGATCAATGGTAGAGAGTAGAAAAGCACCCGATCTACTAAAGATCAATAGGAGAGAGTAGAAGAGAGTAGAAGAGCGCCAGATCTACTAAGGATCAATAGGAGAGAGTAGAAGAGCGCCAGATCTACTAAGGATCAATAGGAGAGAGTAGAAGAGCTCCAAATCTACTAAGGATCAATGGGAGAGAGTAGAACAGCGCCAGATCTACTAAGGATCAATGGGAGAGAGTAGAACAGCGCCAGATCTACTAAGGATCAAAGGGAGAGAGTAGAACAGCGCCAGATCTACTAAGGATCAATGGGAGAGAGTAGAAGAGCGCCAGATCTACTAAGGATCAATGGGAGAGAGTAGAAGAGTGCCTGATCTACTAAGCAGACCCCCCAGGATATAGCGGCATGGATTAGCAAATTTAGCGGCACAAATATGGAAATTTAGCGGCACAAATATGGAAATTTAGCGGCAATTTTGCAGCATTTTAGTTTGCAGTTTTTCCTACAACAAACACAGATATCTTAGTTTTTTGAAGTATTTAACAACATGAAGCTATGTATATTTGGTTTATTTACAATGTAGAGACTGTGTTTGGCTTCAAGGCTACATATATGTGATTAAAAAAAAAAATTATGCCCCCCAGAGCCCGCCGCGTGCCTCGTGTGCCCAAAAAGAAAGCAACCTACACACTTACAGGTGACACGATCCTGCGATCGGATTAAGTTAAAATGGTGTCTTTGTCCAAATTCCATGTCAATGTCTCTATGTGAATAACGAAATGATGATAGCTTATCAGAAATGTTCAGAAGCTTAGAAACTCAAATTATCAATTCTACATTGTCGTTCTGAGATTCTTTAATCAGCTGAAACGTAATAACAAACCAGCACAAACCACACTAAGGCTCCCCAGCCGGGTCCCGCATAGAAGCACCAGTATTGAATTTACTTGCATCACTTACAAAGAATTCTATCACAATCCATTTAAACTTTTCCATGATCTAGAACTCAGTTTTTTTTGTTTTTTTTGCAGAGTTTTATATCCGAATCACCTCGGGTATCAGAGCACTTTACATTGCACCAGTTACGTTACATGAGGACACACATTCATTTTTTGTTCTTAGTTGTTACCTGATTTGTACTCTAGTCATTAAATATTGATGTCTGTAGAGGATGGTGTCTCTTACTGCTAGATCAAGGAAGGAATCATGGAATCTGACCACCTGAGTAAAATTGGGGGTATCATGATTATTGGGGTTCAGTAAATTATTGGGGCTCAGCACCCTCTTCCTGGGATGCCACTGCATGTGATGTGATATTGCGTGTGTTCATGAGCCGCCCAGGGCCAGACTGCAGAACCAAAGCAGCCTTGGCAAAAATGCCCTAAAACTAATGGTCTCCCTTCATGTCCTTGAATAATGTCTCCCATTTCATCCATCCACACTCTTTCTCTCTCTCTCTTCTGTATTCTCTCTTATCTCCCTCTCAGATCCTTTCTTTTCTACCTTCCTCCCTCCCTCTCTCACTCTCTGTCTTGAAGCGCAGGCCTGCTGCAGTTAACCTCAGGGAGCTGGGGAAAGTGTCAGGCGCACCAGCAGTGGCAATGGGTTTTCAAAGCCAGCCTCCAAGACCCCTGGCCCATTGGTAAAATGCACGGTGGAATAAAAGGCCTGTCTGGCCCTGAAGTCTCCCCACCTCCACAATGTTTTTTTAACTTTTGCCCTGATTCTCCTGCCCTTAGGGTGATGACATTCATGAGGGGAATGGCTGTGGAACGTGTGGCCATGAAGACAGTGGCAGCAAAAGAAAGTTATAAGGGCTGTAAAAGAGATGTTTAATTTCTATACCTAACATTCTTAACATCACCTAGCCACCAGCAGCAAACAGAAGACGGAGAAGTATTTAATGATGTTACAAGAGATCAACCCTGTGATGTCATCAGAGTCGTGCTAGCCGCTAGGGCAATCAGGCATTGCCCGACGGGCCCGTGTGTGGGTCCTTTATTTGTCTGTTTGTGGGCCTGTTCTACAGTCTGCTGGGCCGTTTTTTCACTAATGGGGGCCACTTTTAATCTTGTTTCGGCTCCAGCCCAATCCTGGATGTCATTAAGGATCATAGGGTGCAAAGTGCCACTACTGCTACTAATTGCATTTTGGTGAGTCGACGGCCATGGAGGACAGGCTAGCTCAGGTCTGACAGCCCCCTCCAGCCAACCTGTGACAGGTGAGAGTAGAACCCGTGACATGAGTGCCATCTGCTACCGCAGTGAGGTGAGGATTCAAGGGAGTCAAAGATTAAAATAGCCCAATTTGGCCACAAAAATCATATGTTGTAACTGAACTGAAATTAATATTATTTAATTTTACATCATTCTCATTCTTGTAGAAGAATAGTGAATCTTTCTGCCCTACCAACCGAGTGTACTTGATTCTCTCCATTGGCAGACACTAGCCAGTGTCTCTTTGCCTCGGCCTGCTTTGTAAATCAAATTTCACATGCAGGCAAATCATTGTCGGAATCAAAGGCTCGTTGCGGCTGTGGAAAGTGTACACACCTGCCAAGCAAACAAAGAAGCTCTTCTGAGCTTGTGATGTTTACTTTCCAAAATCGCAATTTTTCTAGTGGTGGTGTGTAAAGGAGGGCTCTTTGTGCCGTTTGCATAACTCTTTTGTTGTGCATCTGCTCAATATATTTACATATCCTCCACACGATAGGTTAGAATTCCTGTACTCTCGACTCAGCCTTTCATCATTCCACGTCCACTAAAATTCGTAATATTGGGCTGGGTGACGGAGACCCCTGCTATGTCGGAACTTGCATACCTTGATGGGATTAGAGTGGCATTTTACTTCCTGATAAGTGCACAACTTTATTTCCTCTGACTGACAGGGTTGACAGTGCTTACTAGTGCAGAGAAATATTTTACCTGATACTGTAAAACTGCATTATCACTTGCAAAAGTGCCGATTTTGCGAAAATCGCGGCATTTTTGCAAAAGTGCCGATTTCGCGGGCACTTTAGTAAAAATCGCGGCATTTTTGCAAAAGTGCCGATTTCGCGGCAAACCGCGAAATCGCGATATCCTGGAGGGTCTGAATAAGGGCAGTGTGTAGTACACGCAATTCAGCCACCGTCACCGTGAGGTAACGGGGATGAGGCGTAAATCCGGCTAGTACCGGCCAAGTGGCCCCGGCAATCGATAAAGGGCCCATTCTTGGCGGTATAACCACATGGGGAAGGGCGCCATTAAACCAAATAAGATGCTGCCAAGCAGATATTGGTATTTCCTGTGTCCTATACGGTGTATAGCTCGCTGGCACAGCAGTGGCAGTGTAAGAATGAAAGGTATTATCGTCCTCACTCACTGCCGGAAGCGTCACCCAAGAGTAGAACAACTCATAAGGATGAGCCGCATCGGCTCCTACCACAAAGATGACGTTCATACCAGTGTCCGGCACCCCATACTGCGTCAAATGACGTTTCAGAGCTGCACGGCTATGCGCCGCTATTTCTACCGACATAAGGACAAGCTACACTCGAAGTAATCAGTAGCACAAGGGTTCAATAACCTTTTTAATGATCAAGCTTGAAGAAACCTATATCAACAGAAATAGGTAGGTTTAAATCCGTCAGACTTGTTATCCGGAAACAAGAATGAGGGTGTTGTGGACTAATATAAGCACTACTAAGGCGTTTCAACTCATAGACCAAACGTTAGGTGCGCCATGTTGGAGGGATTCTGCTTATACACAGAACTATGCGTAGAACCCCAGGACCTCAGTGAATTGTGGTGTACCAGAAACTCACCTCAGAACCCAGAACCCAGTATCCGGCTAGCATAAATGTCCCATTCGTTATCCGAGATTTGGCTCGGCGATCCCAATGAAAAGACAACCCAGAACACGCGACTCAGTGTACTCTCAGGAATGGTGGGAATCGGAAATACCTGTTCGTATATTATTCTCACATCAGTCCACAACAAGAATCAACACAGACACGGTGAAAATAAAGAGTTTATTTTTATAGACCACGTGTCCTAAGATGCAGTACTTTGGCTAATACAAGCAGACAAATGATTATAATCAAAACCATCCGCATCGTTACAATACCATAAAATATAAAAGGAGTGATCATGTTATAAATGACAGTGGATACTACCACCTTCCCTTTACTAAGAAGCTAATATTATTATTATGCTAATAAAAGGTCGCTTAGGCTTGAATGGGGGACCCCATACCTCAAAGATCAGCTTAGTGAAATCACATCACAGGAGCATCAGGAGTCTTCTTGCAGGAAGGCTCGTCTTCGGTCTGAATATTAAACATGATGTCTGCAATATTAAAAGCCCCAGCTTTCAGGTATTCGCAGCTGCCTGTGTGTTATGGCTAAATAGTGGGTCGATCAACCTAGAGTGGAAAACATGCATTGTCTAACAACCCAGACTGTTTGTCACACCATGTACAGACCAAGGTCGCTGCGCAGAGCTCGGGATGGTAACAACAGATTGCTCTCATGTGAGGCAAAGCTCGAGTCAGCAGTTTGTTTAATCAATAACGTGTAAACGCAGTGTCGTGCGCAAAAGCAGCAAGATGGCTTTCTAACATCTACGTGGTTATGCTAACTTAACAATGCATGGACGTATTAAGTGAGTCCTTACTACACCGCAACCAGAGCGGGTACAAAAATCTGACGTCACAAGGCACCCCTGCACCCGACGCCCCACGGCCTAGTGTGCCCAAACCAACGGTGCCTAACCAACCCACGACATCCCAACTTACCCCTGGAGTGGTGGTCGCACCCAGAAGATTCTCGTCCCCCAGCCTGCAGAGTTTCTTTGTCCCGGAGGTACTCCATTGAAAACAGGGCACCTGACCTCAAAACAGTACCCTGCACCCGGCCGCTCTTGTGCCGCTGAGGGTGCACCTTTGGTGCTACTTTGGTCTCCAACTTGCCCTGAGCTTAACCCTAGGAGCTTTGCTCCCACAACCCAGTGGCCTGCTGCCAGCAGCCACCAACCGGAGGCCCCCTATCTAATGGATAACATTGGGCCTCAAGACTCTGCACCCGGCCGCCCTAGTGCCGCTGAGGGTGCAACAACAGTGCATCACTGACCCTGGGAGACCTCCGAGTCTAACCCCAGAACCTCAACTCCCACAGCCAATTACTTACCTGAGAACCGTTAACCTGTTTTCCCTCCATAGGATAACATTGACACTTTTTCTCTAAAAAGTTTGTGTGGAGTTTTGAAATCTAAAAATATTCCTTAAAAATCGCACAAATAACCAAAACGTGTTTACTCACCTGTTTGCAGGAAATGTCCCAGTGCTGAATCTAAGTAGCCAGCACTGAGTTAGAAAAGTAATGTGAAAAGTAACTGACCTGCAATTTACTGTAAAAGCCTATTCATTTCAATGTACTGCTCCAAAATGTTTTTAAGTGTGGAGTTTTGAAAACTGAAAATATTCTTTAAAAATCATGCAAATAACCAAAACGTAATTTCTTACCTGTTTCTAGGAAATGTCCCAGTGCTGAATCTAGAAAAGTAACGTAAAAAGTAACTTGCCTGCAATTTATTGTAGAAGCCCATTCATTTCAATGTACTGCTCCAAAAAGTTTCTAAGTGTGGAGTTTTGAAAACTGAAAATATTCTTTAAAAATCATGCGTATAACCAAAACGTAATTTCTTACCTGTTTCCAGGAAATGTCCCAGTGCTGAATCTAGGTATCCAGCACTGAGTTAGAAAAGTAACGTAAAAAGTAACTTACCTGCAATTTACTGAAAAACCTATTCATTTCAATGTACTGTATTTGCTAAGTGTTGCATACTACTGCTCCCCTGTAAATCAAACAAAGTACAATTTCTATTGCATTTTCAAACTGTTCTATATCCAGTAACTTATTACTGAAAAAGTATTTAATGCTTACCTGTACCTGGCTTGCTTGCATCTAAAAATAAACAACAATATATTTTTATACAAAAACCATTGGCCTAGAGTTCAGTTCTTGAGTGTATGAATTCCTTTGCTGACTGAGTGTGTACATCAAATGCTTAACACTGTCCTCTGATACTGCCTTACTGCTCAACCAAGCTACCACTATTATAGAGTAAGGTTCTATCTAACTTTAACCTCTGCCTACCTCTGGGGACACTTGGACTCTATACACACTGTACCTCACTTTGGTGCAGTATATACAGAGCCGGTTTCTTAGTGGCACTTAAGCCACATTTATCTAGGACAGTGGTTCTCAACCTTTTCGCTTCTTTGTACTCCCACTTAATCACTACTGGAACTCAGGGAGACCCACTGAATCATTATTGGAATACAGGGACCCCCACTAGGCCATTACTGGAAACCAGGGGCCCCAGCAAAAGCCGTTTTGCTAATTTGAACTACAAAAAATACAGAAACAAGTAGTCATCAAACAATTACACACATTTTGAAATTATTTCTTTAAATCGCAAACAAATAATTAAAAAAAAATGTTATTGAGAAGGTGAGGGTTTTTCTAAATTCAATTGAGGCCTCTCATCATCTATACTATATTCAGTTTGATGCACTTGGCTTGCTTCCACAAATCAATCTGAGGATATTAACCTATTTTTTGCGTTCAGTTTCAAATTCCTTCACATTTATAGGACGTTTTAACATGTTCAGTTTTGCATTTTATTTCTTTATTTATATACACGTCTACATTTTTTTACTTAGTCTCAGACCCCCTGAGTAGGCTTTATAGACCTCCAGGGGCCCCAGGGCCACAGGTTAAGAACCAATGAGTTAGGGATATATTGGTAAAGGGGTGCTTAGGCACTAGTCCACATAACCCACTGGTGCCGTTATTCTTTCAGCTTTATTATAACAAGGTAATTTGGAATGTCCCTACTTTAAGTAGATTCCACATTCCCACATCTGCAGTTTTCCAGCGCTTTGTTCCTAATGAGACCTGAAAATGTTTTGGAATCAGATTGCAATTCCATAGCAGTACTCTAACTTGCATTTGAGAATGAATACTCTGCTTACCATATATTTTTTAGCTTCAGAATGGTGGTCAAGATACTCATAGTTGTCAAAGACAATGTTCTGCATGGTCTGATAGTAGGCATTGTGCAAATCTCCAATGGATGAATTGTGGAGTTTGCCATTTTAGTGTTCAAACTCATCAGCTACAGTAGCACATGTCAACTGCAAGCGCTTAACACACAAAACTTCTTGCCTGCAAGTATGCCATTGCCTAGATGTTTGAATAGTGATGCAAACTTACAGGTGAAGTCTCCACTGTGTTCTGAACTCTGCTGACTGACATTAAAAGTCAGCTAGAAGACCTGATGAGGTCTGCATTTACCTACAACTGCCAGGATAGGTCGATTACTGTAAAGGAGTATGTGCTAAAAACATGCATATTTGTAGCATGCAAGTGGAGTAGAAGGGCTCTCTTGGTGCTATTGACAGACTGGATGTTTATTGTTGCCCATGTGAGTGGTGCTCATTTTAATGATATCTGAAGTATGAAAACCCCAGCGGACCCTTCAAGATGACTATACCCAAAATTACTTATACTTAATTAACTTCTTATATTGATGGGCAGCTGGATCATATTACAAATCATAGGAGGCTGCTCTAATCTGTTCCTGTTTTATAGAAGTGCCCTGGTGAAGCAATAGATGTTTGTACCTGCTTTTTGACCCTCTGGGCATTTCTGTGTTGCAGAAGAGGCCACAGATGCTTGTGTGACACCTTCTGCAATATAGATTGTGGGGGCTCTCATGTTGTAAACTCAAGGCGATGATGGAGGGAGCGCGGAAAGTTTTCAGACACTCACCCCCCGTCACAGATCTGGGTTGAATCCATCATCGTTCTTTAGCTGACTTCACCACCTCAGTTCAGACCTAGCCATATGCAAATCGGTCTTGACCCTGTTCCTTATGGGAACAGTCCAGCCCGAACTGCCAAATCAGGTCTTCCCTGGACCGGAAGCAAGCATCCTGGGACCGGTTTCGGGTTATCACCCCTCACCAGCCAGGATAGCTTGCATCCAGTTGCAAAGTGAGCAAGGGACCCACGTCTGGGCATACCCTGCCAACTTAGGGCGAACAGAGCAAACACAAGGAGATGATGGACGGAATGCTGAAACATTTCACTCACTCACCCCCCAGTCACAGATCTGGGTTGAACCATCATCATTCTTTAGCTCACTTCGCCACCCCAGTTCAGACCTAGCCATATGCAAATTAGTCTTGACCCTGTTCCTTATGGGAACAGTCCAGCCGAGCATGTTGTGCCAGCATGGCTTCAAGGGGACATGTCCTCATTTGTATTGGGACCTGACCCCATACAAATGAGGAAATGTATTTGCCCCTGTGCCTGTACCATATTACATATATAGTTGCACAATTAATATGGCTTTTGGGAGCAGCTCTAACTGCGTGTCCTGGGAAGTGATGCACAGTTGGCAGGCCCGAGAGCATCCTTTGGAAGGCGATTTGAGGGTCTCAGGGACACCACCGCCCCTCTGGCAGGCTAATGCAGTAAAACACTGCACACTCATGTTCATACACTTTAAATATCAGCCTGTTCACTTCAGATAACATATGGACTGGTAGTTTGAAACCTCCAGTCTGTCATTGCTATGCTAGCACAAGCCACGTCTTGCCAGTGCCCTTGACAAGGCTTCTTTTAATAATGGGGCAACCATGTCCCATTGTGCATCAAACACATAGAAAAATTGATTTGTTAGAAATGGGATTTCTGGCTAGCTAAGGCTTGCACCAAAGCCAGGCAGAAACCACCACTCTAGTCAGGACAAGGGAGTTACACACCAAAGATAACCCCTGCTCACCCCCTTGGTAGCTTGGCACGAGCAGTCAGGCTTATCCCGGAGGCCATGTGTAAAGCATTTGCGCAACCCACACAGCAACAACATACTAGGCACACCACAAAAGGGACTCCACACAAGGTTATATCAAAAATAGTCTTTGTATTATCATAAAACACATTAGAATAGTAATAACACAATATACACTGTGCCAACTGGCACTGGGCAATATTTGCAGGGGATTATATACACATGACAGGGCCACTTGGACCACTGTCAGAATCATCACTTAGTAAAAATAGAAATGTAGAACATAGAATAAACATAGAACACAACCAGTAATTACTGGCAAACACTATACTCAGCATCATTCTGTAACACACACCATATTATGCACAGTATCGCATCAGGCGTGAAATATATTCTGCGCCAACCTCATAAGCCTAAACATATTAGACCATAACCTCCTAAGCATAACTCGCGTTAGGAAATAATCTCACTAGCATAAACCATAGTAGGCAAATAACCTCATACCTAAACCATAGTAGAGAATAGTTCAAATATAAACACAGTATGCAATACCTCCTAAGCATAAAACCACATTAGAGGCATAAATCAGGGTGCTTAAACCATAGCATATAAATCACATTTCCTAGCACCACATAAATCACACTAGTACATACCCTCCTAGTAAAAACCATTGTAGAGGCATAAATCACGGTGCATAAAACAGTACATGAGTTATATTTCCTGCGCACCTACATAAATCACATTAGGGCCTGGCGCCCTACAAACCTAACAGTCCCCCTGGCCAACTGGCCTTCTCAAAGGGGCTCAAATGCCCTGTGTCTAAAATGTCAGGGCACGCTGCCAATACAGCTGAATCCAAGGTGCGCCATCACGCTGGGGCAAAGGAGTGCACCTCACTCCTATCTCTGAAAACCTGCCCCCAAAGAACTGTGGCCTAAACGTGGCAGCTGGCACTAAGTGCTGCGCAGCTGTAGGTCCAATAAAGGCCTGGGCTCTCACTGTGCCCTCTGAACAGTATGCGACACGTTGCAGCTGCACTCTATCTGGCGAGGCAGTTGTGAATAATCAAATAGGCCCTGGCACTACTGTACCCTCGGGGCCTCACTGGGGCTCTCCAAATAACATGCCCCCATCGTTGCAGTTGCCCACTGTCAAGCGGGGCAACTGTGACCATCTCTGCGAGGAGGCCTGGCACCACGCTGCCCTCTGGCCCCCACGGGGCTTTTAAATAGCTTACCCCGCCATGTTGGAGCTCCACGGGCTCTGGAAATAACCATGCCCAACGTTGAAGCGGCCCGCTGACAGACGGGCCGCTCAGACTCTGTGCCTTGAAGAGGCACCGACACAAAGAACCACCACGGAGCCCCACTCACCGGCTGGGGGCAGGACTCCTCCAGTCTTCGCTCCCGGCTTGGGCTGGTACTCGGCTCTTCTTCTCTGCTTCCCTCTGCACATGCGGGGCTTCCCTCAGCTCACGGAAGCCCAGCTCGGGATTGGCTGCCTTCCGACCGCTTCACCTCTTCACCCGGGCCCCCTTCTGGGACCCGGGACTTTTCCGTGGAGCCCGCGAGGCTCCAGGCGGCTTTCCCGGCGGCGATCGGGACTTCCTGTACGTGTCCCGTCCAATGCCAGGCAACTTTGCCTGACTTCCGATTGTCACCTGGGCCGCAGCGGTGATTCTCGGCCATTACGGTGTAGGCTCCCGTTTTTAAACAAAGCTAGTGACGGGGTGGGCACCCGCAGAATCAAAAGGGGGCACAATGCGGGGTGGGCACCCGCCATTCCAGACACCTATAAAGCGGGGTGGGCTCCCGCTCAAAATGGAAAGTATGCGGGGTGGGCATCTGCTCCATGAGGCACCACGGGGGAATCCCTACGTCGGGATTCCCTCGGAAAGGGGCTGCAGCACAGCGCTGCACAGCCCATACGCTCTTCTCCGTCTCTTGGGGAAAATTAAAATAAAGCATAGCGCTCACGAGGGCGCAGGCTGCAGCAAGGATCAGGTATTTGAAAGCCTTAGTCCAGCAAAAGTTCCTCCAGGTCCAGGGCCTAGCCGGGCCTAGGGAGGCCAGCACACAGGGCCTTCCAGCAGGGAGGTAAGCCTCCATGGCGGTTCCTCCTGTGCCCCAGCAGCAGCAAGCCCCTCAGCAAGTCAGGCTCAAGAACAAGGAGAACATTTTCATGGGGTCACAGCCCCTTTACTTATACCACATAATCCTCTGTCTTCGTGCAGGGCATGGGGGAACCAGATGCAACTGGTTCAGGGAGGATTTGGAGAACTTTGGTTTGCAAGCTCCTCTTCCCCTTTGTCAGGTTGGGGCTAGGTGATCAGACACACCACAGGGGGCGGAGCCAGCATTCACGAGGGAAGGCACCATCCTATTCGGAGTCAGGTGATTACCCCTCCCACTCCTCTTAGCCCAGGTGTCCCATTCAGCCTAGCGCTGACTCATCCTGCCCCTCCTGGAGCCACCCACACCTCTCAGCTCCTGTCACTCACAAGCCAGGCATGCAATTCACATCGGGTTGGCAGACACATAGCACACAGAAATGCCAACTTCTAAAAGTGGCATTTCTAAAATAATCACAATAAATCTGCCCACACTATTGCGCAGCATTTATTCAGACAATTTCATACATACCAGACTTGACCACACTGCTCCTCTCATAATAGGAATTACCACTGACACACACTGATCAGGGAATCCCCAATGCATTCCTATGGGAGGGCAGGCCAACCGTACAAATGTAACACAGAGAGCGTACGCACTTTACACTGAACCACAGTGCTAACGTGCCCAGAGGCCTAAAACCACCAATACTAGGTCACCGGAAAGGCAAAAAGTTTAGGGGTGAACCTGCCAAAAAGGGCCAAGTCCAACAGGATTGAACTGTGTTGGACACTGGGATGGTGCAGTTTATCTGTGAGGAGGTGAGGATTTGTGAACGTTATACGTAAAATAAATAGTATCTTTCCTCATTAGTTACTTCAACCAAACCATTTTTGTTCCCATTCTCTACCTCTTCCGATCCCTACCAAAAATATTTAAGCCTTCGTCTCCTTACTTTACTGATGATTCAGATCCCAAACGGACCCAAGTGTGTTGGGTCAAAAATACTGTTTTTCATTAAGTATTGGTATATATATATTTTTTCCTATAATGGAAACCTTTATTGAGGCAATTCAGGTTGTGACAAGGATGTAAATGAAAAGGAAAACAAACACAATAATGCGAATGATGTTTAAGATCTTCATATTCCAACTTCCAAATATACTTTGTAACCGGGACCTTAGCTCCCACTATTCAAATTCATCATTAAGTACTTGTATATTGATAACATTTGTCTTTGTTCTTGCTTAATGCTTTCGAATTACAAAATGCAGATTACAAGTACAGAATGCAAGCAGTGTGAACTTTCTGTTAAGTGATCTTATTTTGTCCCAGTTAAAATCATTTTGGTGCATTAGAGGTATGCAGTTTACATTGTGAATAGGGAGTTAGTGTTACAAAAATGTAATGTTGCCTTCCTTAGGGGGCAATTGCAGTGTTACAACAGAAATTTTAAACCATATGCTCACGAGAACCTAAACGTTTCTCTGATATGGAAGTAAGAGTGTGCCTAAATGACACATTGAAAGCATGTGCTGAAAAGTTTTACTTTTCCAGTACGGAATTAAGTAAAATAGGAGACTGTAAACTGTAAATGTTCATTAGCTAAATAACTGTTCTGAAAATAATTTCAGTTGCACTGACCTCAAGAGACTGTCCCAACTAATCTTGGTTCAGCTGCCCTTGCTCCTTTCTGTGTCCTACGCTGCAGCAAGGACTGTTGTGTTGGCAGATCCTCTGCAATTTTGCGTCCCAAGCTTTGGAATGCCCTTCTGATGGACTTACACCTGATCTCAAACCTCTTCTTTCATTTTAAGAAAAAAGTTTAAACCCCAGGTGTTTTCTTAATAAGCATTTTGAACGTATTGCTTTGTCTATCTTTTGTCTGGTGTGTTGACCATTCCAGCACCATGATGCACCCAAGTTCCCACTTTGCTTTGTACAAAAATAATTATTAAATAAAATAATAGACTTGCTAAAAATATTATTTTTTGCCATAGGATGTACTGTTTGTTGCGGATACAGCAAATGCAATTCTTATGTCCCTGAATGACAAGTCTCCAAATGTCCGTGCCAAAGCAGCGTGGTCCTTGGGCAACTTGACTGACTCCATGATCATCAACATGTAAGTAACACTATCTCTAAAGTGTAATATCCGAAGGCTCATAAAGTGGCTGCTCCACTCAATCCATGTACAAGCTAATCCCCCATGTCCCATCCAGGCAATATCAAACAAAACAATTTGCAGCAGTAAAAAATGCCTTGTCATACAGCTTTGGTTTCAGTTCTGTTTTACTGGTTGACACCTGCTTAAACAGAGAAAGCCCATTAACAGCGATTATTGGTGTCTTGCCGATAGTTCCCTCCATTTGAATATTCATTCCAGTGTTCTGGTCGGTTCAAACAACTACCAAAGGAGACACGACACTAATGTACAGTTCTTAATCTAAATGTAGTGTAAACAAAGGTACCCCATGGAAAGGAACGGGAATGAACTAATAGGTCAACATTTGTTCTGGTGAAAATCCAAAGGAGTTTTCCTTTAATGGATGGTAGCCCTTCTATCGTAATTTACTACCTTCCAAAGCAGGGGAACTCTTGGTTGTTTTAGCTACAGGAGTCCAATGATGAATGGCTGTTTTGGGAGGAAATGGGTGAGATACCCTCGTAAGTGTATATACAGGGATGCAAGAGTGATAAAAAATACATCATTGTGGAATCAAAGTAACTTTATTCTTGTCTCCAAGTGGGTATATCTATAATGAAGGGGGTATTTCATCCCCCAGTTCTGGTTGACATGTTTCAGCCCTGTAAACTTGCCGCTAGGAGATGCAGGGATTAGGACCCTAATTTCTTTGTATTATAAAGGCCCCAATGGGCTTAAAGAGTAAAAGAGATGCCTAATACCTGACCTAGAGATCCTTGCTGTGCAACTGTTGTCAGTCTCAGTGTGGAAGTATCTGTAGTAGAATTAAAATAATAACAGATTTAACGATTTTCATTTAATAATAGTATTATATGAAAGAAGTTAATTCGGGCATATGAAGTGACACTGTACACAGAATATTGTTGTAAAACAGAATGTGCTTCACACAATGTGTGCATGCATAACAGTGAGATATGGCTTCTGCTCAAGGGAGACGACCTAGGGGGCCAGCTACGATGCATGGAAAAACATGTCCAGTAATTATGTATACAATTATTCCATATTGTTATTACACAGATACATGTTTGACCCACATTATGACTATGTAGAGGTTCGGAGGCAGTGCAGTGCAAGGCTCGAATATTGACTAGTCTGCCTGATAGAGTAGGCGCGGGACGCGAGGTGGACGCCGGCTGTTCTCGGCGATTTCTGATTCCAATACCCCGCGCACCGTTCCCTGTTCGCGCCCCCCCCGTATTTACACACAGCGGGGGTATAGGGGGAGCTACATTGACCCTGTTGTTCTTCGGATCCACAGAAGGCAGAAGAGGCAGGCAAGGTGCAGCGTGGTCACCCCTCCTGCGTGGAGGCCGTGCATAGTGTGTGCAGCCTGCAGGCAGAATTGCACCGGGAACGATTGGAGACTACCGCCAGAAGCCAGGAGGGGCTAGGAGTCTCCTGCAGCAGGCAGGCAGGCACTGTTGTGATCCCACATGGAAAGGAGGAAGAAGGCAGTCGTGGTTCACGAAGTGAGTTGTAAATTAGAATATAAGGCTTGGGAAAACCTGTGAACACATCAGCCGAGCTGTTCCCTGCTCTACGTCCAATGTCAATCTCCCAAGAAAAGGAATAACTCCGGGAGCGTAATGGGACTGATTGTGTATATGTTTATTTGCGGAAACCAATGTTGACACATTGCTACCTTGATTCCGGTGTTTGGGCTGACATCTGAGGCATCCCTGTAAGATTCCTGGTGGGACCGAAGTCCAAGGTAGTCCTGACAGTTGCTGCCCGCATCCTTGATTCTGAGCACCTCACCCTGGTGGGACCACAAGTCCCAGGGTGCACCAGTCACTTTCTCTCAGCCGTCACCATCGTTTAAAGCGCTGCCTTGCTCTTCAAGGGCAGGCCGTCCAGACTGATCGAGGCTGAGCTGGGCCATACAACTATCCTCTATTTCCGCTTGTGGACTGCGGAGAGCGGACTCTCAGTGGACTCTGTCTTTGAAATGTATTAAGCCATTTAATTTTTTTTTTCTTTTTAAGTCCGTATCATAGCCTGAAAGGTCTGGCTAGTATGAGTAGGCCTGGAAATGGACAGGGGGTTGTGGGGACATTGGACGCTTTTATATTAAGGGCTGAGTCGGTATTGATGCACCAAATTGAATTAACCGAGAGGAGATTTTCCCTTGAGCCTGCAATAAATACTGACAACAGATCTGACATCACGGGCCTAGCCTCTACTGTTTCTGTTGCCCCCGCCTCATGTTTAACCCTGGAGGTGCCTGTAACCCAAAGCCTTAGCAATAGCCCAGTCAAAACAGATCAAGACACCGAGAATACAGAAAACCAAAAAACACGGGACAATGATGATATCTCCAGCTTTCCAACTAAGTCTAACGTGGTTACCCGGGGTCAAAAATCCAAATCTAAAAGCAACCATGTGAATAGCTCCGCACCACCTTCAAAGAAGAGAAAGGGTCAAGATGCGGGTAAACAACAGCTACCGTCACCCAAGCTTCGGAAGAATAAATCCACTGATAAGGAGCTTATCTGTGAGCTAAATATATCCAACGGGGGGCCATTTCCTATAGAGGTTGATTACTGGAAAAAGCTTGAAACTACGATAACAGCACTTCTAGACCCACTGGTCATCATTGAGGAACAAATCACTCCATTTCTTGAGGGAGAAGACTGGGATGGATGACCACTGTTTACAGATTTTAAAATGGTTTGTTGGATTGGGTGGGTTGGGCAATCTACCAAGAAATTTCAGGGAGACTGTGTTGTTCTATCTTTCAGATCCCCAGGATTAGTTAAAACCATATTAGAAAGGTCTAACACCTGGTCCATGTATCCTAGGGGAGTCTCAATCTTACCACTGGGTTTCTTCTATCAGCCACCAAGAGACCTGGTGTCTGAAATAGAAAGGGTGAGATCAAGACAAATTAACCAACATCCTATGTACCCCCCATGGTATCATTCAAATCGATATGAGTGATCTTGGAGATACAGACTGACTGGCTTCTAGCATTAGCGGCCCGCAGAAATTGGAAATTATAAATAGTAACCCTGGGATAGCTTCCGATCTCCTTAATAACCCGGTGGATTGTTCACATGTAACTGATCAGGTAGATAATTCTGATCATTCCTTACCTGTAGTTTGCGAGAAGCACAATGTGGAAATGAGTACTTTGTCATTAGAACATCCCGATGTTGACGCTGGTGTGGGAGAAATGGTCATACTCACTCAAAATGCACATGTGCTAAGAGTGGCTTCATGGAACATTGCGGGTATTAGATCAAGAATCTCAGATGAGGCCTGACTATTATATGTTAAGATGTTTGACATTATTTGCCTCCACGAAACTTGGAGCAGGGATGAGGTGGTTATTGATGGTTTCTGCTCATCTAGTGCCCAGGAAATTCCATCTCCAGCAGGGAGGGCAAAGGGTGGTATAGCTACACTAATCACTGTAAAATACGGAACAATAAAGATTGAGAATATTATAGACTCCCCTTGGTTTCAGATCATCCTGGTCTCAAACCAAACCGATGTTCCAATTTTAATAATTAATTGGTATTATAACATTTTTTACCACAATGACAGTGGGGTCATTATCAATTTAAAAGAGGAGATAAACAAGGCCATAGTTAAATGTTTTCCTGTTTGTATAGTTTGGCTGGGGGATTTAAATTGCACCTTATGTCAGTATAGCTCGCACATGGTTTGTTGGGTGCTAGATATTGAAAACCAACCACTCCCACATTTTAAACATACTGTCCAGGGCGATGCTCTAAATGATATCATCGTAACTAACGAATTATGTTTTGTGGATACTCTGGTCTGTACTCCACTTAATCAGTATCCAACATTCCAGGGAGGGGGAGGGCAAGTACTATAGATTTTATATTGATTTCTAGGAAATGTTCCCATTTGGTGAAAAATGTTGTGGTGGAACCCAACCACACTAGTGATCATAACCCCCTGGTCGTTATAACTCTAACCAAGGGGTGAGATTAAAATGGAGTAAATAAACCCTGTTGAATTCGAAGAGAACATCATACGATCTAATATTGATTAGGTTATGATCTGTCTATCCGATGTTCTTAGCTCGGAGGAGGGCACACAGAGTTTTGAAGAAATTTGTAGAGACGTGGCTAGTAATTTGACATGGTCCATAAAGAGAAAAGAACCACAGGTTGTAAAATGGTTTAATGCTGCGTGCTCTAAGGCCCAAAAAGACCTCAAAAAAGCCCTGCACATGGTCCCCCGTGCTGGGATCTAATTAGGAAAGCAGAAAAACCTATAAATTAGTAATTGTGAAAAGAAAAGAAGAGTTAAGAAGCCTTGCTTGGGATGACCTGGAGAGAGCTGGTGCCCTCAAGGATTCCAGAGGCTTCTGGGAAGTCATAAACCACCCACTTTTTACAGAAGAGGTTAGGAACATTGAATCATTAATAACTGAAGATGCATAGGTAGTCCATTTCTCAAAATTGTTTAATCCCAAGGGTGAGTCTTGGAGAGGGTAATTCTTGCCCGTCTTGAGCTTTGGGCTAATGAGTCTGGCCTGATATCCCATTCGCAATACAGCTTCCGAAAGGGGATGGGTACGAACGAACAATGCCTCAATTTGTCCTTAGTCATGGGTAAGTACATGAAGGCCAAGCGAGAATCGATCCACTTGGCCTTCATGAACTTATCCAGTGCATTTGACACAGTTAATAGGGAGAAGCTGTGGTTACTCATGGAAAAGATGGGCTTTGAAGAGGCACTCGTTACCCTACTACGTAGGATGCATTCATCTACCTCTGTTTCCATACGTTATGGCCCAGGAGGAGAAAAATCTAGGTCCATCGCATCCACAGAGGGCGTACGTCAGGGATGCATTTTGGCCCCCTTTTTATTTCTTTTATACACAAATGGGGTGGAGAAATTCCGAATAGAGCAGCACTTGGATTATCCGACTGTAGGAGGAAATCCGGTTCCCCTGCTATCATACGTGGATGACACCGTATTGATGACCTTGACGGCCAATAGTCTACAAAAAGCCCTGATTGCTTTTACTGAGTTTATGTCAGAGTTGAAGCTTAAGGTCAATTTTTAATAAGTCTTTTATTATGGTCTGTGGCCCGAAAAACACAAAAACAAGGAAATGTGTAGTAAACGGTAGAAACATTGAAAAGGTCCCTTCTTTTACATATTTAGGGAATGTTTTTAACAACAAATTAAACTGGGACAATTCGATTGCGACTAGGGCCCAACAGACCAACAGAATCATAGAGGGCCTTTTTCCCTTTGCGTCCAAATTGGGTCATAAGCCAGTGGCAGAAATTCTTACCTTATATAAATCAAAATGTCGGTCAGTTACAACCTATGGGGCAGGAGTATGGGGAAGTCAAAAAACCAATCCATTGCAAATTTTGGAAAATACATGTTCGAGGCATATGAGCTGCAGATTGTACACTTAGCATAGATCGCCATCTGGTGTTGGGCCCGGATGTTTGCAGTTTGTTTTTCTTCTTGGACAGTCTTTGGAAGTCACGAGTTTGGTGACTCCTCCTTCGGTCCGTACTGCGCATGGGCTTCGGCTCCATCCTCAGATTGTTTTTTTCCGCCATCGGGCTCGGATGTGATACTTCGTGCTCCGGCTTCGAACTTCTACGGTTCCAGCCTCGACGGAAAATCCTCGATTCTTCGAGTTCCTTCATCATCTTCATCTCTCGAAGCGGCACTTTCTCCATCCCGTACATCGACACCGGCCTTCGGGCCCTCCGCGACTCCGGTCCCGGCCGATGGAAAGGACTCCGTTCAAAAAGTGCCCAAAATGTGGGTCTAAATTTCCCCACACCGACCTCCATCAGGTGTGTAACCTTTGCCTCTCTCCGGAACACGAGGCCAGAGACTGCCCCGCCTGCAAGTCTTTTCGATCGAAGAAGACCATCCGAGATCGAAGAGCTCGACGCACCATGGCGCACTCATCCTCTGCAGCTCCACCGGACATCTTCGGAGACGACGCCGAAGCTTCGGGGCAAACACACACTGAGCAGGAGGAAGACGTCGTCAGCGCTTCCGAGGCCGACGACTCCGACGTGGAGGACATTACACCAGCGCAGCGGGCCGTGAGTAATATGCCCCCTCCTACCCCCACGCCGAAAACCAAAGAGACTCAGGTTACTCCTTCGCCTGCCGGCCTGGGCAAAACCAAAACCAAAACTTCGATCACCCCACCTTCGGGCCCGGTGTCGAAGCTCCCAAAGTCTCATGGCAGCTCGGGATCGAGCCAGCCGACACCCGGTGCCGAAAAACAGCATCCGGCACCGAAGACTGCAAAATCCAGCTCGACTCCGAAACCACCGGTGCCGAAGCCTGGACACTCGGTGCCGACCAAACACAAACACAAATCTGTCGGCACCGATGCTCCGGCGCCGAAACATCATTCGACGCCGCAACACCCGGAGACCTCAAAAAAGCATGGCGCACACAGACCATCGAAACCCCCGGTTCCGAAATCACCGGTGCCGACAGACGACTCGACACCATTGGCTCTGTTTACACCAGACCCTTTACAAAAGACTTTGTCCAAAGATCCAAAGACTGGGCTTTTGACTTTAACTACCAAGAAGAGACGCCTTGATGCTCCGGCTCCTCCTCCTCCACCCAAAAGGAAGGACTCTGCTACTTCTCCCCTCAGAGTGCCCTCCCCACTACCGCCTCCCCTACCCCCTCCACCTCCTCCACCACCTCCACCTCACAGGTCTCCGCCACCTGTACCTCACTACGATCCGACCCCATCCCCAGATCCGGATGATGGGGATCCGGACAATTACCCGGCGGACGCCCCAATGGATCCCACTCCACCAGGGACCCCAGATCCATGGGAGGATTACAATAACCCTGATATACCCAATGTACCTCAGGACGACTTACACCCATCAAGACCGTCTCCTCCAGAGGACTCCTTAGGTTTTCACCATTTAGTGCAGAGAGCAGCACACTACCATGGGGTGGACATGCACAGTGAACCAGTAGAAGAAGACTTCCTACTGGATACATTTGATATACAGGACAAATCCACTTCCATTTTACCCATGCTTAAGGGTGTCACCAAGCACGCTACAGAGGTGTTCAAAGACCCTGTCAGAGCCAGAGTACTGAACCCTAGAATAGAGAAGAAGTATAAGGCGGTACCCACAGACCCTGCTTACATCAAGGGCCCTGCTCCCCTAGATTCCCTAGTTGTCTCCACAGCTAGAAAGCGGGCTAACTCCCAATCCTCAGGAGATGCCCCACCGCCAGACAAAGAATCTAAACTTCTGGACGCGTCTGGTAAACGCACCGCCTCCCAAGCTGCAAACATGTGGCGCATTGCAAACACACAAGCACTGCTTGCGCGATATGATAGAGCACACTATGACGAACTAGAGGCTCTTATGCAGCACCTTCCAGAAAAATACAAGCACAATGCTCATGACCTGATACAGGAGGGTAAACTAATTACAAACACCTCCATTAAGTGTGCCCTCGATGCAGCCGACACTGCTTCTAGGGCCATAAATACCAGTGTCCTGCTTCGTCGCCACGCCTGGCTCAGGATCTCAGGTTTCAAGCCTGAAGTCCAGGCATCCATACTCAATCACCCCTTTGACCAGGAAACACTCTTTGGGCCAAAGGTAGACGAAGCGCTCGAAAAGATGAAGAAAGACACAGACACAGCAAAGTCTATGGGGGCACTCCAAACACAAGCCTCCAAACGTTCCTTTCGACGCTCGTCCTTTCGTGGCACAGGCAGAGGCTCCTCCACCGATAACGCCTCTACCTCCTACAAGTCCCCTCCTCAAAATACCTTTTCAAAGGGCAATCAGAGAGGTGGTTACAGGGGTAACAACAATAAGGGCAGGGGCAAAACCAACAACACCCGTTCTGCCACCCCCCCCGCACAATGACTCCCCTCCGCTCCCCCCAGACCATTCCACTCCGGTCGGGGGCAGACTACAAAACTTTATCCACGTATGGGAGTCCATAACATCGGACAAATGGGTAACCCAAATCATTCGGTCAGGGTACTGTCTCGAACTAACATCTACCCCACCCAATATCCCACCAAGGCACCGTCCAATGTCTCAAGAACATTCCACACTGCTCAAACAAGAGGTACTCTCACTCCTCCAAAAACACGCTATAGAGCAGGTCCCCGTCAATCAACAAAATCTAGGGGTCTACTCCCTATATTTCTTAATACCAAAGAAAGACGGGACCCTCAGACCCATTCTCGACCTCCGGCCTCTAAATGCCTACATACACTCAGACCATTTTCACATGGTCACCCTACAGCAAGTCCTCCCACTCCTCTGCCAGGGAGACTTTCTCACAACATTGGATCTGAAAGACGCATACTTTCACATTCCAATACACCCCTCTCACAGGAAATACCTCAGGTTCGTGGTGGACGGGCAACATTACCAATTCACGGTTCTCCCCTTCGGGGTCACCACCGCACCGCGGGTGTTTACCAAATGCCTAGCAGTAGTAGCAGCACACCTCAGACGTCAACACATTCACGTCTTCCCTTACCTGGACGACTGGCTGATAAAAGCCGCGTCCTACGACCAATGTGTGCAACATACAAACAGCACCATCCAACTGCTCCACCAGCTAGGCTTCACGGTGAACTACCAAAAGTCCCACCTCATACCATCTCACACAAAGCAATATCTCGGGGCCACTATAGACACCTCCAAGGGTATTGCCTATCCAAACTCAGCCAGAATCACAAGCATTCAAGCCTTACGCAAAACATTCCTTCCTCAACACTCTCTTCCAGCAAGAGTGTTTATGAAGCTCATAGGAATGATGGCGTCTTGCATCTTCATAGTGCCCCATGCAAGACTCCACATGCGTCCACTTCAAGAGTGCCTAGCACAACAGTGGAACCAGGCCCAGGGTCAGCTGACGGATCTGGTGTTGGTGGACGGCCGCACACATCACTCTCTGCAGTGGTGGAACACCACAAACCTTTCCAAAGGGCGGCCGTTCCTGGACCCGGTTCCTCAGGTGATTCTAACAGCGGACGCATCGCTCTCCGGCTGGGGAGCGCACCTCCTACACCTCACCATGCAAGGTCTATGGACGCCACAGCAAAAATCGCTCCACATCAACCACCTGGAGCTCTTGGCGATCTTTCTAGCCCTAAAATCTTTCCAAAAACAGATTTCGGGCAAAGCAGTCCTCATTCGCACAGACAATATGACTGCGATGTATTATATACAAAAACAGGGGGGGACACACTCTCCCCAGCTCTCCCGCTTAGCCCAGAGCATATGGAGATGGGCAATTCCCCAAAACATCTTTCTCCTGGCACAGCACGTTCCAGGCGTACAAAACACCATGGCAGATCTGCTCAGCAGACAAACACAACAACTACACGAATGGGAACTGCATCCACAAGTTCTTCACCCATTCTTCCAACAGTGGGGGCATCCTCAGATAGACCTCTTCGCCACCCACGAAAACAAAAAATGCCCAAGCTTCGCCGCCAGATACCCACACCCATTGTCCAAGGGCAATGCGATATGGATGAACTGGTCAGGCAGATTTGCATACGCCTTTCCACCTCTCCCACTAATTCCATTAGTGGTCAGGAAGCTACAACAGCACTCCCTCACACTCATTCTGGTAGCTCCGACGTGGGCCAGGCAGCCGTGGTACACCACGCTACTACAACTGTCAGTGGTACCACATCAAAAATTGCATCTATCCCCATGCCTCCTAACCCAGAACCATGGAGAAATCAGGCACCCGGACCCAGCTCAGCTCAACCTGGCGATCTGGCTCCTGAAATCCTAGAATTCGGATACCTTAACCTTCCCCCTGATTGCATGAACATCATCATGGAAGCCAGACGTCCTACCACTAGAGCATGCTATGCCGCAAAGTGGAAAAGATTTGTAATTTACTGCCGTAACAATACAATCAACCCTCTAGATGCATCCATACAGCACATAATATGCTATCTGCTCCATCTTCACAGGTGTAACCTGGCATATTCATCCATACGCCTACACCTAGCAGCGATCGCTGCCTATCTACAAAACAGGCAGCATTTATCACTCTTCAGAGTGCCCGCTATTAAAGCCTTCATGGAAGGCCTTAAACGAGTAATTCCTCCCAGGGCACCACCTTCCCCTGTATGGAATCTAAATTTGGTTCTTACACGTCTAATGGGCCCGCCCTTCGAACCAATGCACAAATGTGAGCTACAGTTTCTCACCTGGAAAACAGCTTTCCTTGTAGCTATCACTTCCCTTAGAAGGGTGGGTGAAATACAAGCGTTCACCATACAGGAACCCTACATACAAATGCATCACAGCAAGGTCATACTTCGCACAAATCCGAAGTTTCTGCCCAAAGTCATTTCCCCCTTCCACCTCAATCAATCAGTGGAATTACCTGTCTTCTTTTCGCAACCCCAATCTGTTGCAGAAAGGGCCTTACACACGCTTGATGTAAAAAGGGCGTTACTATACTACATACAAAGAACGCAACCCTTCAGGAAGACTAAACAATTGTTCGTTTCCTTCTCTCCACCACATAAAGGCAACCCCATTTCAAAATCGGGGATAGCTAGGTGGATTGTAAAATGCATACAAATTTGCTATCAAAAGGCAAAGAGAACATTATCTGTTCCCCCTAAAGCCCACTCTACAAGAAAGTTAGGGGCTTCTATGGCTTTTCTAGGGAATATACCCTTAGATGACATCTGCAAGGCAGCCACATGGTCTACACCGCACACCTTCACAAAACACTACTGTGTAGATGTGCATTCCAAGCAGCAAGCTAGGGTGGGCCAGGCTGTACTAAAGACACTTTTTCAAACAGCTGCAACGGATACCGGTGGTCGCCGCTAGGGTTGGGTACTGCTATATAATCTATGCTAAGTGTACAATCTGCAGCTCATATGCCTCGAACGGAATATGCTACTTACCAGTATGCATCTGTTCTTGGCATGTAGAGCTGCAGAGTTGTACACGCCCACCCGCCTCCCCGGCTACCTGTATCCGTTCCAGTACATCTTATTTAGATACAACACATGGGTTTCTCACTGTTATTACTACGCTCCATCATTTCCCTGTTGGCGAAAAACAATCTGAGGATGGAGCCGAAGCCCATGCGCAGTACGGACCGAAGGAGGAGTCACCAAACTCGTGACTTCCAAAGACTGTCCAAGAAGAAAAACAAACTGCAAACATCCGGGCCCAACACCAGATGGCGATCTATGCTAAGTGTACAACTCTGCAGCTCTACATGCCAAGAACAGATGCATACTGGTAAGTAGCATATTCCTTATAAAAAGATTGCTGATGGTTCCCTCCAGCTCTCCTACAAAATTGTGACATTCAGAGCTGGGATTGGATTTTGTTGAACATAGAGTCAAAATTGTGCCCCTGATTTTATGGGGGAAAGTGTGGTCATCATAAGAGTTATCATTTACCAGAGTGATTAAGGGATTGTTTAAGTGTAGAAAATGTTTTGTCTATTCCATGGCTCTGCTATGTCAAAAAGGTTTTAAGTAAGATTGGCCTAGGAAATTATTTTGAAAATCCGGATGGCACACCATCTAATATAAAATTAATGATTAAAAATGCCTACTATAATGAGTTAGTTATATCTAACCTGGAGCCTGAGACCCCATTCTATGGGTCTCCAAATATCCAACAATTTTATTTGTCTTTCAGTACCCATACACATTCCCGCTTCCTTCTGACGAGGTTTTGTCTCTGCACATTCACTTTCTAGCGGCTTTTCCTATCCAGGCGAGTTGGTGTGAGAGACTGACTCCCTGTCCGTGCAACAATTCAGCCAAGCAAAGCACAATGCACTTTATGTTGTTTTGCACTTTATACAAAGATATAAGGGCACGTTTTATTAGGCCCATTCTGAGGGAAATTGCCCCTTGTTCATACCAGGACGGTTTTAATAATTTACGATCTTAGTCCAATGCCGTCACTTGTTGTGCTGTGTTAAATTTTATTAGAACTGCTTTGCGAATCAGGAAAAGATATGAACTGTGATAGGGAAATCGGGGAATAGGGCCTTAAGTAATTTTAAGCTATTTATTTATTCTGACACCCTTGGATTGATATAAAGAGATTGGTAGCCTACAGGAAACCTTGCTTTGAAACTATATATGCTGTTTGGATACACTTGGCTTTTGCAAAATGTAATATGGAATAATTTCTATGCATTGTATACATTTTATTATTGTAATCATGTACTTTTATGATTCGTAAGAATCAAATAAAGTTTTTTTGAATGAATGAATGACTAGTCTGCCTTTTTTATTGAATGTCCAGTATCTTCAGGTCATGTTAAATCGAAAATAAAGTTAAAAGGACACTCATAATGTATATTGGGGTAAGTAGAGTCAAGTTCTGCTATCCATCTAATTTCTCTTATTGTACAGGTATAGTACGCTATTTGAAATGGGGGGTGGGGAGAGGGGATTGAAGTCTCCCATTTCATCGTTATCATGATATGCAAGATTCTACTTCTCACCCTAAACTCTGCCTTCTTGGTGACAGTGACTTCAGCCTATAGGCTCGGATAATTTCAGCCCCTCTCAGTTTGTACACCGTTCATGTTATTCTACCTAGAAAAGTATGCCTTTTTTAATGAACCAGCTCTTCTCACTTGCATATTTCTTCCCACCTCTTCATCCCATTAAGGGAAAGGAACAAATAAATAGAGTGGACTGCAGGCATGCGGTATTATTCACCATACTCGACAGGACATAGTGTTTGATTCTACAATTCTCACCAATAAGGTTCTAGTACTTCACAACCGATGGAGGCCACATAATCATACATGCATTCTAAGCATGTAAATCTTTGCTAGGCATTACTGCCTCACAGCCCAAACATGCAGTGACAGGAACTTTGCCAGGGCTGTGCTGCACAGTTTCCTTGAATAACTGGCACTACTCAGTCCCACCTCTCGGATGATACTGCAGTGGGACTCATTGGTGAGAGTTAAAAGATGTATCCATTAAAAGAAAAAACAACTCGCGTTTGGTGATGATATTTCTGGTGGATACATTATCTTCCTGCATCACCACCCTTTCTTGTCCCCTTTTAGTTAGTGCAGTAAAACAACGTACCTCCGTAGGTATGCAGGCTATTAGGTGGTGTATTTGTTGCTGTCATTTATGCTCTTCCAGTTTCTCTCTGCATACCTCCTTGGGGCATAGAAAAAGTACTAGGATCTAACTCTAGTACGCTGGTGAATGGCACATACTCCAATGGCATTTCTTCGTGGGCAGCTGGAGTCCAGGTTAAGATTTTTTGGTGCCACCTGCCTGCTATGCAGAGCTTTCGTGGGGGAGAAAGTTTATAGGTTCAGTCTGGTGCCGGAAGGATATGAATAAGGCAAGACATCTACTGAAAGGTCCACCATATATTCTTTCATTTGAGATTCTATTGAAACTTCAGAAGCATTCACAATGGTATCCTTGGTTTTAATGGGAGATAACATTTTTAAGTGTATTTTTCAGGGTTTCCGTATTCTGACTTTTAACAGAAGAATTGCATATCCATGTACCCTGTGGCCAATCAGGAAATATGCACCCGCCCAAATTATGCTCTTTGGTTTTTCCCTTTTCTTGTAATGCAGGCAATGCATATATTTATATCACAATGTATTCAGTTCCTGCTTACAAGTTTTTCTGCCAGGGACTGGAACATGAAACCGCTAGGTATGTGGCTGTCCAGAAGAGCCATTGTGTACAGCACACACCATACCGATCCAAAGAATCCCACAGCAATTTTACCTGCTACATTCTAATCTTGTCTTCAGTTTGGATTACTCCTAATCAAACTGGAAATATTTGCAGACTTCTCCCTTTTTTGAAGACCAGTGACACTTAAGACCCTCCAATTCTGATCATGTCTGATACATGAACTGCTAATAAATTCAGGATGCCATTCTCTTGTATACCTGCACTGCTTAAGTTTTGAAACTAATGGGAATGGGATGAGTGTGAATTTTAAGGGTACATGTTATATTTCGAAGTTTTGATCCTACTTTTCAGTTACTGTTCACATTTTAATTAGGCCTGGGCGTAGTTCGCGAAGTAGCACTTCGCGAAGCTACGCAAAGTGAAGTTCGCACTACGCGAGCTACGCGTAGCACTTCGCGAACTGCGTAGTACCTTGTTCGCACTGTGCCAGATGTCGTTTTCAATGATTGCACAGTGCGGACAATCAACCGGCACTGTGCAATCATTGAAAATGGCATCTTGCACAGTGCGAGCTGTAGTTTTCTGCTGCTCGAGTAGATTTTTACTCGAGCTTCAGCTTTCTCAACGCGAACTGGTAGTTTCTCATCGCGAGCGGTCGCGAGCATACGCGACCACTCGCAATGAGAAACCTGACCTCCTCGCGTTGGGAATCTCGCCGGGAGGTTTATCTTCCATGCTCGCGATCGCCAACTTGAAGTTGCTGATCGCGAACAAGGAAAAAGTCTCGCCGGGATGTCATTTTGCTTGCTCGCGGTCGCCAACTTAACGTTGAGGACCGCGAGCAAGCAAAAAATGACCGCAGCACTACGCAACACTACGCTACGCGTGTTCGCACTGTGCTATGTGCAGTTCGTGTAGTGCGAAGTAGCGCGAACTTCGCAAACTACGCAAGCGTAGCGTAGTGCTTTGCCCAGGCTTAATTTTAATCCTCCAGATCTTTTTCTTCCTGGCTAGAAAAGGAGTCCAAAACTTCGGAAGAGGCATCACTCTGTCTGGTTAGGTCATTCTGTTAGTAGTCCAAGGAAGGGCATCCAATCAGTTGTATTTTTAGGATTTAGATCCAGATTAGGACTGCAAGAAGATGAATGACTTAAGCAACACACTATGACCGTTTATGCTCTTGCCAAGAGAGCCTCGGGTTGCAAGGCTCTATTGGGCCGTGGCTGTAGGTATACACATTTTGAATATTTGTTCATTTACCCAGCAATAAAAAATCTATGAGTCTCTGATAAGAATGGTAGCTGTTGTGTAACTAGGTCATTAAAGCTAAATCAAACCTTGTTAAACTTGATGCCAAAGCTGTTATGGATGTTCTAATAATTGTTACCTGGATATGACTTCCAAGTTGAATATGCAAAATAAGGCTATTGACCTACCTGGTGTGGTAAGAGTCACTGCTGACAGAGATTCATTAGATGAAAATTGATATCTGAGATGCTATCACCTCAATAAAGACTTAGTGGCTTCATCAACAAGAAGACATGCTAGCTAGTTTATTCCGCACAATGCATGGTATATTTTGAAAAATTGTACTCTGGGGGAGGGTGACTCTCCCTCGTATTCCTTATTAAACTAGACTTAATTCCCATAGTGATCAAGCGGTCATCAAAGACCAAAGCAATAGCAAATCTAGATATGCTCTTAAGACCTGTCATTCAGTGGGCAAACTGTAAATGGCTTCCTACTGCGCCATGTGCCCTACTTAGCAGGCCTTCTTCTCTGTGCATAATTGTCCAACAGTAGTTCGATTTCTCCATTAAATAGTGTGAATTATTATAACCTGCTTCCTTGGGTCCAGATTGCATCTCCTCCAACCTTTAATCCTCTGAGCCCAACATCTTGGCCACATATTTAAATCTCATAACTAGGGCAATTATATCATATCATAAGATCGCTCTATCTACATCAGATTTCATCCAGGGTTCGCTCCCTAGACAGTTATAACTAAAGTTTAGGTATGGGATTTTGCCAATGCTAGAGTTTACAGCCAGATGGACCATGAATTCTAATACTGTTTGCCCTGCTTGTGATAGCGGTTCTGAATTATTATTATTTATTTATTTGTATAGCACAGCTAATACCCTAGGGCGTCTAGGCGCTTGTCATCCAACATCCTGCCAGCAATGAGATAAAAAAGGCGAAAGTCTAAGTATAACCGAATTTATGCAGTAAATAGCCAAGTCTTCAAACCTTTCCTAAAAGAAAGCAGGCCAGGCGAATTTCTGAGTTTGTAAGGAAGACAATTCCACAGTCTGGCTGTGATATCTATAAAACTTTTGCCACACCAGTTTGAAAGTCGTGATTTGGGACCACCACCAACATGTGTGAAGAGGACAGCAGTTTTCTGGTCGGAGTATACCAGCGGAAACAATCAGATATACAGGGCCCTGATTATGCAGTGCTTTAAAGGCGATGCAGAGGGCCTTAAAATTAATCTGCTTTTCCACTGGAAATCAATGTAGAGCATTGAGGGCCAGCTTGGCGGAAGAATATTTTGCGATTCCAAAGTGCAAACCGGCAGGCAGAGTTCTATATAACTTGTAGTTTAACATGGAGAGCTTTGTTTATGCCAATCAGAAGGCCATTGCAGTAGTCCAGCCTCGACAAGACTAGTGTAGAAACCACTGATTTCTGAAGGTCTAGCGGTATGAAAGGATAACTTTTCCTCAGAATCTTCAATGTGTAACAGGTAGATGAAGTGATTGCTTTCACATGATGGGAAAACGACAAAGTGGTGTAAAAAATGACTCCCAGGTTTTTCGTCTTGGTGGCTGGAATGGGGGTGGGGGTGGGGGGTAATTCCATGGGCTACCAGTCAGTTATTAGAGTTCAGCTTAAGGCAGTTCTGTGACATCCATCTACTCACCTGTCGCATACAGGCGTGAATGTTGTGAGCTGTGTTCTTGGTATTATTTGAAATGGAAACTATAATCTGGGTGTCGCCTGCATACAACACCATGGCAAATCCGTAAGATTTAATCAGTCTAGCCATGGGGGCCACATATAGATTAAAAAAGGGTCAGGCTCGGGGATGAGCCCTGTGGGACCCCACACCGGAGTTTGAAGCTCTGGGACCTAAGGCCGTCCACTTCCACAAATTGTTCCCGGTCCGAAAGGAAGGATTTGAACAGAGATAAGGTGACACCAGCTATGCCTATTTCTTGGAGGCGATGTATTAGGAGGCTATGATCCACCTTATCAAACGCTGCCTAAAGATCCAGTAATATCGGTGCCGCCATGCCTCCCTTATCTACAGAGCGCCTGATTTCTTCTGACGCCGTACGCTATAGGTGGAAACTCGGAAAAAATGTGAAGAGTAGGGAATGCAGAGAATATTGGGGTCATGCAAATCCAATCTTCCTGCATCAGATAGTGTAGACTGAGTGAGGGAGATGCATGGAAAACTAGAGTCCTGTAAAAATACCCCCTACCAACATCAGGAAGTGCAGACTGAGTGATAATATCAACTACAGATCGCGCTGTAAACATATCATAAATGCACAGTACCTTACTACAAAAAGTAGAAGCTAAGGTATTACGAAAGGCTTGGTCAGATACATTGTGTCTAGGTTCTTGTACTCAGCTCAGTTTTTGAACCGTAGCGAACAGTTCTTTAGAGTTATTCTTCTTTTTCAATGTTTTCAAGACAAATACTTGATTTTAGCATTATGGATCGTTCTTTTATAATGAGTTAATAATTTCTTATATCGTCCTTTTTCCTTAATATCGTAGTTATGTCTCAAGTGCCTTTCTTGTCTGCGGCATTGCCTCTTAATGCAGGTCATCAATGCCTCTTTAGCTTCAGGAGTTGTGCCCCCCAATTGGAAGAAGGCAAAGGTTCGTGCCCTTTTGAAAAAACCTAATTTAGACCCTGAAGATCTGGCGAATTATAGACCTATCTCGCTTCTCCCGAGCCTTGGTAAATTAGCCGAAAAACACGTTAACCAGGTTCTTTCCTCATTTGCTGAGGCCTCTGATGCATTACATTCATCCCAGACTGGATTCAGAGCGAAGCAAGGAACAGAAACTGCACTGGTGGCGGTAGTGGAGGCGACCAGGACTATTGTAGATGCGGGAGGCTGCGCTGCGGTGGTCCTATTGGACCTCAGCGCAGCCTTTGATACTGTAAACCACTCTCTTCTGCTGCATAGGCTTCGTCTGGCAGGGATTTCTGGTTTGGCTCTTAAATGGCTTCAATCCTTTCTATCAGATAGATACTTTTCCGTCTTTGAGGATGAGGTGGCATCAAGCCAGCTGCAACTGAGTCACGGCGTTCCCCAGGGTTCATCCCTCAGCCCTACCCTGTTTAACATCTATATGAGACCTTTGGCTGAGGTGGTGCTTCCTTGGGGAATTCAGCTGGTCACCTACGCCGATGACACGCAGCTGGTTGTTTCCCTGGTGAGAGATGATATCTCACATCAGGGGATTAACAATCTTACCCCTTGTCTCTCTAATGTACTTGACTGGATGACCTCGTCTTGTTTGAAGCTGAATGGAGCCAAGACAGACATCATGCTGCTGGGCTATAAAGCCCCAATCAACTTGGACCCTTGGTGGCCGCAGTGTCTTGGATCCCCTCCGAAGCCCAAGACCAAAATAAAAAGTCTAGGGGTCTGGCTGGACTCTGCCCTGAATTTCCAGCATCAGGCTAATAAAGTAGCCTCGACTTGCTATGGGCTCATGAGAGTTCTTAAAAAAATCCTAGACCTGCTCCCTTTTGAAGCCAGACGCATATTAGTACAGTCGCTGGTCCTCTCGCGACTGGACTATGCGAATGCTATCTATCTGGGGGCCTCAGCTACTACAATAAAAACTTTGCAAGCTGTACAGAATTGTGCAGCTCGCCTACTCATGAAAATCCCTAAACGTTCATCAGCTAAACCCTCAATCAGACTGCTACATTGGCTTCCAGTCCATGAAAGGATTGTGTTTAAGACTATGTGTTTGGCACATAAGTCTATTCACAACCTTGGTGTGAGAAGTTGGCCTGGTATATGCTGCTCACTAGTTAAAGTGATCACCTTGTACCATGCCAAGCAACCCTTATGGTGTGGTTGTAAGTCAACCTTTTTGGACTAGCTGCCCTAGTGGTAGCGTAGGCTAAGCAGTCTTTGAGGCTAAACTCGTGAAGCGTGTTAAGCAAGCTGTTTTACCAATAGTAATCCCCTTTTATACCAATGAAAGGACACCACACAGATATATATTCAAAATATATATGTATTTATTTATCAAAGTAACCCCTAGTCTCTTTATGAGCACAGGAGCACAAATCGTCAAACAAGATTATCACAGAATACACAGAAGTTGCACGTTATATGGATAGGCCCTGGTGGCCACTCAAACCATATACTAAAATAGTGGTATAAGTACCACGAACAGAAAATGGAAAAGGCCTAGGGCCTCTAGAATCGCTGGGCCTACAAGGAGCTAACGCCAGTTAGTGACCAGGAGGTCCACGGGTGGCGTGTGCAGAGCAAATAGTCACACGCGTGCTCCCATAGGTTTCAATGGGTGCGTAAAAAGTACAAAGTTACTGCAAAAGGAATCTTCCGGATGACCTAGGAACTTAAGACTTGGAACACAGGCACTAGAGATGTATTACTACACTTGGGCACAGGTGTGCCAGCTTTACCTCACCCACAGGAAGCGGGTGCATAGGCCTCGAAGTGCGTCGGGTTTCTTCTATCTGTTCCGTGGGGCCTGTAGACAAAAGTGCTGCAGGCGGTCGGTCGGGAAGAGATGCAGTGGATCCAAGAGTGGATCGGAGATGTTGAAGACCTGTAAGCAGAGGGGACAGTGTTCACAGTCACTAGCCAGTGACCAGCGTGGCACCAGGTGGGTACCAGGCAATGTCGGGTGCAAACAGGAAGGAAGGTGTAGCTTGACTCTGCAGCCACGTGGTCCCTGAAGGTCGACGACGTCCAGGAGTCGAGTCACGAGCTGTCCCACGCAGGCTCTCGCTGTCGGCGGTGTCGGCGACTTGATCGAAGCAAACAAGCCTTGGCAAAAGCAATTGTTGTAGGCAAGGAGTTTAAGCTGATGGTTCTGACCAGCAAGGTCAGAGGAACTGCTCCTTTGGAGGGGAGCAAGGGCCAGTCTGGAGCAACCAGACCAGCGGTGTTTGTCGTAGATTTCGTCGCCAAGATGGCCACTAGCCAGCGGCCAGCAACCGGTTAGGCGCGTCGAGTGGCAAAATGCAGAAGGGCCCCACGCAGATCGTGGAGATGCTGGAGGGCTCACCTTTGGTGCAGATGCTGCTCGAGGGTTGGGCTTCTCAGGACCCAAAGCACAACTTGGAGGGAGCCTCGGTTGTTGCACTGGTCAGCTTGTCGTGGTCGTTTCAAGATGGCTGGCTCCACGTGTCTCGGTGCCTCCACGGGTCTCCTCTTTGCAGGGACTGTGGATCGGGCGGTGAGAGGTCTGGAGGTCCAGGTCTTGTCAGTCTCTGGGCTCGGGCTCCGGCGGGAGGCGGCGGCAAAGCAGACGTTGATTCGCTGGATGGTGCTTGCGTTAGCAAGGTGGTCACTCCCTGACCACAGGGGAGATTGGCTTCAGTCCTCTGTGCGGCAGAGCGTCGAAGTTCCCGTCTTCTTCTTAGTTTCAAGTTGATTCCAGGATGTCTGAAGTCTTAGGACACAGCTCCTACCTTTATTCGGATTCTAGGGGCCGGACTACCTGCTAGGTCCCTCCCTATGGGTGGGACCAGGAAGGGGGGTGGTTACACCCCCAATCCTTTGTCCAGCTCGCCCCAGGCCCGGGACTGGTGTGCCCCAGGACCGGTTTGAACTGGCATATGCACCGAGGCTCCTTGTGAGCCACAGGCATGTCTGGTTTCTTTCAAGCCCTACCTGACCAATACACAAAATCCTGTCTGGGGTGGTGCACGCACCTCCCCTGGCAGGAAACCCTTTGTCCACACCCCCCAAGCTGGAAGGACTCCCAGCAGCAGGAGGGCAGACTTGTGTCTGTGGTGGCAGCATCCATTTTGTGGAGCTGAGGCTATGTCTGATTTTACCCGGGTTTCAGGTACTGTACATGTCGTGTCCCTCTAGAAGGGTGGAATGCTAACCCCGTCGCCAGAATTGGCGAGGGGTTAGTATTCCAATTCGTATGACACCTTACTCGACATGTTTTGATAAAGCCAAACCAAAGATAGCATTTAACCGCGAGGTTCATAATGCACTTAAGAGTATATGGTATGACGATATCTGGAAACAGTAGAAGGAAGTTGTTCCGACCACTGCAGACAGGCTCAGCTCATGCCAGAGCACCATCTCACATGGAACCAAGCACTCTGCCTTCAGGATTGTTAAGGCCTGCCATAGGAGTGACTTATAGGTTACCAGGTGTCCCATTTAAGGTTAGGTATAGGTATACTACACCTAAGTAAGAGGTGATTACACCAACTTACCCCAGCTGAGTGATCAGCCAGTTGTGTCAGATTGTTAGGCCAAGCCTGGGGTGGCATAATACATGTTGCAGCCCTTGGCAGGCCTTGGGTACACCAATGCCCTGGGTACCTAGTGTACACTGGTACAGGGGCTGACAGGGTGATCCACTTCCAATTGGTTATGCACCTAGGGTGCATAGTTTTAATTTAGTAGAGAGAACAGCAGGCTGGGGGTCTGATTGGCAGGCCCACAGCCTCAATATGTCGAAAACCAGTGAAGCAAAAAGCAAAAATTTGGGGTGACCATAGGATAGCAGACCCTACTCTCCTACACAACCCCCCCCCAAACGCTGGGACATTAAACTAGCCTTGACCAGTCTCGTCTTCATGTCCTAAGTGGAAGTACCTGGAGAGACCATCTGCATTCCCATGGTCAGTACCTGGCCGGTGCTCCACTGTAAAGTCCATCCCCTGTAGGGAAATGGACCACCTAAGCAGTTTGGGGTTTTCACCCTTCATCTGATTTAGCCACAAGAGGGGCTTATGGTCGGTCTGAATCTTGAAGTGAGTGCCAAACAAGTATGGCCTCAGCTTCTTCAGGGCCCACACCACAGCAAAGGCCTCCCTCTCAATAGCTGACCAATTCTTCTCTCTGGGGGTCAACCTTCTGCTAATAAAAGCAATGGGTTGGTCTTGACCATCTACATTAAGTTGTGACAGCACAGCTCCCACACCCAACTCAGAAGCATCTGTTTGGACAATAAACTCTTTGGAGTAGTCAGGACTTTTCAGGATAGGTGCAGAGCACATGGCCTCCTTCAGGTCATCAAATGCCTTTTGACAGCTTACTGTCCACTGAACCTTTTTGGGCATCTTCTTGGATGTCAGATCATTAAGAGGAGTCACAATGGACCCATAGTTCTTAACAAACTTCCTGTAGTACCCAGTCAAGCCCAAGAAAGCTCGAACTTGAGTCTGGGTGGTTGGAGGGGACCAGTCCTTGATGGATTGTATCTTACTCTCCAGTGGTTGAACTTGGCCTCCACCTACAAGGTGGCCCAAATATACAACCTTACTCTGCCCTATCTGGCACTTAGTAGCCTTGATAGTGAGGCCTGCCCTCTGCAGGGCCTCAAGAGCCTTCTTCAGGTGGATCAGGTGATCCTCCCAGGTGGAGCTAAAGACAGCAATGTCATCAAGATATGCTGCACAAAAGTCATCCAACCCAGTAAGGACTTGGTTCACCAGCCTTTGGAAGGTGGCAGGTGCATTCTTCAGACCAAAGGGCATCACCACAAACTGATAATGCCCACCTGGGGTTGAGAATGCTGTTTTGGCCTTAGACTCCTCAGCTAATCTGATTTGCCAATAGCCAGCTGTTAAGTCAAATGTGCTCAAAAACTTTGCAGAAGCTAGTTTGTCTATGAGCTCATCTGCCCTTGGAATAGGGTGTGCATCTGTCCTGGTGACAGCATTGAGTCCTCTGTAATCCACACAGAACCTCATCTCTCTCTTGCCATCTTTGGTGTGAGGTTTGGGGACCAGAACCACTGGGCTAGCCCAGGGGCTCTCTGAGGGTTCAATGACACCTAATTCCAGCATTTTATGTACCTCAGCCTTTATACAGTCCCTGACGTGGTCAGGTTGTCTGTAAAGTTTGTTCTTTACAGGCAGACTGTCACCAGTGTCCACCACATGGGTACACCAGTCAGTTTGACTAGGTATCAAGGAAAACATATGTGAAAATGATTGTAGAACCTGTCTACATTCAGTCTGCTGATGGGCAGTGAGGTTGCCTCCAAGGGTCACTCCTTCAACTGAGCCATCTTCAGGGTTCTGAGACAACAGGTCTGGGAGAGGGTCACTCTCTTCCTCCTGCCCCTCATCTGTAGCCATGAGCAAGCCCATGTCTGCCCTGTCAACATATGCTTTAAGCCTGTTAACATGGAGCACCCTGTGGGGACTCCTGGGAGTTCCTAGGTCGACCAAGTAGGTGACCTCTCCCTTCTTTTCCAGGATTGTATGGGGTCCAGACCATTTGTCTTGGAGTGCTGCTGGGGCCACTGGCTCCAACACCCATACCTTCTGTCCTGGCTGAAACTCAACCAAGACAGCCTTTTGGTCATGCCAAGCTTTCTGTAAGGCCTGGCTTGCCTCAAGGTTTTTGGATGCCTTCTCCATATACTCAGCCATCCTGGAGCGGAGACCAAGTACATAGTCCACTATGTCTAGCTTAGGCTTTTTGAGAGGTAACTCCCAGCCTTCCTTCACCAAACACAGTGGGCCCCTCACAGGGTGCCCAAACAACAATTCAAAGGGGCTGTAGCCAACTCCTTTTTGTGGGACCTCTCTGTAAGCAAACAGAAGGCAGGGTAGAAGGATGTCCCATCTTCGCCTGAGCTTTTCAGGTAATCCTTTGATCATACCCTTTAGGGTCTTGTTGAATCTCTCAACAAGCCCATTGCATTGTGGGTGATAAGGGGTGGTGAACTTGTAGTTGACACCACATTCCTTCCACATAGCTGTTAAGTATCCTGACATAAAGTTGGTACCTCTGTCAGATACTACCTCCTTAGGAAACCCCACTCTGGAGAATACTCCCAGCAGGGCCCTGGCCACAACAGGAGCTGTAGTGGTCCTAAGGGGAATTGCCTCTGGATACCTGGTGGCATGATCCACTACCACCAGTATAAATCTGTGCCCAGATGCAGTGGGAGGATCCATGGGACCCACTATGTCTATTCCCACTCTTTCAAAGGGGACCCCCACCACAGGTAGTGGTATTAGGGGGGCCTTTGTTGTGCCACCTGATTTGCCACTGGCTTGGCAGGTAACACAGGAGCGACAAAACTCCTTTGTATCTTCATTCATGTGAGGCCAGTGAAAGTGAGGGACAAGTCTGTCCCAGGTCTTATTCTGGCCTAGGTGTCCTGCTAAAGGAATGTCATGGGCCAAGGTAAGAAGGAAGCCCCTAAATTGCAGAGGTATGACCAACCTCCTGGTAGCACCAGGCTTGGGGTCTCTAGCCTCTGAATAAAGGAGCCCTTCATCCCAATACACTTTATGGGTACCTTGAGCATTCCCAGCAGCCTCAGCAGCAGCCAGCTGTCTGAGGGGTTCAAGAGAGGGACAGGATAACTGAGCCTGCCTCAAGTCAGCCCTTGAAGGTCCCCCTGTCACCAGAAACTCAACCTGATCAGGTTCAAGCTCTTCAGGGACAGTTCCTTCAGGGTCCTCTAGATCAGCTTCCTGGGAAGGCTGATCATCACTTGGAGGCAGGGGGGAAGGCCCAGCCTTGACCCTCCTGTTCTTCTTCTTGGTAGGTGCTTGGTCCATTGTTCCAGGATCCAAGACCTGTGGTTCAGTGAGGCACTTTTTGGCCTGTGACCTGGTCACAGCAAGGACATGTGATGATATACCTAACATCTCTGCATGAGTCCTGTACTCCACTTCTGACCATAGAGAACTCTCTAGGTCATTGCCCAACAAACATTCTACTGGGAGGTCTGCACTAACCACAACCCTTTTGAGGCCAGTTACCCCTCCCCATGAGAAGTTAACAACTGCCACACTGTGTGAAGTAGTGGCATTGCTGGCATTGGTCACCAGGTAGTTCTCACCTGGTATGTACTGTCCAGGGTCCACAAAGCCTGGTGTCACCATAGTGACACTGGCACATGTGTCCCTGTAGGCTTGAGCCACTTTGTCATTAATTAAAGGAGTCTGTCTGTACTTGCCCAGGTTACTGGGGCTCACAGTCAGGGACAAATCAATGTCCCCATCACAGATCAAGACTGCCTGTGTCAGGGTTCTGTCTAAGTCAGAATCTCCTTCAGTTCCCATAGTGATTCCCACTACACCCTTTGTCTGGGGACCAACACTGCTAACAGTAGTACTGGGAGCAGGTGCCTTAGGGGCAACAGTGTTGGGGGCTCCACCCTTTTTGCAATCACTAGTCCAGTGAGTTGTATTTTTACAATGATTGCACCAGGGTTTCTTTTGACCTTCTTTCTTCTTTTTGGACTGTTGTTGGGACCCACCCTCCTTAGCAGTAGTTTGGGGCCCTGTTGAAGACTTCTGGTCTTTAGATTTCTGATCTCCACCCTTTTGGTCTGTTTTCTTCTGATCACCCCCTTGGCCCTGGTTCTGGTTCTTTTGCTTAACCCTGGTTCTGACCCATTTGTCTGCCTTCTTTCCCAATTCTTGGGGAGAGGTCAGATCAGAGTCAACCAAGTGTTGATGCAGTTGCTGGTTTTGACAGTTATTTAAAATCTGTTCTCTCATCATCAAATTATACAATCCTGTAAAATCAGATACCTTACTTCCCAGCAACCAACCCTCCAAAGCCTTAGTGGCACATTCAATGTATTCAGACCAGTCCTGAGTCTGTGTCTTTTGGGTGTCTCTGAACATTAACCTGTACTGCTCAGTGGTTAAGCCTAACCCATCAACTAGAACACTCTTCAGGACTCTGTAGTTTCTGACATCCTCTTCTCTAACAGTGAGGAGTCTGTCTCTGCCTCTTCCCTCAAAGGAGAGCCAGAGGATTGCTGCCCACTGATCTTCAGGAACCTGCTGTACTTTGCAGGCTCTCTCAAGAGCAGTTATCCACTTGTGGATGTCATCCCCACTTTTGTAGGGGGGCACAACCTTAGACAGGTTTCTATTGTCGAAAACCCTATCTTTGTCCTTAGGGACAGTGCTGCCACCAGTGGGTATAGACCCACTCTCTTTATGCTGTCTAGCCTTGCTAAGTTTCTCTTCCATCAGGGCTACTTCTAGCTCCTGCTTCCTGATCCTCAGCTGAGCCTCTTGCATCTTGGCCTCATGTTCCCTCCTCTGAGGGGTGGTCATCCTTCTCCTGGAGTGACCTTGAGAGCCTCTAGAGCCATGGGAAGCATTGGAGTCACCTGAGCGATTCCTTTGCCTTCCCAGCCCTGTGTTAAGTCCACTGGGGAGATCCAGTGGGTTGAACCCACTGTCAGTCCCCAATAGCCTTGGCTTAGCTGGGCCAAGTATAACACTTGGCACTGGGCTAGTTCTCCCTTCATCCTCACTACTGTCAGTATCCTTTTCACTCTCATCCTCTGTGGTAGGCATCCCATCTAAGGGGTGACTATTGGGAAGGGGTACTTCAGTGGCATCTTCAGAAGGGGGGCCTCCTGTTCCTGTCCCTAAGGGGGCTAACTGGGAAGCTTTCTTGAGTGCTCTCTGATTCTCATCATTCTGTAAGAGCTCTCTGAGCTCAGCAGAGTTTGGGTTCTTGGGCTGTTTAAGGCCTCTAAGAGTTGCCAAATGCCTGAGCTCATTCTGATTAAGGGTAGCAAAGCTGGTTGGTGCCCTCTGGGGGTCACTCTCAACAGAGATGGGTACAGTGGACCCCTCTGCCCCGGCCATTGCTCTTAAGTGTGGGTGGATGTGTTGCAATCTACCTACACTTGGGTTTACCTACTAAACCTATCTAGTAGTTGTAGTCAGGGTGTGCTACTCCCTTTGCTCTACAACAACTAAGTTCAGTAGAACTTAAGTATATCTAATCTTGTTTTATATGTACCTACAGGTACCTATGTGATCTTTCAATTGGTAACCAAGAGATTACAATGGTAAAACACAGCAAGCTCAAATCCAACCGCTGCTCACCAATGTGAGAAGTTGGCCTGGTATATGCTGCTCACTAGTTAAAGTGATCACCTTGTACCATGCCAAGCAACCCTTATGGTGTGGTTGTAAGTCAACCTTTTTGGACTAGCTGCCCTAGTGGTAGCGTAGGCTAAGCAGTCTTTGAGGCTAAACTCGTGAAGCGTGTTAAGCAAGCTGTTTTACCAATAGTAATCCCCTTTTATACCAATGAAAGGACACCACACAGATATATATTCAAAATATATATGTATTTATTTATCAAAGTAACCCCTAGTCTCTTTATGAGCACAGGAGCACAAATCGTCAAACAAGATTATCACAGAATACACAGAAGTTGCACGTTATATGGATAGGCCCTGGTGGCCACTCAAACCATATACTAAAATAGTGGTATAAGTACCACGAACAGAAAATGGAAAAGGCCTAGGGCCTCTAGAATCGCTGGGCCTACAAGGAGCTAACGCCAGTTAGTGACCAGGAGGTCCACGGGTGGCGTGTGCAGAGCAAATAGTCACACGCGTGCTCCCATAGGTTTCAATGGGTGCGTAAAAAGTACAAAGTTACTGCAAAAGGAATCTTCCGGATGACCTAGGAACTTAAGACTTGGAACACAGGCACTAGAGATGTATTACTACACTTGGGCACAGGTGTGCCAGCTTTACCTCACCCACAGGAAGCGGGTGCATAGGCCTCGAAGTGCGTCGGGTTTCTTCTATCTGTTCCGTGGGGCCTGTAGACAAAAGTGCTGCAGGCGGTCGGTCGGGAAGAGATGCAGTGGATCCAAGAGTGGATCGGAGATGTTGAAGACCTGTAAGCAGAGGGGACAGTGTTCACAGTCACTAGCCAGTGACCAGCGTGGCACCAGGTGGGTACCAGGCAATGTCGGGTGCAAACAGGAAGGAAGGTGTAGCTTGACTCTGCAGCCACGTGGTCCCTGAAGGTCGACGACGTCCAGGAGTCGAGTCACGAGCTGTCCCACGCAGGCTCTCGCTGTCGGCGGTGTCGGCGACTTGATCGAAGCAAACAAGCCTTGGCAAAAGCAATTGTTGTAGGCAAGGAGTTTAAGCTGATGGTTCTGACCAGCAAGGTCAGAGGAACTGCTCCTTTGGAGGGGAGCAAGGGCCAGTCTGGAGCAACCAGACCAGCGGTGTTTGTCGTAGATTTCGTCGCCAAGATGGCCACTAGCCAGCGGCCAGCAACCGGTTAGGCGCGTCGAGTGGCAAAATGCAGAAGGGCCCCACGCAGATCGTGGAGATGCTGGAGGGCTCACCTTTGGTGCAGATGCTGCTCGAGGGTTGGGCTTCTCAGGACCCAAAGCACAACTTGGAGGGAGCCTCGGTTGTTGCACTGGTCAGCTTGTCGTGGTCGTTTCAAGATGGCTGGCTCCACGTGTCTCGGTGCCTCCACGGGTCTCCTCTTTGCAGGGACTGTGGATCGGGCGGTGAGAGGTCTGGAGGTCCAGGTCTTGTCAGTCTCTGGGCTCGGGCTCCGGCGGGAGGCGGCGGCAAAGCAGACGTTGATTCGCTGGATGGTGCTTGCGTTAGCAAGGTGGTCACTCCCTGACCACAGGGGAGATTGGCTTCAGTCCTCTGTGCGGCAGAGCGTCGAAGTTCCCGTCTTCTTCTTAGTTTCAAGTTGATTCCAGGATGTCTGAAGTCTTAGGACACAGCTCCTACCTTTATTCGGATTCTAGGGGCCGGACTACCTGCTAGGTCCCTCCCTATGGGTGGGACCAGGAAGGGGGGTGGTTACACCCCCAATCCTTTGTCCAGCTCGCCCCAGGCCCGGGACTGGTGTGCCCCAGGACCGGTTTGAACTGGCATATGCACCGAGGCTCCTTGTGAGCCACAGGCATGTCTGGTTTCTTTCAAGCCCTACCTGACCAATACACAAAATCCTGTCTGGGGTGGTGCACGCACCTCCCCTGGCAGGAAACCCTTTGTCCACACCCCCCAAGCTGGAAGGACTCCCAGCAGCAGGAGGGCAGACTTGTGTCTGTGGTGGCAGCATCCATTTTGTGGAGCTGAGGCTATGTCTGATTTTACCCGGGTTTCAGGTACTGTACATGTCGTGTCCCTCTAGAAGGGTGGAATGCTAACCCCGTCGCCAGAATTGGCGAGGGGTTAGTATTCCAATTCGTATGACACCTTACTCGACATGTTTTGATAAAGCCAAACCAAAGATAGCATTTAACCGCGAGGTTCATAATGCACTTAAGAGTATATGGTATGACGATATCTGGAAACAGTAGAAGGAAGTTGTTCCGACCACTGCAGACAGGCTCAGCTCATGCCAGAGCACCATCTCACATGGAACCAAGCACTCTGCCTTCAGGATTGTTAAGGCCTGCCATAGGAGTGACTTATAGGTTACCAGGTGTCCCATTTAAGGTTAGGTATAGGTATACTACACCTAAGTAAGAGGTGATTACACCAACTTACCCCAGCTGAGTGATCAGCCAGTTGTGTCAGATTGTTAGGCCAAGCCTGGGGTGGCATAATACATGTTGCAGCCCTTGGCAGGCCTTGGGTACACCAATGCCCTGGGTACCTAGTGTACACTGGTACAGGGGCTGACAGGGTGATCCACTTCCAATTGGTTATGCACCTAGGGTGCATAGTTTTAATTTAGTAGAGAGAACAGCAGGCTGGGGGTCTGATTGGCAGGCCCACAGCCTCAATATGTCGAAAACCAGTGAAGCAAAAAGCAAAAATTTGGGGTGACCATAGGATAGCAGACCCTACTCTCCTACACAACCCCCCCCCAAACGCTGGGACATTAAACTAGCCTTGACCAGTCTCGTCTTCATGTCCTAAGTGGAAGTACCTGGAGAGACCATCTGCATTCCCATGGTCAGTACCTGGCCGGTGCTCCACTGTAAAGTCCATCCCCTGTAGGGAAATGGACCACCTAAGCAGTTTGGGGTTTTCACCCTTCATCTGATTTAGCCACAAGAGGGGCTTATGGTCGGTCTGAATCTTGAAGTGAGTGCCAAACAAGTATGGCCTCAGCTTCTTCAGGGCCCACACCACAGCAAAGGCCTCCCTCTCAATAGCTGACCAATTCTTCTCTCTGGGGGTCAACCTTCTGCTAATAAAAGCAATGGGTTGGTCTTGACCATCTACATTAAGTTGTGACAGCACAGCTCCCACACCCAACTCAGAAGCATCTGTTTGGACAATAAACTCTTTGGAGTAGTCAGGACTTTTCAGGATAGGTGCAGAGCACATGGCCTCCTTCAGGTCATCAAATGCCTTTTGACAGCTTACTGTCCACTGAACCTTTTTGGGCATCTTCTTGGATGTCAGATCATTAAGAGGAGTCACAATGGACCCATAGTTCTTAACAAACTTCCTGTAGTACCCAGTCAAGCCCAAGAAAGCTCGAACTTGAGTCTGGGTGGTTGGAGGGGACCAGTCCTTGATGGATTGTATCTTACTCTCCAGTGGTTGAACTTGGCCTCCACCTACAAGGTGGCCCAAATATACAACCTTACTCTGCCCTATCTGGCACTTAGTAGCCTTGATAGTGAGGCCTGCCCTCTGCAGGGCCTCAAGAGCCTTCTTCAGGTGGATCAGGTGATCCTCCCAGGTGGAGCTAAAGACAGCAATGTCATCAAGATATGCTGCACAAAAGTCATCCAACCCAGTAAGGACTTGGTTCACCAGCCTTTGGAAGGTGGCAGGTGCATTCTTCAGACCAAAGGGCATCACCACAAACTGATAATGCCCACCTGGGGTTGAGAATGCTGTTTTGGCCTTAGACTCCTCAGCTAATCTGATTTGCCAATAGCCAGCTGTTAAGTCAAATGTGCTCAAAAACTTTGCAGAAGCTAGTTTGTCTATGAGCTCATCTGCCCTTGGAATAGGGTGTGCATCTGTCCTGGTGACAGCATTGAGTCCTCTGTAATCCACACAGAACCTCATCTCTCTCTTGCCATCTTTGGTGTGAGGTTTGGGGACCAGAACCACTGGGCTAGCCCAGGGGCTCTCTGAGGGTTCAATGACACCTAATTCCAGCATTTTATGTACCTCAGCCTTTATACAGTCCCTGACGTGGTCAGGTTGTCTGTAAAGTTTGTTCTTTACAGGCAGACTGTCACCAGTGTCCACCACATGGGTACACCAGTCAGTTTGACTAGGTATCAAGGAAAACATATGTGAAAATGATTGTAGAACCTGTCTACATTCAGTCTGCTGATGGGCAGTGAGGTTGCCTCCAAGGGTCACTCCTTCAACTGAGCCATCTTCAGGGTTCTGAGACAACAGGTCTGGGAGAGGGTCACTCTCTTCCTCCTGCCCCTCATCTGTAGCCATGAGCAAGCCCATGTCTGCCCTGTCAACATATGCTTTAAGCCTGTTAACATGGAGCACCCTGTGGGGACTCCTGGGAGTTCCTAGGTCGACCAAGTAGGTGACCTCTCCCTTCTTTTCCAGGATTGTATGGGGTCCAGACCATTTGTCTTGGAGTGCTGCTGGGGCCACTGGCTCCAACACCCATACCTTCTGTCCTGGCTGAAACTCAACCAAGACAGCCTTTTGGTCATGCCAAGCTTTCTGTAAGGCCTGGCTTGCCTCAAGGTTTTTGGATGCCTTCTCCATATACTCAGCCATCCTGGAGCGGAGACCAAGTACATAGTCCACTATGTCTAGCTTAGGCTTTTTGAGAGGTAACTCCCAGCCTTCCTTCACCAAACACAGTGGGCCCCTCACAGGGTGCCCAAACAACAATTCAAAGGGGCTGTAGCCAACTCCTTTTTGTGGGACCTCTCTGTAAGCAAACAGAAGGCAGGGTAGAAGGATGTCCCATCTTCGCCTGAGCTTTTCAGGTAATCCTTTGATCATACCCTTTAGGGTCTTGTTGAATCTCTCAACAAGCCCATTGCATTGTGGGTGATAAGGGGTGGTGAACTTGTAGTTGACACCACATTCCTTCCACATAGCTGTTAAGTATCCTGACATAAAGTTGGTACCTCTGTCAGATACTACCTCCTTAGGAAACCCCACTCTGGAGAATACTCCCAGCAGGGCCCTGGCCACAACAGGAGCTGTAGTGGTCCTAAGGGGAATTGCCTCTGGATACCTGGTGGCATGATCCACTACCACCAGTATAAATCTGTGCCCAGATGCAGTGGGAGGATCCATGGGACCCACTATGTCTATTCCCACTCTTTCAAAGGGGACCCCCACCACAGGTAGTGGTATTAGGGGGGCCTTTGTTGTGCCACCTGATTTGCCACTGGCTTGGCAGGTAACACAGGAGCGACAAAACTCCTTTGTATCTTCATTCATGTGAGGCCAGTGAAAGTGAGGGACAAGTCTGTCCCAGGTCTTATTCTGGCCTAGGTGTCCTGCTAAAGGAATGTCATGGGCCAAGGTAAGAAGGAAGCCCCTAAATTGCAGAGGTATGACCAACCTCCTGGTAGCACCAGGCTTGGGGTCTCTAGCCTCTGAATAAAGGAGCCCTTCATCCCAATACACTTTATGGGTACCTTGAGCATTCCCAGCAGCCTCAGCAGCAGCCAGCTGTCTGAGGGGTTCAAGAGAGGGACAGGATAACTGAGCCTGCCTCAAGTCAGCCCTTGAAGGTCCCCCTGTCCCCAGAAACTCAACCTGATCAGGTTCAAGCTCTTCAGGGACAGTTCCTTCAGGGTCCTCTAGATCAGCTTCCTGGGAAGGCTGATCATCACTTGGAGGCAGGGGGGAAGGCCCAGCCTTGACCCTCCTGTTCTTCTTCTTGGTAGGTGCTTGGTCCATTGTTCCAGGATCCAAGACCTGTGGTTCAGTGAGGCACTTTTTGGCCTGTGACCTGGTCACAGCAAGGACATGTGATGATATACCTAACATCTCTGCATGAGTCCTGTACTCCACTTCTGACCATAGAGAACTCTCTAGGTCATTGCCCAACAAACATTCTACTGGGAGGTCTGCACTAACCACAACCCTTTTGAGGCCAGTTACCCCTCCCCATGAGAAGTTAACAACTGCCACACTGTGTGAAGTAGTGGCATTGCTGGCATTGGTCACCAGGTAGTTCTCACCTGGTATGTACTGTCCAGGGTCCACAAAGCCTGGTGTCACCATAGTGACACTGGCACATGTGTCCCTGTAGGCTTGAGCCACTTTGTCATTAATTAAAGGAGTCTGTCTGTACTTGCCCAGGTTACTGGGGCTCACAGTCAGGGACAAATCAATGTCCCCATCACAGATCAAGACTGCCTGTGTCAGGGTTCTGTCTAAGTCAGAATCTCCTTCAGTTCCCATAGTGATTCCCACTACACCCTTTGTCTGGGGACCAACACTGCTAACAGTAGTACTGGGAGCAGGTGCCTTAGGGGCAACAGTGTTGGGGGCTCCACCCTTTTTGCAATCACTAGTCCAGTGAGTTGTATTTTTACAATGATTGCACCAGGGTTTCTTTTGACCTTCTTTCTTCTTTTTGGACTGTTGTTGGGACCCACCCTCCTTAGCAGTAGTTTGGGGCCCTGTTGAAGACTTCTGGTCTTTAGATTTCTGATCTCCACCCTTTTGGTCTGTTTTCTTCTGATCACCCCCTTGGCCCTGGTTCTGGTTCTTTTGCTTAACCCTGGTTCTGACCCATTTGTCTGCCTTCTTTCCCAATTCTTGGGGAGAGGTCAGATCAGAGTCAACCAAGTGTTGATGCAGTTGCTGGTTTTGACAGTTATTTAAAATCTGTTCTCTCATCATCAAATTATACAATCCTGTAAAATCAGATACCTTACTTCCCAGCAACCAACCCTCCAAAGCCTTAGTGGCACATTCAATGTATTCAGACCAGTCCTGAGTCTGTGTCTTTTGGGTGTCTCTGAACATTAACCTGTACTGCTCAGTGGTTAAGCCTAACCCATCAACTAGAACACTCTTCAGGACTCTGTAGTTTCTGACATCCTCTTCTCTAACAGTGAGGAGTCTGTCTCTGCCTCTTCCCTCAAAGGAGAGCCAGAGGATTGCTGCCCACTGATCTTCAGGAACCTGCTGTACTTTGCAGGCTCTCTCAAGAGCAGTTATCCACTTGTGGATGTCATCCCCACTTTTGTAGGGGGGCACAACCTTAGACAGGTTTCTATTGTCGAAAACCCTATCTTTGTCCTTAGGGACAGTGCTGCCACCAGTGGGTATAGACCCACTCTCTTTATGCTGTCTAGCCTTGCTAAGTTTCTCTTCCATCAGGGCTACTTCTAGCTCCTGCTTCCTGATCCTCAGCTGAGCCTCTTGCATCTTGGCCTCATGTTCCCTCCTCTGAGGGGTGGTCATCCTTCTCCTGGAGTGACCTTGAGAGCCTCTAGAGCCATGGGAAGCATTGGAGTCACCTGAGCGATTCCTTTGCCTTCCCAGCCCTGTGTTAAGTCCACTGGGGAGATCCAGTGGGTTGAACCCACTGTCAGTCCCCAATAGCCTTGGCTTAGCTGGGCCAAGTATAACACTTGGCACTGGGCTAGTTCTCCCTTCATCCTCACTACTGTCAGTATCCTTTTCACTCTCATCCTCTGTGGTAGGCATCCCATCTAAGGGGTGACTATTGGGAAGGGGTACTTCAGTGGCATCTTCAGAAGGGGGGCCTCCTGTTCCTGTCCCTAAGGGGGCTAACTGGGAAGCTTTCTTGAGTGCTCTCTGATTCTCATCATTCTGTAAGAGCTCTCTGAGCTCAGCAGAGTTTGGGTTCTTGGGCTGTTTAAGGCCTCTAAGAGTTGCCAAATGCCTGAGCTCATTCTGATTAAGGGTAGCAAAGCTGGTTGGTGCCCTCTGGGGGTCACTCTCAACAGAGATGGGTACAGTGGACCCCTCTGCCCCGGCCATTGCTCTTAAGTGTGGGTGGATGTGTTGCAATCTACCTACACTTGGGTTTACCTACTAAACCTATCTAGTAGTTGTAGTCAGGGTGTGCTACTCCCTTTGCTCTACAACAACTAAGTTCAGTAGAACTTAAGTATATCTAATCTTGTTTTATATGTACCTACAGGTACCTATGTGATCTTTCAATTGGTAACCAAGAGATTACAATGGTAAAACACAGCAAGCTCAAATCCAACCGCTGCTCACCAATGTGAGAAGTTGGCCTGGTATATGCTGCTCACTAGTTAAAGTGATCACCTTGTACCATGCCAAGCAACCCTTATGGTGTGGTTGTAAGTCAACCTTTTTGGACTAGCTGCCCTAGTGGTAGCGTAGGCTAAGCAGTCTTTGAGGCTAAACTCGTGAAGCGTGTTAAGCAAGCTGTTTTACCAATAGTAATCCCCTTTTATACCAATGAAAGGACACCACACAGATATATATTCAAAATATATATGTATTTATTTATCAAAGTAACCCCTAGTCTCTTTATGAGCACAGGAGCACAAATCGTCAAACAAGATTATCACAGAATACACAGAAGTTGCACGTTATATGGATAGGCCCTGGTGGCCACTCAAACCATATACTAAAATAGTGGTATAAGTACCACGAACAGAAAATGGAAAAGGCCTAGGGCCTCTAGAATCGCTGGGCCTACAAGGAGCTAACGCCAGTTAGTGACCAGGAGGTCCACGGGTGGCGTGTGCAGAGCAAATAGTCACACGCGTGCTCCCATAGGTTTCAATGGGTGCGTAAAAAGTACAAAGTTACTGCAAAAGGAATCTTCCGGATGACCTAGGAACTTAAGACTTGGAACACAGGCACTAGAGATGTATTACTACACTTGGGCACAGGTGTGCCAGCTTTACCTCACCCACAGGAAGCGGGTGCATAGGCCTCGAAGTGCGTCGGGTTTCTTCTATCTGTTCCGTGGGGCCTGTAGACAAAAGTGCTGCAGGCGGTCGGTCGGGAAGAGATGCAGTGGATCCAAGAGTGGATCGGAGATGTTGAAGACCTGTAAGCAGAGGGGACAGTGTTCACAGTCACTAGCCAGTGACCAGCGTGGCACCAGGTGGGTACCAGGCAATGTCGGGTGCAAACAGGAAGGAAGGTGTAGCTTGACTCTGCAGCCACGTGGTCCCTGAAGGTCGACGACGTCCAGGAGTCGAGTCACGAGCTGTCCCACGCAGGCTCTCGCTGTCGGCGGTGTCGGCGACTTGATCGAAGCAAACAAGCCTTGGCAAAAGCAATTGTTGTAGGCAAGGAGTTTAAGCTGATGGTTCTGACCAGCAAGGTCAGAGGAACTGCTCCTTTGGAGGGGAGCAAGGGCCAGTCTGGAGCAACCAGACCAGCGGTGTTTGTCGTAGATTTCGTCGCCAAGATGGCCACTAGCCAGCGGCCAGCAACCGGTTAGGCGCGTCGAGTGGCAAAATGCAGAAGGGCCCCACGCAGATCGTGGAGATGCTGGAGGGCTCACCTTTGGTGCAGATGCTGCTCGAGGGTTGGGCTTCTCAGGACCCAAAGCACAACTTGGAGGGAGCCTCGGTTGTTGCACTGGTCAGCTTGTCGTGGTCGTTTCAAGATGGCTGGCTCCACGTGTCTCGGTGCCTCCACGGGTCTCCTCTTTGCAGGGACTGTGGATCGGGCGGTGAGAGGTCTGGAGGTCCAGGTCTTGTCAGTCTCTGGGCTCGGGCTCCGGCGGGAGGCGGCGGCAAAGCAGACGTTGATTCGCTGGATGGTGCTTGCGTTAGCAAGGTGGTCACTCCCTGACCACAGGGGAGATTGGCTTCAGTCCTCTGTGCGGCAGAGCGTCGAAGTTCCCGTCTTCTTCTTAGTTTCAAGTTGATTCCAGGATGTCTGAAGTCTTAGGACACAGCTCCTACCTTTATTCGGATTCTAGGGGCCGGACTACCTGCTAGGTCCCTCCCTATGGGTGGGACCAGGAAGGGGGGTGGTTACACCCCCAATCCTTTGTCCAGCTCGCCCCAGGCCCGGGACTGGTGTGCCCCAGGACCGGTTTGAACTGGCATATGCACCGAGGCTCCTTGTGAGCCACAGGCATGTCTGGTTTCTTTCAAGCCCTACCTGACCAATACACAAAATCCTGTCTGGGGTGGTGCACGCACCTCCCCTGGCAGGAAACCCTTTGTCCACACCCCCCAAGCTGGAAGGACTCCCAGCAGCAGGAGGGCAGACTTGTGTCTGTGGTGGCAGCATCCATTTTGTGGAGCTGAGGCTATGTCTGATTTTACCCGGGTTTCAGGTACTGTACATGTCGTGTCCCTCTAGAAGGGTGGAATGCTAACCCCGTCGCCAGAATTGGCGAGGGGTTAGTATTCCAATTCGTATGACACCTTACTCGACATGTTTTGATAAAGCCAAACCAAAGATAGCATTTAACCGCGAGGTTCATAATGCACTTAAGAGTATATGGTATGACGATATCTGGAAACAGTAGAAGGAAGTTGTTCCGACCACTGCAGACAGGCTCAGCTCATGCCAGAGCACCATCTCACATGGAACCAAGCACTCTGCCTTCAGGATTGTTAAGGCCTGCCATAGGAGTGACTTATAGGTTACCAGGTGTCCCATTTAAGGTTAGGTATAGGTATACTACACCTAAGTAAGAGGTGATTACACCAACTTACCCCAGCTGAGTGATCAGCCAGTTGTGTCAGATTGTTAGGCCAAGCCTGGGGTGGCATAATACATGTTGCAGCCCTTGGCAGGCCTTGGGTACACCAATGCCCTGGGTACCTAGTGTACACTGGTACAGGGGCTGACAGGGTGATCCACTTCCAATTGGTTATGCACCTAGGGTGCATAGTTTTAATTTAGTAGAGAGAACAGCAGGCTGGGGGTCTGATTGGCAGGCCCACAGCCTCAATATGTCGAAAACCAGTGAAGCAAAAAGCAAAAATTTGGGGTGACCATAGGATAGCAGACCCTACTCTCCTACACTTGGCCCATCCATTTTGGATCCTCTCTTTCGGCGCTATCATTCGGTCAGATCCCTTAGATCTAACCAACGCAACCTGCTGGTTGTGTCAAAGGTCAGACTGGCCCGCATGGGTGGTCGTCGACTTTCGGTCCTAGCAGCTAAAGAATGGAATAAACTCCCTGACAACATCAGGCATGAACCAAATCATACTGCCTTTAGGAAGCAACTGAAGACATTCCTGTTTAAGAACATCCTCTAATGCCTGACAGTGTCCTCGGTCTTTAACAGCGCTGGGATGCCCTAGGGTAGCCATGCGCTATATAAGTGGGTATTCATTCATTCATTCATTAAGAAGTTTAAGCTCTTCTGAAAACCAGGGTTTCGCTGGGAACCATCTGTGTAGTTTTCCCTGCTTTTTGAGGAACTGTTGCTTGAAATGAGGACCCAATCCAGTTGTGATAGTCTAAGGATGCTATCTCCGGATCTTGGGATAGGAGGGTCTGCTCATGCTTAGTTAAGTGTTAAACTTGATTTTATCCAGGCGATGCCATTGGTATCGCCTGAGACTTCTAGTAGGAGGCGGCCTGTTACTAGCTGTAGGAGGCAGTGTGAGAGTTAGCATAACTGCTGCATGGTCGGACCAAGGTAGTTGCAAGATATTTTTACATTCCAAGAAAGGACAATCTGAAAAACAGCGTCCAGGAGGTGTCCAGCTGTGTAGGTGGGGCCACCCGTCATCTGTAAACAGAAACCAAGCTGTCCCTATTCACGAAATTTGCATTATGGAAGAAAAGCTTCCGTATCTGAGTTATGAATTATACATGGATCATGTGCTATATATTCTTCATACAAACCACCACTTAATAATGCAATGTATGGAACACAAGTTTGTCTGCTGTAAATTTAAAACCAAAAGCAAAAAGAACTGTTGATGGACAGAATGCAGAACAATGTCATACATTCACCCCAGTACAGAGATCTGGGCCTAAATCCATCGTTTTTTTGCTCACCATGCCATTCCAGTTTGGACCCAGCCATATGCAAATCAGTCTTGACCCTGTGCCCCATGGGAACAGTCCAGCCCGAACTGCCAGGCCAGGTCCTCCCTGGACTGGAAGCAAGCATCCTAGGACCGGTCCCTCTTCAGCCAGGATAGCTTCATTCCAGTGGCATGGAGAGCACGGGACTCACGTCTGAGCATACCCGTCCCTCTCATGGTGACAAATGCAAAATAGAACTGTTGATGGACAGAATGCAGAACAATGTCATATATTCACCCCAGTACAGAGATCTGGGCCTCAATCTATCATTTTTTTGCTCGCCATGCCATTCCAGTTTGGACCCAGCCATATGCTAATCAGTCTTGACCCTGTGCCCCATGGGAACAGTCCAGCCCGAACTGCCAGGCCAGGTCCTCCCTGGACTGGAAACCAGCATCCTAGGACCGGTTTCGGGGTTTCACCCCTCTTCAGCCAGGATAGCTTGATTCCAGTGACATGGAGAGCACGGGACTCACGTCTGAGCATACCCGTCCCACTCGGGGTGACAAAAGCAAAAAGAACTGTTGGTGAACAGAATGCAGAACAATGTCATACATTCACCTCAGTACAGAGATCTGGGCCTAAATCCATCGTTTTTTTGCTCACCATGCCATTCCAGTTTGGTGGGATGGGTATGCCCAGACATGGGTCCCTTGCTCACTGTGCCATTGGATTCAAGCTAGCCTGGCTGAAGAATGGTGACATACCCTGAAACCGGTCCCAGAATGCTTGTTTCCGGTCCAGAGAGGACCTGGCCTGGCAGTTCGGTCTGGACTGTTCCCATGAGGCACAGGGTCAAGACTGATTTGCATATGGCTGGGTCCAAACTGGGGTGGCGTAGAGGGCAAAAGAACAATGGATTTAACCCAGATCTTTTGACTTGGGGAGAATGTTTGCATTGACAGCATTCCGTCCATCATTTGTTTGCTGTAAATTTAAAACCAACACAACAATTCTACAGTATTAAAAAATGTATTATCTCCCCCCGAGGAACAGCTTTCCTCCTAACCTTCTTTCCAGCTCAGTATGGTTAATGGACTTCTTTGGCCTCTGCTGTCCCCCTTCTTCCTCTTTTCACAGTACTGTAACTGGTAGATGATTGGGGTCCTGCCTCCCCTGGGGGGCTATCACCATGGGCATTCAGTGTTCTTGCCTTGCTGGGGGTTGTTGTGTGTTTTGTGTTTATTTAAAAATGGAATCTTTGCACTCCTCCTTCACTGTACTGTGGACGCGTCTCTGTTCCTCTTTATCGAAGCTGCCGAACCTCCGGGTTGTCGGCTGAATAGCTGTGTCCAGACTTTTGAAAATAAAGGTTTTTAAAAAAAAAAAAAAAAAAAAAAAATGTATTATCAAAACAAAATGATGTCTCGCAGAGAAATAGTGGCACAAATACATTAAAAATGTATTACAAAAAAACTTTTTACGAAGAGATGTCGACGGTGCGTTTCGGTGAGTATTAATTTCTTCACCTTCCTCATGACAGTATTTTTCAAAACAAGTATATCTAAACAGCAGAAAACATTTATTATTACACCGTGAATTCACGCTGGATACATCGCGAAAGTGCTATCGACGAATTAAGAACAATAAAATACATTGACTCTGGTAAACATATTCAAAATTGAAGAATACCAAAGAATAACACATGATCCATTGCATTTATTGGGGAGTATTTTTTACTTAACCCACCTAAAAAATACTGAGGCAGGTGAAGAAATGAATACTCACCGAAACGCCGCGTCGACATAAAATTTTTTTGTAATAAATGTTTAATGTATTTGTGCCACTATTTTTCTGTTTTTCATCTATTGTGAACTTACAACGTTATTTTGTTTTGATAATACATTTTTTAATACTGTAGAATTATTATTGTGTTGGTTTTAAATTTACAGCAGACAAACTTGTGTTCCATACATTGCATTATTAAGTGGTGGTTTGTATGAGGAATATATAGCACATGATCCATTTATAATTCATAACTCCGATACGGAAGCTTTTCTTCCATACGGCAACCTTCGTGAAAAGGGACATCATGTTTTTTTGTTTACATTTGCTACCCCGTCCCTTTTTCATAGAATCAGGGTTTCTCCTTTTATTGTCTTACCTCCCGTCATCTGTGCAAGACCTACACTGGTTAATAGGTCCATAAGGGCAATCGAGTCCTTATTATGCTGGTTATATAGATGAAAGTTAAATTCCCCAAGAATGGTATAGTCCTGGGAATTAACTTTGTTTGAGTAAATGCACCAAAGTATGTAGAAAGTTAACCCTAGGTCCAGGGGGTCGATAAATCAGCATTCCATTAAAAGTGTATGTTTGATTAATGGCTATCATGAAGGAGAGCACTTCACAATTAGGGCCAGTAGAAATCTCTTTAAAGGATGCTTTCAGGTAGTCCCAATAGACAATAGCTAGCCCACACCCTTTTTTCCCTCTGCGATGTTTCCTGGTAATAGAGAAACCTGGCGGGATAGCCCCCACCAGGTCGGGACCTGAGGTCTCATCTGCCCAAGTTTCCAATACAAACAAAATGTCGAGGCCTGCTCTTCTACAAAGTTCACAAATTCAAATGTATGTTTGATCAATGTGCACTGATAAGAGCACACTGAAGCCTATACTGGGCTCTAGGACCCACATGAACAGATGTGACCCTTTTATTATCTTTGTGAGATTTACTGGCGTGTATACTTTTGATGTTTGAAAGCATAAATTTACATATATGGCACATCTGAGTTCCTGGGTTTTTAACACAAACACTGGACCAAGGCAGCGCGGGACAGTAGTAGATAGTGCCAACAACTTATTTTGTGAGTATGTGAGCATGATTACCAGCTGGATCCTAAAAACCGGCAGTGTGGCTGGCGCTGAGCGTGGGCAGAGCGCAGACGGGCGCAGAACGTTGACCACCCAAAATGGCGGACGTCGAAGGTAGCAGTCAGCCCCTCCCGGCCTAACTCTCTCCACACAATTGGCACAAATGGACCGCGGTGGACCGAAAATTGCAAAACGTATGTCGAGAGGTTAAAAAGAGTTAAGAATAGTCCTCAGAATCATCGAGATAAAAGCAAAGAGCGCAAATTGTGCAAAGAAACTAAGGATGACTGTAAATAACAAGGAGCAATTTAAAAGAAAACCTCAGAAATGGCTAAAGATGTAGACACCTTAGAGTGTCATGTAGGCTGTCATGTAAGCTGCGCGTCAGGGTCATGCTTAAGTAGTGGGGCACCATCTGCTCTGAACTAGTTGAGAAACAACTAGAACGTCGACCGCTCAAAATGGCGACCATTGAAGTTAGCAGTCAGCCCCTCCCGGCCCAACTCTCTCTACACAATCGGCACAAATTGACTGCGGTGGACAGGAGAGCGCCGAAAATTACAAAAAGTGTGTCAAGAAGTTAAAAAGAGGTAAGAACAGTCCTCAGAATTATCGAGATAAAAGCATAGTGCAAAGAACTAAGGATTACTGTAAACAACAAAGAGCAATTTAAAAGAATACCTTAGAAAAGGCTAAAGATGTGGACACCTTAGAGTGTCATGTATGCTGTCATGTAGGCCCTATTTCACCTTTACACTATTTCACCTTCTATTCTTTCGCGTGGCTTACAAATTCCCAAGGAGAAAATGGCAATTATTAGGCATAAGGTCTCTTGCCCCAGCACTTAGGATATTAAAAATGGATACACGGAAGGTGATTGTTGTTAGCTTAGCAAAATGTTTGCTTGCTGCATGGATAATTCACAGTCCATGTAAAGAACGCCATTCGGGAATCCAGTTGTAGTTTTCCCAAAACTAATTGGCACCCTAGAATAACCTTGCAGGAACTGCAGATCTATTACAGTCACCCTACTATTATATATTATTATTTCCTTGCTGACTTCTTATGTTTTAGACTATACTATAATAAGTTAGTAGGGATGCCGCTACTTTCATATTTTAAAGCCTTTTATCCACTACTGTGTGGAATTATTTTTTGTAGGGAATTAAAAATGAGTACTGAGTACAGTTGAATTGTGGTATTATTAAGTCTATCAGTATAAGTTGATTTTAAGAGAGTTTTCATTCAATTTTACCATTGTATTTATGATAATTATTCTTGCGTATGTTTTATGGATTGAAAATCCGAAATAAACAATAACTACTAACCTGTTTTTCTTGTGCTCAGCGAATTTCACATGCAAAGCTTGATAGTTTTCTGACAAACATTTTTAATCTTCTTTCCTTCCATCTCATTCCTTCACATCACACAGCTTATGTCTCAATCCTCTGGCTTCAAGCCATGCATGTTGTGCCATTTGTAGAACTGACCTCAGGTCCTCTGTATCTAATAATTTGGGTACAGTCACCCAGTGCATGCTGTTGCCACTGTCATGTCCCCTCCAGCAGCGTCTTTGCAGGCTAACGTTTGACTAATTCCTAAATAAATATTGGTATTGTAGCATGAATAATTTTCTGGATTCACATGCTGTGCATTATTCCGTCATCTAGTGGTTGGGTCTGGAATGGTCTTTTTTTTTTCTCTGGTATTTGTCGACCACCATGTGGTGGTATGTCCGTCCCTTGTCAGACGGTACCCTATATGTTCCTGTGCATAGTCGCCATCTTTGGATTCCTTTACCTGCCGTTGGGTCTGGAAGCAACAGAGTACCTCTAAAAGATTTTTCATAAAATCCAAGTTTTTGAAGAAAATGTATCCATATACTGAATACCGCAAAAGAGATGACGAGAGAGAGAGAGAGAAGGGGGACCCTTCTTTCCCAACAGGGGAGCCTGCCTATACCAGCCACATGGTTGCAGAATGAGGGTAAGCAGGGCTCATGGCAAATACCCACTTTAAATTCTGTCCCAACTGCCACAACAGATTTGCCCAGAGAGATCCCCACAAGGTTTGAAAACTGTATCTCCCGAAGGAACATCGAGACAAGAACTGCAAGGCCTGTGCCGCATTCATACCAAAGATACATTGAAGACAGAGACTTGAATACAACACCATGTTCAGCACTCAGAGGATGCAGGTTCCACAGAACGATTGAGGAAGCTGAGACCGCTCATGACGAAGGGCCGGTTGTCAAAGTCTATGCAGCTGATGCTGAGAAGAAACAGGCAGCAAAGAAATTGGCATAGGATGCCGAAAAAAAAGACACAAGGTAATAAAAACGTCAAAAGGCCCTGAGCCAGAGCCCTCGGACAATAAGTCCCACATGGCAACTGCAGTGCCGAGGGAATTGTCAACTGATGGTCAGCCGAAAACGAAGGAGCTGCATGGCCCCGACCAGGGAATACTGATGCAGACAAGACTCAGTCAAAGCACTCGACCATTCCACCCGCTCAAGAGTGAGGAGAGAGAAGACCAAACCCTTGGACACAATAGAACTGTTGACGCCGAAGAAGCAATCTTTGCAGATACTCGGTGCTGATCAGAAGGAGCTACAGATAAAAATAAAGAAGAGAAGGCTCAATGCCAAATTTGCAGAACTCCTACAAAAAAAAAAAGGAGCTCGACGAATCCTTAAAAGAATTATGGATCACATCAAACCTTCAACGTCCACTGACACAGAGGACGACCCGTCTGCGTTGGAGGCCCCAGCAACATTAGAACCTCACAAAGAGGAGTGGTAGGAGTTCTACAAACTCGAGGAGGCAGAAGAGGCAACAGGCTTTGAGTAAAAATCATGACGCAACCTCGACTTTGAGTCACCAGAGGTGGGGGTGGACAACTACCCCTTGAGGCCATCCCCACTAGATGACCTGTCACTCTACAACAGCTTCAAAAAGAAGGCTATAGTGACTTATGGGATCCAGTTACAGGAATCAAAAGGAAACTCATGTTTTCTCATTGAAACATTAATGCCATCAAACAAGGGGGAACCTCTGTCTACCCATGCTTCCCAGCATATTGGACCAGGGGAAGGAGGCATTCTGGCAACCAGCCACTGCAAAGGCTGTTGCTCCCTGAGTAGAAAAGAAATATAAACTATCTACTCAAGACCCCAAATAAATCCAGGGGAATGGTCCTGTTGACTTGGTAATTGTGGAAACCACTAGGAAGCGAAACAATGCACATACCTCCACAGGCCCACCACTTGAAAAAAAAGCAAAAGTCTGGACCTGTTGGGAAGGAAACAGGAGAGGGAGGTTGCAACCTAATGGCGGATTGCCAACTCCAACACCCTTTTGAACAGGTATGGACAACCAGCAATGGGATGAAATGGAGTCCCTAATGCAACACCTCCCAGAAGAGTATAAGAAAAAATTCAAAGCAGTGATGCAATAAGGGAGAAACATTGCAAACACCGCCTGAAATCAGCCCTGGATGCAAGAAGACATGCTTGACTCAGGTTGTCCGAGTTCAATCGAGAGGTACAGGCCTCTATAATTGACATGCCTTTTGGAAAGGTGGTAGAAGAGTCCCTGCCACAAATAAAAAAAGACTAGGAAACCGCAAAGGCAACGGGGGCTTTACAATTCAGGGGATCCTTCAGAACAGGAGAAACAGCATCCCGAAGACCCACTGGTAGGGCACAATTCACAGCGGGCCATCAGCAACAACAGGCACAGGGAAGCTCACACCAAGCCACACAACACACCTCTTACCAACAATGGCAGCACTCTGCTAGGCAGCCCTTTCATGGAAAAGGAAGAGGCCAAACCCCCAGAGGGGTAGGAACAACTGGCAAGTAACTTGCCCAACAGCACAGGCCACCACAAAACACCTGAGGGAGGCATAGTAGGAGATTACCCAGAGGAGAAGGCAAAAATCAACACAGACAATTGAATTTTGAACGTGATAGGTCACAGATACTTCATAGAACTAATCAAGGAACCAACACAAATTCCCCAAAAATCAAAGAGGTTTCAGGGGCAAGAGAATATACAACTCAGGAAAGAAGTCAAAGAACTCTTACAAAAGAGAGCCATAGAAAGGGTTCCAACAAGGGAAACAAACCAAGGAAACTGCTCACCTTACTTCTTGGTTTCAAACAAGATCTGACTCTAAGACCACTCCTGGAACTCCGATTCCTAAACAAATTCATCCATACACAACACTTCAGGGAGTATTCCGACTCCTACAAAAAAGGGGTTTATATGGCCACCTTAGATCTAAAGGATGCCTACCTAAACATATCCATTAGCAAAAAAACACAAGCAGTACCTACGATTTGTGCTGGACTAGGTGCGCTACCAATTCAGGGTGCTACCATTCGGGATAGAGTCAGCACCAAAGGTCTTCACAAAGTGCCTCACAGTTGTAGCAGCACACCTAAGAAGGCAAGGTATCCATGTCTACCCATACTTGGACGATTGGCTAGAAAAGGCACAAACAAAACAAAAATACCATAAGGATGTTCAAACTGTAATCGCCACACTGCAACAGCTAGGTTTCACAATAAACCACAAAAAGTCATCACAACACCAAGAAATGGAAAAGATGTTCCTGGAAGTAACATTAAACTCAAGGACAGCACGGGCATCTCCAGTCCTAAGGAGAGCAAAGAAGATTGTAGAGCGGAATCACCTCTACCAAAGGGGTCAATCTCTGAAAGTGAGGACTGTCATGAAACTTATGGGCATGATGACTTCATGCATACCACTCATAACATGTGCAAGACTGCACAAGCAACATGTTCAGGAATGGATCTGCACAAATGGTCATAAGCCACGGGAAGTTGGAAAGGTCTAGTTGTTGTCTCAGCAAGGGTACAGAAGGAGATACAATGGTGAAAATCAAGAAACTTGACCTTGGTGAGAGCATTCAAAACACCAACTCTAACAGTACCCATCACAGCGGATGCATCCCACAAGGGTTGGGGAGTACACACAGGCAATCTGAAAGTACTGGAACAACACAGATGCGCAGAAACACATCTGCGTCCTGGAGATGAAAACATTCTTCCTAGCCCTGAAGGCATCCAAGCTTACTTAACAGGACAAATAGTACTAATACAAACAGACAACACAACAACCATGTTTAACCTGAACACGCAAGGGAGGTATGAAATAATTAATCCGGAGCAAACTAGCCCAAGAGATATGGTAATGGGCAATGCCAAGGAAAATCACACTGAAAACTGTCCACCTACCAGGAAAACAAAACACAGAGGCGGACAGGCTAAGCAGACAAGAAAGCAGCTCCCAGGAATGGGAACTAAAACAACTAACATAAGGAGAATATATTTAGAACCAGGGGTAGACCAACAATAGACCTGTTTGCAACAGCAAAAAACACAAAATGCCAACACTACGAATCCAGATTTCAACACCACCAATCAGAGGAAAATGCCCTTTCAATAAACTGGTCAGGGAGATTTGCTTATGCCTTCTCTCCAATGGCCCTAATACCGAAGATGCAGTAGGAAGCCAAACACCTAGGAACACACCTCAATTTATGTTGTTATAGGAGCTTATATAGTGGAGAGCTGCTCCAGCAAAGAGGCTTCCCAGTGTTGAACCCAGAGGACATAGGAGATGAAACTGCATGCACCGGGGGGGGGGGGGGGGGGGGGGGAGCGAGCGAGCTAGGTGGAAAAGAGCCATGTCTTAAGGGATTTACTGAAATGCAAATGATTCTGGGTGTTCCTGAGGGAAAGAGGTAGAGTGTTCCAAAGTGATGGGGCCAGAGCTATGAAGGAGCAGCCTCCCGCATTTGCACTCCTAACATGGGGAACAATGGCCGAGTTGAGGTCAGCTGAACGCAAAGGTAGTGAAGGCAAGTAAGGTGATATGAGATTGTCAAGAATGGAGGCTCCCTGGAAGTGCAGTGTCTTG